>NC_091498.1:6343309-6943309 GCF_947461875.1 Haliaeetus albicilla | reverse complement strand
GGTGGTGACCAGATCTGGGAGAGCTGTGCGGGGCCACACACGGGGCCACCATGTCCAGCAGCACCCATCCCCAGCACCCCAGGGTGGCCCTGGCCACCCCCGGGCTCCTGGGCAAGGACACCAGCTGCCTGTCCCTTGGTGTGGAGGCCAGCCCTGGCCAGGACGTAGTGTCATGTGTGGGTGGGCATCCGTGTGTGTGCATGCACACGCATGTGCATGGGTGTCTGCGTGCATGCCTCTGTGCATGGAGCACCCACATGTGTGGGCACCTTTGTGCATCCATGTGCGTGGGTGTTGTGCACATGGGTGTCAGCATGCATGTGTGTGCAGGGGGGGTGTCCATGTGCATGGGTGCTCCTGTGGGTGGGTGTCTGTGTGCATGAGTGTCCATGTGCATGGGTGCTCACCCATGTGCGAGGGTGTTCATTTGTGTGGCTGTCCATGTGCATGGGCAGCTGTGTGCATGGTTGTTCGTGTGCATGGGCACCCATGTGCATGGTGGGTCTCTGTGAGCATGGGTGTCCACATGCATGGGAACTTCTGTGGGTGGGTGGGTGTCCATGTGCATGGATGTCCATGTGCTTGGGTGCTCCTGTGGGTGGGTGTCCGTGTGTGTGAGTGTCTGTCTGCAGGGATGTCTGGGGGGGGTGCTGGTGTGGGTGGGTGTCCGGGGGGGTGGGGTGGTGCTCCTGTGCATGGGTGTTCCTGTAGGTGGGTGTCCATGTGCGTGAGCAGCCATGTGCATACGTGTTCATGTGCATGAGTGCATGTCTGTCAGCATGGGTGTCCACATGTATTGGTGCTCCTGTGGGTGGGTGTCCGTGTGTGTGGTCAGTCACACGTGTGAACATCCACATCTTATGGTCCTGTTGTCTTGGGGGGAGGCTGGGAGCATGTGTGGGAACCAGGGCTGTGCAGATTTGGGACACCGACACCCAGGGTGAGGGGACAGGGGACAGCCCCTGCCCTTTTTGTCCCCTCCAGGGCTGGGTGGGTGCGTGTGAGTTGGGGCTTTTACTCCCCGGAGCCTTGTCCAGGGAATAAATCGTCTGTCTTTCCCTGGGGAGCTGTGCCCTGTGCGGTGTCCCATCGGGGGCAGGGGGACACCCATCCTGTGGGGTCTGGTGCCTGTCCCCCCTGGGACAGGAGGCAAGGGGGTCCTGCTCGGAGGCAGTGCCAGCGGGAGGAGGCTGAACACGAGCTCCTGGCTATTTTTGGGTATCTGTGGTGACACCTTGGGGCCAGGGAGAGGGAGAAATTGTCCCCAGGTCCCTCCCGGACCTGGTCACTTTGACACCCATGTCCCCAAGATGGGGGGATGCACTGCAGCCACAGAGCTCGAGGATACCAATTCCCCCAGCTGGGACCCTCCACTGCCTGGGGACAGGGGCAAGAGGAGGCACGTCCCCGGGGAGCCGGGGGGCAGGGGACACCAAATCCCATGGCCACAGGTGACCCCCAGCATGCTGGGAGGGAACTGGGGGATGCACTGGCACTGACTCTGCTGCCACTGGACCCCAAAGCAAGGGGAGATGTGAGGGGGGGGGACATGCTGTGGGTCCCATAGCCCCATGGCTGGCCTTGTCCCCAGTATCGCCCCACCACACAGAGCATCCCTGGGGCACACGTGTCCCCAGAGTCTCCACACACACAGGGCAGGGACAGGGTCACTCTTGTCCCCACACACACGGAGCAGAGGTGGGGGTCACATGTGTCCCCAGACTCCCCTGGATGCCTGACACACACACCCCACCCCACCCCGACCTCCCCAGTACTTGCTGTTCCTTGTGCCTCAGTTTCCCCAGCTCAGCTTCCCTGTCCCCAGCACACATTATCCTGAAGGACACTGCCATTGCTGGTGTCCCCATGTCCTGACCATGCCCCACCACCCACAGACCACAGGCAGCACCCACCCCCGCACCCACCCCTCCCCGCCTTGGGGCAGCCATGGGGTGGGCACACACCTGCTTTGCCCAGCTCTGCTCTGCCTCAGTTTCCCCACATCCCATGCCCTTTGACCACCCCGCACCACCAGTGCAGAGACCGTACACAACTCGTGACACAATTGACCCACTCTGGTCTCCCCATCTTTGACCCAACCCAACCTGACCCTCCGCGACCAGGGGATCTCGGCAGAGGTTGGTGGCCAGTGACAGATGACGGGCTGAGGTGGCCGCTGGCAGCGCTGCCGGGGAGTATTTCTGGAGTGCGGTTGTGCTCTTTCCAATCATGTGATGAGGACATTATTTAAGGCGGCTGCGAGGCCGGCAGGCAGCTGCGAGCTGGGCGGTGCAGTGCCACGCTCACAGCCAGCCGGACCCCCGGGACCCCCATACACGCGTGTGGCTCTGTGTGTGTGTCCCCCTCCCCTGCACCCCCTCGCCATGGTTGACGCCTTCCTGGGCACCTGGAAGCTGGTGGATACGGCCAATTTCGATGAGTACATGAAGGCGTTGGGTGAGTGGGGCGGTGTGCGGGGGGGGGGCTGGATTCACGACATCACCCCCTTTTTTTTCTACCACCTCCCCCACCCCCCAATTTGCCTGGCCGAGCCCCCTGCACACGGGGGTCTGGCTGGGGGTGGCTGCAGGCGGTGGGGGGGTCGCTGCTGCCTGGGCAGGGTGGTTTATGGGGGGCTCTGGGGCTTTATGCCTGGGGGCTTGGGCGGGGTAAGGGGGGTCTCATCCTTCCCTTGCCCCCCCACCCGGGGGACAGCCTTCGGCAGAGGGAGGGGATGCCCCCACCGGGGTGCAGGGAGCCGCCCAGGACCCTTTCAGCCTTCCCCCCGCCCCAGCCCCGGAGCTCCCCATCACCCAGCCCCAGCCCCTGCCTTGCTTCTGGGCAGGGTTGGTCCCCACCCACGAGCGGTCCAGGCAGAGTGGGGGGTGACACCAGTGCCCCCCCACCCTGCCCAGCCCTGGAGCTGGTGGGTGCTGGTGCAGGATCCATCCCCGAGCAATGGAAGCGTTCCCAGCCCCCCCCTCCCCGCTCCTGCCCTGGAGCCCCCCCAGGCGCAGTGGGCACACATAAAGCCCCCCAGGACCACAAGTGGTGAGCAGTTTTGGGGTTCACCCCCCACTGTCACAGGAAGGAAGAGCTCTGGGGTGATGCCAGTGGGGACCAGAGGCTGACAGCCGCATCCTGCCCCTCCACACACCCTCAGCTCTCCCCCACCTTGCACCCCACAGGGGTGGGCTTCGCCACCCGGCAGGTGGCCAGCCTCACCAAACCCACCACCATCATCGAGGTGGCAGGCGACAAGATCACAGTGAAGACCCAAAGCACCTTCAAGAACACAGAGATCAGCTTCAAGCTGGGCGAGGAGTTTGACGAGACCACGGCGGACGACAGACACGTCAAGGTGAGCCCCCAGCCCCCGTCCCCATCGTGTCAGACCCCCCAAAAAAGGGTCTGTGGGCTCTACTGAATCTGGCCATCAGCTCTTGGCTCTGGGGCTCCATCCTTTTTGCCTTTGGAAGGGTAAAACCACTTTGCCTGCTGGAGCTGGTGTTCAAGCCCAGTCTCACCCAGCCAAGGGCCCCCACCTCACCCCATTTTGCAGCGGGGTTTTCCCCCGGGGAGCAGCACGGGGCCCTGGAGCTGCCGGGAAGGTTGTGCAAGAGCCAGGCTTGCAAATGCCAGCTGCCCGCCCAGGGGCTTGCTCAAGAGGAGGCAAGGGGACGTGGTGGGGTGGCAGCAAGTGTTGTCCCCACTCCGGCAGGGGGGGGAGAAGGGCACAAGACCTCTTTGTTGAGCCCTCTCTTGGCTTGGCCTACAAAGCAGGCAGCTCTGCAGGCAGGGATGGAGCAGCTGGGCAATCCTGCCTGGCCCATGCCTCCCTAGGGGCTGATGCCTCCCCAGGGGTCTCTGAGGAGGCCAACGCCTCCCGGGTCAGGCTGTTCCTCCCTGTAAAAGCAAGGAGAAAAAACACCTCAAGACAGGTCAGAGCTTCTTTCATGGCCTCTCCCATCCTGCACAGACATCTTCCCTTGCAGGACTGATCGAGCCCCTACTTTTTCCTAGTTTCCCAGCTGCTGTGGATGGAGCAGCGGGCAGCCCCGTGCCCCCCACCCAGCCCCGGGGGCACTTCAGGGAGGGGACCTTGGGGCTCATTGGACACAAAACCCCTTCCTGACCCCAATGCAGCAAGTGCAAGGGCTGGGCACAAAGTGAGGACAGGCTGAAAGGGGACAAGAGCGAGCAAGGCAGTAGTGCCGGGCAGATACAGGGCAGCACATCCCTGCCTGCAGCACTGCCGCCACTCTGACCTGCCGGAGCTGGTGGAAGCTATGTTCGAGACGTGTGACCTGCCGCGAGCTCCTGCCCGCAGCCCAGGGACGTGCCCTTCAGACGCCCCTCGGCCGGTGGCCAGAGGGCACGCGACAGGGCAGCGGGGGCCAGGACGGCTGGGGCTGAGCCATGGGGCTGCGCGGGATGGGGCAGGTGGGGTCTGCCACGCTGTGGGGTGCGCCGAGTGATGGGGCACCCAGGATGAGGGGGGTCCAGGGCTGTGGGGCACCCGAGCTGTGCAGGGAGCTGAGTTGTGGGGAGACCCAAGGTGTGTAGAGACCCTGGCTGTGGGGGACCCAAGCTATTGGGGCACCTGAGCAGTGGGGACAACCCAGCTATGGGGAGACCTGAGCTCTGGGGCGGGGGGACCCCGAGCCATGGGGGGCACCCAAACCTTGTGGGGACCTGGGCTATGGGGAGCACCTGAAAGGCAGCACCCGGCTGTGGAGGAGCTGGGTGGGGGGCACGGGGCAGAAATGGGGTCGGGCAGCCGGTGCCGCTGCCTGTCCTGGCACAACCCCGCACCGTGCTGCCCCGCGGCTGCGCCCAGCCGGCTGTCACACTAACCTTGGCAAGGGCCAGGCTTCTGGGGCAGAGTCAACAGCAACGGCTGTGCAAACAGCGGCCCCGGCAAGCAGAGGCGTGTTTGCTGGATCAGCCCCTCCAAAAACCCTTGCCAGGCCCTCCGGTTCAAAGCACTGATACCTGCCCCACCTCTTTGATCCCTCCAGCACCGGAGGCAGTGAGCCACGCTTGGGAGCGGCCAGGATCAGGTCCCGGCAGCCCCAGAGCAGGATGTGGCCCTGGGCAGGGCTCCCTGTGCTGGCCCTGGGTCAGGGAGGGCAGGGTAACCGTGACGGTGCCCACAGCGGGGTTACCGGGGGGGCAGCCGAGGCCGTGACCCAGCCAGCAGACAGAGCAGGATGTGGCCTGTGCCGAACCGAGCTGACAAAGTCAGGAGGGATGCTGCCAGATGGGCATCCCAACGGTGGCACCCGCAACCTGTCCCTGAGCCCCACGGGGCTCCTGGGTGAGCACAAGGACACCCAGCATCGTCCCCTCCAAGGGACAAAGCCCCCAGGAGCCAAAAAACCCCAGGGAAGAGGGTAACAGCAGGTCTTGCTCTCTCCCTGCAGTCCAAGGTCACGCTGGATGGAGGCAAACTCGTCCACGTGCAGAAGTGGGATGGGAAGGAGACATCGCTGGTCCGGGAGCTGAAGGATGGGAAATTAATTCTGGTAAGGAAAGAGAGATGGTTTTAAATCGGAGGGGTTCAGCCTGGCACAGGGCAAGCCGGGAGCTGCACCGGCTCGGCACAACTAACCTCCCCACCACCGTTTCTGCCACCAGACTCTCACCATGGGCAACGTCGTCTCCACCCGCACCTACGAGAAGGCGACATAGACACCCTCCCCACCTCTCTCACCTGTCACCCGGTCCTGCATTCGCCCCCGTCCTTGCCCCGTGCCAGGCACGGTTTGCCATAGTCTTGGAGCCCACTGCACCCGCTGGGGCCGCCGGCTGCCCCGTCCCCATCACCTCGTGGGGCTGCTTGGGGCTTGGGTGGTGGTTTCATGGTTTGGGTTTGGGTTTTTTTTTTAATAATGGGAAAATCCACATGGAAAAATAATAAAGGCCATCTTGTTACAGCTCTGTGATCAGTTTACTTGGAAAAAGGCTTTTCTAGCACATGCTCACCCACAGCATTGAACGACACCAGTCTCAGCCAGGCTACGGGGAAGAACACGGGGCTTAAATCCAGCCCAGACACCCTGGCAGCAATGGGGTTAAATGACCAGTGATCCCAGTAGCCAGTCTCAGCCAGTTCTTTGAGTTGTGGAAATCAGAGAGGTCCTTGTAGTTAGAAATGTGCTTTTCAGGGGGGAATATTAGTTTACTCCCACTGCAGCTCTGCCATCAATCATCCAGGATCCAGACACTCTCCATCCCAGCGAGAGCGACCTTTCCACCACCAGTGCAGGCAGGCACTCACTCTCTGCCAAAGCATCAGCTGATGGTGCACACCCAGCAGTGCCCGGGCCAGGAATCAAGGTCATGAGCACTTGTGTCTGGGTTTGGGAAGGAAACCGGTCCAAAAGGGGGGACTCAGCCATGGGGAAGTGGGGTGAGGAGTGCTGAAAGGACAAAGCACAGGGAAAAGGGGCAGGCTGCCTCCACTGACCCCGAGTCCTCCTCCTGCTATGCCAAGAGGCAATCGCCAGCCCAACTCTCACTTCCCTGTAGACACCAGGAGCAACTCAGCTCCCCGTTTGACACATCTGCCCAGCAGGGACAAGCTGCTCCTGGCAGACTTCCTCTGCTGTCACCGCAGCCTGGAGCAACCACAGACCCAGTGCAGGACAGTTCAGCCCTCTGTCATCCCTTCCCCCCTGACCTTCAGCTCCAGTTACAAGATTTATGGTCCAGTTGCTCCTTACAAGAAGGCACCAGGCTTCTCGTAGGGGTCACGTCATCACACACCCCCTTCCCACCCTGGGGAAGCTCTGAAAGCAGCCAGGACTTTCAAAAAAACCCTTTAATGCAGGTCTCATCCCCTCCCACAAAGCTAGCCCTATTTTTTCACTGCCCAAGGTGAAGCATGGAACATAGAAAAGAAAAGACCCAGTACAAAGTACAACTGGAGATTGGAGAGATTTATTTTTCATCACTTTGCAAGGCGGCAAACACACCACAGTTAATGTTTACTTAAAATACCTCTACTCCCCCATTTGCTTCTTACTTTTTCACTCCCAATGTTTGCATATGAAATGAGTGAGGCTGGGGGAAGGTTTGCAGACCAAAGCCAAGCAGCTCCACACTGTTACCGGCTGGGAGGACATAGCCCCACACAGGTCCCAGCAACAACCACCTCTGTCCCTGAGCACGATGCCGGGACAGGGAAAGCACGGCTGCGCAGCTCCACCTTTTACAGGCAACTGGATGGGGGCTGATGTCATGCAGGCTCGGTGCAGCTGGCCACACTGTCCAGGGGAGCTGCCGAGCGCTGGCAGCTTACCCAGGGAAGCGATGAGGCTACAGGATGGGAGAGGTGCTGACGAAGGAGTGCAATTAGCCTATTTTGGCAGAAGTGCCTACTGGTGGGAGAAAAAGGCAGCTGGTGCCTAAAGTAACAGAGGACAACTTGTATCAAAGTCAACACCTGTAACACCGCACACTGAACATTACTTTTAGGAGAAGGAAACTCCTTGTCTCTGGAGCAAGGGGTGCGCTGATTCAGTTCTGCTCGCTCCTCATGGTGTGCACCAGGGACTCACAATGCCAGTACCCCTGCCTGCCTGCCTGCTCAATCCCGGGGCTGCTTCTTATGCTTCTTTTTCTTCTTCTTCTTCTGAGCCTTGCTGGGCTTCCCCGAATGCTTGGTCCTTTTGCTGGCTGGCTGAGCCCCATCACTGTCCGAGTCCGAGCTGTCCGAGTCTGACTCAGAGGACTGCTTATTCTTGTGCTTCTTTTTCTTCTTCTTCTCCTAGCAAATGAAGGAAAACAAATAAAAAGCCTTGCATATGGGAAAACTGTCACTTGTGCTTACCAGGGCAGCGAGACACTTTCTGTAATGAGTGCCTTGCAAGCTGTGACAGGGGCAAGCCTGTTCCTACACGGAAAGTGCACACAGCTTCTGCCCCAGTGAGTCAGGATTTAACCACCACTGTCAGTCCACAGCTGCACCAGGCAGAGTACAGCAGCTGTCAGAGCAGAGGCGGGACATCAAAATGTAAATCCAAGTCTGAAAACTGTTAGTAGAATCACAAGCATCCTTGCCATCCCTTCACACTCAGAGCTTACGCCATTATTTAAGGCTATTCTTTATTAATAAAAGTTGGCAGGATGAAGTCTTTTTGCCAACAAAATGGGTTTCTAAAATAACCAGCTGGACATGAGCACCATCTCTGCATCCCCACATCATCATCAGCCCACAGACTGCCAGGAAATGAGCACTGATGTGCTGAAGCACCCACGACAACACGCCCTTCTCCTTGCAGGAAAGCCCAAGCCCAAGAAATGCCAGTCAGAGTTTCTTGCAGCCCTCCCTGGAGGGGAGCAGGGATGAGGAAAGTGCCCTTTTGCAAGCAGCAACTCTTTGCACAATCTCCAAGCAGATTGCACACCCTCCTGCTCTTGCAGCTTCCCCCCCTCCCCGCCCCTGCACACAGGCAGAGTCCGGGGGCAGCACTGAGTCCCCCCGGCTGTATTTCTGCAAAGCCCTGAAGCAAAAACTACACAGAGCTCAAGATGCAGAATAAGAACAGCTGGTGCTGGAATAAAGCTCATCAGGAACTTTGAAATGGATCTAAACCCTCCATTTTGAGGCATGTGACTAACTACCAAGTAGAGATTACTCTGAGATCAATACCGCAGTATACCTTCCACTGGAATCGCATAAGGCAGAGCATCCCAAAACAGATAAAGACTATTTAATGATGCAGTACAGCAATTTGTATATATTTAATTAGAAAATGGTACTGGGGAGAGGATCTGATCCGCCTGCGCTGGCAGTGCACACAGCCCAGCTGCTAGCCCAGCTGCTAGCCCCGCTCTGCCCATTGCTTCATCCCCTTCCAGCAAGGAGCAGGAGGAGAAATGCTGACCGCAGCTCTCAGGAGCCAGACGTGACCTCTGAGAGCCAGGGAGCCTAACAGCTCAGTAAACCACTGCTCTTCAGCCAGAGCAGGCCAGCGTTGGAGGCAGGCTGGGCAGCCAGCGCCAACCCGAGTGGTCCGGGTGCCCAGAAAACAAATGGCTCAGAAAGTGTCAGCCAGCATGGTCAGCTTTTGTGCACAAATAAACAAGCATCCAGCTCTGATCCCAGCACGACTCACCTTTCTAATCCTCTGAATACCCGTAAAGTGATAACATAGACCAACTCTTGGAATAAGATGGAAGATTTTTTTTCAGGCATATTTTAGGAAGATGCTTTGAAAAAGAAATTATTGTCCTGCAAAAATGAGGCATTTTGTCTATCACCCCTTGGTTCTGGGAAGTAAAGGAAAGCAGCATGTAGGTAAGAGTGCCCATAAAATAAAGTAATTTTAGTATTTGGCACATGCTTAATATAAAGCACTTCCAGATTGCTAAGACCAGGAAGGGTTCCAGCTTTCCGTCCAAGCCCAGCAACACTGGCCTCCAAGGAGGATCCACTGATCTCATCCATGGTCCCATCAACATCAAAGAGAGACTTTCCTGTGAAAATGGCTATCGTGAATTTTCCTTCTATTCAAAGACATACAGAAGACGCAGCGAAAGAAGCAAAAGGTTTCATGAAGCAGAGATGGACCAGCAAGGCAACCCAAGCCCATGCGATTGCCTGTGATAGGCTTGGACAACACCAGTGAGGAATGCAACCCAGCAAGCAAAGCTTGCTGCTTTAACTAAGCCACATACCAGCTTTTTTGCTTAAAGCAAGCTGCACCTTCCTGGGTGATCCACATGTGCTCATTGCTCTGGAACTGGTGCACCCGTAAGACTGGGCACCATCTTCCCCAAACTTGCTGCAAACCAGCATCCTATTCTCTTCCATAATTTAACTATGCAGCCAGGTGCCAGTGATACAGATGCTACTGCTAGCTGCATTAGATGAGCTTTTAACCCCTAGCATAGCCCAACTCCTTTCCCCCTGCACATACTTTATCTTTACTGGATGCACCTCCTGTAGACTGGTGTCATCCTGGGTTTGTAAAAACATGCCCTGCAGCTGAGACGCCACAGCAGCATTGCAGCTGGGGTCAAAGGGAGCTCTTGAAGCAGAGCATTAGCAAGGAGCCATGGCACTGCCTCCCATGCTGACCACCACCTCCGAAGGGCTGAGCTCTCTGTTAGCAGTGGTAATGAGTCTGCTGAGCCTGCACGAATGAGTGGGAGAAGCCCAGGGCATTCACTTCAAGGCATCACTAGACCAGGAAAAGGAGTGTCAGTAAGCCAGACAAAAAAAAAAAGCTATGTTTCCGCCCCCCCCCCGTCTCTACTTGAAAGAGGTTGAATGATGGCTTGTTCAGAGCACGGCTGTGCGCAGGCTTTGGGGAGCAGCACAATGGGAGACAGACAGCGGTCAAGTGACAGTCCCAAACATAACACACAAACATGTTTGACATTCCACTACACAAGGGAGTGTAATGGGAGCCCTCAAGCCAACAGCTCTGCTTATTTTCTCTGCCAAGAGTGTCCCCAATGACCTCAAGGCCACCCTTGGGCTTGCAGAGTTTTCCTGGGAGAGGTTTGCTGTAAGTCACCCCTGCCTTGGCAGGACTCTTAGTGCCATGCACTCATTTCATGAGGAAGCAGAAAGAAGCAGCAAGGCCAAGGGCACGGTTAAGCCAGTCACAGGACTACAAGCAGGACAAGTCCTTGGGGAGGCCACCCTCCTTGGCCAGCTGCTGCAGACATCCACAGCCACCCTAGAAGCTAAGCCAAGGGAAAGAAAATGAACACATGATTAGATGAAGGGAACAGTGGCAATCAGCCACAGATACACGAGATACCTGTACAAAATCAGAATGATTGGGGTGGGCAAGTATTTCCACCTGCTCTAACACAACCAGGCACAGCACAGGGCTGGCCATGGCAGCTAAAGGTCTGAACCCAGCGCTGACACCGGTTTTGCAGATCCAGCATGAGATACTCCCTCCTCCCTCAGATGCCCGCAGGTGCTGCCTTAAGCCTGTTACACACCCACCCCACCCAGGGAAAAAGAACAACCCTGGCTGGAAATGGATTGGAAGCATTCACGTAAAGAAAACTCACTTCAGAGAAGGAAGCCCACAACACAACAGCATGTGCATATTCACCAAGAGGACTCCAAGCTAAGAGACCAGCACTCATCAGTTCAAAACAAAAGCCAGAAGAAGCTGCTAAGAACAGCATGAAAAAATGAGGCAAAGGGTGCGGGGGAAATCCCCTGCAGTAACTGACTTCTACATCCCGACTCTGCATCATCTGCTGTAGGCTTGGAGGTGCTCAGGTAGCTCACCAAGGCAGGCGAGCACATTAAAGCCAAGCCCATGCTGTATGTAGGTATGCATTAACAGCGAAGGCACAGGGTTCCTGGTAGCCCTCCACTGCCACCCACAATCCTCCCCTGAAGTGCAAATGGTCTTAAAATTGCTTGGGGAAAAAGAAGTGTCCCAATGCGGAGAGCACAGAGAAGGCTAGGTTCTCCCCCCTCCTCCCCACAAGACATTTCTTCCATTAGCTTCAGCCACTTCCAGTCAAGTGCAGTTTCCATATGAAGGTTAATATACTGGCTTACAGGAAGACACGCCTAGTCTGTCTACACTTCATTTAAAAACAACATACTCTCCCGTAAGAGTGGGGACACAAAAGGCCCAGCTAAAGACATCAATTTAGTACGGATCATGTGCCGTAGCACCAGATACAGGCTATCAATTAGGGACAACAAAGGAAGGAAGCTAGTAGCTTTTTCAATGTGAAACAGAAATCTTCTAGGGAAGTGGAAGAGCAAAGAGGACACATTGCTTGGAGCTAACACCAAGCAAAGAGTCCTCTGAGACTCCAGGGAAGAGAACAAAGCACTGAGTTCACTCCACACCTAGCACACTCTTGGCAGGTATCAGTTTTTTGTAGCTCCACAACAGCACTATGATCATTGATGTCACCCAAAATTTGAGTGTCTACATTTTTCTGTGGGACAATACCAAAGTCCCTACAAAGTCCCCTACCCACAGACAAAGAGCAGAAGCAAATTGTAACAGTCTTTAGAAGAGGCGGACGGTGAAGAGTTAAATGTTCTAGAGAAAGGGGTGCACCAAGGAGAATTTTCTCAAGCTTTTCCAGCCTGTGCACATGGTGAGAAAGTTTGACAAGACCTTAACAACTAACAGAGTATCATTCCAGAGCTTGGGAAACTTTCTCAGCATGTGAAGGCTGAAGACAGAACAGGATGTCACACACGTTCCTTCAGGATTACAGGGGAAATAAGAGTACACACGTGGACATTGTGCTGGCTGAAAAAAACCCAACCCCTCAGTCTCCCCTTTCTGGAGCTTCTAACAGCCAAACTGCTCACACTAACACAGAAAAAGTACTTTCAGTGCAGTAATGCAAGCACCACAGCATATAAGCACAAGCTGGACTGCAAACACTGCAGGGAGCAAGCCGGCAACAGAAAAGCTTAACGTTTTCTGTAGCAGGAGATAGTGCTGCTGTGAAATCATTCTGCATGAGCAGCACCCTTCTATTACACCACAGATTTCTTTAAACTCCAGTGTCCCAGTACTGGGAGACAAGCACTCTGCTGGTTACTAGTCAACTCACCATTGCACAAACAGGAGCATTTCTCTAGGTTACCTATGGAGAGGGCAGTGCCAAAGCAAAGGCCGGGTTTCTGCCTCCAGCAACAGCAGCAAAGCCCTACCACACCCTGAGCTGCAAACCTGTCTCCAAAACCGATGGCTGCTGATGGATGAAACTCAACTCAGCTCTCAGGCACACCCAGGCACTCCCCCAGAACTGCAAACACTGCATTTGTGTAAACATTTTGAGTGGATTTTGCCCAAGCAGACTCCCGGTGTAAAGATGCAGAGAGGGCCAACAAGTGCAAAGACCTGCACGTTACGGTTCCTTGCATGTCCTGTCCAATTTATGTAAAGATTACAATTCTACCAAAACAGAACAAACTTGCCTCAATATCTTTCCTCTACAAAACCCTCCTTGGGAGCTGGCATGCAGAAGAGCAACAGGCTGGACTAGAGCCTGATAGCGCTGGTTTTCCTACTGCTCTAGTTATTTTTAAATAGCTGGCACTAAGGGGGGACAACATTAGCACACTAGGCTCTCTCCTGTCTTTTGTAAGTTGCCTCAGGCCATGCTTTAAGAATGTTACAGCAATTCATTCTTTCTGAAGGTATTTGATTTTGAGATAAGAGGGGAGTGTTCAGAATTCTCCAAGAAGTATAAATATTTTTCACCAGGCCTTTTTGTGGAGTTATGGTCTCATTCAGAGACTTTATGTCTGTCCTTGTGAAAAATTAGAATGGATTTCCAGATACATGCCTTCCTGCATCACCAGAGAGGTGTCAGTAATCTTTCTAGGTTTTTTTTTTTTATTCTTCAAGAGAAAAAGAAAAAAAAAAAGAAAAAAGCAAAATTCCACCACTCAGTTTAATTCCAAACAAGATTAATTACATAACTCTAAAGGTATTATTGTATGCCTTGTTTGAGGACCAGACAGAATTAATGTGATGAGAAGAATCCAGTCTATGGCCATTAAATAAATACAGAAAAGTTCAGAATAGCACAGAGAAGGACAGTGAGAGAACAGCATAGTGTGTGAAGAGCTGTGCCCCAAGCTAATGCCATGTAAGAACTAGTAGAACAAGTACCAGCTACAGGTGAGAATGGACTAAGGCTTGATGAACTACAGGTCACTGAACAGGTAACAATTAAGAAGGTGTGGTTTTTATATGAGGAGACAACATCTGCAAGCAGATTGCCTGGACATCTTTTACACATGGGAGAAAGAACAGCAAAGTCTGCCTACAAGCCATCACAGGTCACATTCACTATGCAATTCCAAGGACCATTACAAAACCACCCCAGGGATAAATTAGTCCATGTGTCTGAGGAGACAATGGGAAGCTTTTGTAAAATTTAAATTAAAGGGGTTACTCCTGCTGTCCAACCTGCAGATCTTCTTGTGAAAGACAGAGAAGAAAGCAGCAGCAGAAGGGTTCATTTCTTCTCAGCACGCCTCCCTCCCACGCAAGCACAGCACAGGCACGCTGCTGCGTTCCCATAGGAGCTCCTTCACCCTGTGACCCAAAGAGTAAAAGTGAAAGGGACACAGACACATGCCTGCACAGCTGTCAGCGACTCCTCAGATGCTCCCCGGTACTTCCGCACAGCGCTGCGACAGCAGCATCTCCGCTTCTCCCTCAAGTCACTTATTTTCTCAGGGATTACACGATGCAGGAGAGTGCTCTCATGAAGGATACTAACAGGGTGATCTGTCACTAGAAAGACTTGTGCCCATAGTCACAGCAGAAACCTATGCCAGTGCAGAGACCTGAAGCCTACAGCTGTCTCTTAATCCTGTAAATGCTGTGGGGCTCAGGCAGGAGAAAAGTGAGGAACTGAGGAACCATTGGGAAGGCAAGCCAAGAAAAAAAGGGGTGAGGACCCCAGAGTATCTCGGTAAGGAGAGTAATCTCTGGGGAGAGAAAAGAGCACCCAGAAACTGCAAGGAAGCACCAGATCAAGGAAACAGAAAATGTTGATCATGAACAACCAAAAAGGTTAATACTATTGCTATGACACTAAACAGATGCTTGGTTATAGCAGTTCTCTGTCTATTCATTTAAAAACATAAACTCTACATTTATATTACAAGCATGGGATGGGATGGGGTCAGCAAGGCAATTGCTACTAGGTAGATTGAGCTATTTCTACTTTGTGTAAATCCCCCTGGGGCTTCAGGCAAGCAAGGAAGCATATGGTGGCTCCCAGACAAGATCACAGCAGGCACTCGAGACAACAAGGGAGCTATTCATTTCAAGGATCCCACATCCTGCCTCCAAAAAGCTCAAAGCTTTATTTTCCAGCACTGGAAAACATCTGAAAACTTTTGATCTCCTCCTTGAGAAGGGAGGAAGATCAAAGCAACAAGCAAGATTTAAAGGAAGGCTGTTAATCCACAGACCCCCCCCAAATATTAGTAACAAATTCAGGACAGTCACCCACATCTCCTGTAGTCTCAGCAGGGCAAGACTCCACAGGGAATTCCCACCCTGGTGGATGAACACTGATATGATAATGAGTTATTTGCACACCTCAGTGTAATTTTTCCCCCCTGCAGCATTTAAGTAACAGTTACACAAGCCTTTACCAAACAAACCATCACCACTGCTAGAGGGAAGAGAACCCAAGGCAGGAGAATACCCAGCCCTGCTAAGGTATTACCAACAGCCTGCTCACACACTGCTCCATGGCAAGAGGGAAGCCCAACGTCTGGAGTCCAGAAAGGTCAGAGTCGCAGTTAGCCTGCGATCTGAGAGACAACTCTGTTCAATCGTGTGCTTCCAAGATCAGAGTAGAAAGAAGACCACGTGTATTTTCTATCGCAGCGTAATGACGCTCTGCAGACATTCTTGAATAAGAGCCTACGTAGTGGGAAAACAAAGCACATCTTGGGATGGAACCAGGCAACAGGACCTACAGTGAAGACAGATCCCATTCCTGCTACTGGATCAGCTATCCAGAGCACTACAGAGCAAACAAGAACTGCAAATTAGGCATCAAATTAATGCTAACTTCATTTTGTACTGACTGTAGGGCAGAAACAGGTATGCCACAGGGCAGTGGCTGACACAAGGAAAGTCACTACACACCTGGCTCTTCTACTCCAGTGTAGTCAACACCTACAATCCCACAAACAGCCCCAGCTACTCCTCTCTCAAAGAGTGTACCGTTAAGAGTGCCAGAAACCACAATACCAGTGAAAAACATGACTGGAAGCAAGACTTCAGCTACCAGCATCAGTGACTCTGGACTGATCTGAGTGTTGTCATCAAAACAGACTCCTCTGTTGCCTGTTGCCAGCATCTGCAGTCTCTCCTACTAGCACCAGTACTGGTTTAACTCCACAGTGAGCCTGGAAGAACTAAGCCCTCAGAAGTCAGTTCTCGCTATGCAATTGCTAACACCATCTTTGTCCCTCTCTTGTAAAAATGAAATCCACCACCTTTCCTGCCTGTTGCTCCTGTTGAGGGATACAGACAGGCCACAGGGCTGGAAAGAGAAAGAAAAAAAGAAGAAAAAAGAAAAAAGGGGGCTTTGGAAGTGTCATTAGAAGTTGGACTCCAGTTGTGAAGGGGCTGATATAACAGTTTATGTACTGAAGTCTGGAACTGGAATACTCATTGCTGTATAAAGAGACCAACCAATGAACACTCCTGTTTTGGATTCACGTCTCCGCTGCATTTTATGCCAGCATGCTCTGAAGCCAGAGTTCAAACACTGGACATAAAAGGTCTCTTATTTCTTGACATTTTTCACATAGACAAAAATTGCTTTAGAGCCTGGAAATGGAGTATGCCCCCTGTGCAAATACAACCAGCAATTTTCCCCTGGCATGCGCAGATAAGCCCAGTCCACATCGCACTGGCTGGGTCAGGATACCTGCTGTAGCAAGGCAGCAAGGCATTTAGTTCAGATTAAAGAAAGGTGTTAGGGCGAGAGCAGTGAGAAGGGAGGAGAAACAAGGTTATTGGCAAGAATCAGAAATTAAGGAAACTGAAGCAATTTCTATAGAGCCTCACAAAGACCAAGGAAAAAAAAAAATCCTTTTCTCACTGTAAGAAATCTCTTTGGAAGACTGTGCATTATATAGCACAAAACCATCTTAAAGACAGTTTAACAAGAATAAAGGGAAAAAGCGTAAGAATTACTAAAAAGTCTGCAGAGAAGATTCCTGTTTTGCTATAGAACATGCACAAAACTCAGCCACTTTCTCAGCCCGGAACTGGCTACTCATAACCATGTTGCCATAGTAAATCACAGGTATAACTATACAGAACAAATTATCTGGTTCACTTTTCCAGGTCAGCAGTAGGGCGCTTCATACCTTTTTCCTTTTTTTTGGAGGCTCATCAACCATGCTGGTCTTTTTATCTCTTTCATATCCTGCTGCTGCCACCTCCTCTTCCTCCTCTTCTGGAATGAGGCTATATTTGGTACCTCCAGGCTGCATGAAACACTCCTTGGCAAAATGACCTGTAAAATAATGTTTGAAGGAGCAGCGCCCCGCCCCCCCCCTTTTTTTTTAAACAACTGCATTTCAGACACCTGAAGTGCTGCCAATTATCTTTCTATCATTAATCACAATAAGAGAATCTACGCTGTACATTTTTTTGTCCTAGCATTTAAGATAGTTTAACGTGCCCCAATTAAACAAGCTGGGGAGCAAATGCAACACAGGTCATTCTGGGAAGAGTAGTCAGGCAAAAACTAAGACACTTGTGTCTGAATAGGGCAATTGGCAGAAACGTGTCTGTGCAAGGGCTTAAAGAGCATGGAAAAGTGTATGGGAAAGGGAGTAAGCTGGCATGACAGGCACCTGGTAAATGAGACCAAAGCCACAAATATAGAGGAAATCAGCTCATTCTGGTTCTACCCTTTCTACTGGGGAGACATCATGGTTGACCCACTAAGAGTTGTAGTGGAAACTGCAGATAGATAATATCTACCTGCCTGTTATGAGTAGACATCATCATTAAAAAGCAGACTGAAATTACACAGTATCCAGTTTAAAGTTTTGGGGGTTCTTTAAAATAACATTTTAAAGATAGTTGTCTACCGCTACAAAGAACCATATTCATTATTAACCTTCTGCAGAATAGCATTAACTCCAGCTTAACTATTTATTCTATGGCTAAATAACCTAAGACAAGTAGGATACAGCAAAAACTCCATGTACAAAAGACTACTTTATGCCTCAGCCACTTGCAAAAAGCTACTGAAAAGCCATCACATAAGCCAACTTCCTATTGCTGAACCAGGCAAAACACAAAAATTTCACCAGGTTAAAAAAAACCAAATGCTTGTTTTCAGCTCTAAGACACTGCTCACAAGCTAACACTGTGTTCCCAACAACTGATCAGTAATTTCCACTGATTGTTCTTCAGAATTAAATGATCTGGTGAAGGCATATGTTTATTTTTTAAAACACAAAACTGAAACAGGACCTCAGCTATAAGACACATTAACACAAATACTGCAAGAAGGGTACCTGTACTCTACCTGCACTCAGTAGGAAGGTTCTTTACAGGAAGCTCAAAGGGACACGATTTTAAGAAACAAACCTTTATAAAAGGAGTTCAGCTAAGTCTTTCCTTTTTGTAACAAGTGATTGAAAACGTAGTTCTCCTCTAGAAGAGACACCTGGAAGCAAATCCAGTCCTTATACACAACTGTGAGACAGATGTTGATACAATCCTATCTACAAGTCACCACCTGGTTAGAACAAGGCTACATCAAAAGTACAAGACAGCCCTGCATAAACATACCTTTGCAACCACATTTCTTGCACACAGTGTTCAAGACAGCTTCAAGCGTGATCTTCTGACTCGTGTAGTCTCTGAACGTGCGTTTTTTCCTCTCGTCCTGACTGGAAAGAGAAGGACAGTTCCATTTTCCCCTCTTCCACTCTCATCCACTTTCATCTTTAACCCTGTGTATTTATATGGACACAACCTAAACAGAAGTTTTTCTCAAATGTTGCTCTAAAAGAGCCACTTAATCAGCTAAACCAAAGAACAGAGCTGACCAACTGCTCATTAGAATAAACCACATTGTTAACAGCATATTTTACCTGTCATCTTCTAATTTTGAGACTAACTGAGCACACTCTGCACAAAGCAGACAAATGCAGGGAGCTGCAGTTACATCCTTTATACTAACATCTGTATTTTCTGTGTGAACACACACATAAATATACTTGCCCAGTATGAAAATAAAGCAATTTTATTTGACCTGCAAAAGATGTTGCAAAAAAAGGTAGACAAAGAATCTCTGAAACATCCAAGCAGTTAAGACTTGATTTCATGGTATGTGAAAATGAGACAAATCCCCAGCTGGAATGATCAGTCCTTCCAGTACAAGCACACTGCCATCACAACACAGGAATGAAAATCCTGCCGTGGTGTGAAAGGCTGGAGCTCCCTGCAGCCTCCTCCAGCTCCTGCCTGCCTCTAGGCTGCATAACCAAGGGAATGCCTTCAGTCAATCCTCCAGCCAGTGCATCGCTGGGAGGCTCAGGGAGAGCCAGCCTCGCCCTCCAAAGGATGGGAGAATAAGTATGGCAGGAAAGCCAGGAATGCAAGGCAGGGAAAAGCAGGCAGTAGCAACCTGATCTGTTATATTCTGGTCAGTAGATTTACCTACTCAAGGGAAATATTGTTTGGATCGAGGTCTTTTCCTGTGCCTTGGTTAACAACCTTCATGGAGAGGGAAAGCTTCAGTTTGTCATCTTTCATCTGAAAGAGGAAGAGATGGAACGAGACAAAGAAATGACAATGATGTTAATTAATACACTGTGTCTGGAGGCCTATAGAGAAGGAAGAAAACTGTTGGTTAGCAAAGAGCAGCACTGCAAAGGATACTACGTGAAAGTGCTTTTGTTCTATTATTTTGTAGCTGCATTTAGAGTACTCTAGCTAATAAAATAGCTTCTGTTAAGCAGCTATCTCAGTAGTATGACAAGCTCAAACTATAGGTCTGCTCGGATTAACATTCTGCTTTCAGTATGACCAAAGCCAAGAGCTGTAGAAGAAAGTGCATGTTTGGAAGCTTTGCTACAATTCTCAAATCATCCACCCTCGAAACAGTTCCCTCTGGACCAGTACTTTAGCCAACTTGCATCCTGAAAAATAAAACTTTATATCCATTTCCCTATTTTGATCCTCTTATGAGACTAAAAATGTTTTAAGTATCTCTGTTAGGGGCTTATTCTTTTCTGAATCCTAGTAAGTCCTTGATTGCCACATTACTTTAGAAGCAAGAGCAAAAGTTGTATATTTGGGGGTTTTGGGGTTTTTTTAAGCCTTTCTTGCAACTGTCTGCATTTTCACCAATGCTGCTATTGAAGGTACTTCTGTTTTGTCTGTTTATGACACCCATGCAGCTATTTGCAGGCAATCCAACAATGAACTCTTCTGCTGTCCACCTCTCCAACATGCTTCTGCCCCTTGCCTCTACAGCAAGGAAGCCAGAAGCCCAACAGCTGTGCTCCAGATAAAGAAAACAGTGGCTTAATAGAAACTTACACAAACAAAATAAAAGTTAAAAAAGCACACCACAGATGGCTTAAAAAAAAAAAAAATCTGTGAAAATCTGTGAAGTCTTTCATATAGTTTTTCTATATTGTGTAAATAAGACCAAGTTTCTCAACCCATTTCCCTTATCCCACACAAAATTAAGTCCTTGTTTTGTACATCAACCTGATTATCTTCTTCCAATAAAAAAAAAAAGCAAAGCATTTATGGCCAAATCCTGTGCAACTTTGAACTGAATGCTTCCACCTTGATCCCAACAAAATACCGTCAGCTTGCTTTGTTTCCATGGCTCACCAAAGCACAAGTCTTTAGTTTTTGTTCCATGTAATCTTTAAATACAGATGATATACCCATTGTCACATCTTCTGCAGGAGAAAAAGGAACATAGATTGGGGGGGGGGGGGGGTGGCGGGAATGTAAAATGTTCTTACTTCAAAACAAACAAACAAAAAGTCTGGGCATAAATCACTGACAGTGGTACTTTCTTGAAAACAAATGAACAAAAATCCCCAAGAACACTCCCTCCTGCCTCTCAAACTGGGTTTATATCAGCTCTTATCTTGGGATCCTTTCAAATTGCTCATTTAGCCACCAAATCACACAGTTAAGGTGATAAAAGCTGCGAAGGGGTGCGCAGGGGAAGAAAGGGAAGCGTTTTGTTACTTTTAAGCCAAAAGCTTTTATAAAGTCCCTTTTTCTGACCTGCATTGTTGCAAGTCACAGAAGCGATGTGCCCAAAGCCACATCTAGAGGTAAAGAGAATTCACCCATCTGTAAAATAGAGCCTGCCAAACCCCAACAAAGCAACAGGAACACACAGCCTCTGTGAACAGAAGTTCTCAGTGTTTTCGCAGTATATTTTATCACCGCAGCATTAAAGAAACAAAAATTAACATTACCTCTTTTCCGATAAGCTTCACCCATACTTTGTCTCCAACATCTACTATCTCTGAAGGTTTATCCACACGGCAGGAGGACATGTGAGTCTTATGGACAAGGCCTGGTCATGGTTTTGGAAGAGAAGAAAGGGAAAAAATAAAGACAAGTCTCCACTTCTCAGTTTTGCCCTCTAGAACAGCAGTCTCCAAAGTGTGATGGAGGTGAGACAATCCTTTGGGGTGTGGGAAGAAAATATTTTTTAACCAGTAACAAATAAAATAAAAAAAATTAACAGCACTTATTTCATCTTTAGCTCATCCTGTTTTGACTTCTATTTTGGAGTATGTTTTCTAATGTACATAACATTAGTACAGTAGTACACGTGTATAATTTATTAATAAATCTTGGGGGTGTGTGCTCAAAAAATTAACCGCCGATAGGGTTAACTGAGGGTGCACAATCAAAAACATTTGGAGACCACTGCTCTGGGAGACAGGGCACATATTCAGCGGTTCCCCTAAGCAAAACTAACCATTTCTTTCCTCCGGTACATTATGCAGGTGAGAATCAACTAGTTGCATCAATCAAACACGTAAAAAGTCACCAAGATCTGCTCCAAATTAACTCAGAAAAGCAGGACCCCAAAGCAGTGTCTTCATACTCAACGTATCAGGCACCCATATGGAAAACTGTAGCAGGCACTAACACCTCTCCCATCTTGCCTGTCCTCTGAGGCCACCCCAAGCACCGGAGAATAAAGAGCCCATTTCACACATCAGCAACACAACACTTTGCTGGCAAAGTCAAAAGCATGAAACACCATGGCTGCCCCAATCTCCTGCGCTTGCAAGGTCACACAGGCCCAAAACTGTATTTTTAATTTGCATGAATGACATGTGGGCTACAGAGGGGACAAGGGATACAAGAAAGGATAAATCTGGAAACACACCTCGCTGTTCAAGATCACGTTTCAGGGCCTGTTTGTGTCTCAAAGCGACTTCCCTCCAGCAGCCACGCTTCTGTCCAAAAACTTTTATTAGAACTAGCACTACAGCGACTGGACAATTCAAGAGGGGAGTGGAGGCAGCATTGTTTGTGGACCTACCAGCATTTGACAGAACATCCACCGTAAGCTGCTGCTTTAGTAAAATGAGTTTGTTTGACTTTGCAGGTTTCCCACAAACATAAACAGAGCTTTAAGTCAGCTTTTCTGGTTTATTTTTTTATTTCAGCTTAATTTATATTGGCCATAAAAGAAGTTGGACAAATTATCTAACTGTAGAAAGTTTCTATAATCTGTCCAACACCTTAAAATGATTCTGTAAAACATCTGGAAGCTAGCAAAAAGCTCCCTGAGTCTTTTTGGTATTCATGCAAACATATCGGAAGTACTTTCCAAGAACCTCAATTTCTTCCTAATTTAGGAAAAAAACCTTTTCTGAGCTTTTTCTAAAACGTGGCAAGACTTTAATTCCAAGGACGACTGCTTGGCTCAAACACACCAACATGAAACCATGTCTGAGCAAAAATAGGAGAAACAAACCTTGTTTCCTGCAGCCTGGGATTTTTATAAATGCCCCATATTCTGTCACTGTAGCAACCTGTGAAGAAACCAACACAACAACTAAAGGAAAACCCTTCACAAGACACCCATTTTCAAACCACAGCTTAGAATACGCACAAAAAGCCTACACGGTTCTCCTGCTTTCCTTCAGTTTTAGCTTTCAGGGCAGGTTAGGCACAGCACTGCTTAATAACTCTGGAGTAGATGTGGTCAGCCAACCACTCCTACGTTATTCAGGTAAACATCTTGTACGTATATGCATGAAAATCTATATGTACGTACATAAACACACAGACACATATACAGAGCCGCGTATATACGTGCTACAGAACCGTCAGTTGCCCAAACTGCCGCTGAACTAAACGGTGACTGAAACAACAAAATAAGGAGACAAAGAAGCACGCCACAGGCGGTAACATCTCGCAGGGTGACGGCCGCCAGCAGCAGCCCCACACACCTCTCCCTGGAAGATGGCGTAGAGCTCGGGCAGCGCCTCCATCACCGCAGGCCTCGCAGGGTCCAGGCGAGAGACACTCCAACGGCCCCACCGGCTGAATTCACCCCAGGCTACCGCATATTCACCGCCCCAGTTCAGAGAGATGCCTTGAAAATAAATATTTAATTAATGCACGAAAGCTCCTGCGGCCAGACCTATTAGCAGGCAACAGTCATTATTCCACCTTGACTTGGGCTACAGCCCGGCACCGACCCCAGCGCGCCACGACAGTCTCTGCCCTCACACCGCGGGGGTTCAGCGGCTCACACCGGCTCGGG
This sequence comes from Haliaeetus albicilla, assembly GCF_947461875.1. NCBI lineage: Eukaryota > Metazoa > Chordata > Aves > Accipitriformes > Accipitridae > Haliaeetus > Haliaeetus albicilla. The sequence continues at coordinate 6,920,005 of NC_091498.1, read as the reverse complement.
GGGGACCGAGGCTGCGGGGGGGGAGCGGCTGGGCTGGGCGCGAACCGGAGGCCGCGGGCCCGGCCCGGACAGGCGGGGTGAGGCGGGACGGGCCCTGCCCGGCGGCCGGGGAGAAGCCGGAGCCCGTCAGCACCCGGCGCAGCACCACTCAACCACCGCCATCACTCGGCCCCTGCGGCCGCCGCCATTTTGCTCCCTCCACACCCCCACCCTCACCTCAGGGCACCTCTCCACTCCGCCAATCGTCGCGCGCAATGATGGCGGGTGGCAGCCTCTAGCCAATCAGCGTTACTCGTGTTGCTGGCACCCTCCCTCCGGCTCCATCAGCCAATCCGCGCGGGGAGCGGCCGCCACCACCCGGCGCCTCTCTTCCGTCACCCGCGCGCCGGAAGTAAGCTGGAGGGGTGGGCGGGCCGTCCGGCCGCGCTCCGCCAGTCGGCGAGGCAGGAAGCGGCGCGGCCGACCAATGGGGGAGCGGGAGGGCGGGGCGGAGCGGGCGGGCGCGCGCGGCCGGCGGCGATGATCGAGCAGCACAAGCGGAAGGTCCCGGGCGGTGGCCCCGGCCCCGGCCCCGGCCCCGCTCCCGCCCCCGGCCCCGGCGCCGCCCCCGGTCCCGGCCCCGGCCCCGACCTCCCGCTCGTGCCCGTGGCGGCCAAGCGGCCCCGCCATGAGCTGCCGGGGGCGCCGGGCAGCGGTGGCGGCGGTGGGGGGGGTGGCGGCGGCGGAGGAGCAGGAGCAGGAGCAGGAGGAGGGCAGCCCCCCCCCGGGGCCCTGCTGCAGGCGGTACGGCGGGCAGGGGAAGGCCCGTGGGGAGATTAGTGGGGGGCAGGAGGCCTGTGGGGGGATGGCGGGAGGAGAAGGCCGGAGGGGGGTGAAGCGAGGAGGGGAGGAGGCCCGTGAGGAGATGGCGGGGCTGGGGGGGTCCTGGCCGTGCCCCGGCGGTGCCCCTTGTTCCCCTCCATGGCATCCCCTCACCCGCCCCTTCCCCCGTTACCTCTGGCAGGGCCCGCCGCGCTGCTCCTCCCTGCAGGCCCCCATCATGCTGCTCTCGGGGCACGAAGGAGAGGTGTACTGCTGCAAGTTCCACCCCAATGGCAACACCCTCGCCTCCGCTGGCTTCGACAGGCTCATCCGTGAGTACCAGGCCCCCCTGTCTCAGCCAGCGCTGCGCGGGGCTGGGGCTCGTATGATTTCAGGCCGTTGTGGGGTTTTATCTCAGCCATCAAGCTTGCTGAGTCCTAGGAGTGAAGTGCTTCAGCACGAGGGGAGCAAGAAACTTCTTGTCGCTCCTCTGGCTGGTCACTGTCCTGCTGGTCCTCAGATGGGGCTGGTAACATGCCTTGATGGTCACAGCCCGGTGTTCCCAGGACCCTCGCGCAGGTTACCGTCAGCCTGCGTTTGACTGCAGCCATCACAGAAATGCAGTTTTTAATGCTTTGGGTTGCTGAGGTGAAGGTTATTATTTTCCTTTATAAATTCAACTTCATCTAAACCCATAAATCAGCTCAAATCAGCTGTCTGTCTTTCTGGGGCTCACATGATGTTTTTTTATGGGCACACGTCAGCCAAGATTGGAGACGATAGCAGTGACAATACATGGTTCATTTTGCTGAATTCCCAGAGAATTGCTCCATCCACAGCACAGAGGTGTTTCCTGTACTTACTTCTCCCTTCCTTTCCCCCAGTGCTGTGGAACGTCTATGGGGACTGTGATAACTACGCCACACTGAAGGGACACAGTGGGGCAGTTATGGAGCTGCACTATAACACAGATGGCAGGTAAGTGGTGTGTGGACGGCTTTTGGCCTCAGGCCCAGCTCTTTCAGAAGGAAGGTGCTTTCTGCGGGCTAGCGTCTCATTGCTCCTGCTCAGTCCATGTATGGCAAATGCTTGTAGTGTGGCTTTCCCAGATAAGGAGTGGTGCCTGTTTGAGATTAAGAAAAAGGACCTGGAGTCACCCATGACCCACCAGTGCCCTTGATTCCAGTCTTGAGGAACAGAGTGAAGTTAGGGTCGGCCATCTGGGAGGCACTGGGGAGGGAAAGAAAACAAGTGGGATATTTGCTAATTTAAAAGGCTCCTCCACTATTGCATCTGACCTGTTGCCACTGAGCTTTCTCTCCTGTGTTCATCCCAAATAGTGTTTGAGAAGGTGCAAGACCAATCTATATGTATCTAGAAATGGGGTTTAGTTGGAGTTCTTCCAGTGTAGCTGCTCCACTGTCAGTCAGCCTCTCCTGAAACACCACCTTTGTCTTGGCATATGGGGGAGTTTCTTCACCATGGTGTATTCCCACTGAATATTTCCAGCTTTGATCACAGAACTTGAGAGTAAAAAAGGTGGGAGGGGAGAAATGTTTCCAAAATTGAGAACCTCACAGCAATTCTTCTCCGCAGCATGCTCTTCTCAGCATCCACAGACAAAACTGTGGCTGTGTGGGATAGTGAGACTGGAGAGAGAGTGAAGAGACTGAAGGGCCATACCTCGTTCGTTAACTCCTGTTACCCAGCAAGGCGAGGACCCCAGCTTGTCTGTACAGGCAGCGATGATGGGACAGTGAAGGTCAGTATATTGTGTAAGGGGATAGTCTGGAATGAAAGTAAGAAAGGATTTTTGAAAGAATATTTGGGGTCTTCCCACTTAAGTGGGCTAAATTCAGCCTTTCATTACTCTTATAATTTCATTATCTAATAACTTTGATTTCAGAAATAAAAAATTTGAAATAAAATTTGCTCTTTTTTTTCATTAAGTCTTTGCAGGGGGGGGTGAAGAAGATTCGTTTTGCTCAGTTGTACTTTTTCCACTGCACTGCATTAACAAAATATGAGAAAGGTGAGCCGTTAATGAAATCTTACACGCTAGCACCTTCTTCCCTCCCTTGAACTCCTGTGCTCCACTCCACACTCTTACTGTGTTTTTTTATAGAGATCTGCTGAGATCTAAAAGAGGGGATTTCAGGAGAGCGTGCTGAGTCTCTGCCAAGTATCTGTGCAAATTCCTGTAATTTTATCATTAAATATCTCTATGCAACTTTTACAACTGCTGTGTTTTTTCAGCTGTGGGATATCAGGAAAAAAGCTGCTGTTCAGACATTTCAGAACACGTACCAGGTCTTGGCTGTAACTTTCAATGACACCAGTGATCAGATCATATCCGGAGGCATCGACAACGATATTAAGGTAGGACGCCTGTGTCCTCGTGTGCCTTTCCGACCGTGCACACCTTTTCCATCCCGTTACATCTTGCATTCGTCAAGGACAAAAGTGGAGGCCTGTTGGTTAATTTTACAGTCACAAGAACCACGCAGACCTGCTGTGTCTGACCTCGCTGTTGATAGAGGGCCAATAAACTCTTGAGTGAGTTGCTCCAGCGCTGTTTGGCATGTGACAGCCTGGGCAGCCCTGGCATTCCTGGCCAGGCGTCCCAGCACTGCTGTCACCTGCTGGAGCTGATATGGTATGCTGGCTCTTCTGGCAGCTTGTGCCCGTCTTGGAGGCTGTAGAGCCATATATGAGGTAAACTAAAGAAAATGTGGTGACACATCCACACTCTCTGCCCTCTGCTCCAGTTTGCAACTTGCTTTGTCACCTGCTAGTGTGGAAAGTTCTTATTTAAGGGCGAGCTCAATGTTTCATTGAGCTGGTAACTGAGATTCTCCTGATAGCTGTACGGTTCAGTCTGTCTTACTGTCCTCTTAGCCTTGGGCTCCAGCCTGACCTAAGCATGGGGAGCATGTGCTTGTCAGAGAGCCATGGCTAAGTGTAGCACTGACATGACATCTGTTCCGACACACCCCTTGAATGACTGCCCCTCTTCGGGAAAGAACAGTGTGAAATTTTGGAGATCGGACAACTGCTGCTCTGTGCCATCAGTCAGTGGAATTTGGGAGCTGGGGGAGCTATAGCCAGATAGAGGGGGATTCCTGCATGCATGGGGCTGCTGGCATTTAACTCCTTGGTTGTTGGACAAGTTCGGTAAGAAGACTTCTAATGGGAAAATTCTATTTTTCCAACAACACACATTAAATTTTAGCCTCATATTTTAGCCATTCAGACCCCACCAACTGGAATCAAAAGCTGATGTAATCAGCTGACTGATCAGTACCTGTGTGAAACGCTTTGGAAACAGCAGTTCCAACAGTCTTGCCTGTCTTTTTGTTAAATGGCAATGTTGTGTCTGAAAGGTGTGGGACCTTCGCCAGAACAAGCTCACTTACACGATGAGAGGACACGCAGACTCGGTGACAGGCCTCAGCCTGAGTTCAGAAGGCTCCTACCTGCTCTCCAATGCAATGGACAACACAGGTATGTCCTACCTGATGTGCGAGCACAGCTGTCAGGCGCTGCTCTCTTATGCTAGCTTTGCATGGTGTTTGGGAAGGAACAGCTCAAATTGTATGACGTAGAAAAACGAGCCAGACGTGGGGATAGGCTGAAGGGAGTTTGGCTCCAGAGATAAAGCTTGAATTCTTGTTACGCTGGTGACAGTCGTGTCTTTTGCAGGGAGGGAGCAGCTGCATCAGAAGGGTTTGTCACGTCTCCCGAAGGGCAGTGAGGACACAAGCTATGGCACACGTTATTTACGCAGACAGTTGAACGCAGTCTCAGTCTGGCTCTTGTCGGGGCGGTTTGGCTGTTTCCCCGCAGCAGGGAATGACAGCACAGTTTCCAAACTGCTTGTCTCACTGTGTGGGGGTGCTCAGCGAAGCTGATCTGATTAGAAGCATGATCATGGAGTGTGTTAGAGTAAAGCAAATGCTCATGTAAGGAGATGGTGGCTCGTTTGTGTAATAGTTGTTTTGGATTTTTCCCCTCCTGTTGGCAGTGGTCTTGGTGTAATTATAAATTTCTGCATTTGACCTTTCATATCAAAGCTTTCTGCAGGGGGAAGCTGCTGGTTTCCTTTTGCTTCTGGGGAAACATAGGCATGAAGAGAATAAGGAGCATGACCAGGTCTTTGCTCGTTAGCAGTGTGTCTTAGGAAAAGGAGCATTTGCAGAAGCTGACCTTGCCCCCATGCCTCTGCCATCTTCAGCTAATTACTGTGAGCTCTCTGTTGCAGTTCGCATCTGGGATGTACGACCATTTGCCCCTAAAGAGAGATGTGTAAAGATTTTCCAGGGGAACGTACATAATTTTGAAAAGGTGAGTGTACTGGAGACCAAAACATGATTATTTGTAAAATGCTGCTGCTATTAACTTTTCTGTAAATTGGTTTTTAAATTCAAGTTTAAACCAGAAAGGCTTTAATAAGAACTCAAAGAAAGATTAATGCACAAAGTGGGATTCCAATTAAAGCCGCAGTAACAAGATTTCTTTGCTCGGTTCAGCTGTAATTAGCTGTAAATTAAGTATTTTCTACATTTACTATCTACTTTGTGTAAAATAACAAGGCACTGGATGTTTCCAGCAATAAAATAAAATCTGTAATTACCATCTCATCTTCTGAAGGGAGATCATTAAAGTGGTGCTTGTGATATTTAAAGTCTTGTGGTGATTTTAATTCAAGTAGAAGGGGAAAACTAAATCTTTCTTTGGAAATAGATCTGTGCATGTTCTTTTATTTTAGAATCTTCTGAGGTGCTCTTGGTCCCCGGATGGGAGTAAAATCGCAGGGGGATCAGCCGACAGGTGAGTTACCACTGCATTCATCTGTTCCCATAAATTCCAAACAGTTTTGCAGGCACTCCTGAAATGAGTTGGATCATGTCTAAAATGAATCTGAAGACTCAGAATTGTGCATAGAGGTGTGAAGACCCGAACAAACCTCTGTGATCTTCTGTGAGCATTGTCTGCCCTCATTACAATAGCGATGCCTTTATATTGCCTTTGTGTCAGTGGAGGAGCAGTGTATAGTTGTAAAATCTTCTTATTATTGTCAAAAGCTGACTAGAGACCTGCATTGCTGCTTATGTTCAGCCACAGGATCCAACATTAGGACCGCCGGATGACAGGAGCATGGTTGTCCGTGAAGTAGGTCCCTTGTGGTTGGACTGGTAGATGCTTGCGAGCGTCTTCGAGACACGGGGGGTCTGGGGGAGTGTGTATAGTGTGGGGGTTATACTGACAAGGACCACAAATACCAGTTAAATTGCTGCAGGACAGCTTGCAGGAAGCACCAGTGGTGTTCCAAGGATCATTCTTCCTCCTTACTTTAATTAATGCGTAAGGAAAAATAAAGATCTGACTAAATTAGCACATATTGGACTTTTAAATTAGATATTTTATAAACTAAGGCAACTGAGGACTAAAACAGGTAGAGGGAGGAAGCCAGCAGAGGGTCCATGCCAGACACTGAAGGTCACCGTGAAGGATACCAACCTCCGCTGGAGCAAATCCAGACACTCTCAATGACATCGCGACAGGAATTCCTGCAGGCCAGAGTCCAGGGCATGGAGCAGTAGTAATCAGCAAATTAATGAATTTCTGATAGAGGATAGGGAGAACTTTAGTTCTCGATGTCCAGATATAGTGGGGCCAGCTGTCACAGCAAGTGGCTGAGACATGACTCTCCTTTCCAGTCCTGCTGGGCAGTAACGGCAGTGCACTTGGTGGAGGAATGCCTGTGTATCAGCCTGCTGAGGCTGTGGCTGATCCATTCAGTGGCAAAGTATGGCTGCAAGTCTTAGGCCATTAGGTTAGTTCTGCAGATGCTGATGTAGCTCTGTGGTCTGACAGCAACTTCGTTGTGGCATTCGTGGGCAAAAGCACACAGCCAGGTCCAGGGGCAGGTTAGACAAGGCTGCTCAAATCTTTCTGCTTTCTCTGAGCTTTAGATACTTTTTTTGAGGAGTGTCTGCTGGGAAAGCAAAGTGAGATTAAACAAATGTTTCATTTGTCTGAGTACAAAATAGTTCCACAGTGATTACTCTTCCTCTGCATTATATGGAGAGTGTGTGTGTGTACGTTGGAGGGACAGTTACCTGAATTTTTCTTTTTGCTGTTGAGCCCTTCAGAAGGGTTATAGTAAAATCAACTACTTAAAGTGCTTGCCTGCTTTGCCATACCAGATTAAAAACGCAACAGCAGAACGCTTTGAGAAAGCAATCGATACAGTTCTTGCCTGCTAGATAAAAAAGTCATGCTTGAAGAAATGCTGCTTTAAGTAACATGACTTAAGTTGTAGTCTTGAATTTTTCCTTTTTATGTGTTTCAAGCAAATAAGTCAAAGAATAGCACCAGCCTGAAAATGAGTGCTCTTAACAAAGCAGGTCTGCCCTGTGTTGGTATCCACTGTCCTCTCTATCTAGCCAGCAAGTGTTATAAATTATTCAGTGCTTTTTTTTGGGGGGGGGGAAAGAAGTTCAGTTCTATTTTAACTAAAAGACAAGCTAAATGTACAAGCAAATCTCGCTCTTCATCTGGTCTGCAAAGCCCTGACAAATGGAAAGGAACAGGTGAAACTGAGGAACCCGTTGCTGATAGCATTGCATAAGCCTGAAGTGGTCCAGCCTTGGTATTCAGAGCCTGGGCTGTCTGTGGGACTGATGACACCCAGTATGTTTGAGTTCATGCCGGTGAGACATGGGGATGCACAGTGGCATTTGCAGTGACCTTCCTTTGGAGGAGTCTAATGCTGTAGATTGATTTTACACGTGTTTTACAGGCTGTCCCCCGTGCCCTCACCCTCTGCAGTGCCCTGTAAAAAGTCGTAGTGATGCCTCTGGGGCATGCGGGCAGCAGAGCTGCCCTTCATGCCAAACCCAGCCAATTACTGCCCTGCCGCTTCCCTTTTTTGCCCTGGCAGATTCTGTTTTAGCAGCTGCCAGTCACCTCCCTAAAGAGCAAAATGAGAAGGGAGAATGAATGTAATCCAGAACTGGCAGCTTTCCCCAGCCACCAATATTTTTTGTAGAGCTGGGAACCTTGTAACAAATGCCGTTTCATGTGGCGAGGCTGTTGTGATTGGAAGGGAGGGATGCACCGTTCCTGTGCAGGTGGGGTGCAGCATCACCTTGCCTGGGTTGTAGAATGTTGCTCAGGGCTCTTCTTGTTTTGATGTATTAAAAAATGCCACTCACTCCTACAGATGCTCACCATAAGCAGGGTCAAAGCATCGCTCTGCTTCCCAGTAGAGCTTTTGTGCAGCCACTGCACTGTGCAGGCAGCAGTCAACACCCATGAGGGACAAGCAGTGATCTTGGGGTACAGCGTGATTTACAGCAAGGCACCATTTTCCCCCACTCTGAGACTATTTATAGGAGTAATCTGGAAGCTGATCTGTGCCCCATGCCAGCAGTTTTTCTGACCTCCTGTCTGAAGGACCCTGTTGGCTTCTGCGCTGCCTTTCAGCCAAGGTGCAGTGCTCAGGCAGGACCTGGCCAGTGGCAGGTGCCAACGATGTGGCCTGCAGGAGGTTAATCAAAGGGCTCGGTGCAATCTGATTGGCCCTCTAATAAATGCTGGGAAGTGGATCATGACTTTAATGGCACAGCAGAAAGAAATCCATATATAAAGCTGTTGGCTGTGAGGGATTACACTGCAGCAGGGGCTGGGAGAGCGCCTAGGCTCCTTACTGCTTGCCAGTCAGTGCAAACCGACGGTGACCGCTGGGCATGCAGGCAGGTATTTGTGAGGGCAAGAACCCTCTTCCCCACTCCCAATGCTAATTTTCTCCCTTAGCCCACTGTGTTGGCTGCTGTATTGAGGGTCTCTATGGCCTCATGCTTCCAAATCCATCTCTATGCCACGAGGGGTGAAATGGGGCTGCTGTGCTGTGCTGTGACGGCAACGAGGCTTTTGACACCAAATTGCCATGTTAGCTCCTACCTGCTCAGACCTCTGCTCTTCTGGATTTGGCAGTGTAGCGTTTTGCTCCTGAGAAGCTCCTTGTTTATCCACACTAAGAGCTGCATCTATTTCAGCCCAGATGGTGAAACTGCTGCAGGAATAAGCTGTTGGTGTGGGGGGCACCTGCTTTCCCTTCTCAAATGCCTGCACTCATAATGACTCTCTTGTAGGTTTGTCTATGTGTGGGACACCACATCCAGGAGGATTTTGTACAAGCTGCCAGGCCATGCCGGGTCGGTGAACGAACTAGCTTTCCATCCGGAGGAACCCATTAGTAAGTCCTCCCCACTGCAAGTTGTCAAGGGAAGTAGTTTCTGCTGATCCTCTGGAAAATGGCCCCCAAATTGCCTGTGGCCCAGAGCACCGAGTATCAGACAAATTTAGGGGTAGCAGACTCCTGCTTGCTCCTCTCCCATAGATAGGACTTGGGCTGGGTGTGCCCGGGGTCCTGGCCTGAGCGCAGGGGCTCTGCTTCTGTGTCCTGCCCAGGGGGAGACCTGGGTGGGGGCACCCATACAGCAGCAGGGTGGCTGGTGGTCTGGGCTATTGGTCACCTGTGAGTGGCCATGAGCTGTGGCTTGGCTACCGCTGCCTAGGGCTTGTCCAGACTCCCTTCCAAGGGCCGTGTAAAAAGGTTTTGGGGTACCTGGGTTTGGACACCAGGGATATAACCATACATTTGGTGATCACATGAGGACAGTGATCACCTGGGAGCACGTCTCCAGCCCGGGGTCTCTTAACTTACCCAAAAGCTGTAGGAAGCAAAGGAGGCTCTTTGTGCAGTGCGTTTTGTCCCCATTCTAGAGGTGTCCAGCATGTGGCACCACGTATCAGTGCTGTGTGAGACAATGCTCGTGGTGGCTTTTTCAGAACCATTTTAACCACTGTGCATTAGGTGAGACCAGATTTCCTCTCAGTTTCTTGGCGCAGCATGCGGCCCAGGCAGGACCGCAGGGTGCTGTTTGTTTCTATGGAAACACTTGCACCACCAGCCAGGTCACCGCATTGCTCCAGCAAAAAATTGACACGAGTCAACCCCAAAGTGAGGCCAAGAGCTCGGTTGTGCCGAGGATGACAGTCTCTGCAGCAGGGCAGTGAGTTATGAGTTTGTTCCTTGGTTATTCATTGCCCTGTCTTCAGATTGGAGACTGCTGGAAGAGCGGAGCGCGCTCCGCTCCCGTTTGGAGCGAATTGTTTGCAATTGTATTCTGCTGAGCTCCTCTTTGTGAATCAATCACTCAGCTTAAAATAAAAATTAAAAACCCATCCAGGCGTTGCAAGCAAGTTTTGCAATTGATTTCTGTTAACATCTGGGAACGTTAATCTAGTAAATTGCTGCACCCACTCCATGATGCTCATCTGCACGGGAGGGTGCACAGGGAGCCAAAATGAGGCAAGATGACAGACACCAGTCTGTGAGTTCTTGTAGAAATCCCCCAAATCACTCCTGGACTTGAATGAAACCATTGTCAGTGTCAAGAGCAGCGCTTCTGGGTCATTCTTTTGATGCTTGTGTCTTGAATCCCCTGAAGAGCCTTTTCTGAGTTAAGGTGGTTCAGTGGCGTGTTGGATGCCAGCCCCATTTTGCCTGTTCTGATAAAATAATAACATCCCGGTGAGGCTTTCCTGGCCAGCCTGTGCCCTCTAGCGGCATGCAGTCCCGATGGCAGTGCCCGGTTTGCAATCTGAATGCTCCTTGCAATGAAAACAGTGCTTCAGGATGCTTGAGAGCGTTAACAGTGTGTTTATACGCCTCTCTTTACCATTTTAATGCTTAGACATTACAGGCAGTACGCTGTTATGCCTGCCTTGGGACAGTGGAATGGCAGCCACAACACACAGCGTGTGATTAGGTATCGGAGTAGTAATTCCATGAAGTGTTTTAGGGAGCAAATGAAATTTGGCTTTCTAGATCACTTACAGCAAGCAAAATGAGTAGTTTGATTCAAATGATGTGTCGTTAGTGGAGGTCTCAAACTGTTGTGTTTAATTTTCATATTCCTCCCTTCCCCCCCTCTCTCTCCCTCAGTACTCTCCGCATCCAGCGACAAAAGACTGTATATGGGGGAGATCCAGTGAAGCTGACAAAGAGATGGTGGGATTTGTGCCCGCACGATCCTTGGTTTACAAAAGTTGGATTGACTTGCTTCTCACCGGTGCCAGGCCCTTTCACACTTGTGGCAGTGGGAAAATGTTGAAGAAGCTTGATGTGACAAGTTGCCCTCTCGCAGGCTGTAATGTCTGTGTGGTCTCGCTGTACAGCTTTTTTCCACCCCCCACTTTCTTTGGGGAGGAAGAAAAATTTGGAATTGAAAGGAATTTGGTTTTGGCTGTACCACCAACTATTAAACCTTACCCAGATCACTTGAAATTGGTAAAATTTGTTTAAAGTCCATATGTGGCTTGTATATTCCCTGTCAGGTTTCTGTTGTTTTTTTTATACGGTCAAAACTGAAATAGATACCTTTTTACAAGAACTGTGTGGTGGGATTTATTGTTCTGTTTTACTTTTTTGTTGTACGAAACTAAATCAAGGCCCTCACTTGTATATAACCCAGGGAAACCATAGACATTAAGTTCATATAATCATAGAACGGTTTGGTTTGGAAGGGACCTTAAAGATCATCTAGTTCCACCACCCCTGCCATGGGCAGGGACACCTTCCACTAGACCAGGTTGCTCAAAGCCCCATCCAACCTGGCCTTGAACACTTGCAGGGATGGGGCATCCACAGCCTCTCTGGGCAACTTGTTCCAGTGCCTCACCACCCTCACCGTTAAGAACTTCTTCCTTACATCTAATCTAATCTAAATCTACCCTTTTTCACTTTAAAGCCATTACCCCTCATCCTGTCACTACATGCCCTTGTAAAAAGTCCCTCTCTGGCTTTCTTGTCAGCCCCATTTAGGTACTGGCAGGCTGCTTTAAGGTCTGCCCGGAGCATTCTCTTCTCCAGGCTGAACAACCCCAACTCTCAGCCTTTCTCCATAGCAGAGGTGCTCCAGCCCTCTAATCATCTTCGTGGCCCTCCTCAGGACTCGCTCCAACAGGTCCATGTCTACCTTACGTTGGGGGCCCCAGAGCTGGACGCAGTACTGCAGGTGGGGTCTTATGAGAGCAGAGTAGAGGAGGAGAATCACCTCCCTCGACCTGCTGGTCACGATTCTTTTGATGCAGCCCAGGGTACAGTGGGCTTTCTGGGCTGTGAGCACACATTGCTGGGTCATGTTGAGCTTCTTGTCAACCAACACCCCCAAGTCCTTCTGCTCAGGGCTGCTCTCAATCCATTCTCTGCCCAGCCTGTATTTGCACTTGGGATTGCCCCAACCCATGTGCAGGACCTTGTACTTGGCCTGGTTGAACTTCATGAGGTTCACATGAGCCCACCTTTCAAACCTGTCTCGGTCCCTCTGGATGGCATCCCTTCCCTCCAAGTGTGTCGACAGCTTGGTGTCATTGGCAAACTTACTGAGGGTGCACTCAATCCCACTGTCCATGTCACTGACAAAGATGTTAAACAACACCGGTCCCAATACTGACCCCTGAGGAGCGCCACTTGTCTTCAGAAGAGCAGCTTTATTTTTTATTCATGGCAATAAAAATGACCACATGAAATAATTATTGGGCTACTGCTGAATCCTATTTTCATGTTTTGAGTAAAATCCAGCCTTCTGCTGTAAATAAGCGTAAAGGGAGTGAGTTTTCTGTGGCAGGCACAGTGTACTTGGTGCTCAGCAGTGGGGGAACCGGACTGGCTGTGTGTCCCCTCTCCCCAGCCAGGCTGGCGGGATGGTGGTACGAGACAGCAGCAGGTCCTCGAGCAGCTTAGATCCGTACTCATATACCTCTGGCTGAGTGCTGAGACAACGCAAGGGTGCCTGCACCCTGCCTCAGCTTCAATGGGGGAGACCTCAGCTTCTGCCAGGTCTTGCCCTACAGCCACGGATCCGCTGCCTGGTTGACTGCTTGCTGTGCCCCAGCCCCAGGGTTTAGGCCAGGAGGGAATGGTCTGCACTGGCTTTTTTGGCCAAGGCATCAAGCCCTTGACTGGGGGCTGAGCCTCAGCTGGGCTTTGTGAGAGCGTGCAAGGGGGGGTTCCTCATGCCATGGGTTGTTGTCTGATATTAATGAACTTGCCATGAAGAGTGGTACGTGCTGCATTTCTCTTCTGATTGTGTCCATCTCAGCTTTCATCCTTTTTTCTCACCCATTCCGTCCCCCCCCCCCCCCGCCATTTGCTGCCTTGGTTCAGGTTATATCAGGTGTTTCTCACCTCGCTGCCTTTCTGCCCCATCCCGGAGGAGGCTTCTTGAGAGCTGCAGTTCAGCTGGGACACTGGAGCGTGGACACGAGATGCTCCCACCCCAGCAGTGCCATGCCGTGGGACTGTCCTGTGCGGTCTTGGCAGGCCTTTGACCAGAACAAATCTGCTGCAGCCACCAGGTATTTAAGAGCTGGAAAATGGGTGCGGTTTGTGCAGTGAAAAGGGAAGTAGCACAGGGTTCCCTTGAGAGTATTTCTTGTCCCTGCTTTCCCTGCTGTGGGCAGAAGAGAAAAGCTGGAGGATGGCATGCTTGGGGCCAAAACAGACCCATCAGCTTTTAAGGAGGCAGGGAAATGTAGCTGCATGTTCCTTGGGAGGTGAGATGATGTCTCCTGGGCTTGGAGTGTGTGGCACTGTCCCTGGTCCCTGTCACCTGGGACAGTTCCTGTCCCAGCACCATGTCCTGTCGGCAGATGGCTGCAGGCTGCCCCATCCCTTGGGGATGCGGGACCTCACTCACCACGGTGTTTCTCTTGAAGCCCTTGGGGCTGGAGCAGAACTGGTTTCTGCTCGTGGTTCCTAAATCATTGCAAAGTGACTTCGGGTGCAGACAGGGATGGGCTGGAGAGCACAGATGGGTTTAACCGTCAGGAAACCATTGACCCCAACTGTGCCTCCTTCACTGACCCTCCTCATCCATGGGATGACGGATTCGAGCATCAGATCTGAATGCTGAGACTCAGCAGAGCTCCAGGTTCACATCCAGGGAATATCAGCTTCACCGGTGCGGGTCTGGTCCCCGTTGGCTGCTGACATCCACCTCCCATCATCCCCCCAACTCCCACCGGGAACGGCAGGCAGGAGCCCGCAGAACGGAGACAACTCTGCAGTTATCCCTGTCCATCTGTCCCCGTGGGGGGAACCGTGCATGGCTGGAGCCAGGCATTGGGGAGGTGATGGTGCAGACACGGGAAGACCCATCGCCAGATCATGGTGAATGAATGTATCTGAACGCAAACAAATCACCCTTCAGCTGAAGAGGTGGGCGGAGAGAGCTGGAGGCAGGGGGAAGATTTATTTTTAACTCTGCAGAGTATTAAGTAACATGCCCTGAAACACATGTAAATAAGAGCTGGGACTTCAGCCAGGAGCGCCGCGATTCAGGACCGACCTCCCTGGGCCCACTGGAGCAGGAGCCCTGTGCCCAGGCACCAACACCGTGCCTCTGTCCCCTCACTGAGGGCTGTTGGGCAAGGAGGGTGCTGGCACATGGATTTAGTGCTTAATTAGACCCTGTTACAATCCTCGAGGGTTTATGGTTTTGTTTGAATATATGCCCAAGTGTCAGAGGGAAGAGAGACTCTTGGGGCTGAGCCAGTGATGCCAGGATAACCCTGCAGTTTACTGAATCTTGCTTGTTTAAAAGAAGAAAAAAAGGTTTGGTTTTTTTTCCTAATTCCCAACCCAGGAACCTGCAGGGAAATAAGGGAGGGGCATCTCTCTCCCCCTGCCCTGAGTCCTGGAGGGTTTTGTTGGGCAGGGGTTGCAGTGCCCGGGGTCCCACAGAGCCTGGAGGTCCCATGCAGAACACATGGCAGCTGGCAGCTCCCAGCATTGGGCAGTGGGGGCTGGATGGATCCACACCCCACCCAGGGGCAAGCGCTGGCACGGATGTCCGTGGAGCCATGACCCAGATTGGGTAAATGATCCGGATTAACACTAAATCCCCCAGCCCCGAGGGAGCAGCCGGGCAGATCGAGCCAGGCACCGGGGCAGGCGGATGGTTTGCTTTGAGGGCATCTCCCTGCTGAGTGCACTGCTGGCACCCGAGCACTAGCAAACTCACCGCAGCAGTGAGCACCCAGCCCAGCTTCCCCGGCAGGTCCTTGTGCCCATCCCAGTGCTGTGAGAGAAATCTCTGTTCCCCAGCTCCAGGGAACCTGTGGATCAAATAAGTATTCAATACCAGTGGAGGGTGAGGAGGGAGACGTGGACAGGGGCAGCTCTGAGTTTCTGCTGCCAATTAATGTCTGCAATTAGGGATGGATCGATGCCCACCCGCCTGCATTGGTGACGGATCGGACCATGTGCCGACGTCCCAGCCCCTGGGGAGAGCTGAAAGCTGATTTAGGAGAAGCACCTACCTGCTCTTAAGGGGACATGTGTTCAGTGGATCGTAACAACGGCGCTGTCAGGACAATTTGTGGATTTAATGCAATTTGCTACAGGGGGATACATAGAGCTCAGCAGGTTTAATGCTCTGCAGAGCCCCACTGGGCATCGGTGAGCACAGCTGGCCCCCGTGCTGCCTTCCCCTGGGCTCAGCCTTCCCCTGGGCTTGCTGCCGGGCCATGGGGGCTACGGGGAGAGCCAGGCATCCACGATCGGGGGCTGGCACCCACGGCAGGGCTGGCTGGCACAGGACCATGACAAATCCTTGCTGTGCAAAGTAAGTACTGCAAGGTTGCACCCTGCGTGCACATACATGTCCATACATGCATGTAACACACAAGCACACACATGCACATGCATGCACACACATTTGTGCACACACATGCATGCGCATGCTCGCACGTGCACATACAAATGCACTCACATGCACACAGGTGCAAACATGCACATATACATGCCCACTCAGAGCCACATGCAGGTGCACAGGCATACGAGCACAGGCATACATGCACCCACATGTGCCCAGGCACCCCACCACGGACACTGCCATGTCCAGCACTGCCACCCCGCCTTGGGGACAGAGCGATGCCCCACACTGGGCAGCAGAGCATCCAGGGGGATTTGGGGCCGGGCAGCCCCTGGGGCTGGTTTCCTCCCATGAAAGGCAGCACCCAAGTGAGTGTAGGCCCCTCTTGGCTCTTGTCCCATGCCGGAGCCGTGCCAGCTCCAGGGCATCACAGCAGCAAACCGTTAAAGGCATAATCCAAGCGCAGAGAAAATTGTTTTCTTAAACAGGTTTATTCCTCCAAGGGAGGTATTTGCTTGAGAGATTTCCACTATAAATTAAATCTTTCCCGGGTGCCAGATCTATTGCCTCTATGCAATAGAGCTGCTGTGGCGGGGGCTGCCGACTGCTTCCCGGTCTTTCGGTGGGGACTGGGGGGGCTGACAGTGACCCCCTGACATGGTTCTGTGTGGTTGTCCCCATCCCCATCCTCATCCCCATCCTGGTCCTTGACCCTTCGGCAACGCCAGCATCAGCAAGCGATCCTGGCTGGAGGCAGATGTGGTACCCACAGCACCCGGGCATGGTGCAGCAGGTGGGATCCTGCGCTGGGTGCTGGTGATCCCTATGCTGGGTACAACAGGGGTATCACCGGGAGGTCCCGGCTCAGCCAAGGGCAGCCCTGGCCCTGCCACCCCCGCTAATTACCTCCCTATCCTTCCTCCAGTGCTTTTCCCACCTTTTCCCACTGCTGCTCCAAGGCTTCTAATGAATTTTGATAGTTACAATAAGCAAGTGATAATTTCTAAAAGAATGGAAAACAATTATTTGCTCTGTTGGGGGATTAGATGATATTTAGTCTCTATTTAATGGAAAACTAATTAAATTACATGAGCAAGTGAATAGAAATTTGTTGTTAATTATGAATTTTGTGAGCTACAAAGGCTAAATGATGATGGATTCTGTAATCTGCCGTGCTTTTTGCTAGACACTGAGATAAGATGACAGCTGAGAAAGAATGGCGTGAATGCATTTTAATTTCTATATCGATTCAATAACAGCTGGCTGAACAGCGATCCATTAACGGTGATCTGCAGGAGCTGACATTGATTGGCAGACTGATGGCTAATTATGTTAAAACTGGGGAAAGGTTGGTTAAATAGATGTGTGTTTATTGCTGGAGATGGTTGGGGAAGTCACTTCGGTTTGGCTTGCTCCGTCGTGGCCCTTCCCTTGGTCCCTGCGTGGCTGGGTGGGTGGAGGATGCCCTGCGTGGGGTGACACGAGGTGTCCCTCGGGGCTCTGAATCGCTGGGGTTTGGGGCTGTTCCCAGGAGAAGTGAGGAAGGATGGGTTCAGGGTCAAGGCCAGCACCAGACGTGCTGGGTGTGGGCTGGCGTCCGGCAACCTTAGCACGAGCCTGATGCCCACCCAGATTTGGGCTCCCCATCACAGAGAGCACCCCTCATCCCAGGGATGGAGGGTCCCTGACCCCAGGACTGAAGCATTCCTGACCCCAGGGATGGAGCATTCCTGACCCCAGGGATGGAGCAATCCTGACCCCAGAGCCGGAGCACCCCTGACCCTGGGACTGGGATGTCCCTGTCCCCAGGCCGCTCTGTCCCAGCACAGCCCTGAGGAGCCCTGTCTGTCCCCGCTACCGGCTCCAGCTTGGCTGCCCCATCACAAGGTGCTGGGCTGCACCTTGTCACCTTCTCCCTCGCCTTGACAGGGCTGCTCTGCCACTCCGGCCACTGGTTAATTAGGGGCTTATTAGCATGAATCCTGGAGACCTTCATCCCTTGAGCAGCGAAGGTGTGCGTATCATGGCTCTTCACCCCAAATCCAGCCACCCGTCAGCCTCTGGAGGGATTTAACCTGAGCTAGGCACAAACCCCATCCCTGCTCCCCGTTAAGGGGAATTACCCGTCTCGCTTAATTACACGTGACCTGTGCCAATGCTTTGCATGTGTTTATCCCACACTGATTTACATAGAGCATTGGAATAAATATCTTTTCCCCATCACCGTAATGCAGATAGATGGGGCCCCCTCAAAGATTTCTTTGCCAATAAACATGCCAAAAATCATCATTTTGTCTTGTTCTGATGACTTAGTGCCATTAATTACTGCCTGAGTGGGTGACAGATGCTCACCAGCCCCCTTGGCTTTGTCTCCACGGCAGCTCCCATGGGCTGGCACTTCCCCACTGGCCTCTACCAGGGACATCCCTGAGCAGAGATCCGGTATAAATTTGCCCCCAGAATTCACATTCTGAATCATCACCAAGCCTGGACAGTGGTTTCAGCCCAAAAAAAGGGAAAAAAATCAACCCCAAGAGCCCATGAGGAAAAGAAGGGGGGAAAAAAAGCCAACTCCAATGCTAGGGCTTGGGGCTGCAAAACTGTGATGTCCCCTGGGTGTTTTCTATTAACCTAAAACCCACCTTTTTTCCCTGGTTTTGCCTTTTTTAAGGCAGCAAACAGCATCCCCAGCCTGGCTTGCCCTGCAGCAGCTTTGCACCTCCTTCTTCCCCCAAATAACTATTTGCTTGCTGTATTGGGAGCGTTGCTGATGCTCATCCTGGGGAGTCATATTTTATTTTTTGGCTCTGTTTGGAAATACTGAATAAATCTGGTGATGGATACAAGTGCCCAAAGTCCTGGTGTCCCAGCAGGAGTGCAGCTCTCCAGGGCACATCCCTGCCTTCAGCTGGGGAAGGGGAGCAAAAGCTGCTGGTGGTGTGATTTCTTTCTGCTCTAGAATTTTTTTGAGGGGAAAAAAAGGGAAAAATAATGAATAAATAAATAAGTAAAATCCCTGTGTTGATTTTCTTGAGCAAAAAATAGACATTTTTGGGTAAAAATACCGGTTTAGTGAAAAAACTCTATTTCCATCTGTTCTGTTTATACCCCTAGTAGAGAGATCTCTCGCTGGCATAAGGATCCAGGCTTTTTTTACTTAAAACACCCCTTTTTGGTGGAAGGAGATGATTTTGTGTACCCAGGGAAGCGATCTCACCTGGCTCCTCCTGCCCCAGGGATGGAGGGCTTGGCTGGGCCAGATTCAGCCCCGCTGCCCCTGGGTGAGTAGAGCGGTCACCGGCAGCTGTGCTAACACCAGGCGTGAGGATGTCCCCGTGGCTGGTGACCTCCGCAGTGGCCATGGGGGACATCTCCTGTCACCCCCCCCATGGGATGTGGGGTGGCAGTGAAGTGGAGGCTCAGCCCCAGGGGAGACGGCTTCTCTCCTATCTCCATCCCAAAGGGCCAGGATGGGGACCAATGCCATACCCAGGCTCCTGGAGGGCAGGGATGCATTATTTGGGATGAGACTCCGGCATCACCATCGCAATGGGTGTTGGGGAAACTGAGGCCTGCCAGGGCTTGGTGGCAGCTCTGGGTGCACATCAAAGCACATATCTTCACATCCCCATGAATGAATAACATGACCCCGATTTAATTTCCTCCTAATATTTCCTCTGTAATTTTGGTCGTCAGGTTTTTTTCTTGGGGGGAAAAAAAAAAAGCCAAGGGCTGTGGGGTCTGGAGGGTGGTGGGTTATGAGCAGAGCCAAAGACAAAATGTTGGGCTTGTTTCCCACACGCTCACAAATGAAGTTATCTCCTTGCCTTCTAGGGAAGTGCCTTGACATGCTATATTGACCTTTTTTAATCTAAAATTGATTCCTCGCGAAACTCCACCTGGTCGAGAGCCAGGCAGGATCTCGGCTCCATTGTATTGGTTTTCATAATTGTACATCAGGGTGATTTGCCTTTCTCTGGTATTTTTTGGAGCTGATGGGGAGAGTTGAACTGAGCAGATTTGCCCGGCCATTGCCAAGGAGATGCTATGGGGCAGTTGGGTCCTCATCTTTTTTCGACCCATGGGGTGAAACCGGTCCCCCTGGTCCAGGTTTCTGCTGTGCTCAAACCCTAGAGGAACCCACAAGCTCGAACCTGGAGATGGGTCTGGTCGCCCTGCCTTATGGACCCAGATAACCCCTAGGAGCCTGGGACACCTCTCCCCATGGGATGAGGGTGCTGAGACCTCTCTCAGGCTCTTGGTGAGGACCTGGAGATGATGAAGCCAGCAACACTGGGGGTGATGGAGTCAAGCCCACAGTGGGGGTGTCACAAGGGGGCCAGATCCTCAGCAGCCTGCACGGCGAGGCGTGGGCGTACGCAGGGCTGGTGGAGGTTGCAGTTCACTGTGCACTCACTTAACCAGCCTGAGATAGTGTGGAATAAATGCAGAGGTCCCTGCGTTTCAAACACCCACTGGCTCAGTCTGGGTTCAACCACCTCTCCCAGGACCCCTGGTTAAGAGGATTGCTTGGTGAACCCACTGCATTTTTGCGGCATGTTTTTTGCATTCATGGAAGCGTTTGCTGCAAAGCCCTGTCCTTCAGCCATGCGCGGGCCTCCCGAAACACTCCTGGGAGCACAGAACAGCTGGGAGGGAGAGAAATTCCCACCACAGAGCATGAAGGAAAAGCTCCAGGTGTGGTAGGTGCTGTAGGTTGGTCCCAGCAGTGCATGGGGACGTGTGGTCTGGCTGGGCCCCTGCAAGCTTGGATGGGTCAGGTTAGACCATGGCCAGACGACACTTGCACACAAACACATCTGTAATGTTGCAGCCCCTTGGATCCCCTGCAGAGCTGCTCTGACACCTAAGAGTGCGTGGGGCTTGTTTAGGAGATGCTTCCTTATAAAAATCAGGACTGAGGATTAAGAAATCATAGAACTGAAAAGCAGCAAACTCTTCCCAAGTCCTTCTGCTGGGTGGCATTTCAGAAGGAGGTTTCTAAAGCACTGGAAAAGCAGCATCCCAGTTATTCCTTGGCAGATGTGCACTCTCCAATCCCCCTGAAGGTGTGCTATGAAAAAAGAACAAAGGCGAGCCGGGTGGGTGGCGGTTAAGGGCCATACCTGCCAGCTCTGCCTGCACCCATCTCCTTGTCCAGACCTGCTGGATTTAAGCCTGCGAGCCCTCCAGGAGCAGAGACCCAAAGCCGGATGGCTGGGTGTTCTCTTGCCTCCAGCCAGCGGTCGCTCCCGGCTCTGGAGCCGCGTGTGCTAGGCTGTGGAGCAGGGCTCTGCAGGGGCATCTTGGGGGCTTTCCTCCCAGGGCCGGGCCATCTGTGCTCCCTGCAAGCCCAGCTGCTGCCCTGGCAGGGCCACCCCAGGGACGCCCCCAGAGGAGGTGGCTGCGAGGTCCCTGTGCTGCGGGTCCAGGCAACACCCAAGGGCCGCAGGACCGAAGGAAGGGGGAGGGCAGCAGCTCACCAGCCCTTTGCATTTGCAAACCGCCGGGATTTAACCCAGCCCCACCTGGCTCCGGAGGGGGAAGAAAAAAAATAATAAAATCTGCGATTAAAAAGACAAGCACTGACGATAACGAAAGGCGGGCGAGACCAGGAGCCGCGCCTGACGCCGGCTGCGGCGCGGGGGCCGCGCTGCCCCGCGCCCCCGGAAGCCGCCAAGGGCTCGGCGCGGCTCCGGCGTGCCCGGCCTCGCCTCCCCCCCGCCCGGCCGCGCCGCCCGCCGGGCCCCGCCGGGAGCGCGTCTCGCCTTGTTCCGGCGGCCGCGGCCCGCCCTGCCCGGCGCGCCCCCGACCCCACCCGCCGCCTCCTCCCCGCCCGCCCCCGGGGCGCGGAGCGCGGCTGTGCGGGAGAGACAATAGAGGGGCCGGGCGGGCTCCGCGCAAACCTGCGCGCCCCGGGGATGGATGGCGAGGTGTGCGCGGCCCCGGGGTCCCTGCACCGGGGGATGGGGCTGTAGCGGGCTCGGGGGGAGCGGGGCTTGGAGGGGGGGGGAAGGCGGAGAAGGGGGGCGATGCCCCTTTCTGAGCCCAGCCCGCCTCTGTGCTAACCTGGCAGGATGCGGGAGACGGCAGGGCTGCTGTGAAGAAAGTACCGGGGCTGGCCGGAGGCTGGAGAGCGGGACATGTTGCTGGTGCCCCCCTGATGCTCCCCGGGTGGCGGCTCTGCTGGCGAAGGGGAGGCTGGTGAGGAGCTGGAGGACGGCGACGCGAGGCCACGGTGGGGGAAATCCGAGGCTCCGGCTGGGAAACCATGGGGAGATGCAATGGGAGATGTACGCTGGTCGGATTCTGCTGCCTGCAGCTGGTAAGGCGAGGGGCCGTCCGCGCTCATCAGCATGCCGGGTTGTGCTTTGTGCGAAATGTTGGCTGTCACCGCTACCCACTCTGTCTCGGCAGTGACCTTGCTTGGGGATGCTTCGCTGCCACCCAAAAAAAAAAAAAAAAAGAAAAAGAAAAAATAATAATCCAGGAGGACCAAATGCCACCCTCGTCCCCTACCTCAGTCCAGCGCTGGCTGGAGTTGAGGCTGGGGAGATGGATGCCAACCAGTTCCCTGTGCTGTCAGCGCCTGGGGATGCATCTCCAGCAGGTGTGAGCTTTGTTCCCAACTGCAGTCTCTTCCCTCCGAGTTCGCTCCCACCGGTGGTCTCCCATCCTGGTGACTCCAAGGATGTTTCTTGGGGTGCTGGTCCCCTGAGTCGGGGCAAGAGGGAAACTTGGAGCCACTGCCAGCACTTTGTAAACTCTCCTGCTTTCGAGCGGGACCCATCTGCCCGCGGCTGGGGGACGCTGGGATGTTGCGGGCAGAGAGAAGGGAGAGGTTTAATTTTAATAGGATTGTCGGTCTTCGTAATAATTAGTTGCCACGCTTGCCACCGCCTCTGAATCAATCTTCATCAGGCTGCTGACAGAGGAGCAGGCGAAGGGAGCGCATGGGGTATTCGGGGGGTTTTCAGCTAAAACCAGTGCCGATGAGGTTGCAATTAATTATCCCAGCTGGGTGGTTCGTTAACGGAGAATCAGCATCTTCCAACTTGCCCCTACGGCCATGCCGGGGCTCATCGCGGCGAGGAAAATGAGGGGGGGATTGCCAAAATGTGTGGCGGTCAGCCCGTGATGTCCCCAGGGATCGGGGGGGTGATGGTGTGGATGGAGGCAGCGATGGAAACGGGCTCCGGATCTGCTCTGGAGATGATGGTGGCATCCTGCTGACAGGCACTTTCTTCCCGGCGTTGCTCTTGTTCATTCTCCATCCTTCGGAAGGCAGCGAGTGGGGAGGGGTCCCTACCTTTGGATAGAGTCCCTGAGGGGGACGCAAGAAGCTTCGAAGCCAGTCCTGGACCCCGGGGAGTGGAGCCACGGTGGGCTTATCCCCGGGCTGAAGTCCCACCGTTCCCAGCGGGAATGGCCTCTCGTGTCCCCAGCTGTGTGCCCGGTTCGGTCTGTAAAGTCTTGCTTTGCGTTTTGCTCACCTTCCCCCTTATTCAGAATAAATCCGACGGGTGTTTTTTGGGTGTGCAGGAGTTTCCTGGCCTTCGGTCACTTTTTTTTTACCACTCAGCTCCCAAACAGGTTTGTTGGCATTTATTCCCTGAGATATCCCACATCCAAGAGATTTTAATCTATTTATTTTAGGGGAAGAACTGAATTGGCGCGAGCTCCCGGGCTGGGAGAGCAGCTCCTGCTCACACCCGGAGAAACTTTGCGCTGCAGATTGAGGTCAGGCTTTCCTCTCCACCCCTCACCCTGTGTGTCCTGGTGCTGCTGGCATCCCCAAAGGCTTGGCTCCAAAATTGTCCCTTCCCGGTGGCCTTTCCACCCCAGGGTCACCCCATACTCCGGCTTATCCCCTTCCAGCCTGCAGGATGCTCTCCCAAGCTCCTTCCCAGCTCCAGAGGCAGCAGCGTGCATCCCACCAGCCGTGGGGAGATGTCCCCCACCCCCAGCACCCCATCCTGCAGCAGTGACACCCACACGGCCCCACGGGGAAAAGGTGCTGCTGGGTGCCCTGCCTGGGGTGGGGGGGTCCTGGGTGCCCACCCACAGCCCTGGCCTGAGCCAGCCCCAGGGCAGTGGAGGTGGCGGGTGCCATCAGGGTGTCCCCTTGGGTGATCGAGGCCAATATTCATCCCCGAGGTGGCATGGCTGGGGTGCGTGGACCGGGCAGTGCTGAGGTTTGGGAGGAGACGATGGGGAGCAGGGATGACGCCTGACCCCAGCTCTGCTCCTCTGCTCTGCTTCAACTGCTCTGTGCCACCCCCAATATGGGGATGGCACCGCGGGGAATGTGTTCCCCCCGTCCAGGTAGCCCTGATGCTCGTTCTGGGTCCTCTGTACTACGGGGGCGGGGTGATAGCCGTGCTCCCAGTGGCCCCAGCCGCTGGGGCTGGGGTTGGACTGGTGTGCGCTGGGACTGCCCGGGAAGCCGTGCCCCATTGCTGCAGGGTCAGCTTGTGCCAACAGCGAGGCTACCCAGCGAGCATGCTGGCTTCCTAAACCTCAACAGCTAGCCTGTGCCTCAGTTTCCCTTAAACAAAGCAGCGTGGGTGAGATGCAGCCTGCCCTGGGGTGATGGACCATCTCCGGCTGGTCCTTGCTGCCAGGCCACCTACCTGCAGGCACCTTCCTGTGGCTCCCCGGGTGCCGCTGTGACCCTGCGGGCACCTTCTCACATCCCCGTTGGTTTCCCCAATATTCGCAACCTGGTCCCTGGGGGATGAGTCCCCGGTCCCTTGTCCCCCCTGGACATGGAGGATGCTTGTGGTGGCTGCAGGGTGCCAGGGTGCTGCTGGCACCCACTGGGTACAAAGTCCACATGCAAGGTCCCCCATGCTGGGGTGGGATAAGGCAGATCTGGAGAGACAACTCGCCCTGCCCAGTGTGGGCAGAGCCCTGCCTGCTCCACCCCACGCAGCCCAGACCTCGGGGCAGTAGTTGCACCTGAACCAGTTTGGGAAACTGGTTTTTAGGCCATGGCATGGTGGGGAGCCCAGGCAGCCCCTTTGGAGCATCCAAATATCCCACATGCTGCTTCTCCACCGCTCGGCGAGGTGATGCTGCAAGCGCTGGGTGTCTCCATTCCCAGGGGACAAGCAGCACCTGCCAGATTTTGCTTCCATTTATGTTTTTTTCTCTGGAAAAACCCCAGGGATCCACTTGTTAGGTACCCACTGGCTCTGTCCCACCTTGAGAGGGGCTGCCGGGAGATATTTATGCTGATGAGGTGGGATGAAATCAAAATTCTCAGGTTTTTGCTGGTCCTCCCCATCATCTGGGAGACTGAATAACTGGCTGGGGGTTTGTGGTGGCTTAGTAAACCTTTCTTGGGGATGCCCATTGTTGTTGGGAGGACCTGTCTTTTCTTTATGCGAAGGCGAGAGCCACTGAGGTGGTTGGGTGGAAAATGAACCCGGAGGTGATGCTGCCCTGCTTGCTACTGCCAGCATGGGCACAGGGGTGTGAGAGCCACAAGCCGTGACTCTTGTTAACTCTGAAGCCTAGTGGCGTCAGCTGCAGTTTGGGACAGCTGCACTGCTGCGGGGGGGGGTGGGTGGTGGTGTACCCAACCTCAGAGGCAGTGATACGGGATATCGGGATGTGGACTGCTGGAAGCTGAGGTCTGGCTGGATCCGGCCAGCTGCTGTCACATGTCCCTTGGCCATCCTGTCCTGTATCCTGGGGCTCAGGCGCTGGCACAGGGCAGGCTTGCTTGAGCGGGCTCCTTCTCTATCCCGAAGTGGTGACTCCATTGCCTCACCCTGCAGCGTGGGGCTCATTGGGGGGTAGGATACAGGTCCAGCCCCAGAGCTGGGTGGGGAGGAGATGCTCAGCATTCCCACCTCTGCCTGGCAGAGCTCGGCATTGCTCTGAACCAGGGTTTCATTTCCTTCTTTGTTTCTCTCCTCCTTTAATTGGCTGGAAAAGCAAAGCTCGGTTGGTACCTCCCGCCCCACTGAGCCTGCCGGAGCCTGCCAGGCTGGCGTCGTGCAGTGCCATGCCATGCCATGCCATGCTGTACCACGCTGCGTCGGCACTGGCATCCTTCCTCCTGCAGCCTCCTGGGGTCGGGGTGCAGGGAGAGGGGCCATGGGTCCATCCCATCCCGCCTGCCTGAGCTGTGGGGTTCACACTGAGAGCCTCTGGGATGCAACCTCCCATCACTGAGCCTGGAGAAGGAGCTAATGGGCATGGCTTAATGAAGGATGGGCAAAGGGAGAGGATGGTCCTATCCCCTGCATCCCTCAACCACCCACCAGCCCTGTGTGACATCCCCTTCCCCAGCGGGACCACGCTGCACCCTCAGGGTGGCTCATGGCCCTGCTGTCCCCTGCCAGCCCCATCACCCCTCCTGCCCTCATTTGTCCATTTTTGGCCACCAACCCTCTGGCTCCGGCACCTGCAAGAGTCAGCCACCTCTGACATCTGCCAGCATCTTTTGTCCTCGCGTGGTTCCCATCGTGCCTGATCCCTGGCATGAGGACAGCGGGGCCAGAGCTGCCCCCGGCCACCTTCCCACCGCCAGGGAAGGGGGAAAGGAGCCCAGGCTGAACTCTGGATGGGGTTTTTCAATTACACAATTAAATGCACAATTAGGTATAATTACCAGTGCTCAGAAGGTGCGACTGTTCATAATAGGCATGTAATCTACTGCAGTCACTGTTTGTACTGCTCGGCTCCGCTCCCTAATGATTATGGAAAGCTTTCACATTTGCATGGTTGCCATGGAAATGGGGGGGCTGACGGAGACATCAGGAATGGCGAGCCCCTCATTTCCCCGCACCCCATCTCCGCGGGATGGGACACAATGGGTGCGGCGATGCCTCCGCGCCTAGGGATGCTGTGGGGTGGTGGGTGCTGGCGGGGAGAAATGGGGATGCTCAGGATGGGCAGCGTTGAGGATCCAGAGACAGCCCCAAGGTGGGGACTGCATCTGTTAGAGGCATGAAAAACCCCAATCCACCTTGTCACCTCCCCAGGTGACCACCCCAAGAGCCACAGGAGGGACCGTGGGTGCGGGTGGCCGTGGAGAAGCATGCCAGCCTGGTGAGACCTCCGCGTGGATGTGCATCCTCCAGCGCATCCGCATTATTCACAGGCAGAGCTTTGCTTGACAGGCCGCTATAAAGGTTTATTGGTGCGCGTTTGGGAAGGCAGAGTGCTACAGCTCGCAATTAAAACCGCGATTAAAGTGCAGTACGTCTAAATTTGCAGGACCAGCTAATGTGCACCCAAGAGTATTAACGAGACCGGTTGAAGAACTCTCTAAATCATTCATGCCAGTTTGTAACAGAGCTGGGAGCGATGGGGACTGGAAAATAAATGTCTCGGAGGGCTGGGTTGTAGAGAAAGTGAAGAGGATGAGCCAGAAAACAGCCTGGCCCAACACTGAAGCCGTGAGAGCATGGGAAGGAAAGGTTGATGCACGATGTGATCAGCAAAGCCTAAAAGCCAGTGGCCTAATTGATGTCTGGGAAAATGAATCTCGTCCAGCCAAACTTGATCTTGTTTCTTATTGAGCTCACAGGTTTGGCTGCTGAAAGGGACCGAGCTGCCATAATAGTGTTTAGATGCCGATAAGCAATTTGATTTAATCCCAGGTGGCTTTCTGTTAGGAAAAAAATTAGCGCTATAAAAAATCAATGCTGCTCGTTTCAGTAATAGAAAGAAAGAAGAGAAGGAATAAAATCATCACAGGAGAAAACCTGTGGACCAGTGGGAGGATGGTGAGCATCGCCTGGTGCAGGGTGAGTCAGAGACAGGCCCCCCGGTACTGCATCCCTGCCAGCCCGTGGGGCAGCTGGGTCTCCCATCCCAAAATATGTCACCAAGACATCGGGAGGGGATCGGGAAGAGAGACCTGAGGTTGGAAGATGCGGCAAAGCGGCCTCTTGAGAAGCTCAGTCTCTGTGGCTGCTCCAAGGGAAGATGGGGAGGTGGAAGAGATTCCCAGTACCAACAGTCCTTAATGCAGGAGAAATAAGGCAAAGAGAGTGGGTTGGGGGGAGAAAAGTGGCTTTTTAGCCCCGAAGGTGATTAACCGCAGCAAGAAATTACCTCTGGGTGTGACAGCTTTTCCCCGCTGCGTTTGGCCAGTGCTTGCCCCGGGCTTGATGCTGGCAGTTGACTCCATGCATCCGCGGGGGATGCAGGGGACTGCAGGGACGTCCCCACGCCGGTGACAAGTGGACATGCTTGGGAGGTGCTGAGTGTCCTGGGTTGTGTATCGGCAGTGAACCGGTTGGTTTTGCTGCGGGAACTCGCTGCTCGTGGATCGATGAACATCTCGGCCAAGCTCCTTGCGGCTTTATTTGTTTGCAGACTTGGAGCCCCGAGGGATGCTCTCCCCCAGCCCGACGGCTCCCACCACTCTGTCCCCCTGCAATGGAGCTGTTGGCTCCTCTCCCCCCGGTTTCTCTGGAGAGAAAGCACAGGGAGGACCTCGAGGGACTGAATAGCTGAGCAGGGAGAAGGATTCGGGGTTCAAACAGTTCAAAACTCATTGTGGAGAAATTAATTTCCTGATGGGAAACCCACATCCCTTTCTGGGACTTGGACCCGGCGCTAAGCCCGTGGTGCTGCCAGTGCTGCACTGATCCTGCTTCACCCACAAATGTCGATACAGTGCTGGTTACGGCTGTTGGGAGGATGCTGGCTGCAGGCACTGGGGTACTGGCATCCTCCCAGCCTTGCGCTGATGCTCTGGGGCTGGAAAAGGGCTTTGTAACCCGGCAGCCATTGCACATCACCCCAGGGAGTGGGGTCCTGCCAGCATCACCTCCTTCCATGGGGCTGGGGACCCCTTGGGATGCTGCAGCCATCGCTGGGTACTGAGGCTTGGGTATATACTTATGGAAAGGGGAGAAAATGGCCAGGAGCACACGGCAGGGATGAAAGACCCACAAAACCCTAACGTTCCCATCAAGTCCGGCCGCACGTCTTAACAGCTCCTCCAGCACCGGCCAGCGAGATGCAGGTTATTATGTATTGATCGCTGCGGCACCTGGCCAAGCCGAGCTGTAGGCAGGCAGCTTCAGACCCCTCTCATCCTGGCGGTCCAGGCTGTATCCCCATCCCTCATCCTCCTGGGATGCCCTGGGATGTCCTTGTCCCCTTTGCAGCATGGAGCTGGGAGCAGTTTTTGGCTGGAAGTGATGGAGCATTGGGGGTTGAGTGGGGAGAAGATACTCTGCCTGAATCCCAGGGGGATGCTCAGAAGGGCAGAGCAGCTCAGGGTGGGCCCCTTGGTATCTTTTCTTTCTTCCCCTCATTTGAAAGCAGCTCTTTATTTCAATTTTCAAAATATGTACGTAACGGCCTGGAAAACTGGAAAGGCAAAGTTGGCAGAGAGCAGCCCCCGTCATATTTAAACAGGACATTAAACCCCGAGTGGTTTATTAATAAGATTAATAACAGCTCCCATGTGCTTGGCTGGGAAATTTCACCCGTCTTTGGTTTTCACTCTGCGGCAGAAGGAGATTTGGGGGAGAAAAAACCAATTGCCCAAGTGCTGCTTTGCCTGCACCCACATGGGAGCGGCAGGGCAGGATGCGGCCATGCCGCAGCCATCCCTCCCACCCCGCCCCAACAGGGTTCCTACGCTGGCACATTTGGCCTTATTTTCCAGTGATTTTTACAGCCAGTTGCCCCTGCACTGGGGCGGGAGGTACCGTGGGGACCCACGTTGGGGTGATGTTTCCCCCTTCCCCATCAGGGATCGGCTGCTGGGAGCCTGCAGGCAGCTGGGGGGCTCGGCATGGGTTTTGGGGGGCTTGGCACATCCTGGTGATGCTGGGGGGTTTAGGAAGCAGGAGCTTCAAGGGAGGGATACAGGATGTCACAGGGTGGGTTTCGAGGGGTATGTTTGGGCTGCTCTGATGCCCAAAAGCATATACAAGTATATAGGGGGGCTGTAGGGTGGACCCCATTGGAGGGGGGACCCTACGCAGAAGTGCTGGGGGCAGTTTCTGCCCCTGTCACTCCTGTCCCCGCGTCGTCCCACGTGGCTTCCATCGCTTCGTGGCTTGAGGCAACACAGGAATCAAGAAAATCCTCCCGACAGTGTTTTGTGAGCCCTGGAGGGGAATGCGGGGTGGGCTGGGGAAGAGGGGTGTCCCGCCAGCCCCTCGGGGACCTGAGTAGGTCCCCCAGGAGCACCCATGGCAGCTTGGTCCTGTGTTGGCTGGGGGCCACCTGCTGCCACCCCTCCAGGGGACTGTGGCTGCATAAGGGGGTGCAGGATCAGGCCCGGACCCCTCCCTAGTCAAACATCTCACCGCTGTAGTCCTCAGACAGGGATCGAGGCGTGGGAGCACAGAGCTTTCCAAGGGCTATTCCCCCCCTAAAATCCTTCCCACCACCCTCAGCCCTCCCTTTGTGGTCAGGGATTGGCTGCTGGGAGCCCTCAGGGAACTGGGGGGCTTGGCACGGGTGTTGGGGGGCTTGACACATCCTGGTGATGCCGGGGAGGTCTTAGGAAGCAGGAGCTTCGAGGGAGGGATGCAGGAGGGCATGGGCTGGGTTTGGAGGGGTACATCCCACAGCTGCTCAGTTGCCCAAAAGCATGCGAGAAAACATAAGTATCTGGGGGGGTGCGGTGAATCCGGCTGCATCCCCCTGGGGCCGGCGGGACCCCTGAGCTGAGCTGGGGGCTGTTTGCAGCCCATGACAGGGACAGTTTGGGAATCACCCAAACAGGGGACTTCCCACGCAGCCCTTCATCACACGTGCACGTGGAAGTTGGTCACCGCACATGAGTGGTGCCGTGTCCTGGCTCTGAGCCGGCAACGGGGACCTGTCCCCTTGGGGGGGACACTGGGGGAGGCGGCACTGCAGCGTGGTGCTGGTGCAGCCCCTGGCACTGAGCATCCCATGGGCACCCCGTGGGGCTGGCGGTGACAATAGCACTGCAAAGCCACCGGCGCAGGCTCCCGGCCTGGCTGTGTCCCAGCACACTCGTCATCCTCACTGCCCAGACTGGGACATCTCAGCAGAGGACATGGCCACCGTGCCTGGCCCGTGGCTGCAGCTGCACTGTCACACACAGGGGACACAACCAGAGGCAGGGCAGGGAGCAAACTGAGGGCTGGCCTGCTGCCTGGCTCTCAGGCTAATTACCTTGATTAGGGTTAATTAGCACTCTGGGTGACTCTGGTCTCTTCCGATAACTGGATCGATAGTGCAGCCCTTTCCCACCACAGGTGCGCAGGGCAGAGCCTGTGTCCTGGGGACACCGGGAGCGTGGCACCAGGGAGCCGGAGAGGAGCCGGTGCAGAGCGGCTCTGCTTCCCTTCGTCTCATGATGGGGAAGGAAAATGTAAAGACCTTTGGTGGAAGGCATTTGGGAAGCCAAAGGGCTGAGGGTGGTGTGGCTCTGCCTCGGAGACTGTCCTGGTGTGAGGCTCGGGGGTTGCAGGGAGCTGTGGGCATGTCACTGGAGTGGTGCATCTCTGCCTGGCACTTTGTCCCCTGGGCACGCTCGTGCCATCCCGCAGGGACACCCAGGTACAAAGTCCCAACTAGGAAATGTCCCAGGGAAGAGGACGGTGCTCGGTGTGAGAGTGGAGGATGCTCCAGCTGGAGTGGAGGATGCTTGAGGTGAGCATGGAGGATACTTGGGGTGGGAGCAGAGGATGCTCCGGGTGAGCATGGAGAATGCTCGGAGTGGGAGTGGAGGATGCTCAGGCAGCGCAGCGAGGGATGCTGAGGCTAACAGGACCCCACGGGAAAACCTGTCGGCTCTTTACTTCTGTGCAGTAATGGCTCAGATTAATGGTGGTCCTCAGCTATTGCCTGGAAACGTCAAGCTGAGAGTCCTTGTCCCAT
The DNA here is from genome assembly GCF_947461875.1 of Haliaeetus albicilla. NCBI lineage: Eukaryota > Metazoa > Chordata > Aves > Accipitriformes > Accipitridae > Haliaeetus > Haliaeetus albicilla. The sequence goes on along the minus strand of NC_091498.1, from coordinate 6,888,629 downwards.
CCCCCTCGGGGCTCTCTCCCCCTCCCCCCCATCTTCCCACTCCACGGAATGACCAGGAGCTGCGGGAGGCCTGGCAGTGTGGCTGTGCCAGCCGTGGCCGTGGGGTTCAGCCGGGGTCCCCGCTGCCTTGAACCACGTCCCCCAGCCCTGGGAAGGGACCTGGCACCCACCCTGTGGCTTTGCACAAACCCTTTGCAGGCTCCAATTTGTATTTTCTCTTTTTTTTCCCCCCTGTTTTAGCTCAGGAACCAGCCCCGTCCCCCTTACCCACACTGGGGCCACGGCGTCCCCATCTGTGCCTCCAGGACCCTCCCTGCTCCTGTCCTCTCCTGTCCCCTCCTCTGCTGCCAATTCCAGCCCATCACCGGCCGGTTGCCAATTCCCTTCGGCAGCTGCCGGGACTCTCAGGTGAAACTGTCCTTTCCTGGCCCCTTTTTGTAGCATCTGGTGTAGTTTTTCCTCAGCTCGGGGAGTGGGGGGACACAGCAGGAGTCCTGTGATGGGCACCGGGGTGGCACAGGGTTGGTATTGTGTCCCCGCGGCAGTGTTGGGGACTGCTGGCACAGGGGCTGGTGGGGTGGTCAGAGTGCAGCGAGGTTTAGGGGGGTCTGGGGTTGTCTTGTTTGCTCCCCAGGGCTGGAGATGGTACTGGGAGCTTGCTGGAGGGTAGCACGAGTGGTGGCATCCCCCTGGCATGGCAGCACGGCCGTTGGGAGCCCTGTGGCTATGGGTACCACAGGCAGGCTTTGGTGGAGACATTGTGGGGACGATGCTGTGGGGTGGGGAGCTCGCATGGAGCTCGCAGGGAGTGGGGCCAGTCCCCAAGGGCTGGGTGTCCCCGTGCCCAGCCTGGCCATGCCTCCATCCCCTCCGGCTCCCGGCTCTGCCACTGCAGCACTGGTCATGGTCATGTCCCCTCACCCTTTGCTCCTGGGGGACACTCAGGATATCACCCCCCTTTCCACTGGGAGGGACACGGAGCAGAGCACAGAGGGACAGGGAAGCACGAGCAGGATCAGTGCTGAGACCTGTTTTATTCCCTCTTGGGAATTCACATCATATCTCTGACTCGGTGGCTCCGAACAAGGATTTCATTTGGCAGCAGCAGGCTGGTATTGTTATGAACTGCTCGATAAACACCAATTGATTATTAAAGTCTTTATTTATGTATTTTTTAATCTTTCCCCTCCCTGAAGCTCAACAGTTGTGTGGGTAACAGCGAGCAGAGGCTGGTGTGAGCTGGGGCAGGTCCCCACAGTCCCTTCCAGTGTGGCGGGGAGCACATCCCTGTCCCATACCTGGGGCCACCAACCTTCCTCGGGCTGCATCTCACCAGATTTTAAGGCAGCCCCTCCCAAGGCTGCTGCCTATTAAGCCTAGCCTGGATTTGGCCCTGGGCTGCAGGGCTGAGCTCAGAACCGGTGATGGGCAGAGTGCTGGCAGTGCCTGCGCTTGGTGCTGAGGACGGCTGGTCTGGGAAGCGCAGGCGAGCGATGCTGCAGTACCTTTGGGGTGTCTACCTGGGGCTCCGGTGGGTGTCGGGGGCCATATTTAGGGACACCCTCACCCATTTTGGGCCAGTTTATGTCCCACTGGGGGCAGGTCCTCCCCATCACCCCATGAGCACTCCCACTCCACCGTCCAGGAGATGGGTGCTGCCCCCAACTTTAGCACCCACAGGGTGCTCCTGCCCCAAATCATTCCCCCTTTTGGGTGCACCCGCAGGAGAGATGAGGATTTCCATCTCAAAATTTGGAGGGAACACCCAGCCCAGCAGCACCCATGGCCTGGACCCAGGACTGATGCTCCCACCACCTCCTGGGGTCCCCACATGTGTGCCCCCGTAGGAAATGGGGCTCCAGGGCTTTCCCTCTGTCCCCCTGCTCCATCTTCTCCTCTGCCGTGGGGGATGCTGACCCCACTAATGACCCTGACCCCACTAATGACACCGCCTCCCACCTCCCAGCAGCCCCAGGCCCTAATTATTTTTAATCAAGCCCTCCCCAAAGAAGGAGCTGCGTGGCGGCTGGGTCGGGGCAGGGGTCCCACGGGGAGGCGGCACTTGCCAGACAAAGCAAACCCAGCCTGAACAAAGGGGCTTGAATTATACATGGGACAGGGGCTCACCATCCGCCTGGCAATTAGCAGCGTCCTCGTTAGTGGGGTCGATGGCGGGGTTGGTGTCCGCCACCCAGCAGAGGAGAAGATGGAGCAGGGGGACATGGGGAGAGCCCTGGAGCCCCGTTTCCTATGGGGGCACCCATATGGGGACCCCAGGAGGTGGTGCAAGCATCAGTCCTGTGTCCAGGCCATGGGGGGTCCCACATGGGGACCCCAGGAGTCCCCCCCAATCCTGTGTCCAGGCCATGGGTGCTGTTGGGCTCATTTTTCCCCCCAAATTTTGGGATGGAAATCCTCGTCCCTCCTGCGGGTGCACCCAAAAGGGGGGATGGCTTGGGGCAGCACCCTGTGGGTGCCAAATTTGGGGGCAGCACCCATCTCCCAGCCAGCAAAGCCATCCCATGTGGTTATGGGGGGAGAAATGGGGTTTTAGGGGAAATCCCAGTTTCCCCAATGTCCAGCTGGTCTTGATGCCAGGGGGATGGGCTCACAGCCCTGTTGGATGCAGGGGACTGATGATGGTGCCAGCCCCACTGCAGGGTTTGGGATGCTTGGGGTGGCATCATCCTCCCCGCTCAGCCATGGCGTTGTCACCCATCATGACATCCCAGTGTCATGCCTTGTCATTAAAGGATGCGGCTGAGTGGAGCGGGAAGGCTCCAGGGCGGGCGCTGGGAAGGATCCGGCCCCGGGAGCTCACCATCCACCACCATGCAACAAAGGGGTTTCTAAAACGCAACCCAAAAAACCCCTCCTGAACGCGGTGGGTATAAAAAGACGACGAACCAATTAATAAAAGCAATTTTTATGGATGTTTAAGAAGTCTCTAATGAGCTCCCATCCGCGGCAGCCGCTAATCGCTACGTTTAATAATGCGCTGGTGGTCACAGCACGCTCTGCTAAGGCGCATTATTAAATCCTCTCCACGATGAATGGGAAAGGTATCGGCGGGTTTAACAGCACCAGCTCTTTCACTAAATGAATTGTTCAAAATATTCAGGTTTCTGATTTTATTAGGACAGTGCATCCCTTTGGATGCCTCTCCAGCTCCGATACTTGGGTTTGCAATTGTCCTGGGATGCTGGTGGATGGGGTGATGGCAGCAGTCAGATGCTCTGGTCTTGTGGGATCACAGCCCTGGGCTGGACCGTGGTCCCATTGCCGGAGCAGTGGGGCTCCACTCCCAACATCAGTCGTGGTGACAGTGATGGTGATGGGGGCAATTTAAGGAAAATGCCGGGTGGGATTGTTATTAAATCCATCAATAGACAATGAGCAGCACTAATGATGTCCTGTGCAGACCTTTGCTCCTTAAAGCACCCCAAAAAGCATTGCGGGTGCTTGGGGAAACAGCCAAGTCCCTTCCGTGCCACTCGCTGTCAGCCCCAGCTGCTTCACATGGCGTGGGCGCTTTTATATTCAGCCCATGGTAAGATTTATCCTTGCGTCGCCAGCACTGATGGGTACCTCAAGCATCTTGTCCTTGCAGGATGCTGGGGTGAGGGACACATCCAGCCAGGAGGAGACCCCCAAACCCTCCAGGATCCCAGGGCCATTATTCAATGTAGAAATCAGAATAAATCTCCAATTCTTCAAGAAACTGGCCCACAGGGGTTTCGCTCAGCCGGGGATGAGTGCAGGCATGACAACCCTGCCTGCAGCGGACAGCGATGCCCCTCACCAGGCATCGTGGCTGCCTGTGGGTTGGGGGATCACCCCAGGGAGAGGGAGACCTGCAGTGTTTATCATATAAATCCCTTTTGTGCTGGCAGCTACCTCCTCCCAGGCTGGTGACAGCTGAATCTCTTAAACCTGTGTCTCAGGGTGGTTTTATCCTGTATATTAAGGTTAAAAAATTGGGTAAGTTCTGGAAGAAACACCCACATTTGCAGGGCATGGTGGGTGCACCCAGTCACCCCTGGGTACCACCTCCAGATGCCCCCTTCATCCCTCCAGGATGCAGGAGCATCCCCTCCTCCTCCAAAACAGCTCTACCCTCCCATAAAAATAAATATTTTGGGAGCCGCGTGCAGTTTCGCCTCCCCACCGGCTGCCGCCGGCTGCTCCTTTCGCGGCGGCATCGCTCCGAGGGATTATTTTTGCTCCCTGGCTCATTAACGGGGTTGTTACCAGGCAGATTTCCTCACCCGATTTTCTCCTTCCCAGCCTGCGGGTCGTGGGAGGAGGGACTGCTGGTTTCCATAGCAATGCGCTTGGCTTTAATCAGTATTTCTTTCCTGGGAGAATTGATTACGAAAGGTGTCACTAAATAAGTCAGTAAATTGGATTTTATATATATATATATATTTCTCCCCTCTATCGGATTATATTAACGGCGTCTTTGAGGCGCCGTTTGAGATCTGGGGGAAATTACCTCTTGCTTCTCGCAGATGTTGGGCTTAAAGAACTTAACTGGGAGAATTAGCATCGAAATTGCCTGCGGCTTAATCCTTGTCCAAACGGGCTTGGCCACTGTGGGCTGATGGGGACTTCTCAGCCAGGATCCATCCTGTCCCACCCGGCACAGCATCTGGTGGGTTTTTGCAAATTTTTGGAGACCAGCTTGTTCCACTCCTCCTCTTTCCAATGGCCCAAAGCTGCTTTTCCTGGAGCAGCTGGCTCCTGCTCGCTCCCCACCCTTGTCCAGCCCCAGTGTTTGTCTGTGCCTTACCTGCAGAATTTGTTATTTAGGGGGTCAGGCTCCCTGTATCTCTCCTGGTTCTCCATCTTGTTTGCCATACCTGTGCACCCCCCAGATTTAAGCCCAAGATCCCCCAAATTTAAGCCCAAGGGTCCCCCAAATTTAAGCCCAAGATCTCCCAAATTTAAGCCCCAAATCCCCCAAATTTAAGCGCAAGATCCCCCAAATTTAAGCCCAAGATGCCCCAGATCTAAGCCCTGGCTCCCCCCCAGGCTGGCGCAGGGCAGGATCAGTCCTCCCCTATGGTGTGTTGATGGCTCCATCATTATTGAGCACCGAGAGCGTGCAAGGCTCTTCCTTGCCCCGTTGACCATGGGACAAGGGGTTGGGTGAGCAGTGGGGTCCCTGCGGGCAGTGGGGGATGTCCCCTTCGTCACTGCATCCCACCAGCAAACTGGCACTGGAAGAGGTGCCGGCCAGTCTGGGTGCCGGTGATGCTCTGCCAGGGTCAGGGATGTGGCTCCGCTCAGCATCTCCAGGCTCACAGGGAGAAATCCCCCTGCTCCGAGCAATTCCCCATTTGCTCAGGGGTTTTTTTAGGGTTTTTTGCTCCATTTTAATTAATTCTCAGCCTCTCAGTGGCCATGCTGCTAATGTGCTTTCTGCTGCGAGTCTCCGGCGTGATGACAAGCTGCGGCTCATTGTGGCTAATTGAGGCGCTTGATTAATCCCAATTTTTTTTATCCAAAAGGCTGTTTGTTGAAGCCGGCTTTTGCAGGGGGTGGTTGCCGATGGTTCAGAGACAGCAAGGGCCTCCGAGGCTGAGCCAGGGATCAGGGATCTGTGTCGGACTAGGGCAGGGGGTTTATTTGCTGTGGGGTGGGGTGGGATGGGGTATGGTGGGATGCATGGGATGGGGTAGGGTGGGATGGGATTGATGGTAAATTGGATGGGATGGACTGGTTGAATGGAATGCATAGGATGCATAGGAAAAATGGGATGGGATGGAAGGGGATTGATGGATAGGATGGATGGGATGCATAGGAGGGATGGCATGGGGTGGAATGGATGGAGGGGACAGCAGGCTCCCCCATTCACGCTCCATCCCAGACACACAGATGGGTTATTTGGGCACGGCATGGGGCTGTACAGCCCCTTCACTTCACCCTCTGCTTCCAGATGGATTTGCTTCAACCTGAAGCCTAACTTCTCTTTGTGGCTGCCTGAGGCAGTGTGGCCGGGCTCTGCCCCTGGGTCCCATCACTCCCCAGTGCCCATTCACCCTGCAGCCCTGTGCCGCTGGCTGTTGCCCATGTCTCTTCTCTCGATTTCTCCTTGTGGCTTAACTTAGGCTAAAAGTTGTACTTCAGCAAGATTCTGTCCAAATCCTGTCTCTCCGTGCCAACCCAGCAGTCCCAGCCCTGCTCCTGCACGTTTGGAGCAGCTCTCAACTGGGTGTCCTCAAGGCACAGCCTTTCTCCAGCTTTTGGTCTGAGCTTTTGGTCTTCTTCACCACCCCTCTGTGCCTCAGTTTCCCCATTGGACCTGCTCTGATGGAGCTGGTCACCCTGACCAAGAAAGCAAATGCCCTGCAATGTGGTGCTGAGCAGGGCTGGGCAGGACTTACCTCCTTTTCCAGGTAAACTGAGGCACAGTACAGCAGTGCACAGCACCTGGGCGGTGCAGGATCAGCCCTTCCCCAGCCATCACCAGCAACCTTGGTGCTTCAGCCCTGCAGGTGTGAAAGCACCTCAACCTCACAGGAATGAATGGCTGGGTCCCGCTGGGGTTGCAGCCCCGTGCCTCATTTTCCCCTCCATGGCAAGCACCTCCTCGGGCACCTCTGCTGTCCCTGGGGCACATTTCCCCCTCAGGTACACAGCTGGCACCCTCTTACCCCATCCCATGAATGCCACCCCTCCATGTCCTCCCCACCAAGGGGACCCCAGGGTCCTGGGTTGTTTCAAGGTCATTTGCAAGGTCAGGCTGAGTGGATGCAGAGCAAAACAAGCTCGGGGTTAACGGGATCATCCCGGCTCCCGTCTGTGGGAGCAGTTACATGGGTTTGCAGCTCCTGAGCAATCCCAAGGGGGTGGAGGAATTCCCGAAGGGATGGAGCAATTCCCTGCAGGAATAAAGCCTGTCGTGTAGGAGGGCATTGCTCTGGAGCCAACCTCTGATGGGCCAGCAGGGAACTGAGCTGCTTCGATTTCCTCAGCTTTCCCCAGGCATGGAAAAGTTTCCTTGCTGGGAGGCAAGAGAAAGAAAAAAGTCTCGTCTCAGCATTTATAGGATGGTGCAAATAATAGATGTAATCTTGTATTAAAGTCAAATAGATGCAATATTGTACTAACGTTAAATAGATGTAATACTTTATTAGAGTTAAACCAGCCTGCTCATGGGGAAATTTGAGATTTGTGATGTCTGAAAAAACCCTACCAAAACTCCTCCAGGGGTAATGACCTGCTGCGGGTCCTCGCTGGGGACATCGGAGCTGGCAAGAGCCAAATCCACCCAAACCCCACAGTTTTGGGAGCCAATGGCCCCAACAGTGGCTCGGGGCTTTGTTCTAGCGGGTGTAAATCAGGAGGACCCCAGGGTGGTGATGGAGCATCCCTCTCTGCATGGGAACACCCGCTGCTCTGGGCTTCAGCATTCCTGGCATCTCAGAGCACTGCAAAAGTTTGGGGGTGTCTCCCTGTGCTGTGCCTCAGTTTCCCTTCACTATGATGGAGCCAAACAGGAGGCTGGGTGTAATTCGCCTTGTGCAAAGGGCACTTTGCAATCCTTGGGCTACATTTAGGGGATTTTTTATTGTCATTATTATTATTATAGCCATTAGCCACCTTGAGGCTGCATTTCCCAGCCCTCCTTTTACGGAACCCCCCAGGGATGGATGGAGCCAGGACCATGAATCTCAGGTGCCAGGGCTGGGAGGACACCCAGCCATATGGGTGCTGGGGTCTCCTGGGGGTCCTGGGGATGAGTGCAATGGGTGACCTCGCACCTAGGGGTGCAGCCCGCCCCGGGGCCATATCCAGCCCGTGGAGCAGGTTGCCGGCAGCAGGCTCCTGGGGCGCAGCGTCTAGACAAGCGCATCCAGCTGGGGTTGCCGCCACGTTCCCATGGCAACGCTGCCGGATGCGGCGAAATTAAATAACCGGGAACAGGGGGAAAAAAGAATAGGTGAGAGAAAGAAAAGCCCATCGGATGGGTGGTGGGTGGTGGGTGGGTGCTGGGGAGCCGTGGCGAGGGCCCCCATGCACCCCAAGTCTCTGCCTGTACCCCCAGCACCTGCAGCCACATCCCAGAGATCTGGGATGTTTGAGCCACATGCCAGGAACTACATCCAGCGATGCTGGCGTTGGGGGGCAGAAAGGGGCTGTGCAGAGGCCAGGAACCCCCCAGAATCCACTGGCATCAACAAGGGGTTGCAACAGCTGGGGAAGGACCCAATTTGTGCCTCTTTCACCCTGCTTTTCGCTCCTGCCATGTTTTACAATGGGGCTGCTTGGTCCCAGAGCATCTTGTCGGCCAAGGGCTGCATCCTGCTCACCACCACCCAATTCTAGAGCGCAATCAAGGCTCCGGCGCCTTTAATTTCTTTTCCTCTGCGATTTCACGAAGGCTTTTGCAAGTTGGAAGTAGGTCAAGAACTTGTTTCCAAGTCATTAAATGAAGTCCCTGGGTTCACAGCGGTGTTTGCACCTTCTTAATAGTCAATTCACTTGCTTGCCGTTCATTTAAATCGCAGCCAATTTCCCTAAGTGGAGAGGGGCGGCTTGCAGGGACTGTACGATGAAAATGCCTCCGATGGCTCCGATGGCTCCCCAGGAGCAGGTGAAGGTGCTGGAAGAGTGAAAATCAGCAAAATGCCTTTAAACTGCCTCAAAAAGAGAGGTTGGGAGGGGGGGTGAGGCTGCAAGGGGGTGCTTGGGTGTTGTGGGGGCTCAGGATGGGGATGCAGGACCCCTTAGCATCCTTTGGGTCTGGGAGCTGGACTTTGCTTTCCTTCCTGCGGATGGGGGGCAGGATCTGGCCGGCCCCTGGGAAACCCGTGCGCTTCGTCAGCCCCAGTGATGCTCCATCTGCTGCGGGGACACCCAGCCCTGGGGATTGGGGGAAACGTCCCTTATGGGGACTGACAGCATTGGGCATCCCGCTAGCAGGCCAGATCCTGTCTGGGGGGTGTTTTTTCCCTAAACCCCAACATTATTTTGGCCAAACTGCTTAGAAACAAGGCATTTCGGCTCCAAACAACCAGGACGGACTCAGCAGCGGGGGGAGCGATGCTCTCGCAGCATCTTTGGACGCAGCACAGAGGGGAATTTGAGGCGGAATAAAAGCCCCAAATCTCTTCAAAATGCAGCGAAATGAAAAGTTAAATCCCTGGCGAGCCCAAGGCATATGGTGTTCGGGAGGAAATCACCCGGCTGAAGGATAATAACCCATCGGGGGGTAACGAAGCCCCGCTCCGCTCCTGCCACGCCGCAGCATGGAGGGGAGAGCAGAGGGTTTATTTCAGCCCAACGCACAGATGCTGCTGCTGAGATCAAGGGCAGCAGGCAGCCGGGAGGAGCATCCTGCCTGCGCTGCCTGCTCCAGCCTCGCCGACACCGAAAAAAAATGCAGCTGGATTGTCAGGGTTTTTCAATCTTTAGGGAGAATATTTTCAGGGGGGGGAACATCCTTTTTTTTCTGGGATGGAACCTCCTCCTATCTATTTTTACCCCTTTCTGGGAAAAATGAAGGGGGGAATATCCCATTCTGCTGCCCACATGGCTTGGTGAGGACCCTCAGAATGGCGACGGGCGGGTTTGCTCCTGCCTGCGAATGTCAGAGCCACATCCCCGGGGAGCCAGCAGCAGAAAAGCTGCGGTTTTGCCGGTGGGGAAAAAAAATCCCCTAATTTTCCCCAACCTCTACCCCGGGGGGAGCTTCTGGCTCCTGGTGCATCAAGCCCCCCAAAATCTGGAGCAAGACCCCGTGCGCTCGGGGATGCTGAGTGTGCCACTTCGGTGCTGGAGCATGGTTGAGAATCCTCTCCCTGCTGCAGGGTGTTCTGTGGGGGGATTCACCCCTCTGCTCCCTCCCTCCCCACAGCTGGGTCCCCTGGAGGCTCCTGGGGTCCAGTATCCCAGCTGGCAGTGGGTGCTGCGCAAGGATGCTTCCCGCTCTGCCGAAAATTAGGCTGTTGGGGACCGGCGCAGGATGCCACTCATGATGGGCACACGACACATGGGTGATGCCCGCGCGCCCTGTCCCATAGTGAGTGGGGCTGGTGGGGGGACGGTGAGGGCAGGGCTGGGGGTGGTGGGGAGCACCCCGATTCAGCCAGCCCCGCTCTGAGGGTGGGGGGGTGCAATGTGCAGGCAGACTGTGTGCAGGCAGAATGTGCAGGCAGGCTGTGCGTGCAGGCAGACCCATGTGTGCAGGCAGAATGTGCAGGCAGAATGTGCAGGCAGGCTGTGCGTGCAGGCAGACCCATGTGTGCAGGCAGAATGTGCAGGCAGGCTGTGCGTGCAGGCAGACCCATGTGTGCAGGCAGAATGTGCAGGCAGAATGTGCAGGCAGGCTGTGCGTGCAGGCAGACCCATGTGTGCAGGCAGAATGTGCAGGCAGGCTGTGCGTGCAGGCAGACCCATGTGTGCAGGCAGAATGTGCAGGCAGAATGTGCAGGCAGGCTGTGCGTGCAGGCAGACCCATGTGTGCAGGCAGACTGTGCAGGCAGAATGTGCAGGCAGGCTGTGTGTGCAGGCAGACCAATGTGTGCAGGCAGAATGTGCAGGCAGGCTGTGCGTGCAGGCAGACCAATGTGTGCAGGCAGAATGTGCAGGCAGACTGTGCGTGCAGGCAGACCCATGTGTGCAGGCAGACTGTGCAGGCAGGCTGTGCAGGCAGGCTGTGCATGCAGGCAGACCCATGTGTGCAGGCAGGCTGTGCAGGCAGACCCGTGTGTGCAGGCAGACCCATGTGTGCAGGCAGAATGTGCAGGCAGGCTGTGCGTGCAGGCAGACCCATGTGTGCAGGCAGAATGTGCAGGCAGAATGTGCAGGCAGGCTGTGCATGCAGGCAGACCCATGTGTGCAGGCAGAATGTGCAGGCAGGCTGTGCATGCAGGCAGACCCATGTGTGCAGGCAGAATGTGCAGGCAGAATGTGCAGGCAGGCTGTGCGTGCAGGCAGACCCATGTGTGCAGGCAGAATGTGCAGGCAGAATGTGCAGGCAGGCTGTGCGTGCAGGCAGACCCATGTGTGCAGGCAGACCCATGTGTGCAGGCAGAATGTGCAGGCAGGCTGTGCATGCAGGCAGACCCATGTGTGCAGGCAGAATGTGCAGGCAGGCTGTGCATGCAGGCAGACCCATGTGTGCAGGCAGAATGTGCAGGCAGAATGTGCAGGCAGGCTGTGCGTGCAGGCAGACCCATGTGTGCAGGCAGAATGTGCAGGCAGAATGTGCAGGCAGGCTGTGCGTGCAGGCAGACCCATGTGTGCAGGCAGACCCATGTGTGCAGGCAGAATGTGCAGGCAGGCTGTGCATGCAGGCAGACCCATGTGTGCAGGCAGAATGTGCAGGCAGGCTGTGCATGCAGGCAGAATGTGCAGGCAGGCTGTGCGTGCCGGCAGACCATGTGTGCAGGCAGACTGTGCGTGCAGGCAGATCGTGAGTGCAGGCAGGCCGGGGATGCCCACGTGCTGCCTCCTCCTGCCACCGGCTCCGTTGCCCTCTGCAGCCCACGGGCTCCGGTCGGCGGCTGCTCCCCAACCTCAGCTGGTGCTTCCGATGCTGCTGGATCTCCCGGGCTCAGCCTGGATCCGGGAATCCTGACCCCGGCTCACCCTAAGGGAACCAGCTCCTTCTCCAGGTTGGGGCATCTCACGCCTGGCATGCCCTAGCGCACGGGGTCTTGCCCCAGATTTTTGGGGGGTTGACCATGCAGCTCCCCCTGGCCAGACACAGGGGTGGAGGTTGGGAAAGAGGGTATTTTTAGGGAATTTCCCCACACACTATCTCCCCCACTGAAACCACAGCTTTTCTGCTGCTGGCTCCCTGGGATGTGGCTCTGACATTTGCAGGCAGGAGCAAACCTGCCCGTCACCCTTCTGAGGGTTTTAATAAAGCCACACCAGCAGGGAAAGGGGATATTGCCCCCCCCCGATTTTTCCCAGAAAGGGGAAAAAAATAGATGGGAAGGGTTTCCATCCCAGAAAAAAGAGATGTTCCCCTCCCAGAAAGTGTTTTGCCCAAGTAGTGAAAATGTGCAAACCTCTTGTCCTGCCCCAAAACGGCCCAGCTGAAGTGGCAGCAAGCGGGGGGAGCCCGGGATGGGGAAGGGCACGTGGTGGCGTGGCCGGGGCCATCCCCATGGGCAGAGGGATGGGGTGACCAGTGTCACTCTGTGTCATTTAATGGGGCTGGACCCCTGTGTCACTGTGCCCCCCTTAGTTGTCACTGCTGCCCCATGTGCTCCGGATGACTGGGTTCCTCCTTGGGGACATTGGGGACAGGGGGCTTTTATTTAAAAGCAATTAAATACATAATGATGTACCCGGAAAAAATCACTGCATGGGCATGGGGAGTGGCACAGCTTGAGTTGCAGCTGGGGGACCGGGGTGGGGGGGTGTCACTGCCCCATGTTCCCAGGCATGACTCCCTGCCTGCTGCACCCTGGGGTGATGGTGCACCCCAGGGTGATGCTCGGGGGCCTTCAGGCTGGGCAAGAGCAGAGCAAGCAGCAGGGATGTTCCCAAGGCTTCGCCCAGCACCCAAATGTGGGGCTCTGCAGCTTTGGGGGTCTCAGGGGGAGACAAGAGGAACTGGCTCCACACAGATGCGAGCGAGTGAGCAGGATGGAGGGACTGTCCCCCTTTCCAGCTCCCCCGGGACATGCCCCCCCTCCCCCCTGCCCCCAGCGTCAGAACAAGCTCCCATCTCTCTCCACCCATTAATTATTGAGGCTTTAGGGATGCAATAATATATTTATGCATCTGTGTCAGCAAACATGTCATCCCCATTGCAGCCGAGGCGAGAGGATGGAGCGCAAGGAGTGGGGCAGTGCTGCCTCCCCCACGGAGCCTGGGGGGACTGGGGGCCGCAGCCAGGCCAGTGTCCTAGCCCCAGGCCCTGGTGACATGAGCGTCACCTCCCCTGGGCACTGCGGGGGAAGGACGTGGATAAATTGTTCCTGCGATTGCCAGGACCTCCAAGCTCCTGGACATGTGTGCCTCAGGGTCATCTGCGTCCATAGGTGGCCATGTCCTCATGTCCCTTTGGTTTTGGTGGTAATGAAGTGTGTTTTGGGGAAGTCTCTAAGAGCCATCAGATGTGACAGCTATGATGGGAGGATCTGCTGCCAAATCCTGCTTCTGTAAATTCCAAGCAGGGTCATGGGCTGATGGGGGGCCGTGGTGGCTCCAGCCTGTCCCTGGTGGGCATAGTGGGACGAGGGATGGCCCCGGACCATGCTGTGGATGTGGTGTCCATCTTGTTGGACAGTGGAAGTACTTGGTCCCCTGGTGTTGACTGGATGGCTGTGTCCAAAGAGTCGCAGTCAATGGCTCAATGTCCAAGTGGAGATGTGTAACGAGTCGTGTCCCTCAAGGGTCCGTACTGGGACCAGTACTATTTAATATCTTCATCAGTGACATAGACAGTTGGATGGAGTGCACCCTCAGCAAGTCTGCAGATGACACCAAGCTGAGTGGGGCAGTTGATGCACTGGAGGGATCGATGCCGTCCAGAGGGTCCTGGACAGGCTGGAGGAGTGGGCTGAAGTTCAACCAGGTCAAGTGCAAGGTCCTGCACATGGGACAGGGCAATTCCCAGTACCAGTACAGGCTGGGGGGTGAATGGGATTGAGAACAGCCCTGCCAAGAAGGACTTGGAGATACTGCTGATGAAAAGCTGGACACGACCCAGCAATGTGTGCTCACAGCCCAGAAAGCCCACTGTATCCTGGGCTGCACCAAAAGCAGCGTGACCAGCACGTCGAGGGAGGGGATTCTGCCCCTCTCTTCTGCTCTGGTGAGACCCCACCTGCAGTTCTGTGTTCAGATCTGGGGCCCCCAATATAAGAAGGACATGGACCTGTTGGAGCGAGTCCAGAGGAGGGCCACAAAGATGATCAGAGGGCTGGAACACCTATCCTATGAGGACAGGCTGAGAGAGTTGGGGTTGTTCAGCCTGGAGAAGAAAAGGCTCCAGGGAGACCTTCTTGCGGCCTTTCAATATATAAAGGGGGCTTACAAGAAAAATAGAGAGAGACTTTTTACCAGGGCCTGTAGTGACAAGACGAGGGGCAACGGTTCAAACTGAAAGAGGGTAGGGTTAGACTGGACACAGGGAAGAAACATTGTATGGTGAGGTTGGTGAGACACTGGAACAGGTTGCCCAGAGAGGCTGTGGATGCCCCATCCCTGCAAGTGTTCAAGGCCAGGTTGGATGGGGCTTTGAGCAACCTGGTCTAGTGGAAGGTGTCCCTGCCCATGGCAGGGGGTTGGACTAGATAGTCTTCAAAAGGCCCTCCAACCGAACCCATCCTGTGATTCTCTGATTCCAAGAGAGCAAAAATGACATCTGCTGGGCAAGAAGATTTCTGTTTTAATACTGCAGCAGGTTGGAGAGTGCTGGGTTGGGGATGCTCTTCCCAAGGCCCAACGCTGCCCAGCTGGGTTGCAGGAGGAATTTCCAACCTCAAAATATCAAATCTGGTGGGGATGGGACATGGGGGAAGGTACTCACCAGTGTCTGTGCACAGCCGGACTGGGATTCATCTCTTCCATCCTTGTCATGGGGATTAAAAAGGACTAGGAAACCCCACCGAGTAACAGGATGGGTCTGAGGAAGGTGAAGGTGCCATAACCAAGGGGTGATGTGGGGACAGGTCAGCTCCTTCCCACTTGAATTTGGTGCCAGCACCCTTGAAAAATCCCATTTTCTTCCAATTCTGCCTCACTGGTTCTGCCTGTCCAGAGCCCCCAGGCTGAGCCCCAGCAGCTCCCTGTCCCCAGGGGGCTGCGCACGTGTCCCCTCCTGCCACGGTCCTTCCCAGGGACTGCCATACAGTGATGGAGCCCTATCCCTGCGTCTCGCCCACTTCGATTTCTTGATTAAAATAAAATCATTGCAGGCAACGCGTTTCAATTAGCAGCACTCTGGTGCGCGCCTGCCCCCGACTAATTGATGTGATTTGCTGCAAAGGGAACTTTTGGGGCCGATCGATAAACTAGAGTGTTTAATTAAGAGGGAGCCCTAAAACTCATTGCATTGATCGGCTGCAGGTTTATCTTAATTAGTAGCAGGATGGTGTGTGGTTCCTGGTCCCGCACCCCCAGGAGCATCACAGCTTCGATGGCGGAGCAGCGATAAGAGCTGAAAGGGGAGAGCAGGGTATTAATGAGGGTGGGTTGTTAATGGGGCTGCTATTAGTATGGGAAATACCCCTTACAGGAGGAGGACAGCCTGAGGAGGATGCTCTGAGCTCCACAAGTCACCTAGGTTTGTGGGGGTTGGATGCTACCGGTCCCCAAGTTGCTCGAGGTTTCTTGTGGAGCACGCTGAGAGCTTGCAGAGTCCCTTGCCATGCTTGCAGCCTTGCAGCCAGGCTTGCTCACTGCTTTTGCTTCAATTATGGCCACCGTTGACGAACAGCTGGGGGTGGCTGCATGAAAAGCCGGCTGTCTTGAAGTTTGCTGCCGGGGGACATCTCACCCCCAAAGGATCAGGGGAGGATGCTCCAGGTGCTGGAGCAGCCTGGGGTCTGCAGTGAGCGAGCCGTGAGAAGTGCTTAGAGCAAGCCAGGAGCATCGGTCTGAGCTGAAGACGGTGCTCATTCAGCCCCACAGTGACCCGTGCGAGGATTTCCAAATCTGTGCCCCCCACTTCCCCTGGAGCATGGCTGTGCCTCAGTTTCCCCACTCATGAAACTGGGCGTAAGGCTGCTGAGCTGCCCTTGAGATGCCCTTGGCGCTTTGCAGTCAGCAAAAGCCAGGGGAGCTGCAGCCGCAGACTCACCACGTTTTGTGCTGTGTCTCTGTATTTTCCTTAACTTTAAGCAGGATCTGACAAGGCTAAAAAACCAAGATTTGCTTTTCAGGTGGAGGGAATATGCTTAAATAACAGCACACACAAAGCAGCATTTTACCTGCCAGGCAGCTCTGACAACATTTTTCGGCGCAGTTAGCAGCCCTTGCTCTTCTGTGGGGAGACTGTGTTGTTTGCCACTAATTTTGCCTCTCATTGGAATGAAGAAGGATTCAATTCAACCAGGCTCTTCCCAACTCCATCTCCTTCAGCCTGTCCTGGCTCGATGGGCTGGAATTAAGGAGCCATGAGGGTGAAAGCGCATCGCTCCGGCTCCATGGGATGCTCTGAGAGGCTCTTCCCAGCCCCATCCCTTGGCTTGGAGACTCACCGGTACCCAAAACTCACAGCCTTCACATCTAGTTCCTGCTAAGCAGCTCTGTCAACAGTCACCAGATCGATGGATGGCTATAAAATGCCGAGCACCGTGCTCCTTGTATCATTTATTATTTACATTCCTCAATTTAAAAGATTTACGACCTGGTTGTAAGTATTTCCAAAGGCCGTTTCCTTAGAGAGTTTAAATAGCGTGGAAGTGAATTAAGCCTCAATGCAAACAGCCTTGGTCCTGGCCCTGTGGATCCAGGGGCTGCCCAGGCTCAGCTGCTCCATGCCTTTGCATCACCTTTAATTGAAACCGGGGTCCTGCCAGCATGGATCCAGCAGATCCTAGCCCAGGGTAGGGTAGGAAATGGGATATCATGGACCTCAGCTCTGCCTTTGGCTTTCCACCTGCTGGCAGAATGGAGCTGGGCTAAAATAGGCATTAATTAGAGCCCTTGCTAAGCCAATTCAATGAATGCGTGATGCTTTATGGATGGGGAAACTGAGGCACAGCTGGCAGTTGCACACACAGATGCGTTAGCCGTGGCTCATCGTCACAAAACACTTAGGGAAGGACTTTTGCCACCTCATTTATTTCCCCCTGTAATTAGGACACATTAAGTCGGGCTGGATGGGCAGGGATGCTGCGGGGCCCTGGGGCAGCCCAGTGGCCATAACCCCCATGGGAGTTTCAGGGAGCACCAGGATGGAGCTCCCCTAAATCCAGATCACCGGGGGAAGCTGCCGGTGAATGGTGGGGGGATGTAAAGCCCATTTTCTCCTGCACTTTTCAGGATAAACTCTTCTCTGCCAGGATGAGAGGCATTGCACTGGGAGGGGAAACTGAGGCACGGTGCTGCGGGGAGGACTCGGGACCCCAGAGCTCTCAGCGTTTATCTGGGGTGAATCTGGGGCATCTCAAAGAACAATGAGACAGGGCTGGGCTGTCAAAAAGATAAATATAAAGAGGTTTTTTGGTTTGCAAGTCTGCTGGAGACACAGCTCGCTGCAGCCCTGTCCCCGCGCCCTTGGGGATTGTGGCATCTGATGCACCCTGAAGTTCTCTGAAAGTTCCCTGAAAAAACACAGCCTCATCAAATCTCCATTTTTTAACTTAAAACCATCGGCAGATGCTCCAGCACTCCCACCTCACCTTTGCTACCACCTTTCTTTAAGCTAATCCTGTAATTAAGAGTAATAGACCCCGAGCTGGTAGCAAATAGAGCCATAAATAAGCACTGGGATAACAGGCAGACCACATGAGCTACTGTCCCTAATTTTGCATGCCGTGCGATTTATTAAGCTGTGTCACGTCCTTATTTATGGATTACAAACAATAATGGCAATCAAAACTCAATGGTGTTAAATGGGAAGGCACACGATGAGCTGGTGAGGATAGGCAGAAAAATCACTTGCAAAATACCAGGACCCGGTGCACGACCTGAGCAGATTTTCCCCTGGACAAGCTGAGCTCAGGGATAAACCCATCCTGAAGGGTGATTTTCAGCAGTGCCCGAGACCTGAGCAGTGGGGAAACTGAGGCACAGAGGGTGCTGGCAGGACGACAAGCTGACGTCTCCTTGCTTTCCCCTTCTCAGTTCCAGATATTCCTAATAACCCCTTGCTTGCCACCATGCATTTGCCCACCACCGGCCGATTCATCACGCAGACATTTCAGCCTATCGCAACTAATTATCCATGGGATTTCCCATTAATTACCAGCTGCTCTTTGCCTTTAGCATCCCAGGAGCTGCTGCGGTGACCGATGCCCTGCTTTAATACCTACAACCCCTCCTTTGCTCTGTTGCAGGTAGCGGCACTGGAGAGGCAGATCTTTGATTTCCTGGGCTACCAGTGGGCACCCATCCTGGCTAATTTTTTACACATCATGGCCGTTATTTTGGGTATTTTTGGGACCATCCAGTACAGATCCAAATACCTCATGATGGTAGGTACCACCGCAGATGCTGGTCCCCATGCCCAGGTGCAGCATCGTCACCCCCCGGGGATGGCTCAGCCCCAGGTCCCCTCCCATATCCAAACCCAAATCCCTGTGGATCCGGTGGGATCCAGTGAGCAGGGTGGAGGGGAGATGGACCGGGGGATGTCCGTTTGGAATGGCATGCCCTGACCGGCTCTCTTCTCGGCAGTACGCGGTGTGGCTGGTGCTGTGGGTCGGCTGGAACGCCTTCATCATCTGCTTCTACCTGGAGGTCGGACGTTTGTCGCAGGTAATGTCCCCACCTGCCTCCTCTTCCTCCCTCCATCCTCCTTCTCTTCATCCCTCCATCCTCCTTCCCTCTCTGTCTTCCCATCCTTCCTGCTGTCCTTCCTCCTCCTTCCCCTGCTCCACAGCTCTGCCCCTCAAAAGGGACCCAGAGCCTGTGGGTGCTCCCACCCTGGCAGCAGAGCACCCACCTGGGACGGTGGGACGGACAGACGGATGGTTCAGGCCAAGGTGGTGGGGGGGAGGCTTTGTAGCGGGAGTGCAAAATTAATGAGGCTGATGAGTCGGGAATTGCAGGACGCTCGTTAATCACCAGCATGCCCTCAGCACTGCTGGGGTTTATGGGGTGCAGAAATTGGACGGTGCCGTTCCCTAATGTGGCAGTGAGGAGAGAAAGCGGAGAAAGGACACAGGGACTGGGGACAAGCAATGACAGGAAAGTTTGGGGCAGGGTCTCCGGCGGCTCGGCTCGTGGTGCAGGCAGGGATGGGCAAGGCAGCGGGGTGGGGAGGAGGAGACCCCCCCTCCTGCAGATTCCCAATTTTCCTGGGTCTTCTGGGGCTCTGCAAATGCTCCTCAGCCCCGGAGCACCCAGCAGCATCAGGAGAGCAGCTGGACATCGTTAATGGCTTTGAAAAGTCACCCGGTGGCGATGGGAGTGAGGATGTGAGCAGGGCTGTGCCTCTCCATGTCTCTCTGCCCCATGCTGGGCTATTAAATTGTAGCTCTTACACGAAAAAGAGCAAAACTTAATGTAGTGATGATGCATCGCTAGATGGTTTGAGCATCCTCAGCCCGTGTTTGGGGTACCCGTGCTGAGGATGTGCCCCACTCTGGCATCCCGCTCCCAGCTCTGAGGAGCTCAGGGCATCACAGAGGGCTTGGGGAAACAGGCTTCTGCTCACTCTGTGGCTGCCCACAGCTGGGAAAAGGGCTTCTTGGGGGGCTTGATGGATGAAACCATCTTCCCATGTTGCGACAGGTCATTTGAGGCTTTTCTAAAAAGCTGAAATGCTGGATACGTGCAGCAGGCACGAAGGATGCAAGAGGGGAGGATTCACTCCCACTGAGTGTTTTCGGTGGAAATCCCCAATCTCTCAGAAATGCTGCAATGCCAGAACACCCCCTCTTTGTGCTTCCCAGCATCCAAACCCACATCCTTTGGCTTTAGAAACCAAAACCCACTTTCTATTTTTTCCACTCTCACCAGCAAATATCTTTTGATCCCAGATTGTTGATTTCCTACAAAGAATGCTCAACGGGTTTCCCAGCCCCCTGCAGACCCAAGAGCTGGTGGTGCAGAGATGGTCTGGGAGGATCCTCTATGGGGTGGGTGCTCACTCAGCTGTGCCAGGAGGACCTTCCATGGGGTGGGTGCTCACCCAGTCATGCTGCTGCTGCCTGCAGGAGCCCTGCGCTGGGGCTGCATCCCAACCCATGCAGTCCCCATCTCCCTGCCGGATCCACGGTCCACAGGCATTGGCATCGAACATGCCATGGTGCACCCTGGGATTGAGCCCAGGAGCTTGATCTCACTCGAGCCTGCTATGGGGAGGGCACAGGCAGGGGCTGGGGGATTAGCCCTGCGTCTTATCTGACCCTGGTGAGAGCCCACAGCCGTGCCTTGCAGCGGGGAGGCTGCTGCCACCTCAGAGCTGCTGGAGATGAAACAGGGAGAGCCCCAAAGCCTGGTAATGGGCTTACAAGGAGGGGACGTCTGTGAGCAAGGCCCCTGCAAGGCTCCGTGTGGATGCGGTTGGGGGATGGCACCCCAAAACCCCAGGGGAAGCAGAGGGGATTGCCCTGCATCCCTGGACCATGCTGGCGGGGTGATCCTGTGGTCCCATCTTGCAGATGGCTCGATGCAGTTGGCAGCATCACAAGTGGCTGCTTCCCCACCTCAAGGCCAAGCTGCCACGCTGGTGACCGCTCCGTGACATCCATGAGGGCACCTGGACATCATGGCGCACCTGGGTGCTGCTTGACCAAATGGTCCATGATGCCAGTGTGGGAGGAAGCCACAAACCTCCGGGACACTGGCTGTGGGTTAGGGAGATGCAGGGGTTTGTTGGCCACACTGCATTGACATGGTCTGGGTGGGTGCAATGCTCATGGAGCTTCCTTGGGCTGGAAAAGCCCATTTTCTGGCCACCTCCTCTGCAAAGAACCTCAGTTCCACAGTCTGTGCCTCCTCCTCTGCTCCCCTCCCGCAGGACCGAGACTTCATCATGACCTTCAATACCTCACTGCACCGCTCATGGTGGATGGAGAACGGGCCGGGCTGCCTGGTGACGCCGGTGATGAACTCCAACCTGGCACCTGAGGACCATCACGTCATCACCGTCAGCGGCTGCCTGCTTGACTACCAGTACATCGAGGTAGTGAGCAGTGCCACGCAGATATTCCTGGCGGTAAGGGCAGCTGCTGGCATCTTCCCTCCTCACCCCGAATTGTGAAGCAAGAGAGGGGGGATGATGGCAGGGACCGGGACAGGCAGAACCGTCGTGGTCCAACTGGAGATGTCCCACCGTGCCATCACGCATCAGTGCCCATTTATAGCATCAAGGGTGGCGTTGGCTCAGAGCTGGGAAGAGAGGAGCAGATGGAGCCCATGCTAGCACCCCGGGGGTGCTGCCCACCCCAAAACCTGGCAGGCTGTGGGCTGGATGCTGCAGGAATCAGGGGGGTTTCGGTGTAAGGCGTGCAGGAGCAACGTTGCTGGAGTGTGAGCTGGTGGGATGTGCTGCACACTGGAAAGGGAGAGCCCCTGCTTCCCAGTGGCTGTCTCACCCCATTGGGAAGGGGACACACCTGGATGCAAAGCTCCTGGGGAGCCTTGGGGGGCTGTAAGAAAATAAAGGTTTAAAGGGAATTGGGGTCCAGAGCAGCTACCATGCACCCACCAAAGGGGTACCCAGTGCTAGGTGGGGCTCAGCACCCTCTGCACTGCTATCCCAGTGCGATGCCAGCCCGTTCCCCCTAGGGCCACCACCCTTGTCGCCCCGGTGCAGCTGAAACCATCCGACCTCACTACATCCCAAATCAGCACCCGGACCCACCGGAGATGGGCTCCAGCACCATGGCAGCCCTGATCCTGCCCGGGGTTCCCACAGGATGCTCCCAGGCATCCACCTCACAGCACCCACCTCCATCCCCCCACCAGTACCCTGCTGGTCGTGGCATCCATCACCCCCATAACCGACTTGTCTCTGCTCACTTTTGTTTCGCAGCTCTTTGGCTTTGTCTACGCCTGCTATGTCAGCAAAGTGTTCCTGGAGGAAGAAGACAGCTGTAAGTGCTTCTTGCTCTCAGTCACGGGGAGGGGAGAACCACAGCACTGCAAAAGGGCCTCGGCTGATGCCGGCCAGCACCTTGCCAAGGTGGCAGCTCCCGGCTGGTGATGGGGGAGCGATGCCTGGGTTGCAGGCAGGTGAAGAGATCCCTTTAGTTGGGTTTTTTCCCATTTTTCCATCCCCAATGAGGCAAATGTGCTGGGGTGTGATGTGCCACACCATGCCACCAGCAGTCGCCCCCTCCCAGCCTCAGCGAGGGTGCTGCACCCTGGCCAGGGCTGGGAGAGGAGGGGGACGGGGACACTGAGCCCTGAGCTGCTGCATCTCCTACAGGATTGCAGCACTCACGACTTTTGGGTGCAGGAACGGGACAGTTTCATGCAACGTGTAGGGTCAGGCTTTGTCCCCACACCAGCCCATGACGAGGCTGAGATGGTCCCCGGTCGCTGGTCTCCGCACCAGCATTGCGGCACTGAGTCCAGCTCCTGTTGAAGCCGGGATGTTCATCCCCGTGCGTGGCTGCGCAGGGGCGGATTTGGGGCCGGCATCGCTCTTGCTGCTCCCCACTGATCCAAATTCAGAGCGTCTCCTCCGGGACAGAACATCTCCCCCCAGGTCCCTGGTCCGGTGTGGCAGTGGGGAGAATTGCCCTTGCTGTAAAGAGCCCCTTCTAAGCCCTGATAAATTCATGGCGAATGCTCCTCCTGGTGTGGATCCAGCCCCATGGGGGCTGCAGGAGAGGAGCCGTCCTCCCTGCTCACGGCCCCCGGAACCAGCCGTCACCTGCCTCCTCCTTTCGACAGCCACCTGGGGCTTGGGGACAATGAAATGGGAAATATTATGTCCCCCCGGCCAGCATCCCCACAGGCAGTGGGGTGGTAGAGCCCTCCTCTCCACCTCGAGGTTTTTCACCCCAAAGCAGGGGGAAACCCAGCAATTTAAGCAAAGTTACAGGCTAATGTTTATACAATCTATATTGTGCTTTCCGATCTGACAACGATCCCTGCAAACACCCCTCCGGAAGCGCTGAGCACCCCAGCCCCAATTAACCAGGTGGTTAAGGCTGTAGCCATCCAACCGCATTAAATGCTCATCTGCCATTAATTAATTCGCACCAGCTGGCAGCTCCCAGCAGCCGACCACAGGCAGGGATGTGCCGCAACCGCCAGCACGGCAAAAGCCACCCAGATGCGCTCAGCATTGGGCGCAGCATCGGGATCAGCATCGGTGCCGGTGCCATCGACCCAGAAATGGGCCCAGCCCAGCCCGGGAGATGCCCAGGTTCAGCATCCCCATGTTTTCCCCTCTCTGCCACTGGGAACTGGTGTAGCGGAAAAGGAAAATCTCCGTGTGAAATTGGACACTGCCTGCGGTAATAACTTGTTTCTATACCCGGGGAGCTGGCAAAAGGGTTTATCTACCGCTGCCGGCTTTGAAGCGCGTTTGCATTCAAACAAACTCTCGCATTCAATACACTTTTAATATTAATGCTGCTGGATCCCAAGATTCAAATGCATCTTTTTTAATGGAATATCTTATTAGATTTGGAAATGGATGGATGGCGTCAAAATTGAGAGCTGGCTGAATATTAAGTCGGGAAGATAAATATCCTGGGAGAACTGGGCTCCCCCCTCGAGCTCGCTGCTCTTTCTTGGACACCTGTGTGCAAACCCACCCAGATCACGGCTCCGTGGGGATTAATAGATTGGTTCTGGGGAGATGGGTTGTGACATAGCACCTGTAACAGCTTGGATACCCCAGCCCGGCCGTGCATGTTGCCTGTTCCTGGGCTGGCTGAGCAGCTGCTGGTTGTGCCCATGGGAGGGTTCAGGGCTGGGGGCACATAGGATGATCATGGAAGAAGTTGGGGCACCCTCAGCCACCCATCGCTCCCACTGCATCGAGCCGAGGTGAAGGGCTGGGGTCTGCCGCCACGATCCCTCTGGCGAATGCCCCGGGGGCTCGTTGGGTGGGTGATGGGCTCTGCTGGCCGGAGAGGATGAACTGCTGGCCTGGAAATCACAGCTGTGAAAACTGATATATTGGTGTCTGCAATTCCGCTAAATGACAGGCTTTAAATGAGATGTAATTCCCCCATAATTCTCCTTAAATGCCCACTCTGGAGACAATGATGGGATAATTTTACCCACTTTGTCCAGCCTGAAGGCAAGGGCTGTTGTGGTGGTGACAAGAAAGCCACAGGGATCTCTGCAAGTTGGTCCGGCTCCTTTCCTTGGTTTCTCGCTGGCACTTTCCTGGGATGCTGCTGCTACCTGGGATGCTGCCATGACCTGGGATGCTGCCATGACCTGGGATGTTGCAGCGCTCCAGGATGCTGCTGTGACCTGGGATGCTGCGGTGACCCAGGATGCTGTGCCTCCCTGGGATGCTGCATTTCCCTGGGATGCTGCTATGACCCCAGATGCTGCCATGACCCGGGATTCAGCTCTTCCCCAAGATGCTGTGGTGACCTGGGATGCTGCGATGACCCAGGATGTTGTGGTATCCTGGAATGGTGCAGCAGCTTAGGATACTGAACTTCCCTGGGATGCTGCACTTTCCTGGGATGCTGCTGGGACCTGGGATGCTGCATGTCCCCAGGATGCTGTGGTGACCAGGATGCTGTGGTGACCCAGGATGCTATTGCATACTGAGATGTTGCATTTCCCTGGGATGCTGCACTTGCCTGGGTTGCTGTGGTGACCTGGGATGCTATGCTTCCCTGGGATGAAGCTGCAAACTGTGATGCTGCACTTCCCTGGGATGCTGTGGCAACTTGGGATGCTGCACCTCTCCAAGATGCTGCTGCAACCCGGGATGCTGCATGACCCATGGGTGCCATCGGGGTGGGGGGAGGCAGGGCAATTGCCCCACTGCTCTCCCCAGCTCACCTTGCTGCTCTCCCCCCTCTCCCCAGTCGACTTCATCGGCGGGTTTGACTCCTACGGCTACCAGGCGCCACAGAAGACATCACACCTACAGCTACAGCCGCTCTACACGTGAGTTGGCGCCAGGCCGGGGAAAGCCTTGGGGGTGCTCAGGGATGCAGGAGCCCCTCCAAGGTGCCTCATTGCACCATCATAACCCAAAAGATTTGGGTCTGTGAGTCCGCTCGGCCTCAATATAAAGCCCAGAGGCTCTGTTGGGGCTGGGCGGTTTTAGGGGCGATCGTGCCCTTGTTTTGCTTTTCACTGCTTTTTGTTTGCTGAGACTCAACATGCTGGGGCTGCCCAGGGGGAGCAGCAGCTCTTCAGATAAGTGCAGCTGACTTTTTTTTCCTCTCCCTTACCCATTAAGCTTAACTAGATAAACGCTCAAATGAGATAAGGCTGCAAAATCTAAAGGGATTAGCCTCGTGCGGGCTTTGCCGGGTGCCAAAAATTAATTATATTTTAAGCCTTCTATGCAAATTCAAGGGCACGCCATGCAATTAGAGATGCAAAGAGGGGGCTGCGGTGGAACAAATGCATTTGTGATATTGCTCGGCCCTCCCTGGGTGTTTGGGCACAGACAGTCTCTTGTGTGCCTGCCCCAGTGCATGGGTGCAGGTGAGCACCCATGGGTGCTGTGCCCCCTTGCATTGAGCTGGGGGGGGGGGCAGGGGCCCCCCAGCCCTCCGGGTGTGAGCAGAGCATGGCGGGATGGGAGTTTCCCAGGTTGGGTACATGGGTGGTGGCACTGGCGTTTCACCACAGTGTCACCCTGGGGTGGGAGCAGTGCCAGCACCCACATCCTGGGGATGGATGTGGGTGTCCTGCCCTCCCCCAGCCAGCTGCCCACCCTTGGGGGAACCCAGGAGAACGTTGTCCCATGGATGGGACATGTCCCATGGATGGTGTCCCCCAGGGAACCCTTTCAGACCTGCCTTGGTGAGTAGGTGCAAAGCCACCGTGGCAAAGACGGGCAATGGGGAAGGTGGGGACCGGGGGGAGCCCTGCCTGACCCTCTCCTGCCTGCAGCCTCCAGCAGCACGGGGGAAATTGGGGGGCTGCCAGGGGCTGCTGTGGACCCAGAGTTCCCCGATGGCTGCAGGATGAGTGCTGAGAGCTGCAACATTTGGGGATATCGGCAGGAATATCAATTTTAGGTGGGGGGAATGTCAGTTTTAGATATACAGGGGACCCAAAAGCTGATGGCAGAGAAACTCGGCACTGAGATACCAGGATGGGGAGACCTCAGCGGGGTTCAGAGGTGCTGGGGAAATCCCTCTCCTCCCTTTCTGGGAGATGTGTAACCCAGCCCTGTATCCTCTGCAAAACCCAGCCCCCCTCCAGGGCTCCCCTGGCTGCCCAGGACTTGTTTTGGGGTGATGGGGGCGTTGGAGCTGCATGGCTGAGGGCTGGATTTTGTGAAGCCACCCGGGTACCAGAGCATCCCATCCCGAGGTGATGCTGGGGATGGTGCTGCCTGGCTTACCGGCACAGATCCAGCCTCTGGCCTCGCTCCCTGCCTGTGACAACCCCGTGGGCAAGTCCCAAAGCCCTTCGTGGGCAGCGTGTGCTGGGGGCTGCCGGCTCTCACCCTGCCTGCAAGGCTGGCTTGGGCAGTGTTCCTTGTAATTAGATTGCTTCCTAATTAATCAAGCTCACTCCGGCTGCCCACATCCTTGTGGCCTTTCTGCAGGCAGGGCCTGGGAGGGGGGTCACAACCGGGACCCTGCCACCGCGCTGCCAGCTCCCCCCTGCCCGCAGCCTCCTCCATCCTACCCCAGCAGCTCATTAATAACCCACCACCTAATTAATGCAGCTATAATTTATATCAAGGCACCTCGATCACCCTGACAGCGGCAGTAGGTCAGGCTCATGGACCCCGA
Organism: Haliaeetus albicilla; assembly: GCF_947461875.1. NCBI lineage: Eukaryota > Metazoa > Chordata > Aves > Accipitriformes > Accipitridae > Haliaeetus > Haliaeetus albicilla. The sequence continues at coordinate 6,862,128 of NC_091498.1, read as the reverse complement.
GGTGGGAGATGCTGGGTTCTGCGGTGGCACGATGACAGCCGGGGGGACCCAACGGGGTCCTGGGACAGCAGTAACCCCATCTCGGAGAGGGGGACACCGGGGGGTCTAGCTGCCACCCATCACTGGTGAAAAGATGTACAAGGTGCTGTCCAGGCTCAGTGGAGTGGATCCGGCCACTTGTATCCCCAGGGGAGAGCCGGGCAGGACAGAGCGTGGCTGCTGTCCTAGCCTGAGAAATTAAAGCTTATTCTGCAGTTACCAATTAGCTATAATTGGATTAACGTCGGGCGCGGGGGAGGGTTTCCACCCAGCGGAAGGAGGAGGACGTACTATGCCAGCACCCGCTTCTTGTCCCCCTGGGTCCCTCCTGCCCATCCAGGGTGGCACTGGGTCCTCACCCACGTCGTGTCCCCCTGCCAGGCCGGGAGCTCTCACCTCCAGTAGGGCATCGGGAAGGGGGGAAATGCAGGTTGGGAGCAGGTAGCTGAGACCTGGGCAGTTGTGACAGGGGTGTGCGGGAGTGGGGTCTGCAGGTGCAGCCAGGGCCGTGGGTGTGCGCCAGGATCCGGCTTCCCACAGCACTGGCTTTCCCCACGCATTTTAGACGTGCAGGTGTACATAGGGAGATGCTCAGCAATGCCCGTGCATGCACACATGTGCACGCACAGACCTGCCTGCGCACACACTCGTGTGCAGACACACTCTCACATGCCTGCACACGCTTGTGCGCCCACCTGCACGCACCCGCACACACCTGCAGGCACATGCATATGCCTGCACGCAGCTGCGCATGCTCGTGCACACATGCGCACACATGCACATGCCTGCACACGTGCACAGGGAGCAGCCGGTCTGCAGGCGTGTGCAGCGTCCCCCAGGCCCCAGCACCCACCAGCCGCTGCCAAAAGGTGTCCTGCTGGGAGAGAGGGCTGGCAGCGTGCCGGAGCCATGGGCAGCAGGGTCCTGGACCCCTCCGTGACCCCTCTGTGTCCCCTCGGTGCCCGCAAGCAGTCGGGGATGGGTGAGTGGGGCAGCCCCGGTGGCAGTCCCTGTGTCACCGCAGAGGGGGGACATCAACCAGTGGGGGCTTCCCAGCCTGGCCCCAGTTGCTCTCTTACATTTTTGGGGGGTTGAAACAAGGGTGATGGCCATGTGAGAGCCACCCTGGTTCACCCCAGCAGGTCCCTGTCCCCCGGGACGGGCAGCTGGCCGTGGCTCCTTGTCCCCACATGGGGACACGTGGTGGGGACGACCTGCTCGGACTCCGGTCTCACCCCTAACACCTCCTCTCCCCTTCTCTCCCCAGATCCGGGTAACGTCCTCCTGCCCTGGATCCGGCCCCGGCCCGGCGTGGGAGCCAGAGGCGACAGGACCCCCCTAGAGCAAACTGTCCCACACCCGACGACCCCAGCGAGGGGGGGACAAAACGCCGAGCCGCCCGGTCCCCTCCTGCCCCCCCGCACCTCCACAAGACCCCCAAAAACAGAGCCGGGAGCTTCACGTCCATCCCACCCTGGATGCCTCCGAGCCCAAACCACCCACCCACAGCAGGATCGGGGGGGGGCTGGATACGGGGGGACCCCCCCAAGCCGTGCCACCCCCTCGGGCTCCCACAGCCTCCCCAGGATGGGGACATGCGGGGAGGTGGCATTGCTCACTGGACACCGTTTTCTTCTGTTTCTCCCAGCCTGGTTTTTCCTTGGAGCAGCGGGGCCCTTCCCGGCGTGCCGGGCAGGAGGGGGGCCCAGAGTGGGATTGGGGCAAAAACCAGCTGGTTTGGAGCAAACTAGGACCAGGGGTGAGGGATAAACACAGCTTTGGGGACAGTGGGGCACAAAGAGCAGCTTCGTCCTCTGCGGGGTTGGGACAATTTCCTGAAACGCTGGGTTTGGGAGTTGGGCTGGCCCCAAAAATGGGGGTTTTGCTCCCAAACGGAATTTTCCAGCCCCCCTGGTTGGATGAAACAGCGTCGAAGGGGCTCAGTCCTGGACGCTCCCTTCACCCTGAGGAGCTGGATCCAGCCATCAGCATCTTGCCTCGACCCCCCCCCCAAAACCTGGGGATGTGGGGGAGGGACAGAGCACCCCAAAATCCCCCTGCAAGCCCCCCCATCCCTGCCACATTTTGGGGGGTGTCTTGCTCAAATTTGGCAATACTGACGCTGCTTTCGACACAGCCCCTTTCCGGCTGTTTTAACGAATCTAGTGAATGTTTTGGGTTAGGTTTTTAGTTTTATTTTTAATTATTGGGTTGGGTTTTTGTTTTTTGGGTTTTTTTTAATTTAAAGTGCCTGAGTAGATTCTGGCTGAGCACGACCCCCCCGGTGAGCCCACGCTGGGCCCCCCCCAAGGCTGACATCGTGCCTTCAGCAATGCTCTGCCCACCTTGGGGCTGCTCCAGTGCCCCCCGGCCCCTTGCCCAGGGCTGCGGGGGGGGCAGCTCGGTGCCTCTCTGACTCCCCCCCGGCCCCTCCATCCATTTGGGGTCTTGGTGGCAAATCCATCCATCATGTTCAGCGGCAGAAGAGGGGTGACATCGGCATGTGGGGAATGATTATTTTTTGGGGGGGAATGTGCAAGGTCTATTGGGCAGCGATCACTTTGCAAAATGATGATGAGCTGGGAATTAAAAGCCTCAGAAGAAGCTGGAAGGAAAAAAGTAGTTTCACGAAGCATCCCAGCTCCCCCCAGCCTCCTCGTTCTCTTTCTTTTCCTGGAGGTGGGATGCGGTTTCTCCTGGATCCCTGGATCTGTCCCCAAGCCCACCCTTTGCATCTGGGAGCAGGGGGGGGTCACATGAATTTTGCCTCCCAGGTGTTTTTTCTCCAGTCCTGGGGGTTCTTTGGGGATTTTTTTTGCACCCTGGAGTGATTCTTTTTGTCCTTCCTAACAAGCAGCCGTGAAGTGCCAACGACCGAAGGTGCCCGAGCCCAAACCCTGGGCAGGGGACAGGCTGCATCCCCCCGCCAGCCCCTCTACTGCCTCCAGCCAAGCTGCGAACTTTACAGGCAATAATTTTTCCACCCTTTCCCCCTCTTTTTTCCAAGGAAAATAGTGTTTTTCAGGCAACAGATCCCCCCTGTCCCCCGAAACACATCCCCATCCCCAAGTGCTGCCCAGCCCCAGGGACAGCAGCATCTCCAGGGTTTATTTTCCTCTCCAGGACCAAGGATGCTCTCGCTGACCTGCCGTGGGATGGGATGGGATGGGATGGGATGGGATGGGATGGGATGGGATGGGATGGGATGGGCAGACACCCACCTGCTCAAAACCCTTCTCAAACCTAGCAGGAAGCAGAAAGAAAAACTTGCTGTCATTTAAAACTCATTCAAAAGAATTTCCTTCCCTCCTGAGCTCTGCAGGAGCCAGGCACCGGCGCTCCGCGACCTTTTTTTTTTTTCTTTTCCATTGGCTTGTTTTTATATAAGACTGTATTTGTAACGTGAACCAAGGATTTCTTTTCTATTCTGTAATTATAAAAGTCGAAGGAAAGTTTCATCCGATGGCTGTTCTGGTTTTGGGGCATTTCCCTTCCTTGTGCAGTTGAATTGATTAAAAAGTGGTGGTTTTTTAAATATTTTTGCCCCCCCCTCCCCCCCCAATGCTGCCAGCTCACTCCCGCAGGCTCTGCATCACCTTATAACCCAGCACTTCTTTTTAATGATGCCCCAGTGAGATTCTGCCTCCTCCCTCACTGCCTGCGCCGGCAATTTCCTCCCTGGTAGCAAAATAACTGAAAAAAAATTTAAAAAAGCAGAAATGTAGAAAAGCAGGATCCTCTGGGCTGGGTGCGGGTATCACCCATCGTGTGATGGGGGATGCATCAGTGGCTGGTGCATCCCATCCCTGTGCACCATCCTCCAGGCTGGGTGTGGGTACCATCCCTGTGCATGGGGGCAGCCCAGAGGGTCTGCAGCCTCCCTTCCCCTAAGAAAAATACCAACAAACCCCCAAAGACATATTAATAAACCCCCAAGAAAAATATTAAGAACCCACGTTTTTTCAGGTTGAGCTCCTGAAATAAAGTTTTCCAGCCCTACCAGGAGCAAGGGTAGGGATTCTGCAGTGAGAGACACCAGGTCACTGCTGCAGCCCCATGGGACAAGTTTCCTTTTCCCCCCAAATACTCACATTTTCCATCACCAAAGCAGCAATTTTAATTTCGTTCAATGCCACTCCTTCGGGATGATGCTTGCTTCACACGTGGTTTCATTCAAAGTACCCAAAGCCATTTCATTCACTCTTTTTTTAATTGATTTCAAATGAGAGGTGGTCGCCTTCTGCTCCCATCCTCTGCTTTTGGGTTTTCTCCCCTTTGCTGCCTTTTCCAGCTAAACAGGAGAAGGAAGGGGGTGATGACATTGAATTAAATCTTATTTTTTAAATCAAAATGGAAATGTGGTGAGGCCAGGGCAGCAAATATGATGTCTGCAGTGACATCAGGGACCAGAGCAGCCGAATACTCCTTTCCCCCTGGGCTGAGCTCCCCATGATGCTTCTGCTCAGCAACTCCTTGCCCATGGCATTTTTGTCACAGGCTTTTTGGGGACACAATGCCTGTGTTGACTTGTTCCCACTTGTTCCCAAATCTCCATCCCCACAAGAAGTGAGCCTTCCTCCCCGTAAGGGTCCTCCTGTCCTAGCCGGGAGCTGGCGTGGGGAAAGGCTGGAGCATGGCAGTGCCATCTCCAGCAGCCCTGGGTGTCCCTGGGTCAGGGTCAGTGGCCCCGAGCAGATGTCACTAGGTCACCCACAGGTCCCACTGGCTCAGCTCTGCTGTGGGATCCCATCCCCTGAGTCCAGTCTGTAATCAAAAAGACTAAAAGCAGGTTTCCAGACGTAAAATCTATGGATTTTAAGGGCATGTCCAGGGATGGAGGAGCCACAGGGTTTGCCCTGGCCACGGGGACAGTGGGGTGTCCCAGCACCCCGGGGATAGGCAGATATTGCCTCAAAGCAGTGGATGTGGGGGTGACGGTGGCCCCTGCTGGGGCACTGGGGTTTCCCCATGCGTGGGGGAAGATGAGCAGCCCCCAGCCTCGAGTGAGTCCCCAGGGAAGGGACCCAAAGGACCCCCGGTGTGGGTGCACCTGCTGGGGTGAGTGGGGACAGCACCCACTGCCTCTGTGGGTAATGATGTGTGTTTGGGTGAAGCCTGATCAAACAAGAGCTATCTCATGCCTTGTAGAAGGGGGGAGGATTTTTTTTGGGGGGGTGAGCAGGGATAGAGGCCTGTTTCTATGACAACAGTGAGGCCAGTCAGACCCCATGGCTGTGGACCAGGGAAGAAGTGGGTCAGCATCCCCACGGTCCTGCTGGAGCATCCCATGGACACGCTGCTGGAGCATCCCATGGACACACTACTGGAGCATCCTGCAGCCATGCTGCCAGAGCATCCCATGGCTGTGCTGATGGAGCATCCACAGCTGTGCTGTCTGAGCATCCCACAGCTATGCTGCTGGAGCATCCCGCTGCACTCCTCCTCCCCAGCTGGGGAGGAAGGAGGAACCTCTTTGCTTGCCCACACCCATCGATCTACCTCTTGCAAAATAACCTCCTGCTGCCCAGCCCCATCCCAGCTCTGGCAGCCTGCCCAGGCATGCCGGGAAACCCTCCGGGCAGTAACAGTGCTCCAGCCTTCGGCCTTACCATGCCCTGTGTTCTGCCTCCCATACCCTTAGAGGGGGAAGGTCAGGGGAGGTAAGCACCAAATTGGAGGTTGAAATAGGGTTATTAAAGTGTTTTTCAATTAAATCCTTAATTGTTGTGGAAGCATCTTCCAGTTTATTGCACAGTGTTTGTGGTCATAAAATTCATTGTCCTTTATCTGACATGGATTGGGTCCCTTTGGAGGTGGCTGACGCTGTGAAAGGTGGTTGTGGGGCTGAGATGTCACCCAGATGAGGGAAATAAAACCCCATCACATGCACGTGTTGGCTGGATAATGACTGCAATGGGAATTAATTCAGAAACGGGTCCAGAACACATTGGGTGTTTTTTGTGCGGGTGCTGCCATGGCATGGCAGGTGAGCTGCCTTCCAGCAGGGATCTGGGCACACTGGGAAGGTGGCACTGGTGGGACTGGGAAACACAGAGGATGGCTCCAGGAGCTTTGCTGGGGGGGATTTTATTGCTGTTACTAAAATGACCCTAAGTCAGACCAAGGCGATGGCTCCCCGCAGCTCTGGGCTCACGTCAGCACTGGGATGAGGTTATATCTAGCACCCCCTCCAAAAGCCACAGCCACCGTCATCCGCCCACAGCCATCATGAGGGAGATGCTTCCCGGCTCCAAAACATCCCCACGGTGCAGAAAAAGAAAGAAAAATACTTGGAAAGCTGCTTTAAAAGCAAAAAAAGCATCCTGGCTGGGGGCAGTACCTTATTTCTGGGCATCCCCAGCTGGGATGTGGGATGTGGGTGCTCTCGGGTGCAGCTGAAGCCACCCCACGCACCACGGGGGTGCAGACTGGGGCTCAGGACTGTGCTGAAACATGTCTCCTCCAGAAATCCTTCCTCCAGCTCCTGGGCGAGGAAGGTGATGGGTTTTGCTGATCCAGCCTGGAGTCATATGCTTTAAATTTAAATAGTTAGTTTTAAATAACTTTTATTTACTTTTTAAACATATTTATTTATAAGTAAATATATTAACTTATTTACTTATTTGTTTGTTTATAGAAAATACAGATAATTTAATATGTAAATAAATTAAATAAGTAAGTAAATAAATACGTTTAAAAAGTAAGTGAATAAGTAAAAAGGAAAGTGTGAAACTGCATCCATAGACAAAAGATAAAACTGTACTGGGGCATTTCAGGAGTTACAACAACTCAGATTTTAATGTCTTATAATAGAGGAGCTTTTTTAAACCAAATTGCCAGCCTGCAAAAACCGGTTTAAAAGATCATCCCAACCTGAGTGCTGGGAAAACACATTTTGGAGGCGGCTTTGTGCCATTTGCTCAGTGCTTGTGGCCAGTGGGACAACCCAGGAGGATGGGAGGGCTGAGATTTGTGTCGCAGGTAATAAATCCCCTGGGTTTCAGGCTGGAAATTCGGAGGATGGTCCATGTGTCTCCCCCCAAGGCAAAGCCAACAGTGTCCCGGCCCTCGCCATATGGAGACAGACAGGAAAAATTCAGGATATAGAGGAAACCCAACCACCTGCTTCCCAATGTTTCCCTTCTCCCTGTTTCCTTTCCACCCCTTTTCCCACAGGCATTCTCCTCCAAATTTATATTTGCAAATTCAGAGCCTCATTGTCCAAGCAGGATCATTTTGAAATGGCAAAGTAAGCTCAGGACCAGCCACCAAAAACCAAACATGTGGATTTTTTGGGGGTGTCACAGCTCCTTTCCCCTGCAACACGAGCAGCGTCTCCCACGCCAGAGTCATATCCCACCAGCGGTACTGACATTGTCACGTGGCTCCTGGGAAACCCCGACTGCTGCAGTGGTTATCACTGCTGGCAACCAGCTGAACTGGGTGCCACGCACCCAATCCAGGGTCCTCAGGCAAGGCTGGGCACTGGCATGGACCTGTCGGAGGAGATAAAGACAGTCGATAACCCGACTTTTAATTCCCGTTCCAGCATGACTCATGGGGAGAGCGAACGGCAACGCCTTGGCTGGGAGCATCACCGCATCTGCCCCCTTATTTGGGCATGTTACATTCTCAGATAACTTACCTCTCTTGGGAAATGGATGTTAAAACACCTCCTGCCTTTCCACCTTCCCCAGGAAAGCCTGACTCCTTTCTCCTCCCGGTTTGCAGCTGGTGCATCCTTTGCTGATGCTCAGTGCACAAGCGGGTGCCTTCCCCCCTGGTCCCCAGAGACGACGGGTACATCACTCCCATCACTTTGGTTTTATAGCCATAATCTTATTTTCAGAGCAGCAGAGGAAATTCTTCAAAATAAAAATGATATGAATGATCACCCGAATGGTCCTGGCCATCCCTGCCGTGCGATATCGCCCATCCTTCTCCCACCCTAGTCTGAAGCCGGGACACAGGGACAGCATCCCCAGCAGTGATGTTCTTACTGGCCCAAAAACTATCAGGGCACCTCAAATTTAAAAAGCATGTGAGTGTGGGCATTGCACCACTACACACAGCCGTGGGAGGGCTTGGGGGCCTTCACTTTGAACCCCTTACAGCCTGGACCAAACCAGTCCCTCCTTACAGCCACTGTCCCCTGCCTGGCCGCGGCTGAGATGTAATTATAGAGTCCAAGCATCTCTTGCCGCTATCATGTGAAGAAACCCTGTGTCGCCGTAAACAGGAAGGGCAGGAAGAAAAACGAGTTGATTTTTTTCCATCCCAACCCGAGGAAAGAAATGGCTGAGGAGCAACAAAGGATTAATTTACCCCGCACAGAAACGCCGGCTCCCTCCCGCAGCCGCAGGACCCCAGTGAGTCACAGATGTTAAGGAGTAAAAAAGCCGCTTTCACAACCTCAAACAAAGGCATAGAGACGCTTTTCAGGGACTCAAGGAGATCTGTAGATCCGGCTGCCGCAGTCCTAGGTGTGCCGAGTTATATACAGCTGGTTCCAGGGAAATGGGAGTGGGAGCAGGAGCAAAGCCGGTAGGATGCGGTGGGTAAATGGGAACAATGTTTTCATGCTTGGAGGGAAGCTCACTGCTTGCTTTTGGTGGTAAATTGATTAAGAAACATATCTTGGGCCTTATTTTTCCCCCTTTGATTCCTTAGCATGGATGAATGCTTCTCCAGTGGTCCCTGCCAGGTGGAAGATGCAGTGACATCCCCAAGGAACACCCTCCACCTGACATCACACTGCCTAGCAGACCTGTGCCACAGTATGGGTGTGAAGCTGCCAAAATCCCCAGCCCCACATCCCTAAAAAGATGCTCTTTTCAGTGCTCCCATCAACTCTGGTGCCAGCTGGAAGGTGATACATGGAGAGGTGTTCACCCAGATGAATGCTGGATGGATGCGACGGCTGCCTTGGTGGGAGTCTTGGGCTTTCTCTGCCGGCCGTAGTGCATCCACAGGCATAGGCACAATTTTTGGCTCAGGATGCACAACACATGGCTCATCCTGGGCAGAGACTAAAGTGTGTGACGAGTTCCCTGCAGACTGCCGGCTTGCACCGGGAGCTGGCTTCTCCTGAAAGATGCTGCACATACATATGTAGTATATATATCTATATGGACCACTGGCCCCATCACTCCCCAGAAGAGCAGCTAAGATACCTTTGGAACATCATGTTTCAGTCCTGCAAAAGACCCAGCTCCAGATCAGCTGGCTTTTAGCTCCAGAGCATCAAGAAGGGGTCAACGATGGGCCGGAGTGTGTCTGGGAGCCAGCGCTGGAGCCAAAAATGCATAGGGGAAAGCCATGGCACGGTGGGGGCAATAAGGGTGGATTTTGCAAGGGATTTGGTGCCAGGACTCCTGCCAGAAGCACGCCAGTCCCAGTGCTATGGAAGGCAGGACAGGGGACGGATCCAGGCACAGGGGAAGGTGGGAGCTGGCATGGGCGGCTGGCCGGGCAGGAAATCTCCATTTTGTTCCTGCAAGCAAGGCGGGTGCCAGCCTTGTTACACCATTCCCTGAACTTGTCTCCCTGCCCTGTTGCCATGGGACTCCCTGTGTTGTTCCTGGCACCGGTGCCTCTTGCTCCAGGCAGTTTGGTTGCATCTCCAGGGCCTTCTCCATGCACGCGGTGGAGCTGCTTTCCCAAACTCCCCCTGCAGACCCCCTTGACCCCTCTGGGCTCCAACCCAGTCCTGCTGCACAGCCAGAAAGGTGGGTTTTTGCATGTGAAGGTAATGGAGATGCAACCAGCTGTAACCACTGTGCATCACCTCCCATGCAGGGAAAGTGTGTGGGAAAGGTCTCAGGGCTGGTGGCTCCAGGGCTGGCAGAAGGATGCACTTCCCTTTGTCACCACGAGCACCATGCCTGGGTGTGATCTGGAGTAAATCCAACCCATTACAGTCAAGATGGGTGCAAGAACAGGGAATAACAGGTAAATGACCACCTGGAGTTGGTCGAACATGCAGCTAATGCTCAGGACCCTCCAAACTAGATGTCTCCGAGCTCTCTGCAATGCATCGCCCCTCTGTGTGTGCAAAGCTTGGCTCCTGCCGACACCTGTTGCAGCTTTGCTCAGGAAAATCCTGGTCTGCAAGCTGGCACCCCGAGGAAGGGGTCACCACCACCCTGAAGCCTGGGGTCACCCACGTTAGGCACCTCTATTGGGTGCTGCTCCAGTGCCCTCGGCTCCCTCCAGCCTCACAGGAGGAGCAGGGGCAGGTCCAGAGGGTGAATCAGCTCTTCTAAGCATGGGCTCGCTGCCTCCAAATTATGCCGAGGGCAATTAAGTTTCTAAGCCAGGTATATCTGAATCTCCCATCTGTGCAATGAAGACAAAACCAGGAGCACTGGTGAGGAGCTGGGAGCTTGCAGCTGGGAAGCGTGGTGATGACCGTGCAAGCTCCGGTGCACAGAGGACATAAGAGTCGAACACTGCTCAGGCAAGTCTCTGCTGGGGTGGGTTTAGCCACCACTTGAGAAACATCATTTCTGGCTCCCCAGTAAATCCCAGGCTTCCCTCTGTGTAAAACAAGCCACGCTGGGAGGTTTCGCTGGCAAAGCTGTCGGTCGCAAATTGGTCCCCAGCCAGCTCCCCGCTGTGCAAAGCACCCTTGCCTTTGGGCTGAGCGGTTTGCGGAGCTTCGTGGCACATGGGGACGTGCAAGTAGAGGCAGGAGGCATCCAGGTCCCCGGGCTGTCACCCCAGGCTGGACTGGGCTGCAGCAGGCAGGCAGGAGGAGCAGCTGCCTGCATTAGGCAGAGCCGCAAGAGCCAGCGGGCTGCCTTCTGCAAGGAGGAAGTCAGAAGAAAAGCAGCCTCCACCCAGGACCCAGGCACATCTCAGTGTCCAAATCAAAGGCGTGCGTGGGCGGAGGGATGGCGTGGAGCTCGGCTTGACAGAAGGTCTCTGTCTGTGCAAGAGGAGGGAAGGGAGGAGGCAGCCAGGGAGCCCTGGGCAGCACAAGGAGGTGGCGGCGAGGGAGTCTGGGGGGGATGCTGGTGGCAGCGGGGTTTGGAGCTGGGAGAGGAGAGGCTCCACCTTCACCCTTTCTTGCTCAGCAAACCCTCCTGTAGCACACTGGATTTTAGCAAAATTGTCCAGGTTATGAGAGAGAAGAAAAGCAAAAGCAATTCAAGCATCAGACCTCTGTTCTTCGTGCTGCACACTCCTTCCAGCTTGGGCAGGAGGGGACATGGGGGTCCCACATCCATATCTCCCCCATTGCTCTGCCCTGGGGCAGAGCCAGCCCTAACTGGGCCACAGGTGCCATGGGAAAAACCTTGTCTGCAAACCTGTAATTAAAGACTGGATCGCAAAGCATGTGTGTAAGGGGGCTGAATTAAGGTTGCGCAGGCAACTGTAACTCCGGTATTTCCTAAATTTGAGCATATGAGTCGGCAGCTGGGATGATGTTCTTCTGAACGTGACTATTTGTTGGGTTGTTTTTTTCTTAACTGGGAACATAACAGGAAACTCATCTTGAATGTGCAGCGTGCAGATAGCTGTGCCCTGGGGAGGGCCCCGGGAGGCCACTGTGACAGCCTGACAGCAGTAGCATGTTGTCACCCTCTCCAGGGTGACAAGGACAAGAGCAAATTGGACAACTTAAGCCCCAAGAAATAAGGTCTGGGAAAGCTGGAAGCAGAGAAGAAGTGAGGTTGGGGACTGGGAAAACCTGGTGACCAGCCCCTTGCGAAGTCACCACTCATCCCCTTGTTCCTATTTGAGCATTGCTGTCCTGTGACTCTGCCTCTATATGCAGTCTATACATTTCCAGTAATAATATATATTTTCCAAAATGTATACATATTCCAATAAATAGCTCTGCCTGCAGAGGAAGGATCTGCTGGTCTCAATGCCGTGTTCCAGCCCAGCTTGGCTCTCAGATGTTAGAGAGGCAGGAGAAAGTCAGAGCATCCATCCCACTCATCTTCCAGCGCCGAGGAAGAGCTGATGCAATGCAAATAGGAAACACGGAGCTGGTAGGAAATCACTCCCTGTGAAACGCAATCAGGCTATGGGCCTGCAAGAAGAAGTCATGCAGTCTGAGAAGGTAGCAAGCTTCCAAATGGCTTAGTCATGTAATTGCCTGTCGAGAAAATCCAGCGTTGATATATTTAATGATAACAAACAAGCTGGAAAGCTTAATCAGCCTCCTGCTTCAGAGCTCTAATGATTAGAAATCAGGATGAGACATGGTGTGGGGGATGATCCCCAAGAAGGGGCATCTCACAAGCACCCACCAAGGAGGCGGTGTCGTTCCTACCAGTGACAGCATATGGGGACAACGTGCCACCAGTGGACGTGAAATGTCCCCAGGAAGCATTTACCTGCCTCACTGATGGGGCATCAATAGTGGAGGTACCTCTGTGTCCCATCCCCTTACTCCTGGTGGATGTCTATACCCTCCTGGGGCCCACAAAGAAGGGAGGTGGATAGGTGTAAGGATCTAGCTTGGATATTGGGGTGATCTAGCTAGACCACACATAGGTACAATCCCTTGACTCCCCAGGCTATGGCTGGCCTGGGACACGTTTGGAGGGACAGCCGCTGCAGGTGGGACGGCCTGAGCAGGGCCATGTCTCCACCACGACTTGGCCAGCACTGGCCAAGAGCAGCCCTGGAGCCTGCCAGTTCCTTTCCAGCTGGGTATGAACCAAGCCCTGCCCAGCAGCCCACGCTCAGCAGGGACACTGCCACCACCTCCCTCTCGGGAAGAAAGTGCCACCACCTGAACTGTCCTGCCTGCAGCTGCTTTGCTAAGCTGTAGAATTTTTTGGATCCCATTGGCTCCCAGGGCTGGACTCAACTCAACCGCTGTCCCACTGTAACGCAGCCCTACCTGCCCAGAAGGCTCTCGGGAGGGAACAGCTCTTCATACCCCAAGCACTCATTTATTTTATCCATCAGCATCTATCAATCACAGCTCCTGTTTTCTCTGCAGCTCTGGTGTCTGGGTTCCTACAGGGTTTGGTGGCTAGTTAAAAAGGCTGATGAAAAGGTAGGAACACGGAACAGGGCTCAGCCCCGCTCCTCGCTGCCGTGACATGTCTCAGCAGCAAGGTCCAGGGGGAAAACCCATGTGGTTTAAAAAACAAACAAGAATTTCCTTTTCCTGGTTTATAGCTCCTGTCAGTAGTTTGTGCGGCTGCTTTTCTGTAGGTTTCTCAATTACCTTCTTATTAATAGACTATATCAGTGGAGTGGCAGAGGGGCACTCAAGGATCCTTCCCAATGACACTCAGCCCGGTGTGCTAGTGACCCTGCCAAAAATATTTCTCGCTACTAGGTCCCTGAGGAAAATACCTTCTTGACCCCATAAGAGTGAGAAGAAGTCCTGTGTGTCTCTTCTCATCCTGGATTTAACCCACTCTGGATCCCATAAATCCACCCTGGATTTATCTCCACTCCTCCAGTACCTTTTTTGCTGCCTGCCTCTGGCTGTCTTCTGTGGTGGCTCAGCGAGCCGTGGCAAACTGGAGGGAGGGAGGGAGGACAGCAGAGGACATCACCAGGATGTGAAGGAGGGCATTGGCATAGCTGTTTTCTAACCATGGGATGTATGGCATGGCTTTGCCAGCTGCCTTCCTGCACACAGAGAGGAAATAGTGGGATTTGTTGTTAATGACCCTCAAGACATCACCCAGAGTTGCTTGGTTGTTGTCCTTGCACCCAGGATCAGGGACTCTGTGTCGGGCTCGATACAACCCTATGTACAGCCGATGGGTGGGAGCTGCTTAAACACTTTAATTTTATGGGGGTGTATTTTTGCAAGAAAAAGTGACTTTCCAGCCAAAATGAAACTTTCAGACTACTGTTGTCAGGTGGGTCCACAGCCAGAATTTCCTTCAGCTTGCTATAACTGCAACATTTCACTAGCTGCTTTTAGGCATTTGGCTGCTGACTCCTGAAAACGTCTGGGTTGGGTTTCTCAACAGGAGTGTGGAAACCTGTAGGTGAAAAGTGTCGGTGAAAACCATGGTTTTATCTGATCATTGAAAGCTGCTGTAGAGACAAAGGGATGTTTCCCAGCTAGGTCCGCTGATGATGACAGGTCCAGCTCAGAAAGCATTTATGTGCGTACCCTGCATATGCATGCATGTGGGACTGGGCTCTCACAGGGAAGGTCCCTTGGGGAAGGTCCATGATTTGAGGTCTCTGGTCATCTTTGCAAAGCAGCTGGTGGAGCGATGGATGGGTCAGCACGCAGCCTGCGTTCATGAACAAGCACTAAACCTGCCCATCTGTGGGGCTGGTCATGACTTTTTGTCTCAAGGCAATGGGGTTTGATGAAACACTGTCCCCATGACAAAGCTGAATGATGTATTTGGCTCTTAAAGCTTTTTGGTCAAGCCAGCACATTTTGAAAGTATCCTGCATAAAGATGTCAGCAGGTTTTGCCTTGGTTTAGAAAAAATCAAGTAATTCAGTGGATTTTTTTTTTTTCTGGTGGCCAACGAAATTTTGCTGCCCCACTAAAGAACTTGGCACTAGTGGGGGGACATGCCCTTTCCTCCCATCTGGCTTTTAATTTCAGAGACCAAGTTGTCATTGAAATAAAAGTGCTGGACCTCTCTACACTTCTCCAAGGCTGGGACAGCCAGGTCTGTCTGGGGGCAGCACTGATGCCACTCATCTGTGATTTCTGGAGTCACTCAATATATTTTCTTTTCCAGCTGAATCCCCTGTCCTGTGCACGTGCCTCTTCTGTCAAGCTGTGAGAAGCTCTGCTCTGAGGAGTATGAATCACAGCAGCGCTTGGTTTATTTGCTCTTAGTTAGAAGGCTCCTTCAAAGAGAAGATACTGTGGTGTTGGGCATCATGCCACCAGGAACAGAGTCTGGGCAGAGCGTGGATGGAGGGTCTGGATTTGGGCATTTGGCTTTGGACGTGTAACTTTGATGTTTAATGAAGACTGCAGTTGATTGAAGCCCCTTCTGTAGTCAATGGAGGAAGAAAGGTGCTTCTTGTGAGTCATTTGGTGGTTAGGAGGACATCAATCACCTTCTGGAGGCACTTTTTTGTCTTTGTGGACTGAAGATGAAGCCCGGGATAACTTATGCCAGGACTAGTACAGGGTGAGCCAGGGCCAGGAAGCTGGGACTGCCCTTGATGGCCAACAGTGCAACAAAGATCAGAAGGACATTTCCACCTCCAGAAGGTTTTTCCCATGGAGACGGAAGTTATTTCACTGCCCGCGCTGCCTCTTCCTCCCACTCTGCCTGCCCTGGCTCCAAAGTCTCTGGAACAGCATGTTCTCCCAGTGGAAGCCTTTCCATGGATTGCAGCAAGCCGGGAGCTTGGGCAGGGTCTGAAGGGCATGAGAGAAGATGGCAGCAGTGGGAGGCAGAAGTGGCTGTGGGAGGAACGGAGGTGCTGGAGGTGAGACCCAAACTCCAACTCAGTCCCATAGCCA
Source organism: Haliaeetus albicilla (assembly GCF_947461875.1). Classification (NCBI taxonomy): domain Eukaryota; kingdom Metazoa; phylum Chordata; class Aves; order Accipitriformes; family Accipitridae; genus Haliaeetus; species Haliaeetus albicilla. Next base: position 6,846,653 of record NC_091498.1, on the reverse strand, counting down.
CAGAGCTGCATGTTCCCACGTGCCATTTCTCTGCGCCTTTCTTCCTAAACCGAATAAACTAACTGGCATAAGTGGGTTTTAACCACTAATACTTCATCCACAGGAGGACTCCTTCCCTCCCCCTCTCATTATACTGGTATAAATGTAATTATCCTGGGTATAATTAACACAATGTTTCTAGTGTCAGCAAGCAGCCTGGGTGTGTGCTGCAACCTGCCGCAGCATAGCTGTTATCTCTGGCTTGTAGCAGAGGGTCAGTGCTGCTCAGGGACCTCTGTGCTACTGCCAGCACAATAGCTCAAGGACCGGCAACCCCACCAACAAGGTGGGGTTCTGAAGTTGCCAGTTTGCAAGCACGACACCCCAAAAGCTGGCCAGCAGAAGCAGGTAGGAACTTGCCAACCCTCCTTCCCCCAGGCTCCACAGTGAGGACATGGCGTGGGAAAGAGCTCCCGACCTCTCATGCTTTGCAACTCGAATATTTGTCACCCAAAAGTCAACACTGACATCTTGTATCAGCCCTGGACGTTCAGGAGATGTTGCAGAATTCAACCAAAGGAGAAGGGTGTCTGGACAGATTTATTTGCTCCAGTGCCAAGACAACACAGTTTCACTATTCACATCTCCGCTATGCCGTGAGGTTGGCCTTGCTCACAGTGGTGGTGTTTTGGGGACGTTGCATGGTCCACCATGGCACAGCAGAGCTGGGTTCAGGGCTCTACCAGCTGGAAGGTGGAGAACTGATCCGACCTCACCGCACAAGTGTGCTTCTGATGGACTGACTGTGTCACCGAGGCAGTTTCCTTGTAACAGGGCAGTGCAGCTAAGCAGAATGAGCTGCATCTTCGCTAGGGACGCTTGCCAGAATAACCTGCTGATGTTCCTATTCCAGTGGAGAGCCTGGAGGCAGCCAGGCCTTGCTAACAGGAGCTACTCGTTGCACAGGATCCATGCCGCAGCCGTTTGTGGGGTGCTCAGGGCCCTGCAGGGCTGCGTGGCAGAAGGGCAGGGGGGTCCATGCCAAGTGCGACACAGCCATTTGTGCAACATGCTGCTGCGGCAGCCCAGCAGAGCTGAGTTTATCATAGTGGGGTTTTGCCAGGTCAAATAAGCTGCGCCGGCGCTGGCCAAAGAAAGCTTTGGGTGGCTACGCAAAATTTGGCTTAAAAAACAGCCATCAGCAGTGAAAGCCTTTGCTAACTGTTTATCCTGAAGGTCTCCTGTCATGCCCAGCCTGGGGTACTCGGCACCTCCCAAGGCTGCACCCACGAGCTGCATTTCCCAAGGATTTTGGAGGTTGGCCAGGGTGAAGCCCCACTTCCCCGCAAGCCCTGGCTGGCTGGGCTGCACCCTCCGTCGTGGCACGGGCACCTGGAATAGGCAGCGTGGCAGCAGAGACACCCATCACCCCAGCAGCCCTTTGGGGGAGAAAATGGATGCAAGCCACGCAGCCAGATGTCAGCTGGATCCGGCCCTGCTTGTGCTTTAATGACTGTGATAAACCAGGCTTGAAGTAACTTCTTGTACCTGAAACCACAACCTGCTTGCTTCACCCACGAAAGCTCAGACTCCAGGGAAATCTCTCGCCGAGGCCCATGCGGTCTGCAGGACCCCGTTGGCTGACGAAGCCCTTTGAAACGCTACAGCCGCTACACTGGGCTGCTGCTTGTTTGCTCTCTGTGTGCGTGTGAGGGCATGCCTCGAGCCGCTTCCCTGCACGGGCAAGTTTCCTCCCCGTTTTCGCGCGTGGTTCTCTTGCCTGGGCGAGAGGGAGACAAAATATTACATCTAAGCGACAAATGCAGGTGCTAAATCCCCCCCAAAACATCGGAGCCCAATGCAGGAGGGTGCACAAAACCAACCGCGGCCGCTCCCAAACGAGCTGCCCCTTTAACATGGAGGTGTTATTGCAGAAACTACTGCTCCCAGAGTACAGCGCTTTGTTTTAATGTCCAGACCGAGAGCCTGGCCGGCGCCGCAGCGGCGCACGCTGGGGTGTGTAGTTTCTCCATAGCCCTGGCTTTGTGGGGAAGGGGAGCCGGGGGGAGGGATATGAAGGGAAAACACCCCAAAATTGTGCTTGGCTGCTGGTGCTGGGCTTGTAAAGGCGCGGGGTGAGGAAGAGCCGTTCTCCCAGCCTGCGCTCGGCTGCGCTTCGTGTCTCTGGTGCGGTTCTTCATTGCCTTTGTGCCAGCAGGCCCCGGGTGGATGGCTGCTGTTTCGGGCAGGGGGGGCTGGCGGCTGCCTGGTGGCCTCCCCGCTGCCCAGCGCAGGCCTGGGGGTGCCCAAGGCCGGGAGCCGTGGCGGCGGTGTGTGTGGGGGCTCAACCACAGCCCCGTTAGCCGAGGGAGCGTTGATGGCAGCAGCGTGGGGCTGAGTACGGCCTGCGCCCCGCAAGCCCAGCTGGGGAAGGGGCCACGCTGAAAGCCCAAGGCCCCTGGGCCCGGGCCTGGCCCCAACCCAGCCCGGGCCCGGCCGGGGAGCGGCGACACCCGCGAGGGGACGCGCAGGAGGGTGCCGGGCACGGCCCGTGTCCCCCCGCGCTGCGCTCCCGGGCCGGCGCGGTGCGGGTTTGGCGGGGGCGGGGGGGAGAAGGGGCCGCGGGCAAGGCCCGGCCCCGGCCCGGCCCGGCCGGGGGAGCGGCGGCTCGGCGCCGCTTGGAGCGGCCTCGCCTTCCCGGCGTGCAGCGCGGCGCCCGTCCCCGCCGGGCCGCCATGTTGTCGGAGTGAAAGGCAGGGGGAGAGGCAGGCGGCGAGCGGCCTGGGGGGGGCCGAGATCCGTCTTCATCCTACCGCTCCGCCCGTGAGTATCGGCACCGGACCGGGCCCCCGGCGCGCCGCGCACCTCAGCGGAGCCGCCGGTGGGGCCATATTGGTGGGGGGGCCGGGCGGAGCGGCGCCAGGCCGCCCCGAAGGCGAGCGGCGGCGGGGCGCTGCGCCTGGCTCTCCCGCCCGGCTCCTTGTAGGCGCTCGGGGGCCGGGGCCTGGCCCCTATTGTTACCGGGGAGGAGGGGGGGGGGCTCGACGGACCCCCGCCTCCCGTGAGCGGCTCCTCGGCCGCTCGCCGCCGCGCCCCGGCCGGCAGGGAGGGGGGTGTTATTGTTGGGGGGGGGGAGGCCGCGGGCCCATCCCGGCCGGGCGGCGCCGGCGCCCCCCGCCTGCCTCCCCCCGGGCCCGGGCCGCGGCGGGGGACCCCCCCCGGGGCTCCCCTGTCTCCCCGGGGGGGGGCCCAGTCCGACCCGCCGGGGAGGGCCGAGGCCCCGCTTTGTTGCCCCGGGGGGCCCGGCCCGGCGCTGCCCCGCGTTGGTGTGGGGGGGTGGTTGGGTCCCCGTCCCCCCCGGCCTTGGGGGGGTCTTCGGCGGGGCTGGGGGGGGGGGTCGGTGTCCCTGGCAGAGCAGAGGGACGGTGCCTCGCAAGTGGGAGGGAAGGAAAACGCAGACAATACTTTTTGATGTGCTGGGTGACCCTGGGGTTTTTCTGTTTGTGTGGTTTTCTTCCTTGTTTTTATCTCGTTTTCGGGTAATAACGGCGTTTGGCCCTTTTTAATTGCACGCTGGTAATTCGAAGAGTCTGCCTCTTGCCTCAACCTGAGAAATACTCTGAAATTTTTTTTTTTTTTTGGTCAATGTTTAATAACTTTGTTCTGAGCAGAGATTTTATTAAACAGATCATGAGTAAGGAATTTCCTTTATTAAGAGCGAGGGAGGTGGGGTAAGGGGTAGAATTTATCTTACAATGTTTTACCTCTGGTTTAAGCAACTCGGTCGGTGATCAATTTACCCGCTTCCTGCTGCGTCTCCCCAGGTTTTCAGGAAAACACAAGGTTTAACGTTAAAAGTTCTTGTAGGCCACACAGCTTGTGAACAATGGCTGTGCTTTAATTTCCAGTCTAACTTTCAAAACCAAAATCCAAACCCACCCAACCCAAACTCTCTTCTAGTTTGTGTTTGAACTTTTTGAAATGAGGATCTCATGTGCCTTAATTTTTTAATAGGATCTGTTATTTTTAGAGGAATATTGAATAAGAGCGGTGAAGCTCTGAACGCGTAGCTGTGCGCTATGCGGATTAAAGCCACTTTATTCAGCGTCGTTGCCACTTCTGCTTCAAACTTGCTTGGGGATGTCTCCGAAGTTTTTGTTGCTTGTGGGGCCTCCCATATTCTAAAGTATTTTGCTTGTAATGGTAACACAGAGCAATTTATTTACATGCTATGTTTTTATCAAGGGAAGAGGAAAATTGTCTGCTTTGAGTGCTTTGTAGCCATGTAGAAGCCTTTGTTTGTAAATACGTAACTCTTCCCAGCAAATGGTTTACCTAGAAAAAGTTTATTATGTATTTTTATGAAAAGTTTGGGAATGAAAAGGGTCCTAGTAGCCATTAGCAGTGGCGAGTCTTGCAGCTGCCAGTTAGCTTATGAATGTGCGTTGTGTAGGTGACTTAACATATTTCTGATGCTCTGTGTGCTTTGAATGACAGGATTCAGCTGTCCGCTACATTTAACATGGCATTTCTATAAAAACACGTCTTGGAACTACACTTGAACTACCCAGAATGCTCTTTTCCCCTTTGCTCCCTTTCAAAATGTCGCCTTTGCCAAGTTTTTCTCTTGTGTTTGGAGCTGCCTCATCTGTATTAGATGAAAGAGGAAGCGTCTGGGAGCAGGAGGCACTTGTGCACATCTTCATAATACCTTTGCTGAGATTTTCTAGAGTTTCAAAAAAACCACCAGTTTTTACAGTAACGCAATTATTAACGGTCTGTGTGCAAATTAAACTAGAAATGCATTTGTGCTGGTGAGCAGAGGGGCCTTGCAGTACGCTGCCTTTTGAGGGAGGGAAGTAAGGTTGTGGCTGTGCAGACTTCCACTGGCAACTTTGTACCTCGTGGTATTTCCACTGGAAACAGGGCTTGTCACAATATATAGATACTTGAAACTTTTTGTGGATTCATAGTATCTCTCTCTAATTTTTTTAAAGACTGCCCCAAGATTACTTTTGTAACCTCCTTTCATAGAGGCTGCTCAGATTTCATTGTCTGCCCCTAATATATAACCCAACTTGGTGGTATGTGAATTTCTTACCAGTAATTACTTAATTTTTTTTTTCTTATTGCATAGAGGAGCTTTATTGCTTCATTTCATGTTACTGAAGGATTTTGATGATGTTTATTAAAGGGAAACTAATGGGAAAATGCCATGAAATTGCAGTATTGGATTCTTAAAAATCAGTGAAGATTTAGTAATATCTGGTGTTGTCACAGTGTTTTATGAAGTATTTGGGGAAGGTAGTGATTTCCAGACTTTTTGAAAGACAGAGGAGCTAGTTCTGTTAAATGTTGCTGGTATTTAAGTTGTGAAGGTTTTTGAATATATAAAAAGCCTTGCAGAGTTGCTTCTTTATGTGTCCATGGAGGTTGTGTGTGTGTGTCAACAAATACATGTTGTAAGTGCAGTTAAAAAAAATCTCTCTGCAGTTCTTATAGTAATTTTCTTCTGAATGTTAACACTGTTCTCAATTAGTGGGACAAACTTGACTAAGTTTGATGAAAGATAGGATTTGGATTTTTTTTGTGTCAAGTTTCTCTCTCCACTGTTAGAAAATTGTTCTTGGAAGTTGCTTGTAGTAGTTGACTGTAGTTCAAAACTACTATGATGAGCATAGAGGAAACACAGCCGCCTTTCAGGTTGTTGGAGCTGCTGTCAGGATCAGGGCCAAGGTTTACAGCCACCAAGGTACAAGAGTAAAAGCATTCTCGTGCTGGTATGCAGCTGTGGTGGGAATACATAAGGGCTGCCCCCCCCTCGCCCCCCAGTTTCATCCTTGTAACTCTCTGTGGTATTTGTGGGGTTGCATTTAGGTAACTGAAGTCATAAACTAGCAATCTTTCTAAAAAATAATAATTCTGACTATACCATGCCTTTGAAAACAAATTCAATTTGTGTGTGTGCTCTGCATTGGCTGAGATTACATAATGGGGGAAAACACTTTTCTATTCACATGTGTAATGTCTTTATTGCTCTCGGGATCAGCTGATAATGTTGTCTTAAAATAACAAACAAACTTGTGTGTTTTTGTGCTGCTATCAAAATATTTGGGGGGATAGTAAATTATTGAGTTGCTGTCAGCCTAGTCTGCCAGTTGTCCTGCACGCAGATGATTTTGGGTGTGTGCAAAGCATTTGGGGCATTTTCAGTGTTGGATGGTTTCCACGACTTGTCCAGCTTTCCCCTGGTGCCATCGACAGCGGGACCAGCACTGCTGGCTGCTCTGGCTCTGGAAGGTTCTGCCGAGATCCCAGGCACCGAGAGGTTAGCTGCTCTTTTCTCCAGGGAATCTCGTACAAAACGTGCCAGTGCGTTTTACCATCTCATGACCGAAGCCAGCTTCTGAGTTTGCAGGAAGAGTGCATATTGTGTTTGGGACTTAATTAACTGTATAAGCAGAAACCCAGTATTTTAAGTTTGCATTTGAAAAAAAACCCAAACCTGTTGCCTTGATGTTTTGCATGACTGAGTGAACACATCGTGATACAGTGGGACTTGTGTATTGATTGAAGATCTGCCTCGCAATTTGTCAGGTGTAAACAGCACGGCAGGCACTGATGGTGTAATTTGCGTTCCACCGGGTTTTTCGGGGGCTTTTTTCTAGCAATTTTCTGTGGCAGCACTCCAGTTGGTATTTTGTCCATCGCATAAATTGGCATTCTGATTTCAGTGTAATGGGCACCTTACATGAATCATGCGTATACTGATAACACTTTGCAGCACAATATGTGGGATTTTTGGCTAGCGTGCATTTTTATGTGATATTTTAGTTGCTAGGTTAATGGAGCAAATAACTGTGTTAAAAGGCGTCAGATTTGGCATCATGATGTCTCCCTGCCAGTGTCAAGATGGGTGTGTTATTTAACACGTAAAGCTGAAGCTGTGAGGATTTCATGTTTTCCTTCTCTCTTTCTCGCCGTCTCTCCCCCCTTCCCCTCACCCCCCTGTAGGTGTTGGTGGAATGAGCGTTGCGTGTGTTTTGAAGAGAAAAGCAGTACTCTGGCAGGACTCGTTCAGCCCCCACCTGAAACAGCACGCTCAAGATACAGCTAATCCCAACATGCCTGTTGTATTGACATCTGGAACAGGGTCCCAGGCTCAGCAACAGCCAGCTGCAAATCAGGCGCTTGCAGCAGGGACACACTCCAGTCCTGTTCCTGGATCCATAGGAGTTGCAGGCCGCTCCCAGGACGACGCTATGGTGGATTACTTCTTCCAGAGGCAGCATGGTGAGCAGCTTGGGGGAGGAGGAAGTGGTGGAGGCGGCTATAATAACAGCAAACATCGCTGGCCTACTGGGGATAACATTCATGCAGAACATCAGGTAAAAAAAAAAAAAGTTCAATGTTTCCAAACTCAACACCTGAACGCATCGGGCTTATGATAGATGCTTTTAATGACACTTTTTAAAGCTTAAGCTGGTTACTGTGTGGTTGGATAATGGCAACAGTTGTACTTTTTGTTTTCTCTTTTCAGGATTGCTGTGCCTTGGTAGCTATAAGCTGAAACGTTTCTGCTCTTGAGGGTGTTGAAATCGCAATCCACTCTCTGTGACAGTCAAATGCATGTTTGCAAAGTTTATTATTCCCTTTATTGATTTTTTTTTTTTTCGGATGTGTGAACCACCATAGCAGTGAGTGCTGCTGCTTTTCAAATCTGTTGCTGTAGTTAAATAATTCTTATGTAATGGTATTACAAAACTGCCAATGCATGTAGGTTGGGCTTTTACCATTCCCAATATTGAAAAACACAGTTCTGGAAGTTGCTGGTAATGTGTTTTCCTGGGTTTCTTTGCTTGTTTGTTTTGGGGTTTTGGGTTTGGGTTTTTCTGGTTATAATTGGGAGGGGAAGGTGCTATTAATGTGCTTAGCTGAACTGAGAAGAGAACAGCCTTAAGAATGTCATGGAACAGTGCTTTCAGAAACACAGCTAACTTCTTACATCGACATAACATTTCTAAAAGGGTAGTGGGCCAAAATGTGTCTCTGTAGTAGTGTTTACTAGAAGTCTTTTCAGTAGTTGCATTGTCAGATGTGCTGTGAGTTAAATGGGTGTATGACTCACTCTAGCTTTCTGGCTGTGACCTCTAAGTAACTCGTCAAAGGAGGAGATGTGCTTCCTCTTCTAAAGGAGCAGAACTTAAGTGTAAGCACATTTTAAAAATGAATGATTCCCACAAATACTGTCAGAGCAGCAGACACAAAGCTTTTGCAACCTTTATGAATATCTCTTGCCTCTAGTTTTTCAAATAAAAGCGAACAAGCCCTTGTTCCTCTGCTGTGCTTCCCCAGGGGATGTGTTGCCATCAGGACCATTTAAAAGCAAACATTGCAGTGAATTTTGCAACATCACTGAAGTCAGTGTGTACATCACCAAAGAAGTAAACCCAAGTGTCCTGTCAATTTGTTCTGGAAGAAAAATGGCATAAAATACTGCAATATGAACTAAGCAGCCAGAAGAATATTGTAGTTATTCCCTTATGTGGAAACACAGTATTTAGTTAACTATTAACTATTCAGTTAACTTTAAAGGAAATAACTGCATTGAAATGAGATGTAATTTTTCTGTTAAGTATCCAAGTTTTCAGTCATGAAATGTAAAACTTGTTTCAAGAGACCTTGATGGAAGAGATCTTAATGTGCTTATAAGTTGTGTAAGAAACAGTAAGAAAAAATTTCTTACTGAAAGGCTGCAACTTTTAAGTTTTTCAAATAAAAACTATCATGCAGTCTGGTGTGGAGGTGTTTGGGCAGGGACTGCTTTTGTTTGGACATTTTGTGGAAAGATGACTTAATGAATTAAAATGAACTTCATGAAATTCTCAATCCTCTTTTCCTCCAGCTCACACTTTCATCACTCTTTCTCTGAAAATCCATAAAAACAAAGACAACAAAACTCACTGGAGATGGGGGGACGGGGACAGGACACCCAAACCTTGTGGTCATTAAAAATTGTGCTCGTATTTGAACTTTCTGTACTGCATTCTTTAATAACCAGAAGACTTAAACTTTCACTCGAACAGAAGAATCCTACCTGTTATTGAGACTTGCCCTCATGTCAGTAGATGTGTTGCTCTTCCTCAGCTTGATTTTTCTTCAGTAACTTCTTGAATGAAATGATATTAATGAATGTACCACTAATGAAGACAAAAACCTCGTTAGCTTACAATAGTTTAAATGAACTTTTAAAAAAATAACACATGTATTCTTTGGAGGCAGAAAACTACTGAGAAGGCTGTATGGACAAAATATGCCTGCAGGCTTAAGCTCACAAGGTTCTGTGTGATGCTTTCATCGTTTTCCCCCATGTGTTCTGTGATCTGAAGCTTGAGAAATACCCACTATAATACAATTAACATTGGGACCTTATCTGTTCTACTTCCTGGTGGTTTTTGCATTGGCTGTAATGTATGTGTCACATAGTCCTGATGTGTTGCACTCAGTATGCATCCTTAAACCAATCTTTGTGTTTAATTTCTTCGAAGTCAGCTCTGAGATGGGGCAGTAACCCTTTTCTCATGTGTCTTATTTGATACCATATATTCCAGTGATTGCTGGGCAGTTTTATCTGTGTGTTTATAGCTTCAGCCTTTCTTGAGTGCCTGTTTTTCCACGGTTCTCTGTTTGCCTCGGGGGTTTTACTCATGGGAAGCAGAATGCAGGATATATGTAATCCTAATACTGCCATTCCTTTTGACTTTTTGGCCACCTCTGCATCTGCTTCTTAAATTCTAAATTCCTTGGAGCAAGAACTAGTCTTATGCATGCAAAATAATTTAATTCAGTTTGAGCTTAGCTGGGGTAAAATTGAATTTATCCTGCAAGAATAGAAGTGGAAGGAAGTGCTGGGACATGCAGAGAGGTGGGGAATCATTATGGATGTCTGCTGAGTCTCAATTTCCTATGGATACACTTATGTTACTGTACTTTTGATTTTAGACTTTCAAAGATAATGCAGTGAGGGCCCTTGCCTTGCTGCCTTGAAGACTGGTTAGGAAACTCAGTAGATAAAAGATAATGGAAAGTCAGAAAAAATAATTATAGGGTAATATAGGTTAATGCCTGCCTAGAGCTTGGGAGGTCGTAATTAAAGGTAGAGGTTTTTTTTAATTGTTGAATCCCAGTTTCTTCTTTGTTACGTATGCAGACAGACATCTATCTCTGTCTGTTGGTGATACTACTCCAGTGATTTTTACCAAATGATAGCATTTCGTCATGTGTTATTAAATAGCTATGAGTGTTGTGAGTCAGGACTTATTTACGGGATCCTTGCTTTTCATTTTTTATTGTGCTGGCTGTTCCTCCTTGTCATTTGTTCATACTTTGACTAGCAGCTCTGAGAATTGAGCTGTAAGTGGCTTTACTAGGGATGACTTAGACAAAGTTTCGTTGCTCCCAAGGAAGTAGATGGGGTTCTCTTGTTGAGAACAGAAAGAAAATGTTGGTTCTTTTTATATTTTACCTAGAAACTTTCTCCTTCCTTTGCATTTTTCCCTTCTCCAGAAGGCAGGAGAATAACTGAGTTTTTATATAAAATTAAGCAATTAAAGATGCTACTGTCACTTTGCATATTTGGGTATCAACGATATGTCATCCACACAAATGGCATATATTATAAATTCCTCTTTGTTCTTGCAGACACTGTAGTAATGGTTGGAATCTCTGAACTCCTAAGCAAAATTCTAGCTGTCTGCAGCTACAGATACTTAATCACAAAACTTTACATGGAAGACACTTTCATCAGCCAGGTCTTGACTGCAAAACGTAGTCTTCTCTTTTTATCCACAAAAAGCAGCAAGATGGAAGCTGAGTGTCGATGTCCACCAGTAATTCTAAGATTCAAACTGGAAGAGGTTAAGGCTGTCATTCACTTACTCAGGCTCTTTGGGCAGACAGTTGTGCTAGTAGCACTACGGTGTTTGTATGCTCTTTATTCTGCATAAAAATGGGTAGAGATCAGAACTTCACATAGGTGAGTGAAGAGGTGCAAGATGACTCCTGATGAGTAATGGCCTAGGTTGGATTTGTCTTGATTATGAAAGGTTGCGTATCTCATTACAAATCCAAACAGCCATCTACTACTCCTGTGAGGAATGAAAAGATGGTCGAGAGATTCAGCTGGGAGAAGTTATCAACACTGAGCAGGTTTTTAGGAAAATTGGCTGGGTTTTCTTGGATGGGGTCTCCTGTGGCTTGTGAATGCGTGTATGTTCTTGAACTAGAGTGAAGAGAGAGTTTCTCTCGTGGTGGTCCTTTCTGAATTACAGTGAATGGATATACTTAGACTGTCTGAGTTGCAGTTAGGGTAATGTGGGAGTTGCTTAGTAGAAGCAAATGATTTTAGGGATTTACTTTCTTTGAGAGCATGTTTAATTAATAATTTGAGACAATAGAACTCTGCAGGGATTGTCTTGTTGAATGTGGGGAATTTTTCACATAGTTGGTGAAGAATAGTGAGCAACTGGGCTGGGACTGCGTTTTGTGCTCAGTTTTGCCTTTTGGCAACGTGGGTGTGCAACTTCTTAACTGGGAACTTGCATTCAAGTGGAGACAGAAGGTAATTCTCCTGGTAGCTGCTCTTCTAGAGCGCTGCTACTCAAACTGTGCTGTTTGCTGCTGTGAAAGTGTCTGGATTTGACGTTGTTTGACAATGCTTGGTGCCTGTTGGCAGGCACCATGACCAGAGTTTGTCTTGGAGTTGTGGCAAGGTCCTCTAAAAAGATCCTGGCAGCTAAGGAAGCAGAAGCCCTAGCGTTTGTTCTTCCAAAGTGAAAGCCTGTTTTGAGTGATGGTTAACTCTTCAGGACAGAGATTTCCTGATCTGCCTAGGGAAAGCACCTAGTATATGAGGGCTGCAGTGGTCCAAATAATGTGGCTTGTTGTCTGGGCTAGAGTTGAAGGCATGGAGCAAGTTCTTAATCGCGTACACCACATGATAGAACACGTGACTCTGTTCTTGAAGAACGTTTTCTGATAGATGTTTTATTAAATCTGTTGAATTTTCATGGGTACTTCCTTGTATGACAGTGAAGTGGTTAGGGCTTTTCCTAAGTTGACACTGAAATGGCTGTGCTAACTTGATACCCAGATAACTTAGAACATAATGCATTGCTGAAATGAAATGTCTAGTTTGGCTGCTTTGTTTTGCAGAGATTTCCCAATAGTAAAGGGGTATTTCTGGGGGGAGGAGGATCAGAACATTTCATTTAGTTTTCTGCTTTACATTGTCCTTTGAAAATTCCTCCTGAGATACATTCATGAGTAGATTGGCTAAATTGGATATTTAAGGTTGGTTATTGGAAAATCCTTCTCTTGTATAGGGGACAGAAAACACCCTGAAATCTTCAGAAAGTCAGTTTAAGACTCTGCTTCCTCTGAATCTGTACGTTTTGCTGTCCTTGACAGGCAGTTGCAAGATATCTGGCTCTAGTTGGGATTGCACAAGTGACCTGATGTGCTGGCTTTCAGATTTCTCTGTGGTATATCATCTTTGTAGTCTGCTTCTTTGCTGTGGTGCTTGCTCAGGAAGAGCAGAGGTATTTTCATACTATTGAATTTGTGAATTTCAGTGCTTCAAGAAGACTTCAAGTATTTCAGTTAATATATTGGGCCCAAGGGTGTTTTGAATAGAGCTTTATTAGAGCATAGCTTCTGCTTGTTTTCTTCCTCCCCTCTCTCCAACTTTGCTTTCCCCTTATCAGCTTTTTCGTGGTTTGCTGATCTGGTGTGACCTATCTGTGCTTCTGCAGAACAGGTTGTGATACTCATAGCATTTTTGTAAATGAGTGAAACTTTACAGAAGATACAAGCCATATAATCCATCCACAGTAGCTTCTTCCTTGCAAACTGGCACGGTTAATTTTCACTGCTGATCGAAAATCTCCTTAACAAAGGGCTGTTCCAGAGCATTGAATCGAGTGTTGCCTGTGTCTGAAAACTTGCTTATAGGTGTATGCTGAGACAATTTTAAAGCTGTCTTCTCTGTATGATGATCTTGTGGGTCTGCAATGAACAAACTTGCCTTTGTGTGCGGATGTCATGTGATGCTGCATTCCCTCCTGTCAAGCGATCTGCTCTCAGATATCATGTTACTCCTCTTCCTTTGCTAAGGGTAACTTTTGTTCTAGGGCAGTTGTTTTTATTGGGAGCATCTGGCCGTGTTACTTACCTTGTACTGAAGCTGTGCTTCAGACCTTGATTCTGTGCTGGGGTGAAACTCCACTGTTGTTAAACCCTCAAGTGAGCCCTTCGTCCTGCTGCCAACAGGCGCTGTGGCATGGGGCTGCTTGCATCTGTTTCTGACAAATACTGAGCTTCGCACTGGCATGAGACATTGCTGTGTCCCTTCTTTACACCTTTTTCCCTCTGAATTTAAACCTTAGAAGGTCAGAGTAGGGGTAGGAGTGAAACGAAAAGCCCTCCCAGGGGTCAAATGAGCCAGATCTTAGTGTAGCCCTGAGTGCTTGCGCAAAAACATTGATCCAGACATGCACCTGGGAAGCAGAAGACTGTTTTCCCAAGGTACTGCCAGCTCCAGCAGGGCAAAATTAAGGTTGCTTCTTCTGTAATCCAATATTTTGGAAGTTTGCACCCCAAAGATATGTGCCTGAGACATCGCAGGGTAACCTAAATTCCACGTTAATGAAGCACTTCCCTTGGTGAACAATATCTGAGGAAAAACATAATTAGCTAACTAAGCCGAGCCACTCTGAAAGGCTGCCTTTCTTGCATTTATTTCTGTACCCTGAATCATTAATCATCTTGGCTAAATGCCATGTAAAGCATTAGCCAATCTGCAATTTCAATAGCTTTTTGCTTTGAATGCTAATGGTAGTAGCAATTCTAATGATGAATCCTTTACTACAAAAATAGTAGTTAAACCACCTAATCCTGTCTAATACTTGTGACTTCACATTCTTTCTTTACCGACTATTGTTATAGGAGAGGACTAAAAATAGTGCTGTAATCAGTTGATGGAACAACATATTTTAACCCTGGATCTAGTTGTTAGTGGCAAGCCTGTTGTTGACAGTGTGCGGTGCTTTTCTTGTTGTCAGCTGGTAAATACTTTTTTTTTCCTCTCCTAGATACTATATGTGTGTGTGTGTGTGTGTATGCATGCAGGGTAGATATTATTTAAATAACGTGCTATGTGAGCTGTTCAAACAAGACAAACGCAGGCAGTCTCCCACAGCTGAGTAGGAGGCATTTGTTTCCATCGGAAATTTGTAAACCTTTGGTTAATTTAAAAGGCTTTAACAACTTGTGAGTATATAAATCAAGTGCTACAAGTATTTAGGCTATTCAACCAGCTATATTTTTTTTTTCTTTCCTCTTCTCCATTCTAAGGATGTTTTATTCAGGCAGCAGCCTGAATGTTTTTGATATTGTTCTTGCTGCCTCAATCCTGGTGTTCTTGTAGTAATGTCAACCTTTTTTTGAGGAATGTTTTACTAGAAAATAAAGAGGTTTGGGGTTGTTTTGTTTTGCTGTTTTTTTCTTTTTTTTTCTATTACAAATTGAGCAAGACTTAAAATGTGGAGGCCTAATGGATGGAAACTTTACAGACACTTGCCTTTTCACGGTTGCAGAGTGCACTTGAGTTCAAAATAAATAAATATCCAAGTAATAATCACACTTTTGAGGTGCTCTAGGTAAGCGCCCATAATGTACCTGTGCAAAGAGGGAGAACTTGTAATGTCTCATCTCTTGTCTTCTCACAGAAACAAACAAATGCTATTCATCTTAGGAGCTGAGAAATCGTAACGTTTTGATCTATCCTGACAAGTATAACAGTAACACGATTTCCCGCATTACTCTGCAGGAGTAGAAAAGGAAAACAAGTGGTCTCATAGCAAGGTGGTCCCATCAAGCTTGTGCAGAGCTAAAATTGTTGGAGGGCTCCCGCCAGGCTCGCCAGGAGCACAGGCATCATCGGCAAAGACTGAAGAATGACCCCTTCCCGTGGATTTGTGGTCACAACGCCTGGCCCTTGCCTATGCTTTTGTTTGCCAGGATGGCAGATAAGTTTAGGGTGATTTGTCCAGAATTCCTTATGGTAGTATCTGTGGGATACACTGGAGTTCGTTTGCTTGGCTGGCAGGACTGAAGGCTGCAGTCGACCCTGTAATTTACTGTAGATCAAAGAAATTTTGAAAGCAGCCATTTACATGTTCCAACTTCATGAAATCCTGTCTCTGCAGTTCCTCTGTTTTAGCAGATGCTGTCCTGGGGGTTTTGCCTGCTGGTCAGAAGTGGAATTGGGGGACAGCTGGGGGCTAGATAGGTCCTGGCATAAGAAAGTGCAGGGGAAGGAGAAAGGCAGTCTTTGAAATGGGGCCACATGGGTAGCAGCGTTAGGGAGAGGGGAAATGGAGAAACTGGAGAACTGAGGCTTACAGAAGCAGCCTTCATTTGCTTTGGTTACCCTATTTAACATAATTGGCTTAATAGAAATAGATAGTTTAAGTCCTCTTCAATTGCTGTTACCGCTAATAAATGCAGATATTTGATCTGTTTAATGTTGTCCAACATCAAAAAATAAAATAAAAATCATAAACCCTCAGGCTTCATGGTACACTTTTAGAGAAAATTTTTTTAGATCATCAGCTAGAATATTTCATCAGCTAGAATTTTTAGATCATCAGTTGGTTATTTCTCAGCTTCTTTTTCTCCAAAGGATTTTCTAGTTTGTTTGCCTGTTTTTTCTCCTGTATGTTTGGCTTTTTCTTCTTTGTTTAATTCCACCTGTCCTTTCTCTTACTGGGAGACATCACTTACATAAGGAGGAAGAAAAAATCCTTTGTGATTGAGAGTGAAACTTAGCCTTTGATAGTTTTGCTGTGCGTCTGTCTAGGTGAATATAAATTCTCCATAAACGAGGCTTCCTTAATATATAAGGCTAGCGTACAATCCCCTGAGATACCTGCAGACCATGAAATGTGATACAGTATTACACTTCGAATTTATATGTAAAGGTCATATTAGCAACCATGTTTGCTTAATATAAGGTGCAGTATTAACACTGATTATTGACATTAATATTTACTTAAAATTACAATTCAGCTACTTTTGCTGGTAGCTATCAGTTTGGGGAAAAAAAACCCCTTGGATTATTCTAGAATAAAAAATATGGTACTGGAAATCCAAAAGGTAAATATACTGTTGCTCTCGTTAATTTGTTAGGTCCTTCAAATCCCTGCTTAGTAATCATAAGGACAGTTTGGGGCCCCAGTTCCTGTTAATTTAACTGACTGCAGAATTCCTTCTGACAAGTGCCATTTAGCCCTGTAGGCCTTGTTGTTTGCTAGGTTAAAATTAACCGGAGTTTTCAGTACCAGCAGTTCAGTGTGTCCTATCAGGTGCTTGGGTTTATTGCTTCTTTCTGTGGGCACACTGGTGCTTTTGCAGGTTTCCCCTGCTGATCCTTTGCTGCCTTGCAGCTTTTTAGTACTGGGGACATCACACCCTGTTTTGGGATGGCTTGTTAGAGGTGTAACAGAAGAGGTTTGGTCCTGGTCTTTGTCTGTAAGTTGTTCCCTCTGTTCTCAACCTGTTTTGTGAGCAATTCAGACCCTTGGGTCTTTGGTGATGCCTGGAATGATTGCCTAAGTCTGCTTTGCTCTTCTATAAGAAAAAAGTTGCAAAACTTCCAAATGCTGGCTATATCTGTGACAGAGTATGTTTCGAAGGGGGTGTTCAGAGGCAGGGAAAAGTGTCTTGCCTGGGTTTGTGGTGTGGTAGCTGAGCAGCAGGTCCTGTACTAAATGGTACCAGCACATAAAACATCTTTAGCTGCTGGAATATTGCTTTCTCTGTTTCTGGTACAGCTATATAAATTCAAAAGTGTTCCAGATACAGACAAGAACCTAGTGTCTGTGTAGCTTTGGGACCAGGAAAGCATTTGCTTCTGAGCTGCTGTCATTGAGTTTTGCAATGGTGAGGCCCTCTAATCTTATTTAAAAAAAAAAAAGTGTGATTGTCCTGTGTAAGATGGCTACCTGACATAAATTAGCTGTGTGCTGCTTGAGGGGCTGGAAAATCCACAGTGAGTATGTTTGATGCAGAGCTGCTGAGAGGCTCTTCTGCTGTTTGGGAGGTTGAGTCTTGAAAGTGGCCATTGGCCTAGAGAGAAATTGGTTTGCGTTGTTGCAATCTGCAGTAGGTGAGAGCAGAAAGCATTCTGTGGTTTGGCTTGTCCCCTCTAAAATAGGCGGTGGATATCTGCTATTGAAACTTGGAAAGGCCTCTCTAGCCTCAGCATGTATGAGGCCAAGGGTTTTTATTCAGGAGACTGAAAATAAGATTTGGAGGTCTGACCTAGAGTGAATGTGCAATGAATAATACAGCTGTCTCTTTATTGCATGTTTTTCGGAGCAAGGGTGGAAATTGGTTAAGAGGGCTTTTGAGAGACTGAATTGGCTTAAGCCTTGGTGAAGCGAAGCAATCTAGTGGGTTTACTCCAGTTTCTCAGTGTGGCTCGTAGTCAGTGCACTGGGCAAATCTGCTTTGGGGTATGCGCTTCCACCGTGCAGCCAGGAAATTATTTATGAGTTGGTGAAGTGGCTATAAGCTGGAGTGTGTTACAATGACACATTCATATATTAGCGTGCATGGAAATTACTCTTCTTGAATGAGATTTTCATTAATTTTGGTGAGATTTACATAATTCCTGAGTGCATACGCAGCATTTAATGTGAAGGGGAGGAATGTTCTTGTGCAATGAAATTGTTTTGTAACTCTCATTCAGTACCAGTGTTGCTGATGTACAGAGCCTTAATTTTGTTAAGTAGGCTTCAAAAGCAAGCTTGCTGGTTTTCTGCCTTATCAGAAGGAACAAGTACTCTTGACAAGGTAGGGAGGTCTGTTCTTGGTAGTTGGCGAGGATGTGCACTTTGCATTTTGCTTTGCAGAGTTGGCTTGCCTGGAAAAGGCTGAAATGGGGGTGTGACTGAGGGGTGCTGCTGGCTAAGAGCAGGAGTCAGGTTTTGTTGGATCACTTATGAGGCAGTTGGGACTACAGCTGACATCTCTTCATGTGATTCCTGACGTTTCTCGAGATCACCTCTTCCTCCAAGGAACCAGGTTGTCATGTCATATCCTGATGTCAGGGCATTGATTCCTTGTGCAGCCAAGTTCTCTTGGTGTTGTCTTCTGGATTTCTTTCAAAACTCTGGTTCAGTGGTGAACCAGATTTTATGGTAATCAAATCTCATTGACATTAGCACTCATCTATGAAGAAGTTCTTTCTCTGCGGACCTCCTTGTTTCTAGTGTTTACACCATCGTGACTGCTCTATGTGTTTGTGTTTGTTATGGGTCAGTGATAGTTAACAGGAATAGATCCTGATGAGGTGGAAGACCATCTATATAATTTAATTACCATTTCAGAGTATGGCCTGCCTTTTGGAATGCTAAGGTGTAGGAAGTCGTGATTTTGGCTTTATGTTCTGCTGTTTCAGAAGCTATTTGTTCATCTTTCAAAAGGAAGGAGACCTGTGATATTTGTGCATGCTGTGTAAGAAAATAAGGTGAAGAGGTGTTGCTATTTAATACTATAGAAGTGGGGAAATGAGAAGAGGACCTTTTGAGTACAGCCTTTAAAAACTGAAAAATAAGCTAGCCTGTATCATAAACAAATAGATACAGTGATGAGTAGAGATAAAGGAACTATGTGACTGAAAGGGCCTCAAAATTGGCAATTATATACAGTTTGAGTATACAGTGCCTGCACGAAGACCTGATTTAGAAAACATTTTTAACCATAATTGGTAGGACTGATGAAAGAGAGATGATGAGGGGTGTGACTTAAAGATCTGTAATGAATAATTTCTTCCATTATCTGACCTCTGATAGCAGATAGAGAAGCTGATATTATTTTTTCTGCTTTTGATAGTGACTGGGGTAAAGTGTATTTGGGAAGGAGATAGAGACAGCCTGTTTCTACTGTGTATCATTTAACAGGGAGATTAGGATGGCAGTTTGCAACCTAAGACATGTTTAAAGGACAGGTTCCTTCAGCCCTTGCGAGGAGTGAAAATAATAGCGCTCTGTTAACTGTGCAGTTCAACCAACCAGGTATGAAAAAGCTGGAGTGCACTTTGCTTTCATGTTTATCCCCCTTTTTGCCCTTTACCACTCTTCTTATCTTGGTCTCTGTATCACCTCTGTAGTAATCAACTATCATGGCATCGTTTGAAGACAGACATGCTTCTCCACACTAGAAATGGACAAATGATCAGCACTGAGGAGAGCTATGTGTGCTTACTGGACTGTAGGTCTTGGAGAAACAGGAGTTGCTAAATTGTTGTGGTGTTTGGTGGGGGATCGTGAACTTGCATTGAAGGCTTTGACTGTTGGAGATGATGTCGTTTTTAGTTACACCAGCTCTAGCTTCTCCACCAAGAATTCAGGGCAGCATGGGAGCATGGCTCAACACGTGGATGTAACTCACATATTTGTGCTGCTGTAATTGGTTTAACGAGATGATAACACGTTTTTCTACTCAAGACAAATGTTTAAACAAGACATCTGTGAAAATGTTCTTGCATTTAATATGAACAAATAAAATACACAATTCTAGCATTTTTAAAAATGTTTGGTACAGTAAGGATGACCATGTAACATGCCGAAGTACCATAAAGATGGGTGAGGGAAGGGGCTGAGGAGTTGATTCTTGATCAGAAACTGCCTGCATGTTCTGCACAGGGCTTTCACCAGGGATGTTAGTGCAACTGAAGTTGAGAGGGGAGCTCTGCTTGGCAGTGGGGAGTTGATAGGGCTGGGATATGACAAAAACAAAGTACAAATGTCTCTTAATACCCTTTAAGCTAGGAAGGTAATGATTATATCTTTCTAGCAGCTTTATTTGAGGTTCCCATAGCACAACATCCACCTTTGGGAGTTTATTTGTTTTGGGGAAGTTGGGGGACACGCACTAAGCAGCCTTTGTTTCTCCACTAGCACTTTCCACAGCACTGCAAGTCCTGGATCAGTGCCATTGTGGCTGCATCTGTGGTTTTGCTGGGATGTTGCTTTAGCAGTGAGAGTAATGAACATCACCTACTGAATCTCTTTGTATAGCTTCTCTATTCCTCAGATGTCTCATTGAAATAATAATTTGCTGCTGTTAAGCTTTTGTGGCTTGGCATGTCTGGGGGTTGCAGCACTTTCCATGAGTTAGACTTGAAATGCTTCACAGAAGAATTAGGTCTTATTAGCTTCTGTCTCACACGAGGCAACTGAGATACCTTAGCTGGCAGATCAGTGATGGAATTGACAGTGAAGGGAAGTCCTTGGTCTTGCCTGGCACTGTAGTTTCTGGAAGGTGGAGTCCTGTTTTCACTCTGTGTGTTCGTCACTTGATGTGATAAGCGTCACCACAGAAGGTGGCAAGACTGAGGCATAACTGAAAATAACTTTCAACTGAGATACAGTAATAAGAGGATACTTTATTTTTAAACTGTGATTCTGAGTGACTGGCCATTGAGGATTTGTGAATTACATAAATATGTATTAGATAATTTAACAATATGTTACTGATCTTCTGCAAAGTAGTATTGTCACAGAACAGTAGAAGAATTCAGAGTGGAGGGGACTTCTGGAGGTTATCTGTGGTGCTTTCCCTACATCTGATATTCTTGGATGAGGTCTATTGAATCTTTTCTTAAAATAGAAATAAAGCGTAATCACAACAAAGTCTTGACTTCGTTCTGCTGGAAATAGTGGCATGAGTATCAGAAGTCAGGGTTAAGGTCAGTGAACATGGTGTAACTGCTTACAGCACTGGTCACTGGCAGCATGGTGCGTTAGCATCTAAACCAGTTTTTGGTTTTTTCGTCCTATAAATCACCCATCAGGTATTACTGGGTTCCTTCCCTTGGCCTAGAGGAGGCTGTGTCCAAATCACCTGCAATGTCTTCAGTGGTGACATGACTAAACACTGCACATTAAAAAGAATCCATAAGGGACTGCAGTGAACAGAGTGTGTGGATTACTCATAAATAAGTGTTTTACAAACTGTTACCCCTGCTCTAGCAGAAAGGTGTATCAGATCTGTTGGGTAGCAGGGATTATGTAAACATTGAGTAGGAGGTGTGTAGTATTGCCTATGTGCCATCATAAGTGTTTGTGGCTGTTGTAATAAGTGCTGCTTTGATACAGGTGTGTTATCTGAGGAGGCCAATAATTTAGGCTGAATCCTAGCACGTGGTTGTACTTCTGTGCTTTCTTCTCAAGCCCATAGTTGGTTTTTTTTGGGGGGGGGGGAGGGGATTGGTTTGGTTTTTTTTTTTCTTTGCTTCTGCACGTGTGTTCAATGGCTGCATCTGTAGGGACTTGCCTGGATGAGATTTGGGAATGAAATCAGAAGTGTTTTCTTGCATTTTCAAAATATCTGACTTATTTAGCTAACAGTTTTAAGTTGCTGCTTTTTTTTTTTCCTGTTCTAATTCAATCAATTTTCATCAAACCATGATCCAAAGCAGAAAATGGCACAGCTGGCCAAGTAAATGTATAGCTCTACAAGTCCTCCAGGTGAGCAAGGCCAGTGTCAACTCCCAGGGCCCTCCTCTTGTTCCTGCAGTGCCTGAGCTCTGCCCTGCGTGAATCTGGAAGGACTGCTTCACTATTGCCTTTCCCTTGCATGCCTTGCCTTAGCTGGGGCCCCCAGCATAGCCACGGAGCTGCGTGGCTGCCATGCCACACACCGGCAACCTCTCGGGAATGAGAAAAAGGCCATACCCCCTCAGGGGTTTTCTTAAGGTCTTTTGCAGCCCAGTTTGTGCTTCTGGATTTCCAGTTTGAGACATTGTTGTGGGTACAGTAACTAAAATAGGCAACTGATCTTAAGGCATTGCTTGCTCTCCTTTCTTCATCTCCTGCCCCCCATTTCAAATGGTGTTATTTCATTTAATTTGTTTTTTGTTTCTACCATTGTGTTTTTCATATCAATGTAACTTGAATATAAATCTGCCTATTTTATACAAAAGTCTTTACTTGATTTTCACCTGAAAGGAAATTATGCTGTCTTGCTTGCTTATGCATTGACTCCCTCACCTGAAATCATGCAACTTACTGTGAAATATTAGTCTTTGCAGTGAACTTAACAAAGGCAGTTGCATTGGACTTTGTGTGTCTTAAAAGTAATTGCTAGTTTTTCCTTTTTTGTGTGTGTATAAATCTAACACTATAAACGTTGTAGCTTCTGGGAGTCTTAAAGGTAAGTCATCTTTTGGAGCTCAATAACCTCGTTATATGCTGTAATATGGAATGTAGCTCTCAGTTTGTATCAGAAAAATTGCTATAAACTATGATTATCATTAAAAAAACCACACACACAAGCATTTCCTCATGTATTTTTCTTGCCCGTCTATAAATAGGTGCGTTCCATGGATGAACTGAATCATGATTTTCAAGCGCTTGCTCTGGAAGGACGGGCTATGGGAGAGGTAAGTGAAAGGCCTATAGAGAAAAGTCTGTGTATTTTGGGGGGAGGAGGAAAATAAATAACAGTTTTTGAGGCTGCTGGAATGATTCTGAACTTGAGAGCTCTCCATTATGACTGTGAAGCTTGTGTGTGTGTGTGTGTGTGTGTGTCCGTGTGCACTTTAACAAAAACCTGTCAGGCTGGAATACATCTTAGTAGGAGGAACAGCTAAGCCCTCCACCTGTTGTATCATCAAACAGTAAAATGGTGGTTGTAAAAGAACAGTTAGAAGTATGTCTTGTGACAAGTGTTACAATACTTGTAGCATGTTTATTTTGGGATCCAGTGATCTCAGACCCCATAATATTGTGGGTTTAGTTGTCTGTCATTGTCTGCTGCCCTGTTTCCACTCCTGGCCACCTTTTGGCTCTTGTCATAAAGCACAGCACTGTGTTTAACGTTTAAAGTAACTGGGCAACGTAATCAAGGGCTGCAGAAGTGATAAGTGCTTCGGACAGGTCAAAGGACTGAGCAGGGAGTTGTCAGATAATGGGCCCTTCAGTTCTAACTTTATAGAAATCCAGTGAGAGTTATTTTAATCTCACAGGGCAGTAAGGAGGTGGCGGATTTGGGGGAAATGGCCATTGGTTTTGTTTGAAAAGAGAGAATTTACTTATTTTTAGAGTGACTTGAAAGAATAGCAAGTTACTGTAGTTGGCTATGTTAGGTTCCTGCAAGTTGGATACAAATGCTTCTTTTCCTTGCCTCGTTCCCTTCTCCTTTATAGTCAATCTGTTTAGAGGCTTGTGGAAGAACAGAGATGAGAACATCATGTCTTGTAGGAGGATATTAATGTGTGGCAGGTAACCTAGATGCAGGTCTGTTGTTTTGGAGAGACTTCCTTTTTGCATTCCTGTCTGTCAAGTTCAGGCTAGTTCATTTTCTCCATGTTTAGTCCATCCTATCTCTGTTACCTAGTTTATGAGCCAGCCTAAAAATAAATCCCTAGAACCCAAAAATTACTGTTGTGGAGAAAACAGCACACTAGGACTGTTGTGTGGTGGGATTCATAAGAAGATGCCCTCTCTCAGATGAAAGACCTCAGGGAATTCATGGTGCTTGCAGCTTAGCTTCTCTCCTCTCCTCCCTTCCTTCTCTGGAAGATCGTAATACTGAGTTGCATTTTAATTTGACAGTACTTGATAGGAAAATCTCTGTTTCTCTAGGTTATGTTAACCTACATTGAGACTATTGACTAAGAGTAGATGAAAATGATTTACAAAGGAGAAAGCATGACATTAAAAATCTGTCTAAAGTTGCTGAAAAACAGCTGATGTGCCTCCATATGAAGCACGCCAGTGGAATGACGGGGGTGTGAATGTTCTGTGAATATTATTTTTTAACACCTCACTTGGGCAAGACATTCATTTTCAGATACAAAGCCTACAGGCTCTTTGAAAGCCCATTAAGAGTAAATACAGAACTTGTTTTGTACTTAATGTGGCATTAGGTCATGTTAGCTTAAATGCCTGAAGGCATTCCTAAATATGCTGATTTTTACCAACTCTTAGTTTATTTAGCCATTTCTTGAGAGAAGTGAGTTTGGGTTTGGTTTTTTGAGGATGTGAAGTTTGCCTTCCAATGATGACTCACCCTCCCCCCCTTCTAACGTGTGATGCAGAAAGTTTTGGAGATGGCATTCTTTTGTCACTGGGCTTTTCCACATGCTGGAATGTGCATGTTTTTCCAGGAAAGGTGACATTTTGCCCTTCTCTCTAAGCTAAGACACTATTTCTTGTTTCTCTTGGTGTTTTTCTTCCTCAGTCCCACAGTTTTCTTTCTTTATCCATTGAATTTTATCTGTATTTCCCCAAGATATTTCAACATAGATCCATCTGGCCAATTTAAGGAACTATATAAACTGAGATCCCCACAGGATATGCATATTGGCTTTCAAGACTGTGTTCTTCAACTACAGACTTTGATTTTGTGCAGCATGCCCTATTGTTGTTTAGATGCCTTAGCAAGGCACTGATGGTTTCCTCCCTTCCTCCTGTTCCTGGAATGTGAAGGAAACTTGTGGAGAAAGTTCTAAGAAAAAATTTAAGTCTGAAATAAATGAGGAAAAGAGCAAATTTTATTTGTATTTCTTGATCTTGTGTCTTCTGAGCTTTACCTGCAGGAAGTGTCAATAGTCTCATACTTTTGAGGTGATAGTGAAAAACCTGGAGGAGAAAGATGAAGAAAAGTGTTTATACATTTAGTGTATCTCTTTATCTTGTTTTCTTGCTGCTTAGTAAGCAACATCATCATAATTTTAGGGACTTAGAGGAGTTTGTGCCTCTGAAGATGTCAGAGTGCTGGTAAACAGTTAAATCTCTTCTCTGGATTTTGACAGCAGGATAGGTAGTATTTGGTGATGAACAGATATCCTAATCTGGGGAAACTAAGAATAGTTAGAAACCCCACAACTTCCATCTGCCTTGTGGCTGTTTCTATCCTCAAAATCCCACCCTCCCCCACTGCAAGCGGCCTTCTGCCCCCCTAAATTTCTGTATGAGTGGAAGTGCAATACTTTCTCAAGTGTGAGATTGAAAAGAAGAGCCACAGAAACCCTTTTGCTCCACTCTAAAATGGAAAAGATTTGGGCCATTGATAGTGAACATGGTCAATAATGTTGAAAGTAGCCTTCTGAAAGACTCCCCTTTTTAGCACTTTGTCCAGGTTGTTAGCTGTAATGAAGGAAGTCATCTTGGAGCCTCACTACAAGTCACGTAAGCGTAATAAAATCTTCACTAGTTTCGTACCAAACTCCGCTTCTTAGCATATGTTGAACTGGAAAGTAATAAAAAGCAATGGTTTATAGCAATTGGTGAAGAAAGAGAATGGCGCTTCAGAAGTTGTATGTAGAGGCCAGTCGGTTTTGCTGCTTTAGCTGCTTTGGACCAGAACGTGTGTCCATGCTGCTTGTCTTCTGAGGTCTTTGATCACACGGCAGTGATACTTATCTGAGGCTTAACATGAGCTATGCAAGTTCTTTCTTTTCTGGCCTTTGAGGCAGGGGAGCTGAATATCTGCTTTTCTTCGCTTAAATCCCTCTTATCTGTAGCTTTGCAATATTGAATATTCGTGCACTGTCTTTTGGGGATAGTGGACAGTGCAGAGAGACTGTGAGGTGGTGTTTGTCATCAGTGCATTACATGCATTTTGAACTGTGGCAACATTATTGATTTGGTAGTATGTTATGCTGCGAGATAAGCCTCTGTCTAGAATAAAAGAGCAGCTGGGTGAGTAGCTAGCTGTAACTTAATCCGAGAGGGTGGGAGGAGGATGGGAACAGAAAGACATTAGGCAACTGGTAGGTACTTAACTTCAAAAATAGAAGGAATTGGACCAAAAATTTTGAAGTATGAATATCAGAGGTAACAGTGAATCTCACCCTACACTTGAAAAGAAATGCTGGTAAGAAATATTTTCCACTTCATCAGACGAGCATTTAATTATTGCTCTCTGCTGCTGTCGCCCGCGGGTTTTAGTGCTGGAGTCTAGTGTAGGTCTGGCTCTGGCCAAACAGTGAAATTGCTACAACCCCCTTGTTTCTTTGTAGCAGAGCTCTTAAACCTCAAAGGCTGAAGTGATAGGTGGTTCACCACGCACACATTTACGTCCCCTTGATGCGATTGATTAGGTCCTAGATAAGTCCCTGCCTCTCCAGTGACAAGCGCTTTTTTTTAAGCAGACTTGTTGTGACACTGGGCCTAGACATTCTTGTATCTGGTTTAAAAAAAATAACCGAACAAAAACCAAGCAAAAAAAACCCCACCTAAAAAAACCCCACATGACTCTGCTTTCCCTGCTAATGATGCCTTTACTGTGTTCTCATAAATTTATGATTCATTGGCAGCTGGGCTGGGGAGTATTGTCAGTTTTTGAATAATGTTTCTGGACAGTTTTGAATGTTTCTGTTCAGTTCCCCACCCCCCTCCCTCCACCCCCCTTCAATTTATCTAGCGCTAGCAGCATTAGAAATGGGAGGATTGAAGCAGTGTTTGAAGTGTGATGGTGCCACAGCAGCTATGCTGGCACATCAGGATGGCTCAGTGCAGGGTCTGAGAGCACCAGAACCAGGGCAAGAGCTGAGCAAAAAAACTTGCCAGGAGATGGTTAGGCTGGCAGCTGTGGAGGGACAGCTTACAGCTGCAGGGCCAGTGAAATGCAGTTAGACTGCTTAACAGCTTGCCATCCTGGCAACTTGGAGATTTTTTTTAAATTTTTTTTTAACCTTCCCCACTATATGCCCAATCTTATGATCCTGCCCCTTTTTTTGGTGTTATCAGACCCTCTTGCGAGCCAGTTTAACTCCCTGAGGTGGCAGAAAGCTGCCTGTTCTTTGAGACAGGAGAGCAAAAGTTGCCCTTGAGGCAGCTGTCACAGGTGGCATTCCATCTTGGATTGCTTGTTGTGTGCTCAGCCTCCCTACCTTGTTTGGTTTTTAGATGGCAAGTTTTTTTAGGTTAGATAACATCTTAGTGTTTGTAAACCTGCAGTGCTGCCCAAATGTGACTTGTAAATACATGCTCTGCCTTCTCCTACCTGTTGCTGCAGATAAACTGAGTTCTCCAACTGCACAGATGGCTTCTTTTATCTTAATATTTGGCTTGTCTGAAGGGGATCAGTTTACTTAATTTGTCTAATTCATAATCCCATCTCAGTGGGATCTATATGCACAGGCTCTGTACTTGTTCATTGTAGAATTGCTTTTGTTGATGTGTAAGTCGTCCCCTCCCCTCCTCCCTGCTCTGCTAAATTGAATATTGGCCTAACTCTCTAAGTCCTCTGTAAGAGGGCTTAGAAGGATTATTTTCATGTTAGATAGGGTCAATTTTAATAAAAACTGGGGAACAAATAAACTAGTCTCGTTCTAAACTGCTGCATGTTCTTTTTTAATTTCCAACCTGAAGAACGGGATGATATTCACTTGAAATAATTTTGTTGGTTTGGGTTTTTTCCATTGCAACTGACAACTTTCCCCGAGGAAAAATTAATTGTCTTGGCAGCCTGTTGCATAATTCAGTACAGATGATTACTGTTTGCTAAACCTCTACTTTTGGTTGGAGCAGTTCTTGACAGAACAAGGACCCCCATTGCCATCTGTTAGTATTGTCTTTTGGTTTTTCTCCTCCCCAGTATCTGTAAATACATCTGGAATCTGTATGTGAAATAAACATTTGTATTCTGTTTCTTTCTGCTTGTGGTACAGAGCTTCCAGAAACTTTCTGTTTCTGGGGGGAAAAGATTCAACTATAGGGGACAGAGTTGTAGTTGGCTGTGCAGTAAGGGGGTGTGTGTGTGCACTAGACAGTGAGTATTAGGATTTTTTCTAATCCTTGTCTGTGATTCACTGCAAAACCGTAAGAAGGTGTTCGGGTGCAGTTCTTCAGGATCTTGGTGGTAAGTGGATGTGTCTTCACCCTTAAGAAAGGGGCAGAGGGTAGTTGAAACAATAAAGGGCTAAATTAGTCTCAGGTTGCCCTCCAGCCAGAGGAAATGGTCTTGCTACCTTTTGTGGTAGTGACCCAGTTTGTATGGTCAGGAAAATTGAAATATTTATTTAAATAAGTGACCAGAATACAAATAAAAGCTTGGTCTGTGTATTCCACTTCATAACACAGCTTGTTGCTGTGGTTTGTAAGCATATACTCATATGAAGTGCTCATTTTCGTTATCTTTCAATTAGGAGTGTCTGCCTGGTTTATGCAGCTATATGTGAAGTGTGTCTGAACTTGGTGCTTCATGTCTGTGGATGTCCCTTTCCACATCTTTAGTGTATAATTTCATTGTAATTGAGATTTGAAAGTGCTTTGTGAGATGCAGCACGCCTGCATTGGCAGTACTGGTTTAAGGTATTCTTGTTCTTACAGCAGCCAGGGGGTGCTTGCACATGTGCTGCAAACTTCTCCCCTTAGCTCCTCGAGCCCTCTCAGCAGCCAGATTTGCAGACTGCTCTTGGCAAGGGCTCTGAACAATTTGCAATGTGGACCTGCAAAAGATTGCTCCTTCTGAAGAGGGGCTTTGAGTGCTCTGCGTGCTCTGGCACCTGGGACACGCAGAGGGAAATATCTTTGCCTACTGTTGCTGCTGAAGACAAAGTATTGTCGAAGCATGGCCTTACTCAGATGAATTCTGCTGGAGCTGCTGGTTTGGAAATGTGTTGTAAATTTTAAAATGGTAGAAATGAAAAATCTCATTTTGTTGCCACTGTTTATGTTTAATGAGAAAGCAAGTACCTCAAAATACTAAAACCAAGAAGGGAGGTTGAACTTGGTTACCTCTAGCAGACTTCTTCAGGAGAAGTAACTACTGAACTTTTATGTGTGTTTGCTTCAGATTTTAGCATTGCTTTAAAAATGTTGAGGTTACCTATTGTGTAATGTATGTGACTGTACTTACCAGGCTGTTGCTGGGCTTCCTGTTGCCCTTTTCTGTGCTTGTTTACAGATGCAGATTTTCTCTTAGGTTTAAATTATACTTGATTTTTTTGCTTAAGTTCCATTTTGTCTTTTACCTTAAAGTAGAAATAAATTTCATGAGCTAAGAAAGCAATAGTGAATTCTAGTGTATATCAGGAAAACTTATTAACATTTTGGAAACTCAGGAGCTTATGAAAGGAGTTTTAATTTTCTTGTAAACTAGAGATTGCTCTTTCCTTGGAAGGAAAATACTCTATTCTGCTCACTTCTTTCCTGTCTTCTTTCTGCAAACCGATGCCCCTTCTCATGCTTTATTTGAGGTGTGACTGCAGAACAGATTGTATACTTCTACACTGTAAGGTATTGTCAAAGGAAATGAGAGTGTTTAGTTGCAGCTAACATTTTGTTTAATCAGTCCATATCGCTTTCTTCTTCAAAATTACTTGAAATGGAATGACGAGGAGAGTAGTTATTTTTGCTGGGGGCAGCAGCAGGAGTGAAAAAGCTGCATTTTAAGAAATATGGGAATGACAGAAGCTTAAAAAAAATTGTAACACACCTGATGTGTGTTTATGTTTATAAATACTAGAGAGCATAGACTTGGGTTTCACCTCCTTAATGTCACCCTGTGGTGCAGATGGAGGAACAGGTCTGTGTGTTTTGAAATGAGTTTTGCTGATGGGAGTCATTTGTCCTTACAGTTGTCTTGCGTTACTTTTGGATTACATAAAAGGGGAGTGCGGTGCAAGTTTCCCTGCTTTATTGTTCAGCTGAGAGAATCATGAGCAGTCCTACACTGTGTTTATGATGCAATGATAATTCCTAAATCATCAACACATTTTTAAAAAATGAGTGATGTGCCGATATCTCATGATGCTTCTTTTGCTGGTTGCAGAAGAGCAGCTGGGGGAAGCACTGTGTTCTCTACTCAGTGGTTTGTGAGTTAAAAGAACAAGTTGAGTCTTGTCCTCTCAGTAGGAAGAAGACAGTAGAAACCCAGAGGAAGCTTAGCACTTGAATTAAAATGCTTTCTTACTTTGAATTTTAACCTTTCTGAGAGGTTTGGGTGGAAGTGACTTGCTGCTGAAAAAGAATGAAACTAGAATGGGATACCTTATAGAGAAAGTAGGCAATTAAATGGTCTTGCTTGGACAGACTGTGTGCAAGATATGGAGTTTGTAGACATGGATAGTGTGCCAAATATTGAAGAACTGGGGAAAACAAGTTTGGCGTTTCTGAACTGAAAAGTTCTGATACTCAAAGCCAGTGTTTTCAATGAATATTTGACTGTAGGGAAAGGGAGACTTCTTGGACACAAGGAAGAAATTCTTTACAGTGAGGGTGGTGAGACAGTGGCACAGGTTGCCCAGAGAAGTTGTGGATCATAGAATCATAGAATGGTTTGGGTTGGAAGGGACCTTTAAAGGTCATCTAGTCCAACCCCTCTGCAATGAGTGGGGACATCTTCCAATAGATCAGGTTGCTCAGAGTCCCATCCAACCTGACCTTGAATGTTTCCAGGGATGGGGCATTGACCACCTCTCTGAGCAGCCTGTTCCACTGTCTCACCACCCTCATCGTAAAAAATTTCTTCCTTATATCTAGTCTGAATTTACCCTCTTTTAGTTTAAAACCATTACCCCTTGTCCTATTGCTACAGGCCCTATGAAAAGGTTTGTCCCCATCTTTCATATAAGCTGTCTTTAAGTACCGAAAGGCTGCAATAACGTCTCCCTGGAGTCTTCTCTTCTCCAGGCTGAACAACCCCAACCTTTCTTCATAGGAGAGGTGTTCCATCCCTCTGATCATTTTTGTGGATGCCTCATTATTGGAAGTGTTCAAGGACAGGTTGGACGTGGCTTTGGGCAACCTGAAAGATGCTGAAAAGATGTCTATGCTTGTTGTGGGGGGGTGTGTGAATTAGATGATCTTTGAAGGTCCCTTCCAGCCCAAACCATTCTGTGATTCTAGATTCAGCATCTGTAATGAATACTGCAAAGCAGGGTGGGTACAAGTCCTGCATGTCCCTGACCCTGAAGCTTTTTGTACAGCTATTTCATCTACCCTAGGGACAGCCCAGGTACTGGAGTCCGTATGTCCAGGTGGGGTTGAAGTGCACAGACCTCTGAAGGACTTTGGAGTACGCTGCATTGTGCTTAGGCATAGAAGGTGAATGGGCTCATCTCATCCTTAGTTTGAAAAATAACCTGGAGATTTTTGCTTTCGAATTAGTAGGAGGAAGGCTATTGCAAGTTGGAAGAGGATGTTGGAAGAGATGGTGGCAATAAGTTATACAAGCATATACTTTCAGTAAAAGAAAAACAGCAATTTAATTTAGCAACACTTTTCCGTAAATAAGTTTTGTTTTAGCACTGTGGCAGCGCACACACACATGCACGGTGTCTTCAGCCTTCTAGGAGGATCTTGTCTGGTTCAGAAGTGGCAACCTCTATGCTGGAGCTCCTGGTGTGCCTGGTACAACAGGAGTGTAACTGGCACATTTCATCCTAAAATTTGACCTGTTACATGTTAGTCTGAGATGTTGATTCAACCTCTGTAGGTGAGGATTGCTTTGTTTTACATTCCTGTGTACTTGTATAGACAATATGCGGGGTATGCATAAATGTTTCAGTTCAGCTGGAAAATGCCCCCGCGCCAGCTCTTGCTCAGGGCTTACAGTCAGCAGTGGGCTGAGGAGCTGGGAGCGTGTTTCTGCTGCTGTAAAACTTGCCTGTCTGTGTACAGCTTGAGGTTTGACTGAGAGCCCCTGAAGCAGCAGTGCTTCTGCTCTGAGGTCTGCTCAGGTGCTGTGCCTGCCCTCCATCTTGTGCCTGTACAAGCTTTTTTTTCCAAAGGGATTGCATTTATTTATTTATTTTCCCTTGTAGGCATCTACCATGTTTAAGTCAAGGATTGATCCTATTCTCTACTGATCTTGGCACAAAAGCAAGGTTACTTTTAGTCAATAGCAACGTCGAGCATTAGTTAAATAGCTGAATGTAATTGCTGTCTTATCTGTGGTGTTGTGTGGGGTTTTGTTTTGGTTTTTTGGTTGGTTTTTGTGTTTTGGTTGTTGTTTGGTTGTGCTTTTTTTTGGTTTTGGTTTGTTTGGTTTTTTTGTTTTGTTTTTTTTTTTTTAGAATTTGCCAGGAATTCTGCTTTTCAGGTGTGGGGTAAAATTTATGTTGCTTTCACTATAATACCTATCTTCAGTGTAATCTGTCCAGTTACCCAAATCTGAACGTTGGGTGTAATCTCATACGTACAGACTTGCTTAGCAATACGTTTCTGAGTAAACAGGTCTTCCTGAAGTTAAAAAGTAAACAGTGAGCACAACTTTTCTGATTGTCTGTCTTAAACCAGAGTACGCTACAAGCTGGGAGCTCTTAAATCATTTATGCTTGCTTCGTCGTCATCCAGCAGCCTATTTACTGTGTTATGCTGTAGCCTTAAATTTGCATGTCTGCTGATGGAGTATAGAGTTATCAACACTTCTAATATATAGGAGGCATTGACTAATCTGATGATTCTTGTTTGTTCTATGGTAATTTCAAACAGATGCAAGTACTTGTTAATCTTCCAGTTCTTTTAGTTTTATTCCAACTTCAGCAGGCAAGGCTCATTTATTTTGTTAATTTGCTATGAATGTACTGTTGTTTTCTGTCTGAATTGCATACATCTCATTCAGCCAGAAGATTTAATTTGAAGATTGTATGCTTGACATCTAAGGCACTTAAGCAGGGCTTGGAATTCCCCTTGCCATATGTAGATGCCGCGTGGCAGGTGTTTCCTTGGTGAAGCTGGTATTTTCAAAATACATCTGCTGAACAGGGCACATCATTCTTTCTGCCATCTTCTGAACTTCAGAACAATCTTCCTTGGATTCATTCAAGCCAAGGATGACTTTCTGTCTCATTCTCAGTAAGTGCATAACCTTTTTTTTTTTCTTTTCATCCGGTAGGAACAATACGTGCTTGGCAGGTGTGGTGGCCCAGAACTGTTCACTCTTATTAGTGTTTACAAATAACCTTCATAGCATGGAGAGTCCTCAGCAGTCATTAAATAAGCGAGAAGTGAGAGATCTTGGCACCTCTTGAGCTATTCTGTCCCTGCCAGCATCAGAACCTCAGTATTTGAAGGCAAGAATTTGTGCTGGAAATGCTGGGTAGTTTCAGAGGTATCCTCACAGCTCAGGTGGAAGTAATGACAATGTTCTGATCAGAACAGTTTTTTCTGTTAATATTTTTCTTGCAAGTAGCTCTCGTGCTGAGAGGCTGGAGAATGTAAATTGTATGTGTGTGCTTACGTGTGTGGGGTTCATAAAGCATTTAAGAATGTAAGAGGATTGCGGAGATTGAATCATTGTCTCAGTTGCTGTATGGCTTTCACCCTAGGAGTATGTAAATATTTTGATTATAAAGCATGTATCAGTTTGTGTTTAATGATTGATTCATGTTTAGAAGGGAGACGCTTATGGTTTATGTTTGCATTTTATACTTATTTTAATCATGCTTTGTTTTTTGTTTTTTTTTTTGTTTGTTTGTTTTGTTTTTTTGTTTGTTTGTTTTTTTAATTGCAGCAGCTGTTGCCGGGTAAAAAGTTTTGGGAATCTGATGATTCCAGCAAAGATGGACCAAAAGGGATATTTCTGGGAGATCAGTGGAGAGACAGTGCTTGGGGAACATCAGGTAGCTCAATTATTTACTTAATTTAGTTGGGGTTGAATACAGAAATGTGCAACTCATCTACTCAAAATTGCTGGCCAGTCTGGATGACACAGCTTTTAAAAGATTTTTAAAAACATCTGTTTTACATAATAGAAAATTAATAGAAAAACCCACATTGCTTTGTGATAGAGTTAAAAGATATCCATAGTTATAAAAAGATTGTCTAATGTGAACGTGTATACCCTCATGTTTGTCTGCTTAAAAATTTCAGATTGCCATTAAAATTTCAGTTCAAATTTTCTGATGTATTTTCTGCCTTGGGATGGATTACTTCTAAGTTTGAACAAAGATACTGGAGAAAAAGATTAGTGAAAAAAAAATCAAAACTAACCCCACAATTTTTTTAAATACTAAACCAACCAACCAAAAGCCAACAACATTCAGTTTAAAAAAGAAAAAAAGTGATGTTTTGAATTAGTAGTGTTGAAGTTTATCTGCCAAGAATTTTGGTCTTGGACCAGACTGTCCCTTCTGTTGAATTTAAGGGGAGAGTGTTCAGGTTGGTTTTAGTTAAATGGCAAAAAATCACATGCATGTGCTTAATTTGAAATGATAACCTTTTACTTTTTATTTTCTGTGCTTTATATATGTAATGAATATGCTCCTTAAACACTGCTGAGTATCTCATGCAGTTTCCAACAACTGCACAGAACTACAGCTCCAGGGGAGATGTGATTTAGAGCAACTTCACTGTTGTGTGGGGTTTTTTCCCTGCCGAAAATATCCATTATTAGGGTGAAGCTATTGGGACAGTGATAAGGGCATTTTTTTATTATTTAAATTTCAAAATGGCTGTGAAAAGGGGATAAAGCTTCTTAAAATCTGATAGGCTGAACCTTGCAGTCTGGCTGAGTACTGGGGAGATTTGGGGGAGCTGCTGCCTCCAGCTGTCTGACTTGCCTGTCCGCAGTGGATCTCCGTAGCAGCGCCTGCATCCAGACCTCAACAACAGTTTGTGCCTGGTTGTATTAATATAAACTGAAGTTGAGGGTGGATTAAAGGGCTGAGCCAGACTCTGAACAGCAACAGCTGAGAAGACTTTCTCCTCTGCTGCCTGTATTGTTGGGCTGGTTACATCCACCAGACAGGCAGGGTAGACATCTGGGGGAGGTAACCTCCTACGCTGGCTGATCACAAATCTCCGTGAGTCAAAGCTCTTCGTCTCATCTCTTCCTTTGTTTATTCTCAGTTAATCCTGTGCACCTTACAGCCTTTATTCCTGAGCGATGGCCTGCACTGGTGTCTGTGAGTCAGCGAAGTCATAGTTTCCCCTTTTGCTCATCTAAAATGAAGAGAACAGCCATGTCTGAGCAGTTGCTCAAGGTCACTGCCCCAGAGCAAGGAGCACAACTTGGAGGTGGGGTGTGGAAGTATCCTTGGCCAGCAGACTAGTTTGTTCCATGAACAGTGGAACTAATAAAGCCTGGTTTTCTGTAAGATGCCCTTCGCTCCATCCATTTTCCTTTCTGTCTGTGTCCACAGTATGCACTACAGTCCACCCGTATGGCTTTGGTTCTTCACTACTCTACCTTGAACTTGTAGGTTTAGAGCATTTAAAGCCAGTACTGCTAAAAGAAGCAGTCCTGTCTGATGCAGGCCACTCCTTTCTTCCCCTGCTGGTGGTACAAGTAGTTAATGCAGCAGTGCAATGAAACCTGCTGGGGAATTGATCTGGGTTAAAACTAGTTTTTCTCTTTTCTACGTTAGCTTTATCCCCGAAAAATCTCCCCAGTCCACTTCACTTTGTGGCCGCATAGATGCTTGTGCTGGCTTGAGGGAGAAGGCAGGAAGGTGTACGCAAGAGCAATGATAGAATAGAATTATTTCTCTTGACAGCCTATGCTGGCTTTATAAGGAAGCTACAGTATCAATATCATTGCACGTCCCTTCCACCATCCCCTGACAACTACTGTATCTACTGCATGTTATTTTTGACTCGCTGACTATTGCCAGTCTGAGCAGCCAGAAGCAGAGAACTTCTTCCCTTCCCTCATTGGGGATGTAGGGTCACTTTCTCCTGCCCAGACAGCAATTTTTGTAGAGCTTGTAAGGACTTGGAGACCATCTATCCTTAGTCTGTTCTGGTGGGATCTCAAACCCTCACGCTACAGGGATGATAAAGGGATGATGGGGCTTATGCAGGAGGACAGGTGATGAGGAAGAAGAAATTAAGTTCTCAAACTTTTTATCGAGGAAATAGCAGCTAAGAGAAACTCTGATCATGACACAAATATGGCAGTTCCTGTGACCAAGAAAACAAATGTAGGCTGGTGTAATGGTAGGATGATGTTTTAAATGACAAACCAAGACTGATTGTTTTTTCACTGTACTAATGCAAGAGTTTTACTAAAACTAAAAACTAGAACTTTGTTTTTTTAATTACGACCTTTACTTAGAGACTTAAATTTCTGAAATTCTATGATTTTAGACTTTAAATGTAGTTATTGCTTGTAGGTTTACAGGTTCTAATATTTAAAAAAATAAGAAAGCCATCCTGCTTTTTCTAATGGACTTCATCAGAGTCAAAAAGTTGTCACTTCTTAGTACAATTAAGACCCTAGAGAGTACATATTTAATGACTTGCCTCCTTTGAATAGTTGGATCTACTTATAAGAATTACACATGTTTTTGTTCCAGATCACTCTGTTTCCCAACCAATTATGGTTCAGAGAAGACCTGGTCAGGGGTTTCATGTGAATAGTGAAGTCAACTCAGTGCTTTCACCACGGTCAGAGAGTGGAGGACTTGGAGTTAGCATGGTGGAGTATGTGTTGAGCTCATCTCCTGGAGATTCCTGCCTAAGGAAAGGAGGATT
The DNA here is from genome assembly GCF_947461875.1 of Haliaeetus albicilla. Lineage (NCBI taxonomy): Eukaryota > Metazoa > Chordata > Aves > Accipitriformes > Accipitridae > Haliaeetus > Haliaeetus albicilla. The sequence continues at coordinate 6,810,174 of NC_091498.1, read as the reverse complement.
TGTAAGTGTGCCTGATTCTGACATTTGAGTTCCCATTATGTTATTTTCTCCATTTGCTGCTTGGTTTGTTTGTTTCTTAATCCATTCCTAAAGGCAGATGTTTCTTCTTTCTTTTATTTGCTCTTAGTTTAGCTGTCTTTCTTAAAATGGGTAGGCTAGCAATTTAACCGTTGTTCTTGACTTAGGGGATGCAGTATGAGAGATGGGTGTAAAGGATTGTGAAGGTTGCTGACATTCCCTGGTTCTTTGGATAATCACACCGGCAGTAACACCCCATCTAAGCTTGTCGTTGGAACAGTATGCAAATATACCTGTGGTTTTTGAATGAGCGTGTGGCTGCTTTGTTGCTGGCTAAGAACAAAAAGCTCCATGTAATGATGCTAGAAACGTAATGTAGCTACAAAAGCCACTCCAGCAGGGGAATGCTTTCAAGGGCATATCGTTTCCTATGGAGAAATGGCATTAGTTACTGCTTTTTGGGGTGGGAAAGGGAGTACAGTTGCTGCTGCCTCGAATCTAAGGATGTAGCGAGAGAGGCAAAATCAAGTCCCATCCCTGTAGTGGGGGGAAAAAGGGGCTGCATCTCAACTCTACCTCATCAGCCAAGTGCTAGGTCAGGAATTGTCGAAAACCATAAAAGTGGAGTAGGTTTGTTGCTGTTAGACTGCTGTGCTCATCTGTTCAGGGAGCTGATTTGTGGTTTCCTTCATCCATCCTCTTATTTTTGTCCCTCATTAGTGGGCACCTGATAACCTTGTTGAACCCTGAGCCTGAGCAAGATGATTTTTGAGAAAGGAGCAGGCAGTGGAAGGAGCCAATTTATCATCCGAATTGGGCACCTGATAGTGGGCACCTGATAACCTTGTTGAACCCTGAGCCTAAGAAAGATGATTTCTGAGAAATGAACAGTCAGTGGAAGGAGCCAATTTATCATCTGAATTGGGGTTTAGAGAGGTGTCTGCTCTGCAGCATTGATAGTCAGGATGCCAGTTCTGAAATGAAGGGTCTCACTGGTGAATATCACATTGTGTGGGTGAGAATTGGGCTCCAAATTTGTATTTACTATTGGCATTTCCAAGTCTGCCCTTTAATATTAAGGAAGTAAGATTTTATTTTCTTTAAAAAGAAGCATCAGAAGATGATTGCTTTTAAAACAATCTTTTTTTCTAAATGTGGGGGGAAAAATCCCCCCTCCAATTAGAGAGAATTGGAAAATTTAGTTGATAGAGGGTTCAAATGCCCTGTTACTTATGGAGTACTTTTCCCTCAAATGAGGTGGAAGACAGTGTTTGAATGTCTGTTTTTGTGACAGCACCAAAGCTGTCTCTGATAAATATGTTTATATGCCCCTTGCTGTTTTTTATCATAAATTATGTTGTTTTTCCTTTCCCTTTTGTTGTTCAAAACTCTGCCTCTGGCATAATCACCCTTTATTCTTCTCCCAAGTGAAACAAAATGCAGACATTAAGGGCAGAAATGCTGCAGATGTAATACCACTCATAAAATGCTCAATAGAACAGAAATCCTTTTTTCCCTTTTCTCCCCACTCCCCCCCCCCCCAAAAAAAAAACCAACCCAAAGTGCTTTGGGATTATATGAACCAACGGTCAAGCTAGTGATTGACTTGAGTGCTCTTAAATGAGCCATACCTTGGAATTCACTGTGCAAATCAGTGTGCAAATCACAGTAATGCCCCCCAAAGGGTGAGGTGATCCTGTTCTGCTCAAATACATGCGCTTGTCCAGTCAATTACTGCATCTTTGACAGAGACAGTGATTTTCGGAGAGGCACTAATGCAGTTTGTACTCCTTCAGTACATGCTGTCGTATTTAAAAGTTCCTGAGTTAATTCTGAAGTGCCTAAATCCCATCTAGAAAGAGGATTTGGATGAGTATTCTTTAAAATTATTTTGGGGTGGGATTTTTAGAGCCTATAGAAGCAGACCCTGAATTACTAAATGGAAGAAACTGAGTGGATAGATAAAACCTCTCTTGGAAGAGTGAGAACTAGTTCCCTTCTTTCTTCGATTATGATTGACTATTTTGCTTTTTTATGTTTTTATTTGTAAGAACTAATGTTTGCAAGTGACTTACTTTATTGTGACATGTTTCCTTGATTTGTTACCATCTTGGAATAAAAGTAAAATTGATCTGAAAACTAAGCTTATTAAAAATAATGTCTCTTTTGCCTAGGGGCCAAGGGATGCAGAGAATGATGAGAATGACAAAGGGGATAAGAAAAATAAGGGCACGTTTGATGGCGATAAATTAGGAGATCTGAAGGAGGAGGGGGATGTGATGGATAAAACAAATGGTTTGCCTGTGCAGAATGGAATCGACGCAGATGTCAAAGACTTCAGGTACGTGCACCATTAGTTAATAATTAATCAGTGTCACACATAACATTTTTTGAAAGATTTTTCATGCTGTAGTGAAAAAGCCTTTGACTCATTGAAACAGTATCATAAGGATGTTATAATGTACGCAGGGAAGCATTGTGAGAAGGTGGAGGATAGCATCTGATAGCTCTAGTCTGTGCAGACCTAGTTCTGTATATTGTAATCTTGTTTTATTTTCACACCTGTTTTTAATTAATCTGTATGGGATTCCTATGGAAATACCTACTAAAGATGTTGACTCTGCTTATATACTAGTCTAAATTATAGTTGGGCTTTTGGACTTATTCCCTGTAGCTCTCAAGAGATTAAAGGCTTTTGAAATTGTGGCTATTAATGTTATCAATGCATTTGTATTTCTTGCTAGCTTACCTACTTGCTGTGCCTCGTTGACATGCAGGAAAACTGTAAAAGCAAAACAAATGTGCTGTGAGGTGCATATTGCTGGCCCTTGCATTGAGATGAACCATTTCCCACTCGAGTCAAATGCTTATGATAGGTAATTAGGAAACCATGGCAGCTACTTTGGAAAGGTTTCAAGTGAGATACAGCGCCAGAGCATCACGTGGTTAATAACTACCAAATAGCTTTATGAAAAAACAACTTTGGCATTTCTGAAATCCTGTCTTCTTGTGAATCTCTCAGTTGAGGAGAAAAAAGAAACAATTTTTTTTTTACACTTGTACTGTAACAGGTATTTGAGTCAGGGGGACTGAGGGTTTTGTGGGTGGTGTTTTTTGTTTGTTTTTTTAAATACATAAATTGCTCTGTAGAATTCATTTAGGGAACTATTTCAGACCATCCTTTTATTTTTTTTTTCCCCTTTATCACAACATCTACAAGCAGTTCTGGTGAGTACTAGTGTCTGTTGCTGTTAACTGATGATGTGTGACATGGCATTAAATGGACGTGCTTAGTGACGAGTATCTTTTCTTTCTGCATAGCCGTACACCTGGTAATTGCCAGAACTCTGCTAGTGAAGTAGATCTTCTGGGTCCAAACCAGAATGGATCAGAGGGCTTAGCCCAGCTGGCAAGTACTAACGGTGCCAAGCCAGTGGAGGATTTCTCCAATATTGAGTCCCAGAGCGTCCCTCTGGATCCCATGGAGCATGTTGGTATGGAGCCTCTTCAGTTTGATTATTCTGGCACTCAAGTACCTGTGGACTCAGCTGCAGCCACCGTGGGGCTCTTTGATTACAATTCCCAACAGCAGGTAAAGTGTCAGCCGTTGGTCTACTTACTGTTCCAGTTCCTCCAAGAGAGTCATCATGGAGTTAGCATGAGCTCAGGCTCTTGTTTTGGAGAGAGGGATGGAGGAAGACTTGGAATGGTTTCATCACCTCTGTGCCATCTATAGAGTGCTGCATGTGTCCTCCTAGGGAGCTTGAGGCAGGAGATCTACTTAATATGGGCATCTGAACAGCAGTCTTAAGGACCCGTAATAAATAGCAGTTAACAGCAGCAATTTTCTGTGTATTAATCATTTTTAGCTTGAGTAACTTTGCATTGGAGAAGAGCTTTAAATTAGTAAAAACTGCTAAACAAAAAAACCCCCTACCCTCAAGCCTTTAAAGTGACTTAATGGTCTCAAACGACTCTTCAGCCTTGGAGTTGCAGCCCTGCTTTGGGATGTCTGCAGTACTGAACCAGAGCAGACTGAAGGAATAATGAGTTTAAACTGGCTCACTCGCACTTGAGCATGGTTTAAAACCTGAGGTCAGAGTCCAGTACTAGAAAACTTTATCTCAGCCCAGTGAGTTTGTTTGACCTTTTCTCCCACGCAAGCGGCCCAGGCTTCTCATCCCAGACAAGTAACTTAAGTCCTTGCTTTGCTGTTGGCTTCTCTTGAATGCTGGGCCTAGATCCAACGATCGACTCGTAATCCACTCCTGTTCCTGCTAGTCTGGGTAACGATTGTAAACTTTTATTGTTTTCCTTTTTTAAGTATGATATCCCTCAAGAATAAAATCCTTTGTTGTAGCTGATTGCAAGAGTATGTAACTAGCCCTGGGTTTCCTGAAATATCTGATCTTTTTTAGTGCCTGTTGGCACTCTGTAGTGAGGAGAAACCATTGCCAAGTTTGTGCTAAAGGCCTACCTTCAGAGAGTTATCATAGTATTAAAAGCAATGTAAATATCTGTGTTATAGCTTAATGGGCTGTTTTATTATATAGCATGTTTAAGAGGTTAATGATGGAAGAAATTTTAATGATTAAACTAAATAGCTGCTGTGTAGTTCAAATAGGGGAAGAAAAAAAAAGCTAGTTTCAAGTCTTTGTCTTACTCTGTGGTGTAGGACCTTGAATGCAAGAATTAGTTTTAAACAATGAAACTTGTGTATTTTTTTAAAACAGTATGTTAGAGCTAACTAAGTGAACTCCTTTTTAAAGAACCATTAGGTATGGGAAAGTAACTGCAGGAATGTGAAGCCTGTAATTTGTATTTTGTCTGTTAGTGTATTTTATTAAAATTAAGGCTCATTTACAAGTTCAAGTAGTTTTTATTTGTTTCTTCCAGCCTTTAAGAAATAGGATTTAAAATTTGGCATGTCTTGCGCCTATCTAGAAATAAAAATGCTTGAAGTAAGGCCGACCTGGAAAGTGTGCCTATTTCAGAAGTGATTGCAGTATGGCTTTCTGGCTCTGGCCCTGTAGGGAGGCCTGGGTTTTTTTGTTTTCTTTCTATAAAGGGGATGGGTAATATCCATGTAGAGCTGATGTCATCTCCATGTAATCATGCTTAAGACTCTTTGCTGGGTTGCCTGTGAAGCTGCAGTTCTCTCTCGTCTCTTTGAACTGTGATTTCTGGGCGGGGAGCAGGAGGTCCTGGTGCTGTGAGCACAGCTGCCTGCCCACCCAGTTGCTCTGGCATGCTTAGCTCCCACCCAGGTCATGCTGAGAATAAGCAGGCCAGGCTGTATAGTAAGGGCTGTTATTTTAGTTTCATCTTTGTTGCAATAGCTACTTACACCTACAGTAAATGCAAACCACAGGCTTTTGTAAGCGTAAGTGCTGTATTAAAGATAAGGATTCACTCTTCAGCCAAATGTGACCTCTCTCAGTGCACGTTTGTGTAAATGCAATGTATCTTGGCACAGTGGTACCCATTTTCTTAATATATATTAATTATATATTAAGATATATTATGATATCCAGCAGCCAGTGTTTCTTGGTATTCGCTGTCTGCCAGTTACAGCTTGTATGAAAGAAATCTGTCTTTTGGCAGAATAGTTTTTTCCATTCAGTTGTCAGAAGGAAATACGTCCTGAACAAAAGGATCTCGTTCTGTAAAAGTGTCTTTCTCGGTCTGTTGGGAAGCGTCATATACTTTGAAGGGATTACAAGCAAGTACAGCTAGAAGCAATATTAAGAAAGGAAGGTCTTAACCACGTGTAATCTGATTAGAGATGTAGGATGTTTATATTGCAGCAGAAACTGGCTTACAGAAGTCTGATCTTACAATGTTCCCATAACTCTGTAATACAGATTGCGATGTTCTGGTTTCTTGGAATTCCCTTGATGAACTCCCCCACGTGTTATAAATGATACTTCATTTGTGTACATGTGTGAGAGAGGAAAATAGCTTTGCTTTTTGAAATGTCGAGTGATCCTGCTGAACTCCTCCAAAACTGTGTCAGTCATTTGTAGGTTTTTACTCTGAATGTGATTTCTAATAGGCTAAAATGTTCCATGTGTACATTCTTAAAACTTCAGTCTCACATTGTAAATTCCAGTTAAAACTGCTATTAGAAGAGGTTTCCTTTTTCCACTTACTGGAGCTCACAGTTTAATACTGATACATAGTTCAACCTTTGTTTCATATCCAGTAGGGTTCCAAATAAGATGACAAAAAGCTATTATGTGAGTTTTTACTTTTTGCTTTGCTTTCTGGACTATAGGTCTTTGCTGTCAGCAGATGGAGACCGTGCATTGAGGCTTTAATAACTCTTCCTAAATACGTAGAGTTGATTCCCAGAGCTCATGTGGTGTAGGGGCTTATCTGGCTAAGTAAAGCCTGAAATTGTGATCGTTTTTGTTGGCTCCACTTCCTTGTATGTGCCACAGGCAGTATGAAATCTGCAGCTGCAGAAAGTTTTAGCTGTTCACATTGAGTTTCTTCTGGGTAAGTTGAGTCTAGAGTCTGGGTTTGAAGGCTTGCAGAAACTGTGATTTAAAGCGGGCAGAGGGAGAGGTGGCTGATTTAAGTCACTGTCAGAGTGCATGGCTTAGATACCAACATTTATCTGACCTTTCTTTGGAAGGGAATTTCTGTAAAGACTTGAGAGGAGGTCTGCTGCAGGCAGAAGGAATCCAGCCCTTCCTCATGCTTGTGAATGCACACTGTGAATGCAGAATGTTTGCATGTGGTTTTAAAGAAGCTCAAGAATATTGTCTAAGGAAGTAAGCATCACTAAGTTGGAGCTAAGTCGTTAGGTTTCTTTGACTTGAGGATGCAGACTTACTCTTGGTGATTTCTTGAGCAGATGAAAGAACTCTGCCCAGCTACTCTGTTCCTTATTCCTACTTTCTGTAATACCAGTAATTTTAGGTAAAGGAGCATCTTTTCAGTCTCCCTCTGAGTCTTTAGGTAGACTCTCAACAGCTGCTGACAGCAGCTATTTGCAGAGCATTTTGGATACTGTGACTTGATTTCAGCAAAGGGAAAAACGCACAAAGCTGGTGTGGGTCCTTGACTGCTAAATTTGACTTCCAGACATACATCAGCTGTGCTCAGAAGAGGGGGAGAGAGCAAGCAGATAACAAAAAAAAAAATACAATAGCAGCAGATGAAATATTCATGCTTTGAGTAGTTGTGGATTTTTTTTTTTTTTTTTTTTTTTTTTTTTTGCTAGTACTTCTAATTTAAAAATGGATCATTGAGATGCATTTGGGAGGTGTGGAAGTCATCAGACATGTAAACTGAGCACAAGAAAAAGTATTTTCAGAGAAGATAAGTGCTTTTTTGCCTTTAAGACAGGCAACTAATAATCTAGCCATTTCCTCTGCTGTTCACCTTGGTGGAATACACATTAGCAGACTGGAAGAACAGATCCCAGGGTTGCAAAAGAATATGAAAATTAAAGGTTTTGGTGAAGTGTTTGCAGGTAAAGAAAGCTGAAATATTGGATTGCTGAACTCAATACAGAGGTAGAGCACAAAACCAAGGATGGCTGTTCTAGATGTATCTATACTGAGCAGTGAAACAGTTTAGGGGATATATATTTTTTTTGTCCATATCTGCCCATGCTGATCGGTTAATGAGATGTTGCTGGAGACTCCTACAGAGCCAGTATCCCTCATTCCATTTTCTGTAGGTCATGTTGTCCATGATGTCCTTGCTTTTTTAAACTAAAAGAAGTCAGTAGAGCATTTGATCCAGCTACTAATGACAGATGGTATATTAACAAAGATTACACTCCTCATAAGCACTCAACTTTGTGTAAGCATGAAGTATTGTTGAATGACATGTTTAAAAAAAGAAAAAAGGAAAAGGAAAAAAAAGAAGTGTGTTCTGCATAAAGACTGCTAGGAGTGTTTTATGGCCCTCCTGTTGTTAGGCCCAGGGAGGTAATAAAGTAACCATGGATTTGATATGTTTCTCCATAAGCAACATTACTATACTCCTTGGATATATGGACAGGCCCCAATGTCTTAAGGGGTGAGCAATCTTTGGGGAAAACAGTGGTGACTGGGTTTTGGGCACACAGAAGATCAATTCTGGTTCCCCCAAGTACTGAGTTTCCACATCCTGAATCTGATACTGATCCCTTACATGTTTTTTTCTCCTTCTGAACTTGTAAAAAGAGAAGAAAATAGAGGTGGACTATCACCCATCTTTTTTTTTCAGTTTTTCTGCCTAAACAGTGCAGTTGCTCATCCTGCTCGCAGGAGAACCAACTCCAATTTTTGCCTATAAAAAACCCCACCCTAATTTTCTAAATGATTCCGTGCTTCTTCTTGATGGTTGTGAGTTTCTGCCAAAAATTTGGGCAGAATTATTATTGCTGCTTCTGACAGCTGAAGTAGCTCACTTGTCTTGTCTGAAAGGAGGGCAGAGATAATAGGTGTGAAAATTGAATGGCATTTAGGCCTATTTTTTCCAAGTGAGTGTAGAGAGAAAACATTTATCACAGCGGTTTTTGTGAAGTCATTCACACCTCAGAAATAATCACTTTTGGAAGTAAGTGGGGATGAACATCGCTTCTGAATAGTTTCAGAGTGGCTATTCAGGTTGTGTATCCTTGAATGTTTTAATTAGAGCTGAGCGATGGTCTGCTAATGGATTGGTTCAGGAAGTGTTTCATTTAGAGAGATGCATAGGAAGCTGAGGAAGTTAAGTTTTTTAGTAAGGATCTGGATGAATGAAAAATACCAGAACAAACCCCTAAGCAAAAATACTTTGAAGACTAATGTAATCCTCTCTTTTTTTCTTACTGAGAATGACTGTTCTCAATAACATTGCCCATTGCTCCGTAAAGTTGCAGTGAGCTGGCGAACTTGTACACGCTTTGGATGACTTAACCAAAAAGTCCCCAGGTCTGGTTTCTGTCTGTGGTCAAAGCAGAATTTACACTTCATGCCTGGATTCACATAGGAGATGCTGGAGATGGAAGGCTGGCAGGTAAAGGAAGCATTTTGTCCAGGGGTTTGTGAGCTGCTGAGGCTGGCATCCCATTTGACGGCTCTTGAGCTGGCTGTGAAGCCATCTTGAGTGTATCATCTTGCCCACACCTTGCTCTGCAGCCCACCTGCTGTCCTGCTTGCCACTTCAGACATCTGGGAGAGTTGCATGGGTTGTCTGCTGGTGTAGCTGCAATTTCAGTGTAGTCAGTGTTCAAGATCGGGAAGTGTTTGTGGCAGTTACTAGTGATCCACAGGTTGCAGTTAGGGGTTGTGTGTTTGAGGAGTTGGGGGGAAAAAATGACTTTCAGGCATTGTGTAGAGAACAACTGAGAAAACCCCAGCTGTGGTTTAGCTGTACTTCAGAAATATATTTTTTTTCAGGTGGCTTATCACAGGCAATTGATTTCAGAGGAGTTGTTTTTTTCAATTACTTTTGAAATATTTCTCTTTAAAGAGAAATATCTGTAGTTGTGAAAATAAATCTAGTGTAAAGGAATTGCTTTGAAAGGAAGTAAGAGAATGCTTTTCGTGCATGAGTAAAGGACCTTTTTTGTGCTTTTGTCCCTCTAGTTGTTCCAAAGACCGAATGCACTTGCTGTTCAACAACTAACAGCAGCGCAGCAGCAGCAGTACGCGTTGGCAGCTGCTCATCAGCCTCACATAGGTAAGTATTGCATTTAATACGTTACATTTTACTGGACTTCTGTTAATCCTCAGAATACATTGGGAAAATACCAGGGGGAAAGGGTTGGTAGGTTTTAGAGAATCCTAAGTATGTTTTTGCAACTGGTAATTGACACACAAGCAGAAGTATATTGTTTGAAGATTTACTTGAAAAATTCTGGAGGTATATCTTGCACATTTCAAAAGCTGTAGAGCATGCATGTCTGGCAGGAATGACACTCTTACCCTTGCTGAGAGTGCTGTTCAGTAATGAGAGCGTTTTCAAGTACTTGCTTGCTCTGAGTGAGGCATGAATTTGGGGTAAGTGGCACAGTGAAGTGAGGGGAAAAATGCACAATTCAATATACACCTAAATGTGCTTCCTGTGGTTCAGCTGTCTGGGGTCTGACTTTAACTTAAAGATGTAATTTATGCAAACACATGATTCATATTATTAAAGCAGTATAGATTAACTGGGAAGAAAGCACTTAATCCTGTGCATAGAAAAACAGGAGAACTGTAGAAGGGCTACTCCTGGATGATTAAACTATCTTAGAGTTAAATGGTTTCAGCACAATAAGCAATTTAAGTGGTAGTTCTTCCTACCCGAAAGCCCAATACAAATGTGCTGGGACTCTCCGGGCTCTCTGCAGTGCATTTGTGTGCTTATTGGAGTTCAGGGATAGACCTGAATTAAAATTATTTAGCTTTTTAACTTACTCCCCTTTACCTCCCCTCCACACCCCTCTCCCGCCCACTGGTAATTTCTCTAATAATTAAACTGTTTCCTTGCAGAGGAAGGTAATGCGTACACGGCAGTGATAGTGCCCTGCGATGTTGCCTGTACACTCCTGAGCTCCTTCCAAACTAATTAATTCAAGTACTGGTATTGTGTAGTGGGCATGGAACTCAGTAGGGTAAACTGGTTCTCCATCAACTTGCTATAGAAAATACAGAATAGTAACAAGCAATTAGATAATGTTAATATCTAGATGGTGTTAATAGTCACCTAAACAGTAAGGGTGTGTCTGTGCTGCAGATATACCTGAGCAAGTATGGGTATTGTATATATGAGTATTTTACCACTTCAGCTTTACTTATGGGGCATTGCAACCTTGGAATTAGGTTTCTTTTATGTAAGTTATATCCTCTGTAGGTTGTTTATTAAGACTCTGGGAAATGCAGTGGTTGCTCACTCCCTATAAAAAGCAACGTGTAAAAAGATTGAAAATACTAAAGCAACCTGAGCTTTTGTGTTTGCCAGCCAGGTAGCCAGAGGTGTTTTGGTAGGGCTTCAGTTCTAGTTAAGTTTGTTTTTACTGACAGGTATGTTTTCAGCAGGTTTAGCTCCTGCTGCCTTTGTCCCCAATCCGTACATCATCAGCGCTGCTCCACCAGGAACAGATCCGTATGCAGCCGGACTTGCAGCAGCTGCAACATTAGGTGAGATACTTCCAGTTGTCTGTGCATTTGTGACAGTTTTCTGTACCAAAACTGTTCTTGAGTCTGTGATTGAAAATTAAATATTAGTTCATTGTAATTTCTCTAGAGAGATCATTGTATATCAGTGAGTTGGAACACAATTTGTCTTGGAAACTGTATTTTCTGTAGATTAAATGTGATAATACTTGTATAACGCTTGCTATGGGCTCTGTCTCTGTTGAGGATAAACAACCAGAGCAAATCTGAAATAAAACACTTGCAGACATAAATGTTGCTACATGTTTGGGTTTTTTTGGTAACTGACAGTAGCGAGAGGTACCTTTGAAAATATACTTATTAAATGCTAGAAAGATGGAAGATGTATTTTCTTGCCAGGAAAGTTGTATTTCATTGCTGTTTAGCTTGACTTACTGTAGTGCATCCTGCAAATGATATCTTTCTCTTTTTCTAGAGTCTGTTAAGAATTTAAGCTTTTTAGGTTTTTTAGGTAAAAACATCCCATGTCTGCTGTGAGGCTTATACTATGAATATGCAGTTTTCCAGATGGCAAGCAAAGATGGTGGCTCTTGTCTTCATGCAAGATCTTTCTCCCAAACATTCATGTATCAGTTTCCAAATTCTTGCCAACTGTCATAGCCAAAATTGTTGTATCTTGAGATGACAGCTCGGTAAAACAGCTTATCAGGCAGTGTGAAGAACACATTGTACGTTGAACTTTTGCTGCGTATGCCGTAAAGTTCTTGCCTAAGCATTGAGGACAAAGGAGGAATGTACTTTCAGAAGAACGTTTTTATAACTATGCTTTTCTTTCCATGAGCCACCGGGAAAGGAAGCCTTCTACATTTTAAATAAAAACTGCTTAGTTCACAGTAGTGGTGATTTTTAGTGGAGCCTGTACGCTGTTGCCACACTCCACTTAAAACTTGTATACCCACTGCAAATCTCTTCCACTATGGGATAGCTTGTACCAAATCAAAACCATGAAACGTTGGTTGTATGTGAATATAGCGCTCTGCCAAACAGCATTGTGGTTTGGTACGTGACTTTTCGGCATGTTTAACAGCTCTTACATAACTGCTGCTTAGCTTTGAGGCCAGTATCAGGTCAAGCTCTGCAATGGGATTTCAGCAACTCTTACCCAGTTGGATGGCATTTTTTAGTGGATCATATTGAAGTATGTAAAAAATCAAGATTATAGTTCGAAGATGGGCTTTGCACCTTTTGGCTGTTGTGAATTTTGTATGCTGATTGCATAATAACAATGCAAGATTAAGTTTAGGTAACAACATGTTGTTGGCAAACAAATGACGCTGTGATTAAATGGAAGAAAGCCAAGAGCTAGAGTACAGGGATATTCCTTATAGTCCAGGAATTGATAAACTATCATGTGATGATGAACGTGTGACAGTGAATGAATGACCTGAACTCTTGGTGGCAGATATAAGTAGGAAGCTTCAGTCAGGACTTAGCAGGGAAGAGGTGCTAGAACACTAGCAATTCCAGTTACAGTTAGAAGAGGTGCTTTGTAAACAAATACTATAAAAAGAGGATTCTGGTTGGCCTTTATGCATCACCTCAGTGCTTCTAAAGCTAGCGCTCATTCTTCAGTAACATGCTGAAGTTCAGTGGGGAAGGAGGTCAGCGTCTTGATTTCATAGAAAGACCACATGTAACTGCTACCAGATTTCTAGGAAACAGCAAGTGTGTTTGTGACAACTTTTTTTTTTTTCTTTTCTTCCTTTCTCTCAGCAGTATTAAAGCTGCAGTTGCCTGAATATCTGATTAGGGCCTTATAAATTTGAACTAGGAAATAACATACCCCAGGATACCTAAAGCATTCCAAAACTTGGCATCAGAATCTCTACTTGAATAATTTGTAAACTTTATGATTCTTGAAAGCAAAACAAAAGAATGTGTAATGCGCTGCAACGTACTTACAGTATTACACCACTGAGAAATACAAGTTACGTGATCTCGTTGGGCTTTCGACCCTAACAGCTAGAAATGGCAATGTAACAAACTTCACTCCTTGTTGATGTTTGTTTTAGGAAAAGCACCTTTTCTGTCTAGTCTCGAGCTGTTTTGAAAGCCTTTTCTCTCTAATGACTGAGCATAGCACTGAAGGGGCGTGGGGCAATTTAGATGTTTAGAGTTATGTATAAAGTCAGAAGGCCTCCATGATGTGTATGGGAATGTTAAATGGGGAGGACTTAGAGAAGTTTATGAGATGGAAGAAATGAGTTTAGAGTTGTTGGTAGTTTATTGCTCAGTTACTCTTAGAGTGAATGGGAAACTTTTGTGTGTTTTATGGCAGAGATAATTCTGTCAATTAAGATTCTGCCATTATGGCAGCTTTTTCATCATTGTAAGACTGTCAGCCCTGTGATAATACTCTTCTCTTCCCAACAATAGTAGCATTTAAAAGAACAAATTTGAATGCAGAGGGAAGGGCTTCCTAGACTCAAGAAAAAAACCACTTGTGAGTTTAAACCATGGGAAAGATACTGCTGTCTTTAAAAAGTGTTGTGAAATTTGAGAAAGATGTCACTTGAAAAAAAGAAATCTTGCCTTTTGTAAGACAAGTTGGGAAATGTTGATTCCCTCTGAGGTGGCGTGTTACAGGTAGAAAAGTGTTTCTGTTCTTTGTAGAGAAGTGGATGCTGGAATAATCTGCATACAGGAAAAACACAGTGCTCCTAGACTGAAGGTAGAGTCGGTTTGGATGTGTCTGCACTGTGCTTCTCAAGCTTGGGTTTCTTAGAAGCCTCATTCACTTGGTGCTGACCTGTGTCCCATGCAGAGCCAGCTCAGAGCTGGTGACAGGTATGGATGCATGCACATACCGCCTAGGACCGGGGTTTGGGGGAGCACGTGTCATGCAAGGGTGCCTCTCCTCTTCTCGATCTGTGCTGGCCCCAGGCGCTGTACGGCAGGGTTTGCATGGGGCTGCACCAGAGCCTTTTGAGTTCAGCTGTTTCTCACCCCCATCCCTAAAAAGACACCACTTCATGGATATCTGCGGTTGCCATACCGATAATTGTGAAGTGATGAGCTCACAAGTTGATAGTATTTGGTAAAGTTGCTATCCACAGCCTTGCATTTTCAGATGTGAGGTTCTTGAGGCTGTTTAACCAGGTGGTCACTAAGTCCTCATCCTTGGCAAGAGGGGGCTGGCTGTTCCTGCAGAGAGCAAGTATGGCTTCTGCTTACAGAGATTTGAGTGTGAAGGCTGAGATTAAAAGCAAAAATTTTGTTATGAACACACTTACAGATGGATTTGCTAATGTTTCTTGAAAGGAATATTTGTGGGTGTCTGTGGCCAATGTGTGAGACGTAGTGGGAATATTTGATTTCAAAGGCACTAGAATGGCTTTTATTTTCTTGCGTATGTGTATCTTTAGTAAGTGTAAAAGCAGATGCAATATCTCCTGAAGTAAAGAAACACTCTGCATGTTTTTATAAGTCTGGCAATGATGACACACTTGCCCTCACTGAGAACACTGTTCAATAATGAGCCTCACTGTGTGCTCAAATGAGCTGAGCCAGACTTGCAGCTCTTTTAAGCCCAGCCGCCTGCAAACTTCAAAGACTTTGTGTCTCCTCTTCTTTTAAACACCTAAGGCTTTTGCAGATCTGATGAGCAACCTCTAACTAGGAAAAAAACCCATCTAGACTGCTTGTTTGATAATTAGAAGTGAAATTAAAATAACCCAGAGAGATGCCCACATTTTGCCCAGATAAAGAGTATTGCAGCAACTTCCCAGTAGCCTAAGTGCAAACACAGACTAATTACTTGCAGAAAACAGAGCCGTTGCAACTTTTCCTTTTGAGTGCAGGAGGACCCTAGCAGTTGGCATCTGATCTGCATTGACTGAATATAAACAGGTTATAATCTGCCAATTAGCTGTGTGTCTCTAACTGCTTAGGTCAAGATAGGCAATACCATTGTGGGACTCATTAATTTTCTGCAGGTTTTTTAATTGTAGCTATTGCTGTGCATGAATTTCCAGGTTGGAAGGTAAGAAACAAGTGGTTGCTCCCCCAAGACAAATCTAAGCAAGACAGACAAGTCACCTTCTCTGACTGATGGCAAACAGTAAATCCAGCAAGGGTGGATTTTGTGGCAGAGCTTTAGTGTGAGATACAAATCCGACTGTTCAGCATGTATTGCTAAGTGCCTGGCGTTAAGACAACAGACTACTTGTAACATCTCCCTGCTGTACATAGTTGGGCATGTGTGTTAATGACACTACAAAATCCTAAATTTGGGGAAAATACAGTGGTTAAAACCAAAATAATAAAGGAGAGTGACTATTACACTTTTGAAATAGGAATTTAATATTTGACATTAAATAGGAAATGAACGTCATGAAGTGTTGCTGAATCTCACCAGTCTGCAGTATTGATTGCAGGAGCAGTAGTTCATCCAGGCTGAGATCCAGACTGTTGCACAGTGGATTGCTTTTGTATTATGTAGTAGCTCATTTGAGACAAACACATATTGCTGTATAAAGATCAAAACCAAAAGAAAAAAGTACTTCCTGGTTTTTCCCCCCTTTGTCATACCCAAGCTTAGACTCAGCAGTGTCTTTTTGCATCTTCTTTTTTACTGTCGTCCCTCATTTTGGGGGCAATAGTTTTTAAGTCTCTTGGGGCAAACACTCATAGTCTTTATGTGTGTTACGCTTGTGCTCCTTAGTGTCTTACTCTAAGATGTAACTTACAGCAATACTGAAATGACTTGGTTAGAACTCAAATGCTGACTGTCTCTCTTAAAATAGAAGCTATTTATACTCCATATAAGAACAAGTGTGTGGTTCAAATTCACTAAAGACTTGTTTATTCTACAGTGTCAAATATGACTGTGGCACTCTACCTTAAAAAGGCTAGCGTGCCGTAAGTTACTCCTACTGTGGGGGAGGGAACCCGTGGGATAGGTGATGTATTTGAAAAGCAACGGAAATACTTCTACTTTTCTGCTGACCTTTCCAAAAGATATAGAACAGACGTATTAAAAAATATTATTGGATTCACATAACTGTTATTTGGTGGGAGGGACTCCACTGTTCAGCACAGAGTACTTGCTGCTTCCCCAGCTTTATGCCAACTAGAATTATTTAAGGATATAGGCTGCTATTCTGCTATCACCAAATTAAGTGTGCAGTGTCCTGAGACTTGATAAAACACAATGAATCTTCAAAAGTTATGCTTTTTCTGGTATCCTCCAAGATTTTTTTTTTTTTTAAAGCCTCTTAAGTTTGAGGAGGAGGGAATGTAAAAAGATACAGGATCATACAGCCTTTTATAGTGGTTTGCAAGTGTGAAGTAGATCTGAGTGGCTAGAAAAATAACATTTTAAACACTTGAGAATTTATGCTATCCAGCTGCAAAGAGGTTTTCTTAATTTATTGGGGAGCTAAATGACAGATGTTACTGAGCTGTGAATGTCAGCTGAGATCAGAAGAGACTTGTATATCTCTGTGCTTAAACAAGTTTCCTTCTCTTTTGGTTAGAGATAAAGTTTTGTTCCTTCACTAAAAAATTAGGGCACAAAAATAAAAACATGGAATTTCAGCAGGATCACTGGTAGCAGAATTTGACCTTATCCAATAAGGTAAAAGCAAGTAAAGATGAAATTTCAGGTCTGACTTCTAAGCTTTTTAAAAATGAATAATACAAATGCCAGAATCCCTCCGTATTTGCAAAGGATTTAAAGCAGATCACCTTGAAATAGGATTTGTTAAACCAAATATGACAAGCAGGTATTTTTGGTGACGGTTTGCTGTGTAATGCTTGTCACGCTACAGAAGCTCACTGATTCCCTTCACATTTTAGGTCCGGCAGTTGTTCCTCACCAGTACTATGGAGTTACGCCCTGGGGAGTTTATCCTGCCAGTCTCTTCCAGCAGCAAGCTGCTGCGGCTGCTGCTGCAACTAATTCAGCAAATCAGCAGACTACTCAGCAAACCCAGCAGGGCCAACAACAGGTAAGGGGTGGGATGCTTTGCACGTCAAGTCATTTACAGGGAACACAGCGGCTTTGAAGAATTCTGATGGTTTTTTTCAATGACCACTCCTGACACTCAGTTGTAATTGAGGAAGAGAGCCTTTGACTTCTCTTGAAAAAAGAAGAAACATCTATGCATTCTGTTACATCATTTATGCATCAAGCACGTGGAGGATAGCGCACGTACGTTTGTGGTGGTGAATTATTGCGTGTTAATGCTTTGTAAAAAAATTAATAAGTTTATGAACACTGCTGAGCAACGCAGTAGCAAACACATGCCGTTGGCGTGCGAGTGGAAATTATCATCTTGCAGTCTGTTTTTGTGCCCATCACTGCAACTTGAAGGCCATGGAGGGGATGATAATGTGTGTCAAATACTAAATGTCAGGAAGTGTGTTCTTATCTTCAGGGTGCTGTCCAGTATAGGATGCTTTTTGTGGTGAAGACTAGCTTTAAAAGGGTCAAAATAATAGCAAAATGAATTAGTTTGCTATCCATGTGAGGACTTGAAGACAAAAGATGAGTGCAAAAAGAAAACATTGAGTTTGCTATTTTTATAAGGCAAACTGCAGCTGGTTTGCTTTAGTCTACACAAAAATTTGGAGAATTTGACACCTAAAGGGACAAAATTAATCAAGATAGTGAAGGATCTCTTTAAGTGTGTTAGAGATGAATATTGAGACAGGTATCTGTTGTTTAAATGGTATTTGCTTTTTAAAAAAACAAAAAATGAAGAGGGCACACTGGGGACTGATAAGGGGAACTTTTTCCTTACATATTTTGTAAATGAGGTGTGCTTGCTGGGGTTTGCACCATCCACCTCTTCTGTCTTAATCCCTTGGCAGTGCCAGCATATTGGATTATATAGCCTGTACTTTTTCTTTTGTCGAAAATTGTTATGCATCTTTGTGATGAATCACTATGTAATTTCTTGTTCAGTTTTGTTGTTTGTTTCCCCACATACACACTTGGAATTTAACTGCGTTAATTTTCCTAACTTCAGTTAGGTAAAATAAGCATTTTAAAGGTCTGGTATTTAATCATAGTTGTACCTCTGATGCAGATGACACAAATGTGAATCTAGCAACTACTGGAGCAGAAGGTGGAAACTCATAGGCTAGTATGAGAATTAATAGGGAACAATAATTTTCTTCCTTTACTATAATGAAAAGCCATCCTAAATGTTTTATGAAGTTGTATGGGAGTGCAAATTGTTAGTTTGCTATTTAAAAAAAAAAAAATCCAAACTTTCAAACTAAACTGATGGTTGCTGAACCTGCGTAATTAGTTAAATGCTAGAAGGATGAGAGGCATCCAACCACCCTTGTTTTGGTTCTTATTCCCCTTGGACACGTGGTTGGATATACTCTACTTTTCTCCTTTCAGACCTCCAAAGGGCCCGTAGGATGGGTGTCAAGCAGTGGACTCGGGCGTCTGTTACCTGGCCAGCTCTCTGGCACAACCCCAGATAATTTGTCTAGTATTTGCTTAAGCACTGGTCCTTGGCTGATGTTGGCTTTATACAGTTTTGTCAGTCTCTCTCCCATGTTACTTCCTGCTTGGAAGCAAAATGGGTTTGCTATCCTACCGAAAAGTGAGGTGGCTCCTTTCTCGTAGTAACACAAAGCCTTCCTTTCTGGTCCTCGTGTGTTTGAGATTGCAGTTATAGAAGATAGCAATTGGCAGTTGAATTTATTAGCTGCTTTGAAAACAAAAAACAGTGTTTGGTAGTATTATAAGGCCTTTTCAGATAATAAAAGCAGTGATGTTTCACAACAATGATTCTGGACCAGTGATCAGGAGGAGAACACTTTGCTCCTGCAAAGTTAATCATCAAACCTCCCCACCTGGCAGGTCACAGACAGGAGCATGTTGAACAGACCTCCTGCATGCACCCGTGCGCACAGGTAAAACGGCATTAAGAGTGTGTAAAAGCCATTTATGCTTTGGCATTCAAACTGGGAACCTTTCCCTATAAGGAAGGTGTGTGCTGAAATGCTTCTGCGAAGACTTAGGCTATTAAAATAAAAAATATCAATCATCAGTAGCCTTTATAGTATTTTTCATTCCTTTTATAGCCATGCAGCAGGCATGAGTGGGAATCGTGGGTATTGTTTTTAATGCAAACCTTACATCCATAGGGGGATACAGTGTGTATTTTTTTTTTTAATGAAATTTTTCTGAAAAGTACTGAGGCAAACATTTTGTAAAGCTAGAGTGATGATTATGGACAGTTAATTTGTGATGCTTACGACTTCTTAATAGCTTATTTCTAAAAACTGCCAACATTTCACTTCCTGTAGCCTGCCATCCAACGCGTATATTTGGTACAGCACCCTTGCACAATGCGTGCTTACTGAGCAGCTGCAACTTTTGAGACTCCCTAGGCTGAAGAGTTCACGTTCAGGCTTTGACAGCGATAGCAAACTCTGGGATGCATGTCTAAATCAGTTAACTTCAGGATCCTCTCCCAGTCTCTCAATGCACAAAGTCATTTTTTCCTTTCAATAACTTTATCGGGTGACACGCACAATGTTGCCTTTTGCAACAAGGCATGCTGAGTACCAAAGGATGGCTTTTTTAATAACCTGACCTCGCTCGTGGGTGCAGACTCTTGCATCACCACTTTGAGTAAAAGGCTTTTGCAAACAAAGCCTGTCACAGGTAATTACAGGAAAGGTCAGTTTGCCATCTTCCCTTTTGAGAGCAACATGTGCTTAAACCACAAGAGCTACATATAAAAGATGGTGAGTGATCTTTGGTCATTATTTCTGATGAGTAAGTGTCATGTCACTGGGTCGCTGTTTTCTACGGGGGCTGGCAGCTTGGAAAAACCCATGTCACCTTGTGTCATCAGCACCAGCTCTTAAGTCGGGCTTTTTAAGTTTCTGCTCAAGTGGGCTTTCAGTGGTGCTTTTGTGGCAGAGACCAAATGTTGCCTGGGATGGGGCAGATAGCTTGCAAACAATTCTAACAAGGATGAGTATTGAAGGTATATCAAGAAATGAAAGAGGTCAGATGATGAAGCGCTTCCAGATTATGCTCAGCAAGCCTGAGAGGGGATGTATTATTTAAATTGGGTCTTCTGCATTTACCCATGGTAGTAGTGACAAAGCTTGTGGTGAAGGCAGCTCTGTCCTGAGTAAAGGGGAGGGGTTGTCACACACTAGTTGTGCAAGAACTTCAACTAGACTGCTGCTGATGCTCTTGCAAGTGTCTGGTGATTGCGGCTTGCTTCTGGGTCCCAAAATAAACAGATCGATGTTCCTCTGTCTTCTCCAGGTTCTCCGCGGAGGGGCCAGTCAGCGTCCTTTGACCCCAAATCAGAACCAGCAGGGACAGCAGACTGATCCGCTGGTGGCTGCTGCAGCCGTCAATTCTGCTCTTGCCTTTGGACAAGGGCTGGCAGCGGGGATGCCAGGTAGGGGCTCCGAGGGAGCTGCAATTTCTCCAGTGCCCAAGGAGATCTAAGAAAATTATATCTTGTGTCTCTGCATGGTGTCACATTTGGCTGGCATTCAGCAGTGGGGTTTTTTTTTTTATTGTTTTCTGGTTTAATCTGTGGGTATAGAAGACACTTTTGAGAGGCTGTTAGATGGTGAACCTAACTACCTATGCAGCATTTAAGTTAAATCAAGGTTTAGGTCCCCGTTCCACAGATGAAAACAAATGTCATCAACTGTATTGCTGTATGGGTGCATTAGTTGCTTGCATACTCAAAAGAATTGATGGCCCCTATTGGAAGTTGCTTTCAGTTTTTTCTGTGGATCATGCTAGCTTATGTGATCTTTATTTTAAAACCTCAGAGGTATCTTAGTCCCATTCATTAGCCTTGTCTTTCTATCCCTGCCAGGTGCTTGACTTTAACAGGATAAGGACTTCCCCTTCATAATTTCTTCCAGGCAAATACTAGTGGCTTAAAAACAAGAAAAGAAAATGGATAAAAGGAAGCAGGGTTTTATTGTAATTTGTAGTTCTACAAGAGAGAAGCTACTGTATGAATTTTAGCTCTGATCCATGAGGCTGTGTGGTACAAATGCTTTTGACATTCAGTTATACAGAATATTATTGTAATGGCAAAGGGCAAACGTAAGTATTTCTCTGAATAATGTGCAAGTATGTCCCACTGGTCAAATATAAGATAACAGGATTATTTCGACCCCAGGTCTCCTCACTGGAAGTGTCACATGGTTGTTACACAGGGTTTTTCTATTATTTAAGAAGAATGTTGCTGTATTAAGTTACAGAATGAACTATAACATGCATGTTTCCAAGCAGTCTGCAAATTTCCTTAAATATGCATTATTGGGGGCTTGGATGTTATATTTGCAAAGCAAATAATCACAGAAAGCATTCTGTTTGTGACCCCACCTTGGAGAACCATGCACTTTTTCTTCAAAGTTTTATTTAACTGTACAATTACATAGCAAGGTACCTAAATAGCTATATACTACTGAAAGTCTTTTGCTTTGTGTATCACCAACATATTTGATTTACGAGTTTTTATTTATGTATGTTAAAGTATGCTTTATGATACATACCTTCAAAAATGCATAACTTTAAGTTCCATGTCTTGTTGGCATGTGTGTGCACATTGAACAACTTCAGCATACAGTGGGAGAGTTGGAAGTGCAGTGTGTTCACATATATGAAAAGTCTCAGCACATGTCATACAAAAGTGCTATTTCTTTTTCCTTATAAGTATTTTAAGACCTTTTTTTTTAATCCACATAACTGAATTTACACAGAGGGCAATGCTAGTGTAGTAGTTTGGGGGGGAGGGGAAATGCCTTCTCTACCTGAAAGTCTTACCAGTGTCAAGTCGTAGACTGTTAATACAGATTTTTTTTTTCCAGGAGAAGCAGAACTATTGTTGCTTTTTCTTTTTCCATTCAGATTATCCTTTAAAAATCCTTTTGCACTGTGCTTGTCTGAAGACAATTGATCTGCCATGTGTTGTGTTGCTTGTTACCTTACCTGTGCACCTGTAATTTGCCTCTTCAGGTTACCCAGTGCTGGCTCCTGCTGCTTACTATGACCAAACAGGTGCTCTAGTGGTGAATGCAGGGGCCAGGAATGGGCTGGGGGCCCCTGTCCGTCTGGTAGCCCCAGCTCCAGTCATTATCAGCTCCTCCGCCGCGCAAGCAGGTGAGTCCCCAGGCCGTCAAGTGAAAATTGGCTCTATCCCTGGCAGAGGGTGGAACTGAAATCCTCCAGGCTTTGCTGGCAATGATGACACACTTGCCCTCACTGAGATCCATTGCGGGGATTGTTGTTGAGAACATCCTCTGTGCTCACTGTGGGCTGAGCCTCCAGAACAGCCTCAGAGGTAGCGTCGCATAAACTCTATTAATAATTTTGCAGAGTTTCATGACAGTTATTTAAATTTGTCTGCTGGCATCTAGTTTCCCACGTAATAAAAGAGTTTAGCCTGTGTTGAATTCCCAAATGATCACCTTGCGTAAAATGTTACGTGCCTGGCCTTTGCCATGAGTTGTTTCGAGTTTTATTAGGGTTCTTTGGGAGTTCAAGGCTTCAAAAGGATTTTTTTCAGCCAGAATCTGTGCGTGTAAGCAGTCTTTGCCAGTGTTAGTAACAGATTACGAAATGGGCCTTTTAATTGTTTCCTTGTAGCTCTTGTTTATTTTGCTTTTTCTTTTACTTTGGAACTGGCTGAAAAACAAAAGTACTTGGTTTTGATGTTTTTAGCACCGCAGGATTGTGTTTCGTGTGCTAAAGGACAATTTTGCATATTTCAAAACTTGTGTTTCTTAATTGGATATTGCTAAGTGTGTGGCTGTATTGATTTGAATCTTAGATCTTGGGAGAAAGGGAACACTTTTCTGTGTTTCATCTATGTAATACAAGCAGCAGTAATAGTAACTAGGCGATGTTGGTATTCAGTGGCTCTGTGCAAGACTTCTGGAGCTCAGATACAAAGTCAAGAGACTTTATGCAGAGTTTGATGCGAAAGGGAGATTTTCATCCTGAGAGGAAAGAAAAAAAATCTATAGTAAATAAAAGGATCCTGCTAAGTTTTAACTTCCAAAACGGCTACAAAAATGAATTTTTTCAGTCTATGCTTCCAATTACTTTCTCTTCAGCGGTTGCAGCAGCTGCAGCTTCAGCCAATGGTGCAGCGGGTGGCCTGGCAGGAACAACAAACGGACCGTTTCGCCCTCTAGGAACTCAGCAGCCCCAGCCCCAGCCCCAGCAGCAGCCCACCAACAACTTGGCATCCAGCTCGTTTTACGGCAACAACTCTCTCAGCAGCAATTCCCAGAGCAGCTCACTCTTTTCTCAGGGCTCTGCCCAGCCTGCCAACACTTCCCTGGGATTCGGAAGCAGCAGCTCTCTTGGTGCCACGCTGGGGTCTGCGCTGGGAGGATTTGGGACAGCAGGTAAGAACAGCAGCTTCTTCATGGGGAAAAAGGAGAGAAGCAGATAGCTCCCAATGCAGCTAGTTGGCCTGCGAGCCGCTGGAGCTGGCGCTGGTGCACCAAGCTGCTGAGCCCTCCTTTTCATCCATTTGAGGTTAAATGGAAATTTTCCTTTAGGGACTACTTTGGCTTTCAAAATCTGCAGTGCTTTCTGGTGAAAATTCTTGTAGTAGATGATATAATTAGAAGTACCGAAGTAGTGAATTTGTTTTGTAATACGTATTATCAGGTGTCCCCTTGTTGATACGGTTTAAATTTTTAAACAGCTTTGGATTTCCTTGCCTTTACCTGCATGTGCTTGGTGGAGATACTGGACTAACAGGAACTGGGTCCAGGGTGGTATCCATCCATGTGCTCTTACCACAGAATAATGGCTGAGTAACTTCATGATTTTAAAATAGCTGATCTGAGGTGGTTTCCATGTTTTATTCTGGGAATTGTTTCTATTGTACACCAAAAAAAGTCACTTATTGTGCTTGCAAGAAATGCTATGTACATGGTTTGTTTTGATTTGTTTGTCAGGTGGTTGGAGACAAAGATCTCTTTTCGGAATAAAACCAAATCAGAAAGATGTCTGTGGGTTGGGGTTTTCTTCCTTGGGTTTGGGTTTTTTTGAAGTAGAACAATTGTTTTAATTACTGCTTAGTCTCAGAGGTAGTAATTATGTCCTGAACTTTCCTGCTTTCATCAGCATGAAGGGCAAGTTAAAACATGCCTTTTGAACCTGCTTCATCAGAAAAGACTGAGGGGCATACTGTCACTGCATCAAATCACAGTTTTATATAAAAGTTATTCTAAAAATTTTTCTTAAACCCAGTCTGAGAATTTGAACCATCTTGGATTCAGGTGAACACAGCATTTGCTCCTTTCATTTCAGTTTGTTTAACTAATTGAATTCAATTAATAGTTTGCTCAGTGCCAAGATGCACAGACTTGTTTGCCCTCAATCAATGAATAAAAATGTGAGGCTGTTGCTTCTAGAACTTCTGTGCAGTCATGAAAAATGATTAGTTCATTACAGTTAACAATTTCGCTATTTATTAAACTAGATTTTAATACAAAATTGATTTTTTTTTTCCTCAAGTTGACAGTGCATTTAAAGAGTTCGTATTTGAGTATCAAGACAACTCTTTGAAAATATGTTGGGTTTATGTGTTAAATTGAATTCTGATTTCTATCTCAATAAAGCTTGGTGCAAACAGCAGCTGTTTTCTAATATAATGGAAGGTGAGCACAAGGATTTCAAGTAAATGTACACGAAGCTGTACATGCTCTTAAGTAAACATGAATAGATAAAATCTCATGTTGGATTTGTTTTAGCTCTAATGGCCAAAGAATAAATACGAGGCAATGCTTGTAGGGCAATCTAATATCTTCTGTTAGACTAAGTGATATGCTTAGGGGAAAAGAGCTTTGAAGTGTGCAAACCTTCTTCTGAAGGTTCAGAAGCAAAGCGCAAGTGTTTGTGTCCAAAAGCCAATGAGTTCACTTCATTTCATTCTGTCACTTCCCTTAGGTAGATTTTTATCTTCTTGATCTTTCTACTTGTAGAGTTTTGGAGCTGTATTTCTCAGTGTGTTCTATTGGTACAAAACCTACAAAACTATACATGCAAAGACAGGATTCAATCTAATTTTTTAAATCAAGGATTTCTGCTTGATCATTAACAACGTGGTTTTAATTAATGCATTTCATTTAGGCACATGCAACACCCTTAGGAAAACAACAGCCTGGTGCAATGCAGTTGTTAATAGGTGCCGTTGTACTGGCTCTCCAGCTATCCAGTTGTCTCAGGCAGCTTGTTGACATCACCCAATTATACTCTCTTCCTCTTTACAGTTGCTAACTCCAACACGGGCAGTGGCTCCCGCCGAGACTCCCTTACAGGGAGCAGTGACCTGTACAAGAGGACATCCAGCAGTTTGACACCTATAGGACACAGTTTTTATAATGGCCTTGGCTTTTCCTCCTCTCCTGGACCTGTGGGAATGCCTCTGCCCAGCCAAGGACCTGGCCACTCTCAGACTCCACCGCCTTCCTTATCTTCACATGGATCATCTTCAAGTTTAAACCTGGGTAAGAGCCACGATGCCACTGTCCTGGCACTGCAGGTTACTGCTCTGCTGTCCCTTGGTGCAGAGATGTAAACACCCCACTGCTGGGTAGGTGAGGTACCTGCTGCCTGGTTGCTGCTCTTACGCCTGTGGCAGGGTCCCTGCTTTTGCAGAAAAAGTAGGTGAAACGCTGAAGCAGGAGTTGTAGCGCCTATGTTACATGTTTGTCTCTTGCAGTAGCTCAGCTGTTAAACAGGAAAGTTTATGTATTGCCTCCTTGTTTCCTCATCTCTACATTACAGATAACAACATTTCCAAGTGTTTGAAAAACAAACTGGCTTTCTTGCGCAGACCTTGGTAACAGCACCAATTGTTATCCTTGAATAAAATAAATATGTAGGGCTGATCCTTAAACTTGTCAAATGTTTTAAAATAGCCATTAAGTTTTCAATAATAAATTAATGAGCTTAGAATACAGTTTCATCTTTTAACCAAAATATGCAATGTTATCTGGAGCAGTACTTAGCTTTTAGCTGAGGATTTTGTGAGTTTGCTTTTGAAATTTTCCCATCAATGTGGCCTTATCAAAAGCGCATTAGTGCATGGGAGAGGCTTTCTTAATCTTGGTAAGATACATTACTTTATGCAAACTACATCTTCTGGAAGAGCTTCTCGTTAACCCAGAGCTCTTACATATAATAAAGTAAATCTTTAAAATAAATAAAGCAAATACTAAATAATAACGCAGTTCTCATCTGAACTTCCTGAAGTGTTCATTTCCAGGCCTCATAAAGAAACAAGATAGGTTATTCGTTGCATCTGCACCAGATAATTTAGTATTTGCTTAAAAAATCACCTTGTTTTGGTTCTGTCACATCTCTGTCTGGATTTAGCAAAACTTTTGGTTATCAGAACATTTTCCATACATATACACACACTCATCAAATACTATATTGATCATGTTTATTACATGCATGTGTGATAAATTTGATGCTGGCTAAAGGTTAGCATGGAATAGTAATAAATATGGTTTTTTTAGATCAAGTTTAGATTTACCATCTTTCCTTGTTCAGAGCTTTAATAGAATTCAAAGGGTTTTTAACTTTATTTATGCAGCTGTACAGTCCTTAAGCTGACAGTTAAATAGCTACAATAAATTAGTGCTGAAGACTAACCAGATTCCAAATCTGGCACTAAAAAAAGTCTGTTGCCCCTGCAGGCAAACAAAAGAATGAATCTTAAAAACTGGATCAGAGAAAGGTTAATCTGTTTGAGAACAAACTCTGGAAAGAAAGTGGAGTTACCATTTACATAAATGGTAACCCAGAGCAGTTAGCATGGGTCTTCCCATCTTGACAAAATATTCCTCTCCTTGTAGCCAGGTTTCCTCTGTGGCTGACTCTGCTTGGTACACACAAAAAAATAATCTCATGTAGAATAGCTCTGCATTTGTGTGGTTTTCGCCTTGAAATCTGTAAAAGATAATTTTATTTTTTAAAGTTTCTCTTTCACCTGTAATGGTAGACAGTGTTAAATGTAGCTGTAGTTTCCTTTAGTTGTAAAATAAGATTTAATATTATAAAAACAGCACAGGCATTGTTTTTCCTTATAAGAAGCTTGAGGGTGATTCCTTTTCTATTTGGAGTGATATCAGAAGTGGTTTGTGATAAAAAGGATGAGGAGTATTTGTAAATATCTAAAAATGAAAGGACAGATGGGAACACCCAAATGTATTGTTTGTAAAAAGGGCAATTAGAGCAGTTGGGTTTAGAACCACGTCCTATCACTGTGTTACATGGAGGAAGATAACCTGGGACAGTCACTTCAAGTAACTTTGATTTCAGGGTTATGTAAAGACCTAAGAAGTTGGCATTAAATCTGACATGCAATCAGCAAATCTATGGTTAAACGCAGTGTAGGTTGTGGGTTTGCCTTTGTCATGTCTCATGGATGCGCAAGTCAATCATTTGTTGGGTTGGTGATGTGTGCAAAGATTCAGCTCTGGCTCTTCAGGCCTTCTGAAAGCTCATAGCTGTGAAAAATGGTGTGTATTTATCAAGCTAGGGTTTTTTCTGGTGTTGTAAAGTGACCTTGTAAAACGTCTGGGCAATCACGAATACCTGAAATAACCATGCAGCCAGTTCTTACGAAAAGAGCTACTGGAGGAGGAAGGCTGAGCTAAATGCATGCTTTAAACTCAAAGGTGTATGCAACATATGCAACTGTGCATAGCTAGGTTAAAGCAACTGTAAATAAATATGCACTTTTGGGTGCTAAAGGCAACATGTGCCCTCTTCTTCCCCACTATTGATCAAAATTATAGAATTATAAATTGCTAAATACATTTTTTTAAATTATAAAATTTTATTTTGGCCAGGTTATGCTTCACCTTGGTTCATGTAGTCCCACAACCAGTTTTTGCCAGCCCTTGTGTATGTAGCTAGCATGGTCAATAGGAACACTTACCATGCTGCACCCTGGGGCTGAATGTGTCCGGCTCTGGGTTTTCCCAGTTTGGAATGGGGATCAGGATTTGCAGCAGATAACATTAAAATAATTAGTTATGATATTCTTGCAGGAGCTGCTTGGGAGAGAGCTGTCCCATACTGTAGTCAGCCTGTAATTTAAAAGGCAGGATTGGTGTGAGGAAGCTGATACACGCATGTGGGAATTAAATTTATTAGAGATTTTGGGGGAAAACTGGCTGGGGAGTTGATAACCAGTTAGCTGTGACCGACTGGGAGGGCTGTAGGGCTGTGTCTCCCTGGGTGGCTGGGTGGCACACCCCAGCAGCAGGCTGCACGGGGTGACAGGTTGGGACAGTGATGCTGGCGGGGGTGTCTCCGGGCTGGCTGGCTCCTGCCCTTCCCAGCCCTGGGGAGGGAGCATGGGGTCCCCTCGGCTGGGCGGGTGCTGCCTGGCGCCTCTGCACTTAGCCCTTCGTAGGGGAGAGCAGCAGGGACGTCTTCTCTGCCTGCTTTCTCACAGAGCCATCTTTTCATCTTCCTTTTTCTTCCCTATTGTTCTGGTATTTCTCATACTGGGAACTCCTGCGTTGCAGAGCAATTTGAGGGCCTTATAAAAGTCCCCTGGAAGCTTGCTTAAGAAGTGCTTTGTTTTCAGACAGCAGCCTTTGTGTTTCTTCCCCTGTTTTCTTTTTGACTCATCCTTTCATTGTCCCTCCCCCCCCCCCCCCCATCAGTAATTCTTTCAGGTTAACATCTGTCTCAAGTGTCCCAGCAAGCACTGAGAAGATGACTTACCATTTCAAAATAGGAAACGCTCAGTTGTTATGGCTGTGGCGTGAGTCCGAGTAACGTGTCCGCCTTGGAATCCCCAGGATACAGTCTGTGCACTTTGTCCTCCCTGGATGCAGATTTTTCCTGACATATCCCAGACACTTTTAAGAAAACATGGTTGGTATGTTCAGAGACAGAATCACACTACAGCTATCACTTTTCATACAACCTCCATGTACTGTATACAGTGCTGGTTTGCTGTCATATATCAATGCAGGGTGCATTGGATGGACAGCATGGTGTTAGCACGATAGGATGTTTCCACAGGGTTTGTAGACCCCCCTTTTGAAGTTTGTTCTGGCTGAGGATGCAGAACTGATTGGTGCCAACATCTTGCAGGACTCCTGTCCCTTCTTTGGGGTTTTTGCCCCCTTTGTTCTACTCTAGTGTCCCTAAGAGCTTCAGGAGCTTCCAGCCTGTGTGTGTTGCTCTTGAACAAGGAGCTGTTTCATTGTAGTTATTGGTAAGATCCCACCGAAGCACTCACATGGCAAGTCCAGGATAAGAAGAGAATCAGGCCCAGTTAGCATGGTGTTACGAAAGGCAGGTCCTGCTTGACCAACCTGATCTCCTTCTATGACCAGGTGACCCGCCTAGTGGATGAGGGAAAGGCTGTGGATGTTATCTTCCTTGACTTCAGCAAGGCCTTTGACACTGTCTCTCATGGCATACTCCTTGAGAAACTGGCGTCTTGTGGCCTGAATGGGTGCACTCTTCACTGGGTGAAAAACTGGCTGGATGGACGAGCCCAGAGGGTTGTGGTGAATGGGGTGAAATCCAGTTGGCGGTGGGTCACAAGTGGTGTTCCCCAGGGCTCGGTGTTGGGCCCTGTTCTGTTTAATATCTTTATTGATGATTTGGATGAGGGGATCGAGTGCACCCTCAGCAAGTTTGCAGACGACACCAAGTTGGGAGGCAGGGTCGATCTGCTGGAGGGTAGGGAGGCTCTACAAAGAGATCTGGACAGGCTGGATCGATGGGCTGAGGCCAGTTGTATGAAGTTCAACAAGGCCAAGTGCCGGGTCCTGCACTTCAGTCACGGCAACCCCATGCAGCGCTACAGGCTTGGGGAAGAGTGGCTGGAAAGCTGCCTGGCAGAGAAAGACCTGGGGGTGCTGGTTAACAGCTGGCTGAATATGAGCCAGCAGTGTGCCCAGGTGGCCAAGAAGGCCAGTCGCATCCTAGCCTGTATCAGAAATAGTGTGGCCAGCAGGAACAGGGAGGTGGTTGTTCCCCTGTACTCGGCACTGGTGAGGCCGCACCTCGAGTCCTGTGTTCAGTTTTGGGCCCCTCACTACAGGAAAGACATTGAGTTGCTGGAGTGTGTTCAGAGGAGGGCAACCAAGTTGGTGAGGAGCATGGAGCACAAGTCTTATGAGGAGCGGTTGAGGGAACCGGGGCTGTTTAGTCTAGAAAAGAGGAGGCTGAGGGGAGACCTTATCGCTCTCTACAACTACCTGAAGGGGGGTTCTAGTGAGGTGGGTGTTGGTCTCTTCTGTCAGGTGGCTGGAGATAGGACAAGAGGAAATGGCCTCAAGTTGAGGCAAGGGAGATTTAGGTTAGATATTAGGAAAAATTTTTTTACTGAGAGGGTTGTCAAACATTGGAATGGGCTGCCCAGGGAAGTGGTTGAGTCACCATCCCTGGCGATATTCAAAAATCGAGTGGACAGGGTACTTCAGGACATGGTTTAGTGGGCATGGTTAATGGTTGGACTCAATGATCTTGAAGGTCTTTTCCAACCTAAATGATTCTATGATTCTATGAAGTCTGGGATCTGGCAAAGTCACTGTATTCCCAGCCACACATTGGCATAAAGGAGCTTGAGATGTTCCAATGTTTCTGACCTTTGGTGTTTGACAGGTGGGTTTCAGAAGCGCTTGCTTGATTTAGGAAACCTGTTCCCCACGGTCTCTTAATTCCCAGTATGATGTTGAACATCATGAGGAGACCTGCAGACAGCATCTCCAGAAGAAAGAGAGACAAGTAGAAAACTGGAGTAATTTGTCGTTTATTTTGAATCTCTAAAAAGATCAGAAGGTTTTTCTCAGAAAACCTCTAACAGAGACTTTTTCTGCACAAACTGTGCTTTCCCTCTTAACTAAAGAGATAAGGCAGAGGTGATAACAGCTAAACCCTTTCCTCTTACAGCCATTCGTAGATGATCAGGAACTAGTTTTCCACTTCAGCGTGTTACTGGTATGACTCTTACTTGCTCCAGGCTTTCAAAAAACAAGTGGTAATTCTGAGCTCTTTGAATGCCATGGAAAACATCAGTACACCGTTGCTCAGCTTGTCACTGTTGGGTTTCCTTTACCTGAGAGGTGATTAACTGTTCCTTTGAACATGCTGGTCCTTCCAGCAGTAAGGAATATCACTTGGTCACTTTTCAGACTTCTTGCTCAATTAAGAAGTTAGGTAGGTAGAGAAGATGATGGCTGCACCGTTGGCAAGGCAGCATAAAAAAAGAGATGTGAACAAGAAGCTCTCAAGTCTCCTCGAGAAAGCAGAGCTTTGGCATCAGCTCTGGAGAAGTCAGAACACGTTTGCCCAGCTCAGAGAAAGGGGAACTTAATTAGGCCATTATCAGATACTTAATTCTGATACAGTGTTTCCTGCATGGGAGCTTCCTTCAGGTATTGATGGCAGAGGAGTGCAGTTCACTCAGCTCTTTTTTTATTTTATTTAATTTTTTTTTTTCTAGACACTGTCATGGGCACAACTGCCAGGAGGTGGTCTGTTCTCTCTGCAGACAGCCCTACCAGTGTTTGCCTTGCAGGTCTTCCCTCCTGTGCAAAGACTTCTTGTAGCTTTTTTTTTTCCAGGTGGTTTGCCTTCTCTGCCTCATGTTGGTCTTTCAGGTGGCAGGTTCCCATGTGATAAGAATATTTTTCTTGGGAGGACTTTGTCCCACCCAGGAAAAACCGTACTCACTCAAGGCATCTTGCGGTCTTTGACCAGCAGAGGGATCCCAAGCCCTGCAAGAAAGGGAAGAATCCTATGCCATAGCTCTGAAGCAAATTTTGAAAAATTATGGGCAAGGAAACAGCGTTTAAAGGTTTTAAGTTGGTTCCTATCGGCACTTGCAGTTTACTAACTATATGATGAATCATTACCTATTCCTCATATACCTGTTACTGGCTAACTCAGCGGCTGTCTTAAATATGGGTGAAAATCTTTAGGGCATTTGTGAAAGCACAGGATTTTTTGAAGTATTTATTTATTTATTGTTTTTAATTTATTGTTATTTACCTGTATTTAATAGTGATTTTTATGGCTTTTATACCCAAACTTTTTATACTTGCTTCTTGCTTCCTTTTTCTTATCTAATTTCATCTTAATTCTGTCCCCCACCCCCAGTATGCTTCTTTCAAATCAATCTTTCACACAGCAGCAGGATAGGTGAAAAAAAACCCGAGGATGGAGGATAAGGTAATTAGAAACCGCAAATTAGCCAAAAGCTGCAAGTGGTGGGATTAACATTTGTCTGTTTTAGACAGTTTCAATGCAGAGCAAGGAACAGAAGTTGTTACAGTCTTTTCTTAGCTGAACTCTATAGCTGTTCCTAACTTAATGTAATGGTGCCATGCTAAGGAATGATGCTTGAACATGTCCCCATATAAATTATCTTGTGGGCAGTTGATTTAGCTTAGTTGAGAACACTTCCCAGCTGAACCAATGTCAGAAACCCATCTCGGTGGAAAAGGAGTATATAGAAGTAAAATGGCATGCACATGTTGTAAATGAATCCCCTGGCCACTTTATTTCATCTCGTGGAATGCCCTTGTTTTTATGACTTGCAGGAGGGCTCACAAATGGGAGTGGCCGTTACATCTCTGCTGCTCCTGGAGCTGAAGCCAAGTACCGCAGTGCAAGCAGTGCCTCCAGCCTCTTCAGCCCCAGCAGTACGCTCTTCCCTTCATCTCGCTTGCGCTATGGGATGTCTGATGTTATGCCCTCTGGCCGAAGCAGGCTGCTTGAAGACTTTCGCAATAACCGGTACCCTAATTTACAGCTGAGGGAGATTGCTGGGCACATCATGGAGTTCTCCCAAGATCAGCATGGTTCCAGGTGGGATTAAAAACCTTGTGCTATGGGAAGCTCTTAGGACACCATCATTTGCAATTTGCATCACATCCCGAAGCAAAGAGGCAGAACAGGGAAAAGGAGGTGTGAAAAGACAAGTAGTGTAACACTCTGACCCTTCATTTTAAAGATTGTTTGGGTACAAATGCTGATAGCAGGAGTTCCTCCTCTAAAGAAGAGCTTGTTTGCTTTGTAATTTGCTTGCTAGTCCCACTGGTGTAGCTTTAATGCATTTTAAAGAGCTGTCTGGACACGAGACCTTGCTGTATTACTCTATTGAGATCTGCTTTGGTTGGCATGAGGAGATTTTTGGGGTACTGACAATGATGTGTGGCCACGGACCTCATGGCTGTGACCACCCCGAGGTTTCAGATTGCTGGATAGGGCACCTGTGTTTTAAAGATTTGTTTTGCAAGAGCTTAGTATATGAGGCTTTGGAAAGGATTTGTATTAACAAATGTGTTAAGGGCATATGTGCCAGCGACATCACACCAGTCCTATTTTTCAGGTTTATTCAGCTGAAACTGGAGCGTGCTACCCCAGCAGAACGTCAGCTTGTGTTCAACGAGATCCTCCAGGCAGCTTATCAGTTGATGGTCGATGTATTTGGAAATTACGTCATCCAGAAGTTCTTTGAAGTAAGTCTGCATTCCCCTGCAAGTCTTACTCGGATGTCTGCTGTCCTGAGGTATTGGACAAGCTTGTAGAAACCCTGGTATATGGCTAAAACGGTGGATATCTGTCAACACTGATGTCATCTCCTCCCCACAGGCTGTTGCATCATTCCTGTTGGGGTGACTGAGGTGTGGGACTCATAAAGATTCACCTGAAAAGTAACACTTTGCTTTGAGGTGCAAAAGGTGTAGGAATAAATAGCAGCATATCCAGGAGATGTAGGTCCAACAAGACTTTTCAAGGATGCTGTGCTGAGCTGCCAGAGAAACTTTTCCAGTGAACAGCATCTGCTGGAAGAAAGTGTTGTTTTTTCATACCAGGAGGTTGGGCAAACACCCATGTCTCCTTCTTGAAACTGGTCTGTTCCTTCTCCACCAAGCCTTTGTGGTTCTTCTGTCCAGTGATTTTTATATCAACCCTGTCAAGGGTTAGTGAACTGGCACATGTCACCCTGGTGGCTCCAGCACCTTTGACTCTGGAGTTAGTTTCACATGTCAGGCACGTCTGAGACACAGAACAGACATCTGGCTTGTGTCTGTTCACATCCATTGAGGTGTGGTTGGTATTTTCTTTTCAGTAGGCAGAGTGTTTCTTGTTTAACAGTTTGGTGTGACAGCGTGGGAGGGCTGCTGTGCTGCTTGGCCACCTGAGGGTTTTGTGCTTGTAGTGAATGGTTTTCATCTTCCCAGTTTGGCAGCCTGGAACAGAAGTTAGCCTTGGCAGAACGTATCCGTGGGCATGTTTTGTCCCTGGCTCTGCAGATGTACGGCTGTAGGGTGATCCAGAAGGCCCTTGAGTTTATTCCCCCAGACCAGCAGGTAATTGTAAGTTTCAATTTTAACTTTCTTCTTGATGTTTAACGTTCCTTGCCGTTTGGTGACCTGAACTGCGACCTTCTGTTCCTCTTGTGGCTGGTGTTCTTTTGGTTTGGTTTATGGCATGTTTGTTACATTTCATGTGCATGATAAAAGTGCGTGATGCTGTTCTTGGGTCTCGTTGTCATCTCCTTGTTCCACTTAACTGGTATTGGTGTTGGTTCTCTGTTAATTCCCCGAAATCAGATTATGTATGTAGGGGAAACTGAGAATGATGGTGAATTAGAAGACATTTTAAAATCCCTTGAAAGAAGCAGAGCCAGAGTTTTGCCTTTAACGTTCACTGAGATACCACTGCTTTGATATGTGGGTCAATATTCTGCTTTCCTGCAGTGAGATGTATGAGGAGCTCCTAGTTCCTGTTGAGCTAGGCCTGGCATTGGAGAGATGTGGATGATAGCCAGAGTGCCACTCAAAGCTCATTAATAAAGCAGTTCCTCTAGGGTTTTATGAACAATGAATTAAGATGGAAAATACGCTCAGCAAGCTAACTAATAAAGATGTTAGGAATCATAATACAAGAAACTCAATGTAGGTTATTAAATTAAAAAGCTGAAAGAGGCTTTAGGAATGCTCATTCCCTTTAGGTTGAGCCTGAGCTAAGCTGTTGCCTTAGTGTGTTAGCAGGGTGGTGCCCAAGCTCCCGCACTGCTGGTCCGAGGATTTACTAATTGTCTTCCTCCAGAATGGTATTTTTGAGTACTCTGTGCTCCTGAAATGCCTGGGTTTGTATCAGTTGCAAAACTGAACTCATCCAGTTTCGTAGTATCGTTAAATTCCCCAAAACTGTCATTCTCTGTTTTCTGACTGTGAAGCTTTTAGCCTGCACGTGTGGTACATTAGTTATATCTAAACTTTATCTGCTCGGATTCCTTAATTATCATGCAGTATTACCTTGCCTATGTAAAATACTAGCAAGTTCTAATCCCAGTGCTGACCCCATTTTAGCAACATATGAAGCTGATACTGGAAAAGTTAGTGAAGTTTGGGAATTTTAGATTTCTTTCTCTTTGAGGGGAGCAGAGGAGGAAATGGGGGATGCCTAGTTAAGTTGTGGATCAGTAAAATTTCTTAAATTTGCATACTTCTAAGAGGACACATGTTTAATGAAGGAGTGCTTTGTTTTAATTTCGTAACAGTATTTTTCTTGGTGGTTTCTGTAGCACAGCAAGCTTCATCTCAGCACTTGGCCACTGGAAAACTTCCAGTTTGAAATACATTGGTGCATCCTTCATACCTTTCATATTCTTGACCACATTTAGCAATGAAAACTTTGCATTTATCAGCCATGAATCCTGGTGGTGCTTTCTGTTTGTCCTTCTCTCCTCCTAATAGAATGAGATGGTACGGGAGTTGGATGGCCATGTCCTGAAGTGCGTGAAAGACCAGAATGGTAATCATGTGGTGCAGAAGTGTATTGAGTGTGTGCAGCCTCAGTCCCTGCAGTTTATCATTGATGCATTTAAGGGACAGGTAAGTCCTTGACCAAGATACTGACTCATTCTTTATGTTCTTATATGTTGCTCTGAATAGCATGAGAGTGGCTGTAACTTCTTCAACTTTTTTGAATTTTAAATTTTAGCAAGCATCAGTTGAAAGGTCTGTGCAGCAGCATTAGGGAGCCTAGAAACTCTTTGGTCATATCTTTTACCATTTCTGTGCAGGTATATCACAGTAAAGCTTCCTTGTGAAAATCTGTTTTCCTGGAACATCAAGTATTTTTTGACTGATGGAGGGGAAAACAAGTCTCTCGCTAGTCTATCTTCATAGTAAAGGTGGTGAGCAGAGTTTTGTGATGGGTATAGTAAACTTTCATTATGATCCCTGTCTGTGAGGATGGCTTAGAGGACTGCTGTTTCCCAAAGGTCTCAGACCAGGGGTAAACCATGAGTTTAATCTAGAAAAGGGCAGTTACTTGTGCTTCATTCTCCTAGTTTTTTTCTTGGTATCTTCTCCTGAACTGATGTCCTGGATATTAATTGTGTAGCTGGCTTTATTCTGCCAGCATGTCTTATTCTGCGTGTAGTCAGCTTGTCTTCCATTACAAAAGCACTGGTTTGGGCGTTTCCAACTTCAACTTAATTGGCTTTGGAGGGGAACTTTGAAGCATTGAGGGATTTGCCACAGGGGTGTGAGGATAGCCTGGGGTTATTATAGCAGGAACCAGGCTTCATTAGTTTGGCTGCTCCTGGAACAGCTGTGAAAGTGGGGCTTTGTTTGGCTATGTCAAAACAAGCAGGATTCTAGCTGGCCAAGAAACTGGCTCAGCAGATTTGCTGGTTAGAGTTTAGCTTTGGACCTTCCACTAGGGAGTTAGGCAAGGCAGAAATACCTCTGGGAACTTCGTTGATGGCACTGACATTTCTTTGACCAGCTGTCCCAGTTTCATCAACTTTCATATGGAAGATTACACTTACTGCTTCAAGACTATTTTTCGGCAGTTAATTGTACTTCAAGTCCTGTTTTCCTGCACAGTTTACTCAATAGTTATTAAAATTTTGTAGACTGTCAATTTAACTTCAGTGCTTGGATTTGCTACTTTTGTTAATTTTAAGCAACCAAATAGGACTTTGTGCTTTAGACAGAAAACTGTGCAGCACTAATAAAATGTGTCATGTTCTTACCAACAGATTTGGTAATCCGTTAGAAATGAGAAAGAAGGTTCTTTGTTGTCACTTCTCCTAAGCACAGTTAAGGCTTTTAAACAAATCCAAATAGTTGAGGAAAATCCTTTGCTGAGCACTTTTAACCTTTCTGGTTCATACCATTTCTTACATAGCTTAAAATACGTAGCTGGCAAACAGTATGCTGGATTTATTCTTCTGAAACAGTGTTTTAACACAGCTTCTAATAATGATTGGTTGTCCCCGTGTTCTTTTTATTAATCAAGAGGCTTTACCATTTGTTTTCCTGTTTCATGAATGGGGAAGTTGAAGCACAGGGTAGGGTTGTGATGTGCCTGTGATCACCCAGTTAGTCCTGTGGCAGTGGGGAACAGATGTTTCCAGTTTCAGTTTATGCTATCTGGAGCTGCCCTGCTGCAAGCTGGCATTACCTACCATGCCTGTGAAAAAAACCGCCATGTGTTTATTTAATTCCGAAAGGTTTCTAGGAATAACAAAGACTAACAGATGTGTTGCTGCCTGTGCTTGCCTGTCTTTGTTGAACGCAGGTTTTTGCATTGTCTACACATCCATATGGCTGTCGTGTAATCCAGAGGATCCTCGAGCACTGTCTTCCTGAGCAGACCCTTCCCATCTTGGAGGAACTTCACCAACACACCGAGCAGCTTGTTCAGGTCAGTGTGGGAAGGGGGAGTGCAAGTGCTGCGAGATGTTTCTCAGTTACTGCTTTGTATCGGGAGGAAAGCTCCTGGCAGCCTATTTGGGACTGCAGCTGTAGTGCTGCTGGGGTGATGTGAACACAGGAGCTCTGTTCCTGATGAGAAATGGGAAGGAACACGGCAGATAAGAAATGTATCACCACTAATTGTTTTGGCTATGTGCAAATATCCAGCAGGTATCAAAGTTGTAGTTACTTTCCTTTTTGAAAAGGATCTTAAGTATTGAGTGGGTGCGTGTCCTAATGCTTCACTCCAGAAGTTACAGTGCAGGTAAGACCTAAAGGGAGTTGATGGGAAAAGCTGATTACTTCTAGGAAAAAAAAGTGCCAAGTAATTGGGGTTCTTAAAATGTGGTTGTTTTATGCACACCCCCTTCCTGGCTGCCTTTCTTCTTTCTCGCAGTCCTTCTGAGAACTTGTTTTACTAGCATTCTGGTGTTGGGGCACAATGGATATAACAGCAAATGAACCCTGTCCTATATGCTCACCTATTTAGCGCATGGAAGGTGGGAAGAGGTTGGGCATGGAGGCAAGGCATTGGGTCATGCCTCTGGTATTTTGAACTGGGAAAATAGATATCTTGTGATCTGAATATACACACATTCAGAATATGAACATGCATAAGGACAGTCTTCTGTAGCTAGAACCATGACACAGCCCTCCAGGACATGTGATTTTGTATGTCTGAACCTGGAGAAAGCAAAGAAAGTTGAAAGAAGCAGAGATTGACGTTTCATGTTCAAGGACATTGTTTTGAATTTTACAATTGGTACAAAGATGCAGCATTTTACCTCCTGGTAAAACTCTAGAATGCACGTTTTTGTAGAAGTAGAAAGTATTTACATGATTTGTACAATAGCTATTTTAATTAGTGTTTAGTTCAAGTTTATAAGTCTTAATGCACATTGGGAACTAGTTTGATATTAATGGTTCCTGTCCACATTTTGTCACACACTTCTGCTGTCTCTCAAACAGGATCAGTATGGGAACTATGTTATCCAGCATGTACTAGAACATGGTCGGCCTGAGGATAAGAGCAAGATTGTAGCAGAAATTAGAGGCAACGTGCTCGTGTTGAGTCAACATAAATTTGCTAGGTATGAATTTGTTCCTTGAAGTCTCCACGCCCTGTGGGAGCATGGACACGTGCTAGAGTTGCAGAAGAGTTAAGGGTGGGGTGTAGGCAGGTGAAAGGAGGTGAAAATAACTTTTTGCTTAACAACAGAAGGCTATTTATAACTGCTTGTAAAGTGGGATGAGTGACTGGCAAGGTAAGTTTAACTTGTGAAGGAGGATGAAGATGTGGAAGAGTAGCTCTCGTCCAAGTTCCTGAACCTTGACCAAGAGTTTTTGTGTGTGTTGTGGGGTTTTTTTTTCATTTTGTTTTGGTGTTTTTTTTAAGTGGTCACTATCCCTCGGATAATAACATGCCGTAAGAGCGTTTCACCGCGCCTGGGATGCTGTGTCAAGCCATAAGGGAATTTGGGAAATCAGTGTAGCAACAATTCTTTTTCATCCTACTTTTCAGAGAAGAATCTGGGCTTTTTATATGCTAAGTCTTGTGGTCCTTTTTGAGACACATGCATAATGATATTCTCTTAAGGGAAGCTGCAGCAGTCTGAGGTTGTTAGTCCAGATGCTACAGAGCTACTCATAGGTAGAAGCAAAATCCAGGTACCTTAGTGGATGTCAAGGCACAGTAATACTTCCCACATTTGCAGATTCTTTTTTGTGTGTGTTTCTAGGCATTTGAACATGAAGGCTGAGCTCTTCAAAGGCTCAGTGTCACCCCCTTTTTATGATTAGTAAAATGGTGCTTTAATACTTATGGACACAAGGGAGGTGTAACATTAACAAGAATTAGAAGAGTGTGATCTTAATGTTGTTATTTCAGATTCAACCTCCCTGACTTGCCTTGCACTTTTTTCCTAAACTTCTTTCCAGATGGAGCGTTAATTAGTGTAGGATATCCCCTGAGCTGAGCACTAGTTGTGGCAAATCACTTGGTGATTTCATGATTCAGTCAGGGATACGGAAGATAAGACTAGCAAAACTCTTCATCCCCTTTCATATATCCTATTTAACTTGGCTCTCCGGAGAGCAGAGACTAGTCATCTAATATATTCAGGAATTTTGGAAGTTCTCTGCCTTTGCTAAGATCTTTTCGTTCCTGAGTAAGCATTTCCCTGTTGTTCTAACCTTGGACCTCTCTTCCTGTTGAGCTCCAGTACTGAGAAAACCAAACAAAGAACAACTCATCAGCTTCTCTAATAGGCACGTTATGAGAACAGACACTGATCTCAAATATAGCATTGTTGCAGAGTTGCACAAATTTGGGTGAAATAAAACCTGAACTGGTCCTTTACCCAAATTCCCACTCAGATCCCAAGTTCCTTGGACTGCTCTTCTGTTTCACGTTGCTGAACTTCTGTGCCAGCACATATGTCTCTCCCAAATGGTCTGCTCTTGCTAGATGCATAAGAGATCTCCTTGGGGTTGAATGAAAAGCCCAGTAGATATGTTGTGTGCTCACAGATTGTCCTTCTTTTATTGTTACAGCAACGTGGTGGAGAAATGTGTTACTCATGCCTCCCGTACGGAGCGTGCCATGTTGATCGATGAGGTGTGCACTATGAATGATGGCCCTCACAGTGCCTTATACACCATGATGAAAGATCAGTACGCCAACTACGTGGTACAGAAGATGATCGATGTGGCAGAACCAGCTCAGCGGAAGATTGTCATGCACAAGGTAAGCAGCTGCTGTCGATTGATAAGGATATAAGGCTTGTGACTGCCACACTGGTTGCGGAGAGAAAATAAGGCTGAGATGATTGCTTTTGCCATTAGAATTTCCTAACAATGGAGGTATTTCAAAGTTGCGTATTTCAGTAGTAGCTGAAATATGAAAATGTGAAATAACAAGATGCCATTTAGACTTAAAACTAGCTGGTTGCTTATAGCAATCTCTTCTGACCTAGTAACCTAGTTCTGCATTTGTGGTGTAGCAAATGCTGTTAAAAACCACCAAGACTTACTGCAGCAGTGCCATTGGGTTGGTGCCTTGCGAGGGTCCTCTGAAGGTCTGGCAATGATGACACACTTGCCCTCACTGAGAACAGTGTTCGCTGATGAGAGCAGTTTAATGCGCTCAGTGGAGCCGAGCCAGACCTCCATACACCTGAAGCCCGGGTGTAGACCTGCTGGTTGCTTTTCTGAGGGCTGCTAACGCTGCCTTGTCACTTCACATCCCTGCTTTACAGCCCTGATCAGGACAGTCAGGTTGGCTGGTAACACCGCGCTAACAGGGCATGTTGCTGTAGCGTCTGAGCCTGGAGCCATTAATCAAATTCTCTGTTTCTCAGTTTTGAGTACGGTTTTGATGAGAGACTTCCACGGTTTAGCATTATGCTGCAGCATTTGCATGCGTAACAGTTTCAGGACTTAATATTTGTCAAAAATGAAGACATTTTGGAATTAAATATGCATTAAATATGCATTGCTGCCAGTCCTGCCTTCCAAGGCTATATGCCTGCTGCCCCATGGGCAGGAAGCTCTAAAAATCAGGTGATGTCTTCATTTTTCTGCTTTTAAAGGTCACGTTTGAGGGTCTTTATAATTGTAATGAATGGAAAAAAATATGCTTTTACATGTGTAGTGGAACTGAGATTATTTTCTTCAGTCACATGTTTTGGAGTCTGTTACTTTGTGAAAAATAACCAGCTACAGCTAGACCTCTTATTAGAAATAAAATACTAACACTGACTTGGAAAACCCCATATTTAGTTATTTTTAAGAGAAACTGTGAAGAGTGTCAGGTATTCAAATCCCAGTGA
Organism: Haliaeetus albicilla; assembly: GCF_947461875.1. Lineage (NCBI taxonomy): Eukaryota > Metazoa > Chordata > Aves > Accipitriformes > Accipitridae > Haliaeetus > Haliaeetus albicilla. Next base: position 6,768,434 of record NC_091498.1, on the reverse strand, counting down.
AATCAAGTGTATTTAAGAATCCTTGAGTAAAATGGACCAAGTGATTTTTCTGTAAAAAGAAGTGGGTATTATCTGTGTAAGGGAGAAGATTTTTACCTACATGAGGCCGTTGATCAGTATGTAAACAACATACATGCAGCTGAAATGATCTTCGGGGAGGTTAATTCTCAGGTTTAAGAATCATTCAGAGTAGTTCTTTTAAACCAAACTCTGTATTAGTACAAAAGAAATTACAAAGATAATTAAATAAAAATGTATGGCAAGGGATATACACAGTTTACTTGTAGCAGAATGACCTGTAGCTTTGCTAATCTATGTAGAGAGGTATATATTAAAAAAATATATATACCAGTGATTATGAAAAAAAATATATATACCAATGATCTTTACTGACATGTTCTTTTTCCTGTGAAGCAAAGTCTTTTGAATAAAATGCTAATTAGGTTATCAGTGTGGTTGTCAAAAATAGAACTGGGATGACAGCTAAATAGGACTGACTGAATATGAAGATTTCAGCTATGTTATCAAGCTGGTTGAAAGCCTGGGAAAATTGAATGTATTGACTGTTGCTTTTGGATTGTGAAAATTGCTATTAGTACAAACAAGCAGTTTGTGTTACTGTTAAAGACAGCAGTTTCATTTAAAAAAAAATAAAATATTGAAAAGTAATTTTAACAGTCAGTTCAAAAAAAAAAAAAAAAAGAAGTCTTAGAAATGAAGACGAACAAAGAGCAACTGTTGGACCTGCAGAGCTTTACCTCTCCTTAACCTCGGAGCAGCAGTCAGACCTTCTTGGAAATGGGATGTGGGGAGGGCCGAGGTGTCAATTTATGATTATTACAGGATGGGTCCTTGAAGTGAAATAGGAATTTAAACAGCTAGAGGCTGAGCTGATGAAATACGATGAGTTTGAGATGGATTTCCCATGGGAGTTTTATGGTCAGTCCTGGCTTAGGCAAGTAATGGTGATGTAGCCACTGGAGGAGCAGGGAGTGCTGTACATCATGGTCTGTGTATTTTCTCATCCTGTCTACAGCTTCCACTTGTAGAATGAAAAGTCCATTGTAATTGCGTTATTGAAGGAATGTGCTGGTGGTGTGGGATATTTCTCATCTAGTAATGAAAATGAATTGCTCTTATGCCTTGTTCCTCTGAAACTGTCCAGGAGAACTTCAGCAGCATAATGATGTTACTACAACCAAAACAGCTTTCTGTGTTTGGCTGCTCTGGCAGTAAAGGTGGTTTTAGCCTGGCTAGAGTAATTACAGTGGTGTTGGAAGTGACTTTTACTCTGAAGTAAAAGTGAGTGAGTGAAGTTTGCTTCCAGAGAGGTCTTTTCTGCTTAAAATAAATATTTTAATTGTCAGGTTCAGAAATTAAACTGCTGTTCAGCCCAGGAATACTGCTTGCCTCTCCCAGTAGCTCTTTCAAATATACTGCTGAAATTCATACCAGCCACTCTTTCAGGCTTTTAGCATTTTGAAGTTCAGCCTGTAGCCTGGAAGGAGGCAGAAGACCCTGCTCATGTTTAGGAACAGCTGCTCAGCCTCACTAGACCCTTCTGATGCCTTTACTGCCTTAGTGTGTTTGCCCTTGGGCTGGGGGCAGAGTGTCAGGGCACCCTTGGGAAGGTCGAGTACCCAGGGGTCCTGTCTTTCCACCCTCCTCTCTTGGGACAAAGCCTTATATCCGTCTACATGCTCAGATCTAACTGGATTCCAGTAATATGGCTCAAGACGATGCCACCTGCTTGACCAGAAGTTCCTCCTAAAAATAACATCAGTGACTTATGGAACGTTAACTTGATTCACAGTGATTGATGTGATTACAGTAAATGGCACTTCAATATTTCAGGCATTTTTGTGGTCTTCTGCTGCTGGCCAGCACTCTGACTGTTAGGTACCCAGAGCTCGCTCAGGTCTGATGTGGCCATAATTCGGGTTCCAAAGCTTCACTCACTCTTCTTTTATCTCCTAGATCCGGCCTCACATCGCTACCCTGCGTAAATACACCTATGGCAAACACATTTTGGCCAAGCTGGAGAAATACTACATGAAGAACGGGGTGGACCTAGGGCCCATCTGTGGACCCCCAAACGGTATCATTTGAGGCAGCAAACTGGGAAGGAGCTCACTGGCCATCCGGCATCTACAACCAGCAACCGACAATATTCCAGTATAGAAAATGTTTTATGGTTGCTAAACTGCTAAAAAAGAAAAAAGAAAAGCCTTTGTAAATTTCTTTAATTTTATTATGCATAACATGTACTAATTATTTTTTTTAATTAACTAATTGCCCTGCTGTTTTACTGGTGTATAGAATACTTGTACATAGGTATCAAATGTACATGGAAGGCCACATTTTTGTTCACTGTTGTATCTATATTCCAAATGTGGAAACTTTCAGGGTGGTTGGTTTGAAGAAAAAAAAAACAACAAAAAAAGTTTTTAATTCATCTGCCTTGCAGGCAACTTTTTTGCAAATACCTGTTTTTTCTCCTTTTAGTCAAAAGTCAGCAAGAAGTTTGAATTTTAGTTAAATGGCACAAAGGACGCATTTAACGCTGTTTATAAATATAAAAAAAAAATTCAACTTGCTAAAGCTTCAGTTTAAAAGAGGAATTAAGTTTTTGAAACTTTTTAATTGCTTTTTTTTTTTTTTTTAAGTATAACATGCTAAAGGAGGTAGCTTAGCTGTCGTTTTTGGGAAGAAAACGTACACACCCAGAAAGTTTTTAAAGCGAGGGAGTGGGGGGCAGGTGTACTTGTTTACTGCCTACTCAGTTTGTTCTGTTAACATTGAGAGACACAATTTGATTATTTAGCATGAAGAAAAAAAAAAATCCAACTCGGCTTTGGTCTTGCTTCTATAAATATATAGTGTATACTTGGTGTAGACTTTACATATATAAAAATTTGTAGTATTTTCTTGTTTTGATGTCTGATCTGTATCTATAATGTACCCTAGTAGTGGAACATACTTCTGACTGTACAATTGTACATTTGTAAACCTCTGTAATGTAAATGTGGAGAAGTTTGAATCGACATAAACCCGTTTTTTGGTAAGAAAAAAGAATTAGCAAAACCTGTGCATTTCAGTGTATATTCACACCTTTTATGGTCGTAGCATATAGTGTTGTATATTGTAAATTGTAATTTCAACCAGAAGTAAATTTTTTCTTTTGAAGGAAATGTTCTCTTTATACAGCCTAGTTAATGTTTAAAAAAAAAAAAATAAATGCTTGGTTTTATTTGTCACCTAGTTGAACAGTAGCGATCCTTTCTAAATGTTATACAAAAATGATTCAGTTCAAAATAGTGTTTTTTTGAATCTTAAAAAGTAATGTTTTGCTTATTTTGTGACAGTAAGAAACAAGAAGTGCAAAAGTACAGAATCCCCTAGTTTTCCTTACAATCAGAGTCCCTTTTCACCTTGTAAAGTGTGAATCACCTTCCCTTTTTGTACAGAAGATGAACTGTATTTTGCATTTTGTCTACTTGTAAGTGAATGTAACATACTGTCAATTTTCCTTGTTTGAATATAGAATTGTAACACTACACGGTGTACATTTACAGAGCCTTGTGTATATTTCCAATGAACTTTTTTGCAAGCACACTTGTAACCATATGTGTATAATTAACAAACCTGTGTATGCTTATGCCTTGGCGACTATTTTTTGTAACTCTTGTGTAGATTGTCTCTAAACAACGTGTGATCTTTATTTTGAAAAATACAGAACTTTGGAATCTGGCTTTGTGTTTACTTTGAACACCTTCAGAAGAGTGTGCCACCCCCACAACTTTTTCCCTCTCTTTTATTTAAGAGCAGCCTTCCTGCGTCAGCCGAGGGTGGCTGTGTCTGCTCTGAGCAGCAGGTGACACATGGAAAATGAAGCGCAGAGCAACCACGTATGTATCTCTGCATCCCACTGTTGCCATCCCTCCTCTGGGGGTCTGGGATTTTGGCTTCCCCCCGCCCCCCTTTGAGCACATCTAAACCTTTTCAGAGCCTGAACAAACTCATAGCACCCACAGCCTCTGTCCTCTGGCAGTGAGTTGGAGGTGAACAACCACCACGTGTGTCTCGGTCATTTTAAGCACTGCAGCTCTTGCAGAGAGGGGCAGGGAATAACTTTCCCTGGTCCGTCTCATCTGCTTGTGGTTTCCTCTGCAGCTTTCATCCCCCCATCCCTCCTGCCCTCTCTGCCGGCTGGGGTTGGTCCACGGAGTTGATGGTTGTGCAGAAGCTGTTTGTATCCTCGTCATCTTCACTTTTTGGGGTGTGGGGGGGAAAGGTGCTGGGAGGGGACTGGGGAGCCGCACCTGGCAGTCGAGGTGGGGATGCCCCAGCAGTACTGAGTGCTGCGATGTTTTCTAGTTCATTGAGAACTGCTAGAAAAGAAAAGCAAGCGCTTGGCTTGTGTTTCCATGGAGGATTTTTCCTGCCACAGGCTCTCCTTCACCTCAGAGTCCAGCGCTGGGTGAGCAAAGTTAGGACTGTCCTGCTCACCCGCATCACGTCCCACCCCTACCCCCAGTTCATCGTCCTTTATTCCCCCAGTTCCCTTGTCTCGGGGAAGCTCCAGCTCTGCATTTCATCCCCTGTGCCACTGCACAGGACTCCACGTGTGACCCTTGCTCGTGGAGAAAATTGGCCTCTTCTTCCCACCAGTTTTTCTCCATTTACCAGTGTCCAGAACCTTCCCTCTCCCTGTGGTGCAGTTTGGCAGCTGCTGCTTCGAAAGACCCTTTTCTGAAGGTTGTCATCAGAATCGTGGGAAATCCCGATAAGTTTGAGCACTTGTGCAAATAGGGTGACTTGTGATAAATCCATGGAGAGGAAGAAACTTCCCATTTTACAGGAAATCAGTTTTTTTAGCTTAGCGCATTAAAATGTTTGATTTCAGAGTATGTGTTAAATTACTGATCATTCCTACGCTGCCACTTTCTTCTTCTCACCCCTCAACAAAAACCAATACCCCTGTGACCCAACAGTGGTTTTAATCAGTTTTCACACCTGTTAAATTTAGCGAAGAGAGCTGACTTGGGCTCTCTGACACCTTTTTTGCCCTGGGTTTGAAGCCAGCCTTCGCCTCTTGCAATAAGCAATGGCCATCGCACCGAGCCACGAGGGTTATGGGAGCACTTGGGTCCCACGTCCTGGAGTCTTTGGAGCTCTTACAGCATTTTGAGCTCTTTAACACTTCATTTAAAGCACAGTGCTTGAGCAGCTCAGTGAGGCAGCAGCAAGGCTGTGGATTTGGGGCAGAATGTGGTGAAAGCAAGGGATATATTTTCTTTCTAATTTAACTTCACATGGAGCATCTATCTTGGTTTTGAGAGCGGGGTGAGAGCCCAGGCTCCGTGTTTCTTCTTCTGGACACCCGTGGGTCCAGGGTTAACCCCGGGCACCCTTCGCACCGCAGCAGCAAAGGTGTTGGGGAGTGGGTTTGGCTCTTGCCCAGACCCGCAAACTCCTGCTCAGGGAGAAGGCTCAGCCCAGCAGTGCCTGAGCACCGGCATGGCGGGGGCTGAGCCTGGGCAACCCCCCCACGGCCAGCAGTGTTGGCCCTGCCGGGGTAAGGGAAGGGGCACGGCGGGGGCTTGCCGGGAAGAGCACAGCCAGGTCACCCCGTGCAGGCCCTTCTTTGGATATTCCTGAGCGTGGCTGCTGGAGAAGGGATGTGAAGGGATCCGTCACGTCAGCTGGGGACCGTCAAAACACCCAGGGTCCGTCATGACACCCAGGATCCGTCGCGACATCCAGGGTCCATCCCATCGGCCAGGGTCCATCCCGACAGAACAAGACCTCCCGCTTCCAGTGAGGCCGCAGCGGGCTCCAAAAGGTCCCCCCCGCCGACCCCCTCCCGTGGGACCCCGACTCTCGTATACAGGTCCCGCCACGCGTGAGGGGCCACCTCTCTGGTGACAACCCCTTGGAGGGGGGGGACACCAGCCGGGACTTTGGCCTCCCCGCTCCATCCCCGCGGAGCTGCAGGGGTGGCCGCGGCCACGGCGGGGCGGTGCAGCCCCAGCAACGCGCCCCCGGCCCGGCGGCTCCGCTCTCCCCGCTGCCCCCCCCCTCCCCTGCCTCAGGGACCCCCCCACTGCCCCAGGGACACCCCCTCCCCCGAGAAGCCCGACCCATCCCCGCTGCGTTTCTGCACCACCCAAAGCCTTTCCCCGGGTTTTCTACCCCCGCCCCCCGCCCCAGCTTCTGGCTGAGGATAGGAATGCACTTTTTTTTTACAGCAATGATTATTAATTTGGATCCTGCTAATTACAGCGCAATTAGAGAGAAGTGACTCAGGTGGGGACCCGAGGCAGACCCCCCCCCCCTCCCCGCGATGTTTCACACCCCCAAAGAAGAGGGTTGCTCTGAGTTTCCCATCAAACAGGGGACAGGGAGGATGCTCGGCTGAGGACATGCCCCAGCTCTCCCCGTCCAGGGGCTGCATCCCAATTTTTAGCTGAATTTGGCTGATTTCCCCTCCTAAACTGGCAGTGCTGGGAGGGCAGTGCTGCTTCTCCCAGGTAATCCCCCCTGCTCCCCCATTGGCCCCTTCCCAGCATATATTTTGCATCCAAATGGGCTTTTTTTATAAGAATCCAAATATATTTTTAAGCTTTTCACAGAAAGCGTGCGAAAGCCATTAGGAGGAATTACACGTGGCTGAGAAACGACTCATTTCTATCCCATCCCGACTGTTCCCAGCTCACCCACAGCCACTGCTTCCCAGGCCCCTCAGGGTGACCAAACGCCCAAAGTCACCCCAGGGTCACCTGATACCCGTGTGGAAGTCACTGTCACGACAGGCAACTGCCCTGTCCTCTGATCCCACTGTCATCCCCTTTTTTTTTTTTTTTTTTTTTTTGGAAAGGGAAACTGAGGCACGGTGCTGGGGGGCTGGTTGAGCCATTGGCCCAGGACCAGGAGTGAGTCCTGGCTCTGCCCAGAGGATTCCCCCCTCCTGGGTTGTACCCCCAGGGGTGAACCTGGCCCCAGCACCCATCCAGGGGTGACCGAGGGTCCCATGGAGGGGAGGGGCAGGGTGAGGGTCCCACCCTGGAGGCAGATCCCGCAGCTCCCACCTACCCCTGGTTCCTCTTCCCCATCTACCCGGAGGTGACCCCGTCTGCCCCAGGATCCCCCCATCTCCTGGGCCCCACCTATCTGCCTGTTGATCCCCCTCGTATCCCCCTGAGTCCCCCATCTTTTTCTGCCCCCCTCAACTGCCCCTGAGTCCCCCCATTGCCTCAGCACCACCTCATCTACCCTTGAGTCCCCTCAATCTGACCCAGCCCCCCCCCCTTCTACTCCTGGGCCCCCTCAATCTGCCTTAAGTCCCCCAGTGTCTATCCTTGGGTCCCCCCATCTGTCCCAGGTCCCCCCCCCCCCCATTTGTCCCAGGGTCCTCCCAATCTGCACCAGGGTCACTCCAGCCCTCCCCCATCTACCCCCGGGGTCCCCCTATCTGCCCCCAGGCCCTCCCATGTACCCCTGGGTCCCCCCAGTCTGCCCCAGCTCCGCCCCCAGTTTGCCCCAGTCCCATCCTTTACCTACCCCAGTTCCCTCCCCCCCATCTCCCCCTGGGTCCCCCCAGTCTGCCCCAGATCCCCCTTACACCTACCCCAGACTCCCCCCATCTGTCCCAGCCCCCCTCACCCACCCTTGGCTCCCGCCCCCCCCCCCCCCCGCGATCTACCCCAGGCTCCCCCCCCTCCCCATTCACCCCCAGACCCTCCTATCTCCCCCAGTGTCCCTCCGTGTCGTCCCCCCCCCCCGGGTCCGGGGGCGCCCCCGGCGGCGGAGCGGTCTCAGCCGGGCGGGGGGAGCCTCAACCCACGAGTGGCGGGGGGGCGGAATACGGCCCGGCGCTTCCTGCGGGGGGGGGGGGGGGGGGGCGCGGCGGGGAGGGCGGCGCGGCGGCGGCCCGCACCCACACCGCCTCCCGCGGGCGGCGGCAACAAAGGCCCTTCCCCGCCCCCGCCGCCGCCTCCCGCCGCTGCAGCCGCCGCCGCCGCCGCCGCCAGCCGTCCTTGCGGCAGGAAGATGCCCGGGGAGGTGCCGCCGCCGGCGCCCCGGGGGCTGCGGAGCCTCGCGGTGCTGCTGGTGCTGCTGGTGCTGCTGGGCGGCCGAGCAGCGCTGGTGAGTGAGGGGGTGTGTGTGTGGGGGGGGGGACACACACCGGCATCGGTGTCGTGAGGGGACCGGCGGCGGGTGGGGGGCGTGGGACCGGCAGCGGGATCGTGAGGCGATCGGCACCGTGCGGGGGGACGGACGGACACGGGACACGACACTCGCACCCTGCCCTGGGACCCGCACCCGGCGGGGAGGGGAGGGGGGTCCCGCAGCCGGTGTAGTGGGGACCGGCCCCCTGCTCGGGTGGGGTCGGGCCGGTATCTTGCTGGGTGGCTGCGGGGGGGGGGGGCGCTCTGGGACTCCGCCGCCCAGCCTGGGGCTCGCACCCTGCTGGGGGTGGGTGGGCACCCAGCTCCCGAGGGGGCTCTGCTCTCCCCGCACCCTGCTCCGCGGCGGCCCCTCCCTGCCTGCACAGCCCCCCCCCCCCCCCAAAAGCCGCAGACCCCCAGCGGGCAGCGCAGGCAGGAGCCGGTGCCCACCCCTACCACCCCCCACCCCCCCGGGGGTGCCCCCTCCCCTGAGCACCCCCCCGGGGCAGTGCTGGGGCAGGGGCTCAGCCCAGGGGTGCAGGCAGGGCTGGGTAAGGAGCAGGCAGGCGGGGGGGGGGGGGGCAGGCAGGGGCCCTGCCGTGTGCGTGGGGAGGGGGATGCAGGCAGATGCCATTTGAAGGTCGTAGGGAAACACGCCTTAAAAATAACCCTGCAAGGGGGAGAGGGAGGAAAATCCCGCTCCTGCCTGCTCCCACTTCTCGGTGGCAGAAGAAACTTGGGGGGGGGGTGTTGCCCCATCCCTGCAGGCACCGGGTGCTGCCTGCCCGCCCCCCCGGGATTCTCTCTTGCATCTCCAGCCCCACGCTGGATGGATAGGGCAAGCTCTGCCTGCTGCTCGCCCCTTGCCCGCACAGGCATTGCCCCTCTCTGCCCAGGTCCTTCCTGGGAGGTTTTCCTACCCCTGGCCATGGGAGAGGATTTCGATGTTGGCAAGAGGAGAGGGTCTGTGGTTTCTCGTGGCACTTCCAAAACTGCTTCTTCCCACCACGGGCACGCTCGGGCTGGGAAACCCTCCATCAGAGCCGCCCTGCCCTGCCTTATGTGTGCTTTTCCACGAGTTGCTTACGGGAGTGTTTGGGGGACCTGGGGCGGCTTTGTGGGGTGCTGGCTGTTGGGTGATGCTCTACGGGAAGGATCCTCCTGCAGCCAGAAGATGCTTTTCCCATGCAACCAACACAGCCCAGGAGGAATGGGAGAGTGTGGGGGGGAGGAAGGCTGCCCCCTCCTCCTCCTCTTCTTTTTAAGAGGGGAAGAAGTCCCAGGGCCTGGCTGCTCTCCAGCGCACGACCTGCTGCCTTAAATAACCCAGAGCTCTTCCCCATCCTCCTGGGATTCTGCTTTGTGTGTGCCGCGGGCTGGCACCCCTCTTTCTTTGGGGCAGGGGGTGCGTGCAGGGTGTTTGCCTGGCTTTCCCGGCAGCGGTTATTCCCCTCCCAAAGAGGCAGATGCAACTTCGGTGTTTCCGAGAAGGCTGCTGAGCTGCTGTTGAGAAGACTGTCAGGTGTGTGATTTACTCGTCCGAGCGGTGATAAATATTGTGGCTCCCGGTGATGCCGCGCGGCCGCTTGCGCAGTGGATCAAAGGGCAGTTTATTAAGCCGAATATTGCACTTTGCTATTGATCCGGGGAAGCCCGAGCTCCGCCGGCAGCTCCCCTCCATCACTGGGTGCCCACGGCAGTGAGAGGTGTGTGCGGCCATGCCGGCAACTCCAGCACCCGTGGCGGGTGTGGGGTCAGCTGTATGGGTGCTCGTTCCCCCCCTGAATAAGCCTTTCCCCTTCCCCGTTTGGGGAATTTTAGTTGCTGGTTAGTGGCTGGCGACGCAGAGGATTGCTGGCATTTGCTGAGGATAATTAGGCAAGAAAGGTTACAGTCTTGTTAAATGCCAGGATGGGAGGTGATGGGATGCTGGGATGCTCCTGGGGACCACAAGGGCTGGGGGAGGTGGCCCAAGGGAGGGGGAGGCTGCTTTCCTCCATGAAGGATGCTCCAGGGGACATTGGGCATCCTCACCTGGAGGGGACTGAGGCCTCTCCTCTCCCCTCCTCTTCGCTGAACCTTTTAAATCATTCGGTCTCGTTGGACAAAGTCTCAGCTTCTCCCTGGGGTCACCAGGATGGGAAAGAGTGACTTGGCACAGCTCTGGTGCATCTCAGCCGGCTGTCATGATAATGGGATGGGGGATGGACTTGGGGACCCCCGTCCCCCTGGTGCAGTTGTGCAGGCAAGTGGGTGACGCTGCTGGCAAACCCTGTGCCGGATCCTGGTCCCTGTCAGGGATCCCTTCTCCAGAGCAGCACCCGGAGAATTAATTAATATTTGCACTGCGGAGACCGGTCAAATAACTCTGGCTCCTGTTGGCACTGAGCCCACGAGCTTCCCGGGACGGGCCCAGCGCCGTGTCTCCGTGTCCCCAGCCTGGGGGAGTGCGGAGGGACGGGGGCTGTCAGCCTCGGCACAGGGACGTGGCCTTGCTGGAGGGTTTGGGAACCATAACGAGTCTCCTGGGACTCAGCGCTTCCCTTTGATCTCGTGATGGCTGTGGTCCCTCCTGGCCTCTGGTTTGGGGCAGCTGGGATTGGTCCTGCTGGGATCGGTCCCTTTAACCCTTTGCGTGCCTCCGTGGGAGCGCCGCGGGGCACAGGCTGCCTCTTCTGGTGAGACCCGACCCTGGCAGTGGGTTTTCCCAAGCGTCAGGGACACGCAGGTTTGGTTTTGGCTGGGATTCCCCAGGGCTGTAAAGCTCATGAGCTCACCCCGTCCATCCCTGCTGACCCCCGTCTCCTGTCTCATCACTTTGGAGCTGGCTACAGACCACTTTGAGAGAGGACAAGGTCTCGACCTGTTTGGGAGATCCAGGCAGCTGGTGGAGAGGAGCCCCCACATGAGCCATGCCCATGGCAGGGGAGAGCTCAACCCCTTATTAGACACACGAGAATCCAAGGGTGGGCTGTTTTCTGCACAGCCGGGAGAGCTGGCTGCTCCCCACCCCTCAGACCACACGCAGGCTGGGGGGGGTCGTTCCTTCCTCCTCTTCCTCCTCCTCTGCGCAGGGCCTCTGTGGGGAGCCGGGATGTTGGCAGCCGAGCGGCATCCGGGGACCGTTTGGGGACAGAGCGGGCAGAGGGAGAGGACAGCGCCAGGCAGCACTGCTCACGTTAATTAGATGCAGGCAAAGCACGGGCTGATGAGCTTTAATCAGCGAGGGTGGCCCCTGCGCTGGGCTGCGGCGAGATGCTGGGGGAGCGGGTGCATCCAGCCAGCCCTGCGTGACACCCCCGGTCTGGGGACCGCCAGTCCCTCGGCGTGCTGGGGGAGGATGCTTTGCCTTGGCCCTGGATGGCTGGCCGAGCTGTGAGCTTAGGGATCAACTCATCACCTTAATTAACGAGAGCGTCGATTAGCCGTAACCTTTCCGCAGGTCCTGGCCCTATCCCTGCTGGAGCTTTGCCTGGGACGGCTCTGGGGCCAGGCTGCTTTGGGGCCAGCCCCATCCTGCTCCTCCTCATAGGGTATCAGGGAAGTGATTTTGATTTAGTCCCGGAGTGTGTTTCCCAGGGGCTCTCCCGGCGAGGGTCAATGTGGGATGGCATCCCTTGCTCCTTGCAATCCCTTAAAATCCACCCTTGGCTCAGTCTGGAAGGATGATGGGGAACATGGGACCCAGAGATGCCTCACGGCCCTGCAGAGGTTTGGGGTGGAGCATCCACCTCCCCCTGCAGAGGATTTGGGGATTTCAGTATCCCCCACAGCTCTGGGTCCCACTGGTACCCACATGGGGCTGGGGGGGTTTGCAGGGCACCCTTGTTCCCATGATGTTCGCCGGTGGTCCGGGGTCAGCAGCTCCCCGGTGGCCAGCCTGGCATCGGGGCCATGGGGGGGGTCTTTCCCTTCTGAGGTTTTGGGTGCTGCCATGAAATTGTGTGGCATGTCACGAGTTTGCTAGGACTCAGCCCGGCTCCCAGGGGGGTGGATTTGAGCTCCCTGGTGTGAACTGGGTTAATGAGGTGGTTTGACCCAGCCCTCTTTGTAGGGACAGCCCAGCTCTTCCCATCCAGCTGTAGTCGGCACCCAGCTCCTTCCTCTTATAAGCAAGAGGTGAAACAAGTTCATGGATTAATTAAAAAAAAAAATTAAAAAAAAAAAAAGGTCCCAGAGCTTCTCAAGGGGCGCAGGGTCATCTAGCCACTGGCACCTCCTGTCCCTGTCCATGCGTCGCATGGGCAAAGTGGGGGTTAAGTCCCCAAGTGTCCCTAAGGCTCCCTTTCCCCTTGCAAGAGTGGCCTGGAGACAAGTGGCAGCCCTGGGAGACGGCAGCCGGACTGGGGGAATGCCTGTCCCTGGCACGACGTGAGCAGGATACCAAACCCTGCTGGGCTGGTCAGCTGGGAAGGCACTGAAACCGGGGCTGTGCCCTGGCAGATGGGAGCCTTTCACTTCCTGAACTTTTAAAGACTAAAATAGTTTTAGGTCAGGATGTTAATTCTCTACCCACGTCCTTGTCCCACCGAGCTTTCCCCATACTCAGAACGGGGCAGGTAGGCTGGGTCTGATCGCATACTTGCACCCTACATGGCTCTGGGTGTGTTTTTTTGCTTTTATTCTGCTCCTTTATGCATGAACCCAGTGCTCGGCATCTCTGCAAACCCAGCCTTGGTGCTCAGGAGATGGGGAGCAGTTATTTGGGGGGAGAATCCCCTTCAGCACGTGGTTTGGCATCCCCTGGGAGCAGTGGGCAGGTACCTTCGCTGGAGTTGTGGTCCTCAGCGTCCCTCAGCATCCCTCTTCCCTCCACATCCTCCCCACTCTGGTTAATGCCTGCATGAGACTCCTTTGGCTCAGGACCCCAGGGAGCTGCCAGAGAAGGATTTATCCTGTGGAAGAGGTGATGCCATCGAGCTTCTCGTGGGCACAAAGGGGGACGTGCCTCTGCTTTTCACCCCAGAGGTGTAAGCCTGGCCCTGGCAGAAGATGCTCGTCCCTTGCCGGCCGTGTCCCTGGAGACGGTGCAGCAACACGTGTGCGGAGGGAGGAGTGGCTGCTGCCGGAGAGGTTTTCCCAGCTTTTCCATCCTTGCTTTGTGCTTTTCCCTGTTCCTGTGATGAGGTGCTTTATTGGGGGGGGGGGGAGAGGAAATATTTGCCGTCAGGAGTGCCCAGTGGTCCTTGTCCTCCCCCAGCCACGGCTTTCGCAAGCTGCAGCCAGTGCCTGGCTCCAGGGAGAGCAGAGGTGGGAGGAAGGGCGGCGGGGAGAAACAGAGAGCTTTTTGTGGCAACGCATACATCTTTCCCAGTTAATTAATTTGACATTTATGCTGAGTTTCTCGTGCAAAGCTCCCGAGCGTTTCAGCGACCTTCGTGAGCAGAGCACGGGGCAAAGGCCCCCGCTTTGTGCCCAGCCCCGCGGGGCAGGACGGGAGCTGCTGGAAGTGAAGGCGGGGGGAAGGATGTGGCCCGATCCAGGCAGAGGGCAGCTCCTGGGGCTGCCGAACTGAGCCTGGTTGCAGCATCTGCCCTGGCAAACTCATGTTTTTTGGGGTCTTGCTGTGGTTGGGAAGGAATGAGATTGAACTCGGGGTCATGTGGGTGGCACAGGGATGTTCCTTTTTGCTGTCAGGAAGGTGAAAGCATTTTTAGAGCTGGTTCTTTCAAGGCTTTTTGTTAAAAATGACTCAAAAAGTTAATTCTGGTTCTGGTTAAACCAGTATTTAACCCAGCTGTGGCAGTGCATGTGATGCATTGAGCAGATGGAGGGGACAGCATCTATCTGGGAGGTGAACAGCAATGGGTACTGCTGCAATCCCCACCCTGGGAGGGATGGTCCCCCAACTTTGCATCCCCCTTTTCCACCTTGGCATCCCAGAATAAGCAATTTCAGCGCTCTCTGGTCTGGAGCGGGATGTTCGCTCTGCCCCGGCCGCGCGATGTGCCCCCGCCGAGACGGAGGCCGCGTGTGTTTACATCTCTGCGGCCACGATCCAAAGCATCTCCCTCCCTCAGAACAGCTTGGCCGCGGCTCAAACTATTTATTTCAAGATAAAAATAACAGCAGCAACCTCAGGGCTGCTGCTTCTTTCCTGGCCGATGGCGAAACAAGGATTATTTTAGCAAAAGGGGTGGAAAAAAACTCAACTTGGGGGAGGCCGGACACATGTCCCCACTGCTGCAGCCCCAATGTGGGACCCGAACTGGGGCCCATTGGGGTGGAGGAGGCTGGAGCCAGGGAGAAGCATCATCTCTCAGGCAGCACGGAGCACAACTTGTTGGCAAAACAGTTTATTTGCCAAAAAATGCTGTTTTCCAGAGGAGGAGGAGGGGAATGAAGCTATTTCATGAGCCGCGTTGGTCGGGCTGAATAACTGCTGAGAAGGGCATGTGGTCCTGAGCAAGAGTTTAGCTTGGTTTATAAGTGATGCTCGCGTTAGCAAATGTCAAAAATATAGCAGAGGGCTGCATTTTGGGGAAAGAGAGTGGGAGTTTTGGTCCAAAATGGGCACTTAAAAAAAAAATATCTTATTTATTTTTTATTTTTTGCAAGGAAAGCTATAACTGAACAGAAAGCCTCTGTGTTTCTCTCCTACCCCAGAGCAGTTTTCCCTGCAGAGGCAGGGAGTGGTGCTGGCACGGACCACGCAAAGAGCTTTACTATCCCAGACTAGGTGTCAGTCCACCATTTCCAGCTCATTTAAGGCAAATTCGGGTCCACTGGGCTCCTAATAACTTTTCGAGGTGCTGCCTGTCCTGGGGCTGTCTGTTGTGTCCCAAGATGCTGCTGGGAAACCTCTCCATCATACCCCATAAAGATTAATCAGAGAAAGCTGGAATAATGTATTTTTTTCCCCATTTTGGAGGCTTTTTGGCTAGTAGCATCATCCAGCCTTTAATTTTCCTTCTCCCTTGTGCACGGGCTGCACGTGTGTTTGCTCAATGCGAGGTGAGGGTGTCGTGGGAATCTCCTGCCGCTGGGACGAGGATATTTAAGAGCCGGAGCCGAGTGTCACCGGAGATGGCACTTATGGGGAGCGTGGGGAGGAGGCAGGGACCAGCACTTAAACAGCTCCGAAGCCCTGGCTCTGGCCCAGTGGAAAAACCCAGAGCTGCCAGGTATTTGTTGATGAAACGGGATGATTTTATGCAGCTCCAGCGATGCTTTAACCCGCGCCCGGGAGGCTACTCGGAGTACGAGGTTCCCTTTTTTGGAGGTGCTGGGAGAGATGGCCGCTGTGTCCCTGTGACTTTGGGGTGCTTTGGTCCTCAGCTGGTGTCACCGCTCCCTTTTGCGCCTCCTCCTCCGCGACAAATAATGCAGAGTGTAATAAATCAGCTTTGCAGCTTGCTCCTCTCCCCCTGAGGCCTGACGAGCTTGGTGCACCCCAGCCCAGGCAGCGTGCTCGGGTGCCAGGGGGCTACAACCTGGAGCACCCACTCCTCACTCCCATGGCACTGATGAGTGCTAATTAAGCTCTAATTAGCCACCAGTGGTTGTGAGTCGGTGCCCTGCCAGTGTGTGTGGCTCACGCCTTGTGTGGTGCTGCCGTTGCCTTCGTCAAGAGGACGATTACAAACATCCCGTGCAAACCTGGGGGGCGGATCCTGGTGTTAATTAGCCTGGTGTTAATTAGGGAGCGTGCCGACATGTATTTAGTGATGGGTAAATGGGGGCATTAAATGAGGACCTGGGGATCAAACAGGGAGTTGGGGCATCAGGTGCAGCAAGCTGGGATGAAATAGGGTCCTGTGCTGGGCTCGCTGGCCATGGGGCATCGTCATCCCACCGGGTGCCCAGGGGACCTGCAAGTGCTGGAGATGTTGGAGCTGCACCCAGCTGGGATGCTTAGGTGAGTGGAGCTGCCTGGGACACGGCACCCGGCAGCACCCAGCCTCCGTAATCGGTTGGCTTTGTTTTCTCCTGGCACTGAAAGGAGCTGTTTCTCCCCATTTATCAGTAAATAATTGTTTTGGGCGCAATTTGCTCATTAGCTGCCTGGAAGCTGCAATTAGGCTGTGGGAGAGGGCTATAGGGAGGGTTAGCAAGCTGCTCTGGCTCCTTGGGGTGTCCGCTGTGGCATTGGGGTGTCCCCAGCAGTGTTGGGGTGTCAGGGCTGTGGGGGCTCGTGTCACTGGGCAGGACCCCCCTGGATTTTTGGAGTGTTAGTTATGAGCCACATCCCTTGGTGCTGTAATTGGGGCGATGCAGCTGGTTCTCTCTCTTTGCCCTCTTGCCTTTAAATGGGATTAATTAATGCCTGTTCCTCTGACTCAAGGTGCCTGTCCCATCTCCCGGCTGTGGTGTTTAAAGCCGTGCACAGGACCTTGCAGCGTGGGTCACGCCATCCCCAAATGTCCCTATGTAGGTGTCCTTAAAGCCACCGTGGGTGATCCCCAGGGATGTTCGTGGGGAAGTGGGTAGATGCTCTCCATGCTGGGGGGATCATTGCAGCCCTGCTCCCTCCAGGATGCCTGGTCCTAGACAGGAACAGGTCCTGGCTGCAGAGCATCCTGTATCCCTTTATTTTCCATGGCAAGAGCTCTTCAAGCACCCAGTCAAAGGCTGGAGGAGGGGGAGGGTGGGAGGGAAGGCTCTTGCTGCTATAGAGGAAGAGAGAGGGAATCCATTGAATGTGGTGTGGGGATTGGATGGGCATGGCTGGGTTTGCAGGGATTGCCTGGTACCCATGGGCTGGTCCCTGGCACATTGCCCCGTGTGGGGACATACGCATCCCTACGGACATTCTTCCATCGGTGGCATCCCGCAGCAGTGCCTACCGTATTTGGAGCAGCTGTGCCTCCTTGCCTTTGGGCTGAGCTCAACCAGACTGTGCCTGCTTACTCTTGCAGTAAAAAGGGGCTGCAAAGAGTCAGTGCGGAGGATGTGCCATGGGGGTCTGCATCCTCAGAGCAAGACACCTCCCTCTGCTGGTGTGAAATCCTCCAGATCCCCCGGACCCTCATGAAACTCCCCCGCTACACACACACTCGCCCAACTGGAGATGTGTGTGCAAAGGATGCTGTTTACCAAAGTTTGGGCTGGCTTTGCAGGCAACCAACCTCTATTTCTGTCGTAGCATCCCAAACAAGACCCAGAAATAGTCTGCGAGGGGCACGTCCTTTGGGTATTTTCAGCTGATGTGTGGAGAAAGGGCGGGCGGGAAAAAGCCTGGCCAGGCTCTGTGTGCAGCAATCCAGCTTCAAACGCGCCCCGACCCGAGAGGAAATTGGAATTGCATCAGCTGTAAGGGGAAGGCAGCAGGCAGGGGGTGGCTGGGGCTGAAGGAAGCAATAGTTCTGTGTCCTGCCTCCCACCCCCCAGAGGAGTGAGTTTTTGGGTCTAAACACCTGGGGTTGTCTCCTTGGGTTGCTTCCATCCAGCCCTTGGGCACCCAAGTTTTGGGCTGAGTTAAAAGCACCAGCAAAGGGACTGGGGAAGATCAACCCCGTGGGCTCCTCTGTATAGACTCCAACACAGTATTTGGTAAAAAGAGTTTATTTCTGGGTTTTTTTGTTTGTTTGTTTTTTTCACAAGGAGCTATTTGACTGCTGGTCCCACCAGCCTGGTGCAAGGCTGAGGATCTGCCGGGGGCTATCCTGGCTGCAAAGCACCTGGCAGTACCGGAGAGAGTCCCGGGAACCCAAATGTTACGTTTTTCCTTCTGACCCAGCTCCAGACTCCCCATTTGCTCTCGCCAGCTCCAGCGCAAGCAGTAAGGCTAATTCCCCCAGGGTTGTGCGTCCCAGTGCTGTAACCCCTGAATGAAAAGCATTACCGAATCCATGCCAGACACCTTCGTGCTGCTAGTGATGCTGGGGATGCTGGGACAGGGAAAGAAGCAGTTGCTTTCCATCGGGCAGGATTGGGGTGCAAAGCCCCCACACTCCCAACCTGCCCCCCATCCCCACTTGCCTCGTCCCGGCAGGGTTTTTGCATCCCCCATCTCAGGAAATGGCTGCTGCCTGCAGGCAGCCGGGCGTCCCCCTCCCCATCCCTCTCCCTCCTTATTTTCCTTCTTTCAGCCGGAGTGTTTTGCCTGATGGACTGTATTAAAGTCAGGATGTGAGGAGGACAAGCTGCCAGCAATTAGGCTGTGCAAGCCCTCCCCCAGTCGGGTGTGTGAGAGGAGCAGGGCTGGATGCCGAGGTTTTGGGAGAAGGGACCGTTTCTTCCCTCCTGCTCCACTTTGGATGCTTGGAGCAGACAAGGGGCCACGTGGGATGAATTTCCCATCCCCTGGTAAATGCTCGTGGTGAAATGGGTTGGGTTGGGTGCCTGCTTTTTTGAACAGGAGCCACAGACCAGAGGCTGGGCTGTTCCTGAGCCTCTCAGCTCTATGGCTCATCCTCTTTGCTCCAGATTTGGCCAAAAAACTCCAAATCTCTCCCCAAAACCCCCTGACCCCTGGCAGGTGAGCATCCCACACCTTCTCTCCCATGATGGTGCAGGGGACCAGTGGTTTTGGGGCTGATCGTGGCTGCCAGGTGGGATGCTCACCCCAGCACCCACTCCCCTGCTGCAGGCATGGGCCGGATCCTGCCTCTCCCGGTGCAATTCCAGCCGCTTCCACTGAGTGCAGTTGGAGTTTGCCTCCAGTTATAAATATCTCAGAGAGCAGCAAAGCCCCCAAAGGGTTTAGGCACTATATATAGTTTCCTGCAGCAGAAAGACATCTTGCATGGAGGCCAGGCGGTGGGATCTCCTTCTAGGAATGGGGGGAGGATGATGGGTTTCCATGCGGATACAGGGCTGGATCCTCTCCCTGCGGCTGGTGTCCCAGTCCCTTTACACCCTGGCAGCACCTAGCTGCTCCGCTCCAGGTCTTGCTTATGCCGAGCATCAACAAAAGTTGATGTCTGAGCATAGAGGAAAGGGACATAAAACATTTATAGCTCTTGAAAATTGTCAAGGAAATGTCTCTCAGTTAAAATAGCAAAAGGAATTAGAAGGAAAAAGAAAACCAGCCAACCCAACAACACGGTTTGTGTGTTATTCCAGCTCTTTTCCGAGTGTTTCCCATCCTCCACTGGGGTTGCAGGCTCCCTGCCTCCTGCTCTCCCATCTCGGTGGCTCTAGAGGATGGGACAAGGTCTAACCCCTCTCTTATACCCAGGAGTATCAAACCAGGCTGAAAACCCAATCTTGTGGCTCTACCAAGCATGTTAAAAACTCAATATTGACTTAAAATGAAAGGGCACCAAGAAGTTAATTGGGTTCCTTCTTCTTTTTGGTGTTTGCAGCAATGGCAGAGCGGGGTCAGTGCCTCCTGTGTGTCTCTGGATGCCGTTAATTAGGGAAGCACCCAACTTGAACTTCCCCAGTGCCTTGGCCAGCTGCAGCGGGATTTATCGTGTGCGAATGGGTCCTTCCCCTCCCTGGGCTATGGCAGGGGTGAGGATGGGGCGGGAGGTGAGGGAAAACAGGCGCTCCGAGAGAAACAGGCCAAATGCTGGGGATAAGGGGAATGTTGATGTTGCTTTGTTTGACCCAATATCCTCCAGGGAAAAAAAAATCCCCAGTTCTCCAGCGGGCAGCAGGGCTCAAGGGTCATGCTTGTTTGCTCAAGCCTTGCACGTCCCTGCCTAAAAATCAGTGGTTTAGTGGGTTTTCATGATTTTTTTTCTTTCCTTCTGCAAAAGTTTTAACCTTGCTGAGGAGCATGGCTGCTTCTCTGGGGCAAGAAGATGGAGGTTCAGGGTCAACTGTGGCTGTGGTCCAGGACCGGGCGCGGGTTAGGGCTATTTCTGCCACAGCACCTGGCATCGTGGCATTTTGCATTACCGAAGGTTTTGGGGACCGGAGCTTGATCTTGGCACAGAGCTCCGAGGGTTCGCACACCCTGGCTGGGTGGCTCTGGGACCGAGTGCCTGGCACGGCATGGCTTGAACCTTGCTTGTATGAGAAAGAGGAAAGAAAATCCCAGGAGGGGAAATCCGGGGAGGAAGAGCAGGTCTGGGTGAAACTGCCAGAAGGGCGTTGGGCGGGCGCTGCCCGGGGGCGGCAGCGGGTCCTGCTGGTGCCAGAAGGGAGGGGGACCTGGAAAGCCACATTTTCCTGGAGCTGACAGTCCCGCTGAAGTGTAGGAAAGTGTTTCCTGGGGAAAAAAACCCCAAACAACCTATTACGAAGACAAGCTGGCCTTGTCAAAAACGAAGGATCAGTTGGTCTTTCAGGCTAATAATTGTCTTGACTTTTTTATGTTCGCTTTTGCAACAATGTGCCTTTTCGATGTGATCACACCAGTAGTGAAACCCACATGAAAATCTTCCCATTTTGCGAAACCAAAATTTTGCATCCGTTTCCTTCACCCACTGGGCTGTGAGAGCTTCTCAGGGTCCTGTTTTCAAGCTTTCCCTGCTGACTTAATAGCTGGAAATACTTTTCCAAGCACAAGGTGAATCCCTTGACTCGTGGAGCTGAGGCTTTGAGGAAAACACGGTGTGTGGTGGGAGATGGCCACTGTGTGGAGAGGTTCTTCCTCACTCTGTACAGAGGCCAGAAACATCTCCTCAGGGGAGCAAGCTGAGCGTGGGGTGAAACAAGCCCCGTGGCTTCTCCTGCCAGGGAGCCACGAGCATCCTGGTGCCCTGGGAGCATGCTCCCCTGGCATAGGGTTTCTCCCTGCTTTAATTTTCCTCCTGGTCTCATGGCTTTTGGGTTGTGGGTGAGAAGAGTTGCAGGGCTTGAGATGGCGAGGCTGGTCCTGGGTGGTGTAGTTGGGTGGTATTTGCCTGGAGATGGTGGTACCTGTCTCCATGCAGGGATGCTGGTATGTTTGACAGTCCCCCTGTAGGGATGCTGGTACCTCTCCCCACACAGGGATGCTGGTACATTTGACAGTTCCCCCGTAGGGATGCTGGTACCTCTCCCCACACAGGGATGCTGGTACATTTGACAGTCCCCCTGCAGGGATGCTGATACCCATCCCCATACAGGGATGCTGATATGTTTGATGGTCCCCCCCCAGGGATGCTGGTACATTTGACAGTCCTGCCATGGGGATGCTGGTACCTGTCCCCTCACAGGGATGCTGGTATGTTTGACAGTGCACTGACCACCCACCCTCAGAAGAAAGAGGTTTCTCTTCTTTCTTCCCCTCTCAACCCTCCCTGGCCAGGCAGAACATTTCTCTCTTCCCTTTTGAATCTTCCTTTCATGCTTTCAGCCATTGGGCACTAAAGCAAACTACTCTGGATGGAAAAAAGAGGCCTTGGATGCAGTGAGACACCCTCCTCTTGCATTGGGTGTTTGTTCCTCACCGGCTTCTAGGGACTTCTGAGAGCTGGCTGAGGTGGTTTTTATTTTCCCTCTACAATAATAAGTTTTTCTTCAACGGCAGAGACTGGAAGGCTTGAATAGCTCTGAACAAATAACACAAAATGTGTCAGGAAGGGGTATTTCCACCAGAAGGCTAAAGCTGCTTTGAATCTTTGCTATTGTACAAAGACAGAGCAGAAACCTCCTTCCTGCTTGGATATTTGCTGAGAGCTGCCCAGGCTGAGGGAAACAACAGGGTGTGAAATAAATATCAGCATTTCTCCCCTCAGGGACTTCCTGGTGCTGTCCCCAATTCAGACCCGCAGGTGAGTGCTGCTGAAACGCCTGTGAGTGGGAAGATGCTCAGCAGTGGTGGATTATGTTGGTTTTTTTCTTAATGGAAAAAGCCGTGTTCGTACGGAAACCAATCGGTTTCTGCGGCCTTTAAGGGAAGGAGCATCCCAGAGGCAGCGGTAAAAGCTTATTGCTTTATGCTCAGTGTTGCAAAAAGGCTTATAAAATTAAAAATAGCGTGTAGAGGGTGTGTGTGGGTCTTTATACCATGTGCCCCACCTTGCAAGAGCCTTTTGCTTGCTGACTTTGGAACGGCAGCAAGGATCGGGAGACAGAGATGTGCAGGAGCTGAGTGCCCACAGCTCGTGACACATGTGGGAACCAGCTCCTCAGCTTGCTCAGAGCTCCAGAGCAATTTGCAGCGAGCGTCTGACTAAATGCGACGGATCTCCTGAGCCCACCGGTCCCTTCCCATAGGTATCGACACCGGCAGCGCTTTGGAGGCGTGAGCAGCCATCGCATCCCCCGGGAGTTGCCATTTTGGGTGTGAAAACCCAGGGATGCGTCAAGAGCAGGACTCCCAACTTATTTCTGCTCTTTGCGGAGGGGGGGATGTGGGCTGCTCTGGGGGGGCCGAGCTGAGCCCACTGCAGCCCCCGAACGCGTCCGTGTCCCGCCGGGGCGGCAGGAAAGTAGGTCGTGGCCGCGCTGGCGTGGCGGGCTCCGTCCTACATATGTAAATCGGGTCTATTTATGGCCGCTCGCATGACTGCGGGCTCAGGCGGCTCTGAGAAATACTTCGCTGTCCATGCCCTCCGTGGGGCTTGTCTGGGGCCCCACAGGTGGGTCCAATCCTGTTTCCACCTCTGGGGTGAAGAGTGGATGCTGGTGGGTCTGCAGTTTTGGGATGAAGCTTTGGGATTGCCTCCTGGTCCAACCGGGCAGGGAGAGGGAGGTGAAAGCTCTCGCCCCGTGCCTGGGATGGGTGCTGAGCTCCCTGCCTCCACCCCTGCCTGCACCGGGCACTTCTGGCAGCAGTTGCTGGCGGATCCCACCCCAGCTCCATGCTTCCCAATATTTGGGGTTTTTTTTAATTCCTCCTAGCGATAGGGCAGAAAAATCCCTTTAAAGCTGCATTTGCAAAGCATGAAGCTTGTCTGGGCGGGCTTGGGGCATCTCTCTTCTCTCCCCATGCCCATCAAGGGGCTGGGTCTCCCTCCAATGATTTCCCTTTAACCCAGCGCAGGATTACTCTGGCTAATCTCCTTCAGGCTGGAGTCCCTCTGAAAATTGCGGCACGTTTGCATTTGGCAAGCGCAGCATCTTAATCAACATCCCTTACAATTTCCATGACAACTCCGGAGAAGGTGGGCAGAAACTCCTTCCCATTGAATACATGCAAGCTTGCAAATACTCTGTCCTACTGCTCGGGCTAGTGGTCAGCAAAGCACCACCCTTGATTAATTATTCCTAATTAAATGCCATAAGGAGAAGGGCTGCCTGGGAAAAGGGCTCCTTCATTTTTTCACCAGTGGTATGGGGGACCTGCTGTTGGGGAGGGGGAGATGGCATTAATCTCCAGCTGCATGCAAGAGGCTCTAATATATTCCTGATTAATCATTATTAGGAGGTTCATTAGCTGTGGCTCAGCATGAGAACAGATTGGGAGGGGCAACAGGGCTCCAATAACTGAACTGTAACAGTTTTAGGAGCAGATAGGCGATGGTTATCATGGCATCAGGACAGCGATAGCTTTTCTCCTTTCCATACCACTTAAATGTGGCATGAACGAAGTGTCCCCACAACCCCCCTGTTTTTAAATGCATTTATTGCCATTTTCATGGTTGCTGTGCAACCTGGACCTGGATGCTTCCTGCATCCCTAAAAATGATGCCGAGAGCCCTCCCGTGGCTGGGGGCGATGCCTTTGGGTGGGCTCCCCGCATCCGAGGAGGGGGCAGCTTCTGGGGGGAGCTGGTGCGGATTTCCTGAGTGTTACATGCTGGTGCATGGGGAGCAGCTTCAGAAAGCGGTGGGGTTTGCACAAAACCCTCAAAGAGCTGTTAAAACATAGGGGACCACCCAGCTCTGCAGGCCCTGCTGTTTGCCCTCGCCGTGGGGGCAGGATGCGGCCCCTCTGCCAGCGGCGGCACCCCTTCTCCATGTTGCTGGCCTGGTGTGCTTGGAAACCGCAGAAAATCCTCCTTAATGGTAACTATTTCTTTGCTCTTGGAGCTCGTAGCTGGGGAAGTTCTCGGGTCCCACCAAGCATGTCTGCCGCAGCACGTGGGTGACCGGCTGCAACTTGCTGTTCCTTGGTTAGGGGATGGGGAAACGGAGGCAGCGGCTGGGAGGGAGAGGAGTCGGCAGCTGAGGGGGTGGTTGGAAGAAGGAGGATGGTTTGTAGGGCTGGAGGATCTTCCCTCTAAGAGCAAAGGGGCTGAGATCTGCCCCCATAGCCCTCCTCTCCTTGCCCCAGCCCATCCCTCAGAGGCTCAGTGTTCCCCTCGTCACCTTCATGACCACAATTAAGCCAATCCCAGAAAATGAAGTGGCATTTAAAAAAAACAAAATAAAATTAAAAATCCCACAATTGCTTTTTGTGGTCATTAAGAGGCTTTTTACTCCCACAGCTGCTGCTTCTGTGGTTTCGGTTGAGCATCCCCTGGCAGGGTGACAGTACCCATCCCACACTCCCCAGAGGTCTATTTTGGGGGGGGTCCAGATTTCTCCTTAGTCTCTATAGGGAGGAAAAAAATAGTTATGGTGCATCTGACCTGTGCCAGTATCACCCACAGTGGGACAACTCAGTCCATGGAGGTGTTCCCCATGGAGGGAGGTGACACAGAGGTGGCCTTGTGCCTGTGGAAGGAGGTGACACGGTGGTGGCCTCCGATCAGGAGGATTTCTGTCTCCTGAGTCACCCTGGCTGCTCCAGCTGGGAAGGGCATCACATGCCCAAAAGGAGAAGAGGTTTTCAGCCTGGCTCATGGTCCCTGGGCTGTGTCCCCACATCCCCGAATAACCGTGCTAAGCTCATCCCGTCTCTGCCGGTCCTGGGGAGGACTGAGCCCTTGCCGCTCCCCATCGGAAACCTCATGGAAAAGAGATTTGAGGTGTGGTGTGGCCGGTTCCCATGTCCCACCTCCATCGGTGGGTGATTTCCCTTGGTGCACAGGCGTTTCCAGCTGAAACCTTTTCTTCCACAAACAGCCATGAGATCATTTTCTTCTTCCCCCACCACAATTAAACATTGTCCTCCCTATTCCACTGGAAATTAAGGAGGGGATATAAGTGAAAATACTGCGATCGGTGGCCTGATGGCTGCCAGTTCCTCTTCCTGGCGTCGAACAAGCTGGGATGTGGCTCCCCAAGCATCCCAAAGCCTTTTGCCCGCTGCAAAGAAGGGTTTTGCCGTGGTAGAGGAGGGGATCTGCTGGGTCATGGGGACCGAATCTACGCTGCCAGTGCCTGCCTGCATCTCGGCGCTAGGACCAGCCCAGCCTGGTAGATGGGTGGGAGGGTTGAGGCTGCGCTTGGCTGGCTTTTAAAAAGGGTAATTGCTCTTTTCCTCGCGTTTTCATTGTTTAGCAAAGGGCTGTTATCTAAGCAGGCAGGGAACAGCAGTCTGGCAGTGCTGGTGCTTGGCTGGAGGGAGCATTTCAACGAGCCCGACTGAAATGAGACTTCAGGACAGAGGTTTGGGGAACAAAAAAATAGCGTCCCCATTTTTTTGTGGGGCTGTTGAGAGCCACCCCAAAGTGGGATCCAGAGCTGGCCTATATTGCTTGGAAAGGGTGAGGAAGAGGAGGGTGTAAAGAGGCTCCTGGGAGCCCTGTAAACCCAAAAAACTGCTTGCAGGGTGCCCATTGGGCTGCACACAGAGGGTCCTGAAGGGTCCCAGTGCTGTGGTGTGAAGCCCATAAGCAGTATCCCTATGCGATGCTGACAGGAGCAGAGACTCCCTCTGCCCCAGCCCATGGGTATTTATGTGCTGTCAGGGAATTGGCGTTAGGGAGAGCATCCTGCTCTTCCCCTCGCCACCCGCCCACCCACCACACAGCACCCACCACTCAGCCTGCACATTGTGTAACACTCTTCCTCCGTGCATTACCAGCAACGGTGGGATGCACACCCCAGGACACAAAGACACCCCAAAACCCTCGTTATCCCCAGCTGGGAGGCCCATGGCAGCAGCACCCATGGAGCCAGTGCAGATGGGGACGTGCCATCAGCTCATCTTTGGAGCCCATCTTCTCGGCATCCTGGTGCTGGCCACGCTTTGCCAAGTCCCAATGAGTCACCCATGGCTCGTCCCCTCGCAGGGTATTTTTACATCCATCACTTCAGGCTCTCGTGTTGCACATCTCCCTCCGCAGCTTTCCTTTTTTTCCCCCCTTAATTAATGGAAACCATCCAGGTGTGTAATAATAGCGCCGGGTGACCTGTATTTTGCACGCTCTGCATTGTAATTAGGAGCCAGAGCACAGAGACCACACTCCCCAGCGTGGCAAACCTTTCCTGGCCATAATTAGGGAGAGAAAACCACGGGCTTTTCTTTAATCCATGGTGGGAAATGTGGGAGGAGGGGACCAAGCATGGATCCAGCCCCACTGCCTCCCACCCATTTCCAGCAGCTCCCAATTCCGCTGTGCCATCCCAAGGCGCAGATCTGGTGGAATATACCTTGGTTGGTAGGTTTTAAGCCTAGAAAGGACCATGCAACCATCAAGTCACAGGCTTTTATACAGTTCCTTCAGGCTTGGAGGCTGCTTTTCCTTTGAAGGACGTGGGGTGGGTGGCCAGAGCCTGCCGTGGCCCCAGCTCCCTGCCTGTGGAGAAGGCACGCGCCAGCAATATGCAACTAGTGCTGAAAATGCAGCCGAGGAAGCAATGTGGGGGTGTTAAAGCAGGTTTTACTGGGGACCTTTCCCTTAGCTTTCTTGCTGCATCATTGCACAGGGAGGGGATTAACACCCCCCCCCCCAAACATCGCAGAGCTGTTGGCAGCCCCCAGCCCATCCCCATCCAAAGTGCCCATGTTTTGGTACTGTCCCTTGGTTTGAGACCATCCTACCCCCTGTGGCTTTTCCGCTCGACAAGCTGTCTGCCCGGAGGTCCCACAGCCCTCCTTGCCTGCGCTGGGCAGGATTAGGCTCCCTTGAGCCATCTGGTCCTTGCAGGAGCAGACCCTGGCTCAGCTCCCCACAAGCCCTGAGCTGATCCCCGCAGCCCCGTTACCCACGCCAGGGACAGCCCCTGCAGCATCCATCCCAGTGACACCCCAGTGAGGGGCTCACCCACGCGGGGAGAATTACCCTCGGTACCTCCCCGTGTCTCTCCCTTGGCTGCAGAGGGAATGGCTCTGCCTGGTTTGGGGGAAACCCCTTGTTTTGAGACCGTTGGGAGTGGCAGGAATGGATGCCACCTTCAGTGGCTGAGTTTGGAGCCAGGCATGTATGTGCTCCTGGAAATTGAGAGGGAAAACACCCCGTGGGCATCTCCCACCTGTGTTTAGGGAAGGCTGGGATCAGACCCACCTGCTGTGGTTGGGAACAAGACGGAGAATAAGGAGACCTCTCTCCCCATGCTCAACGGGGAGTGCCGGGCAGGATGCTTTCGGCTGGGGACCGCTTTTGGGTGGCACCTTGGCTCCTGCCTTGCTCCGGCTCGCTGCCACCACCTTATTTAAGCAGTGGCTATAATTCCCTTTAATCCTCGCAGGCAGGCTCCCGCTGCAACCCGCAAAGTGCTGCCCGCTTCACCTGGTGGCTGGTGAGCTGGTGGCACACCGGAGGTTCACCGCGGGCAGCCCCAGCGCCGGCGGCAGCACCGGCAATCGGCTTAAGGAAGATAAAACCGCAGGGACAGGAGGGTCTAAGGGAGGTGGTGGGGTTTGAGGGGGGAGGGAAATGAGCCATTGGGGGTCTTGCAATTAGAGGTTGGGGCCTCCTGGGTGACAGTGGTGTCACCCCTGGGTGACAGTGGGCAGGTCACCCTGGGGGGCTGGATGGCAGACTTTGCCTGCTCAGGATGTGCCTAGCTCAAGGCTGGGCTGAGGTCAGATGATGATGGATGCAAATGCTGAAGAGCATCTTTTTTGGGGTGGGGGAAGCAGTCCTGTGCAAGTGAAGGGGATCGTGGCATTTTTGACCTCTCTGGGTAAAGCCTGGCCTTGAGAGCCCTGCCCCACCTCACTCCTGGCAGCCAGGGGCTTTTCCTGGAGGGTTTTTTTAGACCAACTGCCCACAGCTTACTGGGATGTCCTATGGACGGGGAGCATCACCCGAAATCGGGTGTGAAAGCAGTGGGGATGCTCGGTGCTTTCTGCAGCTGAGAAATCCCCCACCTCCCATTGCACCTTCTTACTCCCATGCACTGCGTAGGCGTTCTTCAGCAGAGACCCCCAAAATTGCTTACCTGTGTGGGGACAAGGGATGGCAAGTGCCCAGCCTGAGCAG
Organism: Haliaeetus albicilla; assembly: GCF_947461875.1. Classification (NCBI taxonomy): domain Eukaryota; kingdom Metazoa; phylum Chordata; class Aves; order Accipitriformes; family Accipitridae; genus Haliaeetus; species Haliaeetus albicilla. Next base: position 6,740,243 of record NC_091498.1, on the reverse strand, counting down.
TCCTGCCTGCTTCACCCTGCACAAGGCAGGCAGGGGCAGGCAGGAGCAGGCAGGCACCACTGTGGTCATGGAGAAGTAGTGAGAGACACGTCCTACAGCTGGAAAACTTTGGGCCAGGCAACAGGAACCCCATGTTGGTCGGGATGTGCTGGGATAAAGGGGCTGTGGAGATGCTGTGCAAACTCATTGCTGGAGATGCTAAAAGCTGGGCTGGCTCAGTGGATTGAGAACCAGAGACACGGAGCCGACCCAGACCTGGGACGGGAGAGACGCAGCCAGGTTGTGGGGGACTCCCAGCCCTATTGCTCCAATTTGCACAGCCAGTGCTGATTTCCAAGAAACACCCCTCGGTAGTGGGTCACCCACACTATTTCTCCTGCTCCCATCCCCACAGCAGCCTGGCATCATGCTGCTCCACTTCCATGAGCCCCGGGCACAGCTTTGGGCAGGGAGCGGGGCTTGGCAGAGCCCAGCTGGGCAAACACAGCCTTGTCACCTGCAAAAGGCAGAAATCAGGATTTCTATGCAGCGTGCACAGGTAGCATCCTCCGGAGCATGCCTGCAGCAGCTGCAAAAGGCAACTCCACATTAATCCTTTGTGTTGGGCCAAGCTTAACGCTCAGCTCGGTCCTGGTGGGGTTTCAGGGCCAGGGACAGCGGAGCCATCGCCGCTTTGCTGGCGTTCCCACTCCCGGGTTGGGATCCACGTTTTGAGTGCAGCCTGGAATGTGTAAACCACTTTTTATTTCAGATAGTTGGGGGTAAGCATAGAGGACACCCTCTTCTCCACACCAGCAGTGTGCAAATTTATAACCTGGTTTTCATTCTGGCTGATGTAAGCATGCCTTCCCCGTCCCTGGGTTTGATGCACCCTTCTGAAACCTTGTCCCTGGGGATGCCAAGTGTAGCAGTAAGTCCCAGAGGTTAATGATACAAGGTGCTAAAAATAGGGCTTTTTATCTACAAACATGAGTCCTTGTGCATTTTGGGAAGCGGGCAGGAGGAAAGGCAGAAGCAGAGCTGGGATGAGCACAAGCTCTGGGCTGCTGGGTGCAACATAGAGGTTGGGGTGCTCTTTTGGGTGCTCAGGGGTGCTGATGTTTGAGGATGTAGAGAAGAGCAAGGGAGATTCCCACTCATTTCTGAGGTTGTTTGTGGTGAAGTTCATGGAGAGGTGACTTACAGCCATGCCGGGGATTTGCTCTGTGACTCAGTTTCCCCATGGGTGAAAAGGGAGTGGAGGTGCCTTGCTGAGCTGCTCAGAGACTGGCAGAAGGTTTTAAATTCCTGGGGAAAAAGTGCCCCTTTGCTCAGACAAGGATTGCTCACCCATCGCAGTGTTACAATGGATATTGCTTGCTTCTGCTACCGCATGCGCACCTCCCTGGTGTAATTTTAGCATTTAAGCCTTCCCAGGTAAATCCTCCATTTTATTACACCATAAAAATCTATCAAATGCAAAGGCACGAGGTTTTATGCTTCCCTGCCCCCACAGCACAGGCAATCTGCTGGGATCTGAGTGCCCAGCGAGGGCTGTGGGTAATCCCCTCCGCTATCGCATCCTTAATCCTCACCCTGTCCCTCGCTGAACTGCCCGTGGGGCAGAGGAAGCGAGCACGGGATGAGCTTGGGTTTGCTTTCAAGCCAGCGATCGCCAGGGTTGGGTAAGGGTGCTGCCCAGCCAGGGCCAAAATCTGCTGTTTGTGCAAGCCCAGCTGCTGGGGTTGTATTGCCATGGGTTTGCAGCAAGGTGCATGTCCTGCCGCTCTCCTTGCATGGGGGAAGGCTGGAAGGGCACCAGCCACTGATGTCCCCAGTGGGAGGGCGATATCCCAGATTTGGAGGACCTGGGAGCCTGATTTGCAGGAGCATCACCATTTCAACCAGGAATTTGGAGACTGGGCATGCAGGGAGAGCCGGTCTGTGGGACCGCAGTCCCCTGTCCATCACCTGTGCCGCATCCCAGTGTTCCAGTCCCCCATCCCCAGTCTGAGCATCCACACGTGCTTCCCAGCACAGAGCTGCTTCCCCAGGTCTCCTGCTCTCCCCACCTGCAGCAAAATGGCCAAGAGGACCCGGACACAGCCAGGCAGCTGCCTTCATCCAAGGCTGGGCTCTGGCCTTGCTTTCCCAGCTTGCTTGCACCCAAGCCTTGCTGCTTCCTTTGCATGCAAACCATCTCCCGTGGCTTTTCCAGCATCATTTCTGGCACTGGGTGGGCGCCCAGGATTTGTGTTGAGGGCTGGGCTGGGAACTTGGTGGGAAGATCACCACCAGCCATGAAAATAAATAGGGAGAATGAGGCAGATTTTTAAACATAAATTCTTGCTTTTTTAAAATTTTTGTTGCAGACTAAGCAGCAGCTGGGCAAGTTGTAACCTTGTCGCTCCTCTGCCGAGCGATAGCAGTTGGAGACCTCACTGCTCGCTCCAGCCAGCAAAGAAATCAATGGTAGTGGTAGTTGTACGGGTGGAAGCATGACAGTTGAAGGATGTGAGTGTGAGGAGGCTGGCAGGGAGAGGCTGTATCTTTTATTAGAGCAACCGATACGGTTGGGGGAAAAAAGCTCCAAAGCAGATAAGCTTTTGGGCTCGCAAGTCCTTATTCAGGTCCTAAATAGAAACAGCTAAGTCAGATCACTGGGTTTATTTTAATCAATTTTGGATCTGGGGAAAAAAAAAAAAAAAAGACTAGTGAGCTGAAAATCTTTTTTTTTTTCCTGGTGTTTCCCCCCCCGCCTTTTTTTTTTCTTTCTGGGGAGCCCAATTGCTGCAGCTGGGCCAGATAATGCTGCCAGTGCATTGGGAGAGATGCTGGATCAGGTCATGGCCCTGACACCCCAATTTTTGGCTTTCCACATCCCCTGAGGAGAGGTTGTGTGAGATGGAGGCCAGGACTCCTGGATCCTCTCCCAGGCTCTTACAGGCTTTTGGGGAGATGCTGCCCAGTTGTTTGTGACTCAGTTTCCCCATCTGAATGGCAGAGAGGGTGCTCCCTGCGAGCCAGGCTGGCCCTACAACTTACAGCCGCCCTTTTGAGCTGCATGTTGCTCAGGGAGGTGTGTGTCACACCAGGATGCTGCCGTGTCCATGGGATGAAGTGTGGTCCCATTGCACTGCTCCTGCTCTGCTAATCCCCCTCAGGGGTGAAGCAGAGCCCTCCAGCTGGGCTGCAGGATCTCTCCCCACTCTGGCACAGGCTGTTGTAAGTACATATAAACATAGTTGTCCCCTGGGTCATTGCAACCTCACTCTGATCCTGCTGTCAGGATGCTTTGAGGTGCCCAGGCTGGAGATGCTCAGCTCTGTGGGCACCAGGGATTTGCCTTCAGCCATTCCCAGGATTCATCCATCCATGGTGGACATCAGCACCCCTGACTGCTGCCTCCAGCTGCTGGAGATCTCCTCTCCTTGGGAAATACAACATTTCTTCTCCCAAGGAGAAGGGAATTGATGTTGGGTGTCTGTCTTTCTTGCTGATGCACCCAGCGGGCATGGCACTCAGCACCCATGGGACACGGCACCCAGCACCCAGCCCGTCTTCTCTGCTGATGGCACAGTGCTGCCCTGGGCTCTTGCAAGTTTTGAAGGGGTGGAAATCCTTCTTGCTGCCCAGGTGACCTGTCTTCAAAATGTGTGGTGCTGGAGGCAGGCAAAGGCATTTGACCAAAGGGTGATGGAAACGTGGTGGAGCAAGGACTTGAACCTGCTTTCTACTGGCAGCACTACACACTGGGGTATCTTGCTGTGTCCATCCGACCCCTGCCAGCTTGAGAAAGTGGAGGAGAGCAGAGGCTCCCCTTATTTATTAAGAAGATGCTGGACTTTGCCACTGTCGTCCATTCCCTTGCTCTGCCCCAGTTTCCCTCTCCCTGTCAAGCACAGGAGGGTGTTTTTCCCCTTCTATCACCAAGTGCTTTGCAATGGGTGAGATGGAGGTACCCAGGAGAGGCTCTTTAAGGGGCACTTCCCACCAGACAATGACAAATACCAGTACCAACGTGTGCAGCCTCTGCCCCTGCACATGGTCCTGCTGCTTCACTTCAGCTGCTTATTCCCCAACAAAATTAAATACCTGCTGTGATGATGGTAATATCCCACGCAGAGAAGAATGTAAAGAGCAATCAGGGGCCGGAGCTAACCTGGTGGCTCTCCTGGGCCAGCGGCAGAGAGGCTCTTTCTGCAGAACCGATGATGCCATCCCAGCCCCATGAACATCCTGGCCAGGCAGATGGATGGTGGGATCCCTGGCGAGGTCACGCCACCAAAATGCAAACCCTCTTCTTAAAGCTTTGGGGATGACACTGTCTGGTAGATGTTGCCTTAAGGACGCTGGTTTTCATCTCTCTGGCAGGGTGTTGAAACGCTGCCATCCCGCTTACTTATCAGCCGTAATTATCGTTGGAAAGGCAGAATGGAAGCGGCTTGTTTAGTTACATTTCATTAAGAGGACTTCATCTGGGGGCAGGAAACAAGGAGGCTCAGGCTGTATAAATATTTGAACAACTCCTTCCAGCAACATAACCCCCTTTCACACATACACCCATTGCATGCTGACAGGATACCTTGAAACATTTCCCACTGCATACAAAAAGCCTTCAAATCCCCCATTCCCGGTGCAGGGGCAGCAAGAGCGTGGAGTGATTTTGTCCACTGGCTGAAGCTTTGCTCATTTATAAGGCTTGAAGCCTCCAGCTCTTTTATTTTCTTGGTAAGCTGAGCCCTGCGGGGCTGGCGGCATTTCCTGGGCAAGGACCGGTAACCAGAGATGGGCAACGCTCAGGTCAAGGCTCTGATCTTCAGCAGATTCGAGATGTTTTCTTTCATCTGGAAACCTTAGCTTTATTGGCACGGTGCAGAGCCTAAGTGCTTCCAGACAGGACCCACTGGGAGATAGGTCCTGGTGTCCCGCCTGCTGTGCCCTGTCCCAGTGGTGGCCACGTTTGGTTTGACCCTGGTGCTGGGGCCTGTCCCCGTGCTCCTGCAGCCGGTGGGTCCCTTGTGACCGTTTCTCCTCCCTTTGCACAAAACAGGACGACATCCAAAAAGGCAGAATTTTAACAAATGCATGAGCTGCCCCGTGTGGGGAAAATTGTTTTTTTTTAATTGCATTTTTATTTTTCTTTATCTTTTTCTTTATCACACATCAACGCCTCTGGATGCAGAGGGGAGGGCGGCTGTGCAGCCGCTGAGCCGAAGGGGCTGGTGCCGTCGGAAGGGAGATTGATTACATTTCCAGATGAATAACTGCAGCAGATAAAGTTCAGGGTAGATAAATATAGGTTGAGGGCTCTTTGTGCGTGGACTAGGAAGAGGAAATACCCTTTTTTTTCCCTAAATCGAGGAGCTCCAGCGGTGATCTGCTGGGGGTGGGAAATGTTGACCTGCTCCTGAGCACTTTTGGGGAGAGGTAGGCTGATTTTGCAGCTGAAAAATGCAGCTGAAATGAATTTCGTGACCTGGATGACCACTGTCTCGCTCAGAGGGGCTGGGTAGAGCCAGGATGCGGCCCCAGGCTGGCTGCTAGCCTTTGCTTTGTGGCATCATCTCTTCTTCTTGGGCATGGCAGGGAGGGCAGGGAGTCCAGTGTGAACTCCCCACCCTGCTCTAATTCTTGTTGGAGAGCTGAGTGATGAGGCAAGACAGCAGAAATTGGGTTACTCTAGGCAGTGAGAAGTGCTTCCACGTGTGCTGGGAACCACCACTCACCGTTTGCAAGAAGCTTGACCTGGGGTTTTCACACCCCCTTTGCAGCATTAACACCTGATTGCTCTGAATCTAATCACCCGTCGATCTATTTTTAAGGTGAAAAAAATTGGGGTATTTAAGTGTCAAGCAAGCAAGCAAAACACTTGCATTTGCACATCTTTCAAGTGCTGATTGATTAACTCTCTCGACACCCCCGAAATCAGGTGCCTTCCCCCAGTGGTAATGACACATCAGTCCCAGGAAATCACTGCACCTCACCGGGAACCTGATGGCCCCAGCATTATCCTTGCACCCCAGTCACTCCGTGCACTCATCCCTGCATCCCTTCTGGGATTTTGCTTTGGGGTCTTGTCCTCAGTATGGTCTCGACGAGGATTAACCCCCTTGCCGGAGTCCGTCCTGGCTTAGGGGCTTGCAATAAATGGAGGAGACGGGAGCGCAGGCCATGCAAAACCTTGCTCCATCCCTGCCTTGCTTTTAATGCACCAGGCATTAAATCGTTGTGTCTCAAGGGCTGGCGCCAACACAATATTTTGTTAGCGCTGCTGCCTGCCTCGTCAGTGCTTGAACACAGAAGAGTTGGGAAATCCAAGTGGGGAGGGAGCAGGATTAGGTTTCCCCCGCTCCGGCCGTGCAGTGTGGCCGGCAGAGAACAAGGACGCCAGTGTCTGAGGTGCTGTGCATCAAACCATCCCAGCACCTATTTTTCTGTCCCTTTTCTGCTGCTGGGGTTGTAAAGAAAAACTGAACCTGGAGAGACCCGATTGCTCCACAGGGCTCGCGGGCATTAGGTGCACGGCTGTGGCTTTCCTCTGGCTGTGGTGTCCGTCCTTCCCTGGCCACAAAGAAGGGAAGTGAATGGGCTCCCATTGGCAGCAATTAGGGTGGAAAGGGGAAAAAAAAAAGCTCCTTCCCTCTCTGAAGCTGGAAGAGTAAATATTTTCTCACTCGGGAACTGGTGGGCCTGTGGAAATGCTGGTGTTGCCCTCAGGTGACCTGGGAAGCATGTAATCAGCCCAACCATCTGGCTGGGGAGATTTGGATGCACGGAGGAGCTCAAGCTGTCACCAAAACCCACCCAGCTCTCAACAGGGCTTGCGCTCGGCTGCAGCCAGGGCTGCTGGTGGCTTTGCAAGGGCTGAACCTCTAGTGACCTACCAAAAGGAATCATCTGGTCCTTGAGACTGGAGAAAACCCCTTATGAGGACAAAATAACCAGGGAGTTATTTTTTTACCCACCCTCGATGGGCAACAGGCAGGAGGATGCATGAAGGTGTCATGTTAAGTAGGAATAATTAGTTCAGGTCCCCACCAAAAGCCTCTCAGGTCTAATTAGGAGAGCAATTAGGAGAGAAGAAGCTGCTTTCCGGCAAGGTGCAGCACCCCAATTCTTCCCCACCCGTATGCCCCCACAGCTCCTCGGGGTCAGGTTTGTTTGCTCAAAGACAAAACTTTGGGTGTGCAAAACTTTCTGTTGAGCTCTTCTCACATCTTAGGTCTGGCTTAAGGCTTTGGCTTGGGTTTTTTTTTGCTTCTAGTTTTGAGGCATTATGGTGCAAATTTCTGGTCTTCTCTTTGCAGTAAACGGGGCTGGAAATGAGCTTTTTCTCTCCATCTCTTTGCTGGGGAGCGCAAAGAGGTTCAGTCAATGCCCTGAGTCCTGGAGCATGGAATTGAGGGGGAAAAGGAAAAAGTTAAAAATAAAGGAAAAAAAATAAAGGGGGAAGATAAAAAAAAAGAAGAAAGGAAAAAAGAAAAGGATGAATAAGAGCTTGGGAGAAGAAATGCCATCAGAGCCAGTGCACATCCAGCTCACAGGAACGGCTCTTGCCAGGCTGGAGACCTTCACGTGCCACCAGCCTGGCTGTCCAGCTCGTCGGTCATGGTCCCAGTGCGCAGCACCCACCCTGGCTTTGTGGGTGCTCTGCACCCCTTAGGAGTGGAGAGCAGGGCTCTGCTCCCCCCCCCAGCACCCTCCCCACAGGCAGGCACCTCTTTGTTTTCCTCCCAACTTGCACATGCCATCTCCAGCTCCACCTCTTTGGATCTGTATGGAGATTTTTCCCCCCCTCCATAAGGAAAAGTCCCTTCACCCTCTGCCCAGCAGCGGCTGCAGGATCTGGCCCAAGGCCAGCACTCACCCGTGGGACCCAGCCCAGGGGATGCTCCCAGCAGTTCTGGCCACCACGACGTTTGCACAGCTGAAAAACTCCAACCTGCGTAACATGGTTTTTAACCTCTCTTTAACGTGACGGTGGCCCCTGGCGTCATTCAAGTCTCAATTTGATTTTTTAAAAATATCCGCTCTAACAGCAAGGCTGTCTCGTGCACTGGGGCTCTGGCAAGGTTAAAGCAAGATGCAAAATAAACCATGCAGACCTGTCCGCCTGTCCCTGTCCAGCTCTGCCTTCCAGCTCGTCCCTGCTGTCATCCCACATCAGGAGGTCAAGTCCTGGTTGGAGAGGACATCATGCCTTTTTCCCACGGTCCTCAGGGAAGGGGGAAACTGAGGCAAGGGCTGATGATGCCCTTTCCTGCCGTGTGCTGCCCACTGGCACTAGCAGACATGATATAATCCTGGCACAGAGGTTACTTCTCCCTCTGGCCTCTCCGCCTCCCCCAGGAGGCTGCTCGCCCTTTTTTATGTCTGGCTGTTGGGGAAACTCTGACTTTCAGCCCAGAGTTACATCTGGGAGAGTGGGGGAGCAGAGAAACATGAGCTGCTGGGTCAGCAGGGTATGAGACATGGATGCCTCTCTGCAGAGATCTGGTTCCCAGAGCCCTGGGGATGGGAAAGGAGCCCCTGCCTGTTCCCGTCCCCTGCCCTGCATTATTTGCACCTATTTTGCAGGCAGGTAAACTGAGGCACGTGATGACTTGTGCCCCATGCGTGCCACCCGGGCATGTGACTGTATCCACAGCTCCCTGCCCCTCGACAACACCGAAGGTGTTTGTCTTGGCTGAACTCCATCTCCGTGGCGTGGATACGGAGCACAGGACCGTCTTCCCCCTGGTTGGGTAGGGCGAGCACTCCTGGGGGCCCGTCTGTGCTGCTGGGTCTCTGCGGAGGAGATGGAGGTGAGACCAGGAGTGTGTGAATCCCAAAGTGCCAATTAGCAACGTCCTGCTGCCGGGAGGCCATCAGGGAGGTGTTTAACAGACATAGCGGCAGTCCCTGTGCCAAGCACTCAAGGAAGGGCAGGAAAAAAAATATATAAAGTCCTATTTTGCAGCTCTTTGGAGAGATGAGTCTCAGGGAGGGGAGCGAGCTCTGAAATGTGCCTTTGTGGAAGGTGAGAAAAGCTCAAGACAGTTTTGCATGTTAAGCTGCAATAGGATTATGGAGCAGAGCAAATTAAATCAATTCTGTAATGACGGGGGGGAGTTCCTGCTGATGGCGGCGGGTCCTGAGTCCCAGGAAGGAAATGGTGGATGGAGCCGCGGGGCTGAGACCCACCGTGAGCATCCATGGATGGTGGTCTGGGGTCTGCGGGCAGCGTGCTGGGGAGGGCAGGATTTTCCCAGGGCTGCCTGCATCGCCATGGCAATGTGCAGTCCCACGGGAATTAATGAGTCTGGAGTGCGCTGTGAATCCTTCGGGGTGGAAAAGCGATTGGCCTGGCCAGGTGAAGCAGGGAGGTGGAGGAGGGCAGGCGGCAGAGCTGGGGGTGCAGGCAGCCCGGCTGCCTGAGCCCTGTCTGCCAGCCCGGCTGGTTTTGCTCCATCCCATGCAGGTTGTCTCCGTTGTCCTGCCTGGATTAGCAGGATGTTCTCGGTAGGAGGATGGAGAGCACCGTAGGTTTGGGATTTTTCGGTGAGCGGGTATCATGGTGCTCCGGGCTGTAGCACGGGACCCTCCCCACTCCTGGGTACCAAGGTGGGTCTGTAGAGCCCAGCTTCAGTTTGGCTTTTTCCCTAAGCTGGCTCACCCAGGATTGGGGGAACCTCCTGCCCCACTCCTGCATCTGCTGATAGCATCATTTCCAGCCAAATGCTCCATCAGCTTTGGATAAACCCACAGCTGTGGGGCGAAGGGCTGCACTTAGAACTGCTGCGGATGCAGCAGGAGCCAAACACGGTGGTCCCTGGGGGTGCTTAGGGCTTGGGGGGACCTGCCACCCCAGGGGAACCCCAAGAAACCACCTGAATTGCCTGATGCAATCCTAGCTGATGCATGGCAGAGGCTCGCTGGGCTCGTTTGTGCCTCTTCATCCGAGGTTTTGCATGCAGCAGGAGGTGGGGACTTTTGTTTGTGTGTTTGTTTTTTTTTTCTCCTCCATCTCCCTGGAGGTAAAAAGCGGAGCGTGCTGGGAGATGAGGTGTTAGCAACAATTTACATCGGGAGGTTTGCTATTTTTCATGCCAGCTCTGGCTCGAGGATATTTATTGTGTAGTGGGGTAGGATCTGGCACTAATCCATTGAAGAACTGGGATAAAAAATGACGGTGGAGACAGATGATCCCAAGGAGGAGGAGGAAGAGATGCTGTTTGAAGAGCTGAGCCTAGTCCAGGGTACCTGGACCCGGCAGTTCATTATATTCCCCGAGCGATGATTAAACACTCACAAGCGTACGCGTCCAAATGCAGGTTTCGGGATGTGCCTGCACCCAGCCTGGCTCCTCGCAGCGTTGCCTGCGTTGGCAGCGGAGAATCAATACAAAGCCAGAATAATTGCTGCTCCTCGGTAAATGTTAATGATTATTTTACTTGCATAAAATAACTGGCCTATTAAATCAAAATGCACTGGGGTTTAGGCAGCTGTTATTCAGGGGCTTAATTAATCTGAGAAAGAGTGAAGTTACACAAAATAATGGCGGCTGCTCACTCGAGCTTACACCACGTCTTGCGAGTGGGATCTCTGCCGGTTGTGAGCATCAGCCCCCTGGTTTCCACCAGCATCCTGCACCCCCAAACTCCAGCCATGCCGTGGCACTGCCTTCTAGCCCAGCCTCCTCGGCTTTGTCATGGACATCTCCGTCACAAGCAGCTTTGGTGGTCTTTAGCATCAGTCCTTGGGCAAAATCTTGGCCAGGGCTGACCATGCTGGGACATCGAGGTCTTTTCCCGCAGCAGCAGGTCCCAGCGACACTGAGATGCTGTCTGGAGCAGCTTTCCAACAGATTTATTTTTAACTCACAGCCTTGGATCGAAGAGTGGAAATTCAGTGATTTTTTTTTTGTAGTGGGGAAAGAATTGTGGAGTCTTTAAGGTTCAGAAACAATGTTTTCATTCCAACTTTATGTGTGGGTTAATATTATTTCAACTGTTTATAGTATCACTAAATCACATGTTGGGATGAGTTATTAAGGTTTTCTATATAAAACACCAGAAAAGTGCTTTCAAGAGGTGATTAATTGAAAATATCCCATGGAAAATATCATAGAAATAATCGACACTTTTCCTGCGATATGTTCTCAGTTTAAATGTGTTTTCCTGGAGAAAACGGCTTTCAGCCCCTGATGGATTACTGACCCTGGCTGCGTCCTTCCAAGCTTTCCAACGCGGCCAGATTCAGCATCTCCCTCGGAGGACACAGACTGGGTCACTGTTACTCTTGCACGCTCCGTCCTGGCAAGGCCAGTCTCAGTCTCCTGCCCACCTTGTCTTCTCCCCTTGCCCTTGCAGCATGCAGGGCTGCGGGTCTGCTGCTGGGAGCAGGGGGGTTGGGTTCCCAAAGCTGTCTCCCTGGGTTGAAATGCAAACAGACCTTTGGGACTTTGGCTTTCTGGTTTTGCTGTTTGTTTTGCAAGCAGGATGGGCAGGGGATGGGATGCAGAGACAAGAACCTGTGCCTGGTACCAAGGGATGGGGAGGGATGGGACAGAAAGTTGGTCCTTGTGCACAATCCTGTCCCATTCTCCAGGCTGCTTTCACACGGATTCAATTTTCCTTTTCCTCTTTAACTGCCCACCTGTTGGGATGTGGAGAAGGCTGGTCCCCTGTGTCCCTGCTGATGCTCTCTGTATGCATCCTTTCCCCTGCCTTGGCCCCATCTTGTGCCCCAGAGTTGTGCCGGAGGCTGCTGGATGGCCATGGACATCCATATCACGGGATAAAATTGCTTCCATCCCCAGCTTGCCATGGCATATCTCCCTGCAGCAGGAGCCTTCTCATCTCAAACCCCACATGTGGTGCTGGAGGCTGCGGCTGGACCTGGTGGGAGGAGATGCATGAGGTCCTCAGGCTGCGATGCTTTCCTGGGGCTCACTTTGCCTCTGGAGTTGCTCAGCTCTGCTCTCCGTGCACGCTGCCAATGAGCCTTACACACGTGCTGGGGAAAGGACTTTACCACCTAGCATTGTCCCCCATCACTGTCAGCCTCAGCTCCAGGCACGAACCAAGCCTGTGTCCTGGCTGCCTTAGAAACCACCAGATTTCAGCTCTTTTTATTCCCTTTCTGATTTCCCTCAGGGAAAACTCTTGAGCTTCTGTCCACAGCCAGGAGGGCTAGAAACATCCACAGCCTTCAATCACTTCCACCACCCAGACTGGGGCAGATAACTCCCAGCCAGGGCTGCTGGCGTGTGGGGAGATGCTCTGACCCTCTGCAAAGTCCTGCAGACAGCGGATGCTGGGAGTCGAGTCGGGATTTCTCCCCCCTACCTGGACCACTCCCACTGGACCTCCTCCGTGTTTTCGGAGGTGACTCTGCTCCCCCTCTCCCACCCCATAGCCCATCCCACGAGGCCATTTAATTCCTCCTTCTCCGCAACACCCCCGGGGAAGCAGACCCCAGACCCAGTACGGGTGGATGCGCTGGAGGACACCACCCATCACCAGCGATGGATGCGTCGCCATGGAGGAGGCGGTTTCCATGGCGACCGTTGCCATGCCGATGGCTACCGGCGAAGGGCCTGAGAGCATCCCGGGGAGGTTCACCAGCCTCTCCCCGTGGTTAAAGTTGGATTGATTTATAAGGGTCCTTTCCTCCCGGTGTGAAAGCCAGACACTCAGCAGTGAATATCACTTTTGCAATAGCAGCATATTTTGGGTTTAATGTTCGGGGCATGTTTCAGGAATTTTAAGAGTCTCTGTGAAAGCCCTGCCGCAGACTGGGAACACCCTAAAAAAATACAACACCCTAATCCTCCCTGCCTAGAGGAGGAGGGACATGCAAGCATGGGTGTACAGGGAATTTAGGAAGATCCAAACCAGCTGGTCCCGGTCCCCCAGGACATATACAAAGATGTAGAGGGGTCTGTAGGAGCATGTTTGTACCGTACATGAAGGTGGTGAGCAGATCCCCTCTGTGCCTTGGTTTCCCCATCTTTTAACTACCCAAATCCTCTGGTGTACAGATAGCTGCTTATGGGAGGGCAGAGTGGGACCCTTTCCTAAGCTTTACATTTTTTGACCTGTAAAATGGTGTCACCCACCTTGATAAAGGGAGAGAAGAGGGAGGGAAGGGCATCCACTGTGCTGGGGGTGTTAGATGCGTGTAGATGATGGAAAGGGACTGAAGCGTCTCTAATCTTCCCGCTCAGCTCTCATCGTGCCAGGCCAAAGGGCCTGAGCTCCCGCTCGCTTTCCAAGGCTCTTAGTGCAGGATTTGGGTGTGATTTGCACTGCTGTGGCGCTTGGCTGCCATTCCCGGCCGGTCCAGCCAAGCTGCAGAGCAGAGGCATTGAAGGGGACAGCGAGCAGCCGGGTGGGGGGGTCATCCATCGCCTGCCGATCTCGCTCAGCCCTGCGGCAGCTGCAAGAGCAAAAGGGTCCTCTGGGATCCAGTGGGAGATGTTTTTTCTTATCAGAGCTTGATATAGTGGCCTTGTTACCTCCAGAGCTGCTGACATCCAAATCCTTTGGGTCTGGCACTTATTTTGGGTAATTTAGAGCACTGGAGGAACGTTTATTGAAATTTGACTTTCTGGCCCTGCCCTATGGAGACTGCTTTGCATTGGGGCTTGCTTTTATAGCAGCAGATCTATGACCTTTTTGAACATTGGAGGAGTAGAAATAGGACAGGGGATTGGGGTCTGGATGATGCCAGAGCCGGATCCTGGCCTGGGCTGCTCCCATGGCTGGTATGGCAGTCACCAGCTCATGGGCTGAGCCGCGGGGACGTGGCATGAGTGGTTCCCTTTCTGCAGGACAGTCCTGAGCATGGCCCGGCAGAGAACCAGCACCTCGCAGTGCACATTTAAACCTTTCTGTTCCTTTTTGCTGCCCCCAGACTTGGACATCACCAAAGGCGATGCAACCCCCTGGGCCCAGCCAGCGTCTTGGGCCCCAGTGCCTCCAGCAGCTTTGCCTTGACCCCTGGTTTAATTTCCCTAATGAAGCCCAGCCGGGGAAGCAGTGCTGAGCTGGTTAGCGAAACCCCCTGCCAAGAGCCATTAACTGGGAAGTTGTAATTGCATGGATGGGAGCTGCTGTCCCTTGGCTTGAGCCAGCTAATTGTGGCCCTCGGCATCCCGCCACAGGCAGGGCAGGGGCTGCCGTCGGGCAGGGGGCACTGGGGCCAGGACGAGCATCGCGCTGGGGTTTCCTCCCTGCTCTGAGAAGCCTCTGCCCGCCTGGCCCAGCTTTGCGTTGGACACTTGGAGAAGGCTGCACAGAGGACCTGGGAGTCCTGCGAGCTTGTTCCCCCATTCCAACCACGGGAGGAGACTGATCAAGGGTGTGGATGTGGCTTGCGTGACTCCCAGCCCTAGGCAGGCACGAAATTCATGCTGTGGAAAACCCTTTCTTGGGGCTAGCAATCCTTGCTGGGGCAGCAGCCCCGTCCCTCCTGCAGCGGGCTCAGGACAGTCCCTCACACCATCCCCAGGGGCTGCAAGGGGCGGATCCAGCATGCCCAGGGTGTCCTGCAAGCGGGCTCCCTCCAACCTTGCTCTGACCACGTGGAACCTGCTGGGTTCGGGATAAAGTCTGGATGAAGTTTCTCTTTTGGGACAAATCCAGCCAGCTGCGTCTCTGCTGCAACAGAGCCTGTGACGGATGGGGAGGCAGCCGCAGGTCAGGAGGTGGGAGCTGCCATCCTGTGTGATTTGTGATTTCCCGGGCTGGCAAAATCACTGTTCCTCTCCCCTTCATCCCAGCCGTGCAAGGACGAGCAGCCCCCTCGTTGCTGGGGGGAGGCAGGGGGCCGTGCACGACTGCGGGGCTCGGTGCACGCAGAGCATTAACGATCTAAGCAGCAGTAAATCCAAATAAACACCGACTGTTCCCAAGATTTATTGCATGAGCCTGACCTAATACCATCAGGGCTGCAGCTGGGGCAGCCTGGCTGGGAGGAGGTTTACGTCAGTACCTCGGGAGTGACATGGGGGCTTTTTTGGGAACAGCCGTGTCCCAAACACCCCCCCTCTGCACCAGGAACACCTGGAGATGTTTCACAAGTCTTTCTCAATAAATCTTTGTGAAGCTTGGTGGGCTGGGGCTGTGCTTGCTGCAGTCAAGGGGTGCCCCCATGCCTGGTCCTGGCTGAGTGGTTATTTAGGGTTTTATGCTGAGCAGATGCAATCCTAGGATGAAGGATGCTGGAGAGGAGCAAAGGGTTGCCCAGCATCCGTTGCTGCGCGCTGTGGTTTTGTATCACCAGCTCCCCCTGCATGCAGGAGCGGCTCAGGAGCAGCCTCCAAAGACCCCTGTGGACAAGAAAGAGAAGGGAAACTCTCTGCCAACCCACTTTAGGTCCTGTTTCACTTTCCCTGAGCAGCAGGAACGCTTCAGCTTCATGAATATTGCAGTGCAACAGCAGCGTGCTGCCTGGTCATGCAGGAGCTGGTATTACATGCACTGAGCTGGCCAGGCAGCAGCTGGAGCTGGGCTGCTGGCGGGCTGCCCTGTGCCATGGGCTGCCGTAGTTCCTCCTTGGTATAAACTCCACTGATCGCTGCCGATCCTCTGGAATCCACTTAGGGCAAAACCTGGCTGAGAACATCTGCTTTCCTGCAGGCTGGCATGTGAGGGGCAGGCGTGGGAGAGACGTCTCTCACATCAAGGGAGTTGTCTCCGGAGAGCGAGTTTTGGCCCTGCGAGGTGTTTTATTGCTGTGAAGTTGTTCCTGCTGCAGTCAGTGGCTCCGGGAGATGGATCCCTGTGGGGGTCTGGCACAGATCCTGCTCCCACAACCTGGAGGGAGCGATGGTGTTTGCACAGTGCAGGGGGTGCAGCTCTGGGGAGGAGACAGACCCAGAGGAACAGCTCCCAGCTCCAAAAGTCTGCATCATGTCAGGGAGCCACATGCCGCAGGTTGGAGCACAGCATCGGTTGGTGACCCCGGGAGGATGCTGGAGCCGGGCACTGGTGCCTGCGGACTCCTCCCTGGCCATGTGCTGAGCAGGGGGCTGCTGGGCTGAGTTGCTGTCTGAGCAAAATACAGGGGTGTTATGGGAAGGTTTGCTTTTGGCTTTGGGGCTGGACAATTCTCACCAGCATCTACCCATTTTCCCTCGCTGCATCACTCCAGGCTCTTTTCCTCGGCAAAGCGGGTCCAGGACATGCACTGGTTCTGCTGAGTCTCTCCACCCTGTGGGATGGATGGATGGATGGATGGGGGCTGGCATGGCACGCTGGGGCCATGTGCTTCAGTTTTCATTTCCTGGTGCAAGCATGGGGAGCCGGGAAGTCGGTGGCTGGAGCTGCCTCATCTGGTTCCAATTTAAGGGAGAAATGGGCTTAATGGAGCTGGGCCATGTGGCTCCCATTACGGCGAGGCTTTGCAGGTCACGCAGAGAGAATCCAGCCTTCAGGGAGCTCGCCCTACATAGCTGGCAGGGGTGAGGGGTGGTCTGGGGAGTGCCTGCGCAGTGGTCTCCTCATTTCTTGGTAAGCCTCAATTTTTTTTGCTGTAAAAAGAAATCAAAAGGCAAATAAGAGCAACTCCAAATGTTTCTTCCTCCCACCCCTCAAACCTTGCCATTTTTCCTTGCCCTCCCATCAGTTTTGGTGACCTGTCTCATAATTTATGGGCTCTTATGGGTGATGCACCCCATCAGCCTTCAGAAGACACTGAACCAGCCCCTGCATGTCCCCCAGGATCTCCTAGTCCCTGACTTCCCTGCACTGGTCACAGTGACAGAGAAGTCCTGGATGGGCCATTTCACAGTGAGTGAGCTCCATAGCTCCATAGCTTTGTCCTGCTCACCCAGGAGGGACTTTGCCCCAAGGGTTTTGTAGTCAGTACTGGGGAGTAATTGAAAACTTGGATGGTGAAACCAAAAGTGGTTCCTAGGAGTCTTTTACTTCTATCCAGTGCCTTCCCCCTGGTATACAACAAATCCTATCCAGGCATCTGTTTGTTATTGTATTTTATTTATTTTGTTGTTGCACACCAGTTTATAGGTGAGACATCACCTATTTAGCAAAATCACTTGCACTGATCCTTGGTGCATCAGTTTTTCCCTACTTTTTACCATCTCCTCTCCAGGAGCTGAAGCCTGTTCCTCCATAGATCAGAGCAAAGAATTATTTGAAATCAGTTGGCAACACCGAGCGCATCTCACTTGTCACCCATTGGTGCCCACCAAAGCCACTCTATCACTCCCCTCCTCAGCCGGACAGGGGAGAGAAAATATAACAAAAGGCTTGTGGGTTGATATAAGGGCAGGGAGAGATCATTCACCAATTACCGTCACAGGCAAAACAGACTCAACTTGGGGAAATTAGTTTAATTTGTTACCAATCAAATCAGAGTAGGGTAATGAGAAAATAAAAACTAAATCTTAAAACATCTTCCCCGCTACACCTCCCTTCTTCCCCGGCTTAACTTTACTCCTGAGTTCTCTACCTCCTCCCCCGCAGTGGCACAGGGGGATGGGGAATGGGAGTTGGGGTCAGTTCATCACATGCTGTCTCTGCTGCTCCTTCCTCCTCAGGGGGAGGACTCCTCACTCTTCCCCTGCTCTGGCATGGGCTCCCTCCTACAAGCTGCAGTCCTTCATGAACTTCTCCAACGTGGGTCCTTCCCATGGGCTGCAGTTCTTCACGAACTGCTCCAGCGTGAGTCCCTTCCCCGAGCTGCAGTCCTTCAGGCACAGACTGCTCCAGTGTGGGTCCCCCGCGGGGTCACAAGTCCTGCCAGAAAACCTGCTCCAGTGTGGGCTTCTCTCTCCATGGATCTGCAGGTCCTGCCAGGGCTTCCCACAGGGTCACAGCCTACTTCAGGAACCCACCTGCTCCGGCGTGGGGTCCTCCCTGGGCTGCAGGTGGATATCCGCTCCACCGTGGACCTCCCTGGGCTGCAGGGGGACAGCCTGCCTCACCAGGGTCTTCCCCACGGGCTGCAGGAGAATCTCTGCTCCGGCGCCTGGAGCACCTCCTCCCCCTCCTTCTGTACTGACCTGGGGGTCTGCAGGGTTGTTTCTCTCATGTATTCTCACTTCTCTCTCCGGCTGCAGTTGTGCAGCTTTTCCCCCCCTTCTTAAATATGTTCTCCCAGAGGCGCTGATGGGCTTGGCCTTGGCCTTGGCCAGTGGTGAGTCCGACTTGGAGCTGGCTGGCACTGGCTCTGTTGGACATGGGGGATGCTTCTAGTAGCTTCTCACAGAAGCCACTCCTGTAGCCCCCCCCCCCCCGCTACCAAAACCTTGCCACACAAACCCAATACAATTTCCAAGGAGGGAAAGCAACCTTCTGCCTTGTAGGGACGTGTCCCACTCACTCTTGGCTACCTCCTGCCTCCACCCCATCTCTCCTGGTCCTCTCCAGTCTGTTTCCCCAGGACCGTGGCCATTGCTGGGCTTCCCAGCATCTCTGCAGGGTTAATCAGTGCTGAGTCCCATATTCAGAGCACTGAATGCTGCAGCAGGGTTTGGCTTCTGCGGCTCAGCAAGGGGCTGCGCGTTTCCCAGTTCCCTGCGGATTAATTTTGGTGGATAACAGACTTCTTCAGTGAGCTGCTGGTGATGATGTATTTGAAACTCCAGGATGGTGCATTATCTTTGGGGCAAAGTCTGAATCTTCCTAGTGATTTGGAAAGTGTGTGGCGTGCTGGAGACTGGCAGGATATAAGCAGTGGCTGTGGTGATAGGGGAGAGTGCTGCTGTCGCTGGAGATCATGGAATAGATCCAGCCACAAAAAGCTCAGCAGCACTTTCAGGAGAGACAGGCACTTAAAAGATCAAATCCCCTTGACCTTCCAGAGAGATTTATGTCCCCAGGAATGTGCTCACGCTGTCACCATGGGCATATGACACAAGTGGTACATCTGCAGCAACCCAGTGACTATATAGGCAGGGTTTGGGCAGCAGCTATCTCCTTGGCTTGGGCACCATGGCAGCAATCGGCTTGCAGCCCCTGGGAAGTGTCCTCCTACCTCCCAGCCCTAAGCATCTCGCTGCAGCTGAGGGCTGCTGGGTTTTCTCTCCCTTGCCTTCTGATGGGCTCCAGGAGAAGAGGTGTGGGGACAAAATTCGAGTTAAAAGTCCCACATTTCTATGTCATGGGAACTTCTGACTTTTCAAAACTCTTTTTTGTTCCAATCTGGAATGAAAACAAAGAAACTCGAAGCTGTTGTCAGAGGTAAAAAGCTCTAATAGGTGAAGGGGACCCTTCAACCCTTTATTTTAAATTTAAGCACTAACCTGGCTTGTTACATCTTGAAACATCTGATGCTATCTTGCAGATCAAAGCCTCCTTGTTTGGGTTGTAATGAAGTGTCAAACCGTTTCCTTGCAACACAAACAGGAGACACTTTGATCTGCAAAACAAGATATTTAAGAACCCTACTAGCAAGGGCCCTTCAAGTTTAGCAGCACTGTAAAGCAGTGGAATATTGGAAGTCGGGTATTGTTTCATATTGAGACTTTCCAGGTTATGGCAGCTGATAGTGTGTGTAACTGTCACACCTGTGCCAGGAATGACATGAAAATCATCTAAAACAAAACAATAGTGAACTGAAGAACCGAACTGATAATTTTTCTAACAGTTTCCAAAAGCAGTTGTTGGGGTTTTTTCCCCCTTTTTCCAGAGGGCTTGTTTCTGTGGGAAATGTTATTGCAGTCAATGTGAGCTCTCCACAAAATGTCAGCTTGTCTGAAAGATTTGCAGCAGCGAATTGTTTTGAGGAAAAAAGAACCCCACAACTCTGGGTGGTTCAGCTGGAGGGAGCGCTGCCTGCACTCCTGCTCCCTTGGTCTTGCTTTTCCCTGGCCTGTTTAACCCGTGCATCATCCCATGAGGGCTCTCTGGGGTGTCTGTGCAGGCACCGGTCTTGATTTGCTCAGGCTGGAGCTGCTCACGCGTCTCTCCCTGCTTGGCTGCAGGCTCAGCGCTGGCGCAACGAGAACTACGAGAGGCCCGTGGACCTGGAGGGCTCCGGGGATGATGACCCCTTTGGGGATGATGAACTGGACGATGTCTACTCGGGCTCCGGCTCGGGGTGTAAGTAGCTGCGGGGTTTCTGGGGAAGGGTCCCTGGGGAGCCTGGCTATGAGTTTGGGTGGGACTGGAGTGGGGCTTGCCATGGGAAGTGAGAGAGGGGATCACTCCTTATCCCTCTCTGGAGCTGCCCTCTCCTAGACAAAAGCAAAGGGAACTGTCCCAAAGGTTGAGCTCAAATGACTCCATTTCCCATTTCAGTCTCTGGCCCCACGGGGCAGGATTAGCCCTTCCCCAGCACAGTAGCACATGCCATGTTATAGAGGTTTCGTTGACCCCAGTGAGGGGCTTTGGCCACTGCATGGGAATTTGAAGCCCTTGGTTTCTGCTTAGCCTGGAACAAGTCCATGATCTCAGGTTTTTTTGGGGTGAGGCCAGGTGCATGTCAGCCCTGGGAAATGCTGGGGCAGCAGCAGGTTCACCCTTCGCTCTTCTCCCCTTCTTTCAGATTTTGAGCAGGAATCGGGGCTCGAGACAGCAGTGAGCCTCACCACGGACACGTCCATCACGCTCCCCACCACGGCGGCCGTGCTGCCTATCACCTCAGTGCAGCCTGTGGCAACCCCCTTTGAACCATTCCCTGCTGAGGACACCACCCCTGAGCAGACAACCAGCGTCTTGTATATCCCCAGGATGACAGAGACACCAGTGATCCCCAGTTGGAAAGCAACCACCACCAGTACCACTGCCAGCGACTCCCCTACCACCACGACTACCACCACGACCACCACGGCCACCACCACCACCAGCACCACCATGGCCATGACCACCACCAGCACCACCATGGCCACTGCTAAGCCCACCACCGTCCGGAGGTTCCTGCCCCCCCTTGTCACCAAGGCAGCCACCACCCGGGCCACGACCCTGGAGACACCCACCACCTCCATCCTCGAAACCAGCACACCAACAGAGGTGGCCACATCACAGCTTGTCCCCACCAGCACGGCCAAGCCCAGGTCCCTGCCAAAACCAAGCACCTCCAGGACTGCAGACCTCACAGAAAAAAGCACTGCCTTGCCATCCAGTCCTGCCACGCTGCCACCCACAGAAGCCCCCCAGGTAGGAGGCAGGAGCCCTTCTCACCTGCTAAAGGGCTTGTGGGCCACGTTTGAAGCCAAGCAATGGTGATGGGAAGCCTTTGGGGTTGATCCGTCTTTAGCCAGTTGCTCAGAGGGAAGTCAAGTCAGATTGGGCTCTTCCCAGCTCTGTGGGGAGTAGAACATTTGGGGAGCTGGAGAGGGGAGATTAAAGGGTGGGGGATGTAGCACAGGCAGCGCATGGTGATGGGGCTGGCATGAGAGGTGATGGGGGGCACCCAGGGGTATGCCACGAGTCCCCGGTGCCCCTGGCTCTGCCGTGCCCAGCTGCTCAGGAGCAGTTTCCCCAGGCAGGAGGGGAGCAGGGCCGGGGGTACCACCGCCCCATGGGGAAAGAGCAGCTTTCCTCTGGGTTTGGTGTCTGGGCTCATTGTACCGTTTCCCAACTTGCAGCCCCTCAGTGGGAGGTCCAAATGCTCCGCAATTAAGGCTTGATGGTGCATTTCCAGCCCCTCGGGTGTCCTGAGCAGGGGATTTAATCTGCTGATCCATCTCTCATTCAGAACCCCCCAGGGGCCCTTTGAAAACCGCTTTGACTGAAAGGTGGAGTGATTTGTCTGAACTAGTCCCTCTTTTCTGTGTCCGTATATGTATGTATAGCGCTCTGGGCTTTCGCTGACCTTCAATTAATCTCTGTCACAAAAACGCCTGCTTGTGGGAAGCAGTGAGCCATGCACTTATGCCGGGGGCAGCTTGACATGGAGAGGGCTCTTACTCGCCCTCCCCGGCTTGGGCCCATCGAGCTCTTCGCTCATCCCAATTTGTAATGTCCCGAGGCAGGCGTGGAGGGAGCTGTTTGCCCCGCGAAGGAGGGATCCTGGGGAGGTTTTGCTGGGGGATGCTCAGTGTGGTCCAGCTCAGCATGTGGACACGTAGCAGGTCAGGCTGCTGGGACAAGGAGGAAGGTCAGGGGGGATTTGGCCCTGAGGGAGCTGCAGGTGTGGGGATGTGCAGGAGGCAATGAATAGGTCAGGGTTGGGTTGGAGCAGTTCATCTGCCCAGCCCATGTTTGCTATCCAGGCTGGGTTTGCCTCCTTGCCAAGGAGGCTTGGTCAGGGACCACGGCAGGGATCTGGGCTGGCTCCATGGCCTGGGTGAGAAGGACCCATCTTCCTGCTCCTGCCCTGTGCTGCAGGGCTGCAACCATAAGAGCAGGTTGAAGGGAGATCCTTACACTTCTTATGTTGCTGTAGCACACACCGTTGCATCACTTCATGTCTAGCAAGGAGGCATCTGTGAGATGTTTTAGCAAGCCATCGGTCTGCACTGGGGACAGAGAGCTCAAATGAGGGTCTGGGCTGTGGGGCTCTCTTTAGGGGAAGCTACAGGGAACAGGTGAGAGTTTGTGCATCTTGTGGGCACCTGGGATGGGGACAGACAAGAATGGTCCAGCTCAGCCACGGTGGCCTCAGCCTTTTGGTGACCATCAAGATGTGGGGTTGTTTTGCTTGCTGCAATATAACTGTCCACTTCAGTGACACAGGGAAGGGACACCCCAGTGTTATCCCCCATGTTCCCTGCTGAGAGGGCCACCCTGCCATCGGTGCTGTGATGTCCTTCCTCTGGACACATCAGAGCTGCTGGAGGCAGGAACCACCCTTTGGTCCTTGTCCCCTGCTCCATCTTGTCCTTTCTCCCAGATGGAGCCAGGGGAGGTGATGACAGTCCCTGACAACGAGCTGGAGGTCCCGGTCAGCAGCGGCCCCAGTGGGGACTTTGAGATCCGGGAGGAGGAAGAAACGACTCGTCCCGAGCTCAGTAACGAGGTGATGGCTGTGGTGACGCCGCCGTCGGGACCCGGGCTGGGCAAGAACGCAGAGCCGGGGCTGATTGACAACACGATAGACTCCGGTAACTCAGCCGCTCAGCTCCCTCAGAAGAACATCCTGGAGAGGAAAGAAGTATTGATAGGTGAGACCGGAGGCCATGGGCTTGCGGGTAAAGAGCTGGTGTGTTTGTGGGCTGCTCAGACAGCTGGGCTGTTCATGCCCCAGGAGAGGGGTTGGTCTTTGGCAGGGCATTGGGGTAGTGTGGAGCCTGGGTTAACCCACAGTCACCTGCCAAAATAGCTCCAGAGCCTGTGCTGGGGGGGTTCCCAGAGGTCTTCATATCTTTGACAGGAGAGTGCAGAGCTGTGCACAATTTGCTTTTGCTAAGATGGGTTTTCAGGAGAAAAATAGGACAAACTTGCAAAGAACAAAACCAAGCTGGAATCCAAAATGGTCCCCCCCAAATTATTTGTGCTGAAAGCCAGGCTGGGACTGCGGCGCAGCACTGACGGCTGTGCCACTTCTCTGTATTACAGCGGTGATCGTGGGTGGTGTGGTGGGAGCCCTCTTTGCTGCCTTCCTGGTCATGCTGCTCATCTACCGGATGAAGAAGAAGGACGAGGGCAGTTACACGCTGGAGGAGCCCAAGCAAGCCAATGTGACGTACCAGAAGCCTGACAAGCAGGAGGAGTTTTATGCGTAGAAGGAGAGCCCAGCGTGCCTCGCTCTCCCTCCCTCCCTGCTCCAAACTCTCCCTCCTCCTCTACTTCATCCAGTATCTCTCCCCTCCCCCTCCCCCTCTTTTTCTCTCTTTTTTGGATCAGACTGTGAATTTAAAAAGCAAAACCCACAACAGCTAAAGGAGAAAACACATCTTCGGCATGATGAAAAATCAAGCGCCCAGAGCATCGCCGAGTTCAAACCGAGTACCACTGGCCTTTGTGCAGCGGGAGGGACGGGGCAAGGAGCCAACACCAAGGAACCTGTGCCCGGGGAGTGCCCTGGCGAGCGCAGGACGGGGCGGTCAGGCTGCTGACAGCGGCTGGAGGTCACTGGGCTTTTCCCACCAACACAATGGACTCTGGGATCCGGACACCTTCTACCAGCCCTGGGGCGCAGTGGGGTTGATTTGGATTTATCTTCCTTTTTTTTTTCCCTTCGGAAAGGAGGGAGGTTTCTTTCCCTCTCTCTTGTTTTTATTTTTTACTTTCTTTTTGAATGGGGTTGGTTGCTTTGCAGGAATTACCTTGCTCCCTGCTTCTGTTTGAAGAGAGGACACGACTCTCAAATATGCTTCGAACCTTGAAAAAAGCACAAGGGGCTGGAATACCTGATGCCCTGGGGTTTGCTCTTGGAGTGGGGGAAAAAAATAAATACAAACATGGCCAGTACGCTGGAAATTATCTCTTTAGATCAACTCTTTGGAGAGTTTGTGGAGCAGCAAGAAGCTGCATTGGGGTATCTCATGCTGCTCCCCTCCTGCCACCACCTCGCTTTACTGCATCACTGTGCACAGCCAGAGACCTTGAATCTATAGAAACCGCGTGTTGCTGGCCACTGAGGGGTTTGGTTGAGAAGGGACCTCGCATTTGCTGGGTTTTCACTGTGACCAATAAAACTCAGCTTGCACAGTACCACCGACAGCACTGGTTTTAAAATGGAGTGGGACGTTGCTTGGTGGGGAGTTGGTAGGGAGAAGAGTTGGAAACGGAGAAGCTAAATCGTCTCCCCAGTTCCTCCAGAGGGGATAACAAAGCTCTACAAGGCGTGAGAGGCAGCCTAAGAAAAGAAATGCAAAGCAGAGGCAATACTCTGTTCCCTCAGGGGTTGGGCAGGGGTCCCCGCCGGGCCACTCGCACCCAGAAGGTGAGGAAGGTGAGGCACAGCGGTGGCTTTCCACCAGTCAGCCCCAGGGCAGGTTGGCTGCTACATATCTTTTGCAAGACACAGGACTGATGGTTTGTGTTTCTTTCATTGTTGCTTAAATTCCAGTATAACCCACAGGGCACCCAGGAGCCTGAGAGCAATAGATCCTGGAAGCCATCATCACCCAAGTGCAGTGGTTTCCCCTCTGATGCTACCTAAGGTGCAGAGCAGCAGGGCCTAATCCAGAGCCCAACTGTGCCTTCTAGAAAGGCTAGATTTCTTTGGAGCAAGCTCTCTGCACAGAAAAGTCATTAAATATTTCAATGAGTTGGCTTTTAATTAGCTGAAGCGCTGTTTGCAATGCAGTCAAGGAGCTTTGTTTTCATGATGGTTGCAATCTCGATGGTGTCCCATGGAGACCTTAGTTTTCCTCTTAGAGCAATTTAAACAGGAAAAGCAGAAAAAAATCAGTTGCTTTGACTCTGTTGCATCGTGAATTAACCTGCAGAGACACAGTGACACTTTGTCCCCTCAGGGAGTTAGTGGATATAGGGATTTATGACCCTGGTGGAGGCTACAAGACAGCAGCGCTTCTTTATGTTAGGAATTCGAGAGGCCAAACGCATATTTTTATATATATATATATATATATATACACACACACACACACACACTCACATACATACACGGTTATATATATATATATGAAATGAAATCCCTGTAAATTTTCATTGCACTGCATATGATGGCTGGATGGGACTTTGTGGTTGTGAAGATGTGAGGTTTGGGCTATGCTCCCTTGGGATGTGCAGCGTGGAGGCTGCGACCCAAAATGCCAACCTGGTTTTACTTCAGGGTAGGGAGCAGAGCTCCTGTGCCCAAGTCAGCTCTAAAATCTCCATTTTAGAGATGTCAGCCTCAAAATAGTCATCATATTGGTTCTTTTAGTTTGGAGAAGACGGTCCTGTTGGATGTCTTGGATGATGATGCTGAAAGGCACACGGTGTAGAGAGTGTGTGTGCATGTGTGTGTGCCTGTGTACACCCATTTCTTGGGTCCATCCTGGCTATGGAGGATGAGGATGCTGCAAAGGGGGGGCCACATGTCTGAAGAAGGCTGGTGCCAACCTGGCTCCAAGAGCCACTTTCTCTGTCCTGCTTGAATGGAAGAGTTTCAACTCGTTTAATGGTTTTGGGGGTTTTGGGTCCTGTTGGGACTACACAAAGGGCTCTAGCTGTTGTGGAGTACAGGAATCAAGCCTTTTCATGATTTAATGAGTTGGGCATAGCAAGTATCAAGGCCACCCAAAATCACCATCTTTTGGAAAAATGTGGACTTAATCTTTTGAGCTTGCATTAAAAAAAACCCTCCGAGCTTAATGTTTTAAATGCTGCTTTTCTCAGCTGCTTCCCTAATCTTCTTCATTCCATTTTTTTCCCATTTAATAGTCTGAAGTTCTATAATACAATTTTTTTATTCACTCAAGCTTAACCTTGGTTCGCTCAGCTGGTGTTAAGTTGTAATCCCGGCACTTAAATCCGTTACAGTTTCAGAAGTGAGGAAGGCTGGAAGTGGGAGGGCGAGAGGAGGCTGGGCAGCGCTTTCTCTTGCAGTAATTAAAAGTACGAGACAACCACATACAAAAAAAGGTGAAGGCAATTAAACTGGTAATCAGAATTGACCAAAGTCTTAATTCGTTGTATGTCTGCTGCTTCCACATGTTTGCTGTATTGCTCTCTGCCTGGAGAGGGGATGTGAGCTCAAGGAGACTGTTTTGGGCTTGGAGCCCACCTTTTTGTGGTGATAAATCATGATGGAGACTTTCCTGTCACCTCCACTCCCCAGGAGCACTGGGTTAGTTGTTGGAGTTGATGCTTGGAAGAAAAAAAGCCTTGTCTTGCTGGAGGACAGCTGATCTTGTGCCTCCCTTGTAGACTAGGGGGTGGTGGGACAGCGCTGAACATGGGCTGTGTTTTTTTGGGAAAGCCCAGCTCCAGAAAAATTGCAGATACCATCGGCTCTCTATTACCAGAGCAATGGGGGTAGGTAAAACCCCAGTGAAACCCAGATGAATGATGCTGCCAGAGTATGTAAGGGGGTTGGGGGTGGGGGGGGGCTGCAGTGTTGCCATCCCCCAGGCTGTGCATGACACCACGTGAACGTGGTGCGTCGCAGCTCCTGGCCCCGCACCGAGCGGCGGTGCCGAGCCGGCGGCTGTGCCGAGGGCAGCCGGAGGCAGATGGCGGGCAGCGGGGCGCAGCTGCCTCCTCCAGCAGGCACTTCTGCATGGACGCACGTGGCTCGCTGTGCTTTGGGGCTTTTGAGGGATTCCTGGTGTGAAGATGGATGGGGAAGAGGCAAGAAAGCACGGAGGGAGGAACGAGAGCATCTTTTCTCATCTGTCAATTTGGCCACAGAGAAAGTTTTTAGGAAAATTAACTCCAATGGTAGCTTGAGCATCTCCCGCATCATCCCTTTCCAAAGCCTGCCAGATTTGGTATTGTCTCTCTCTGCACAAATTCAGCCCCTTCCCCAGCCTGTGCGTATCCCTTGTAGTGCTATCATCCATGAACAGCTGCAGTCTCCCAGCTGGGATAGTGCCCAGATGTGCTCGTCCTTCCAGCTGTGCACCCCGAGGACGTGGGCGGCCACGTGGGCATAGAGGAGGGCTTTTCCACTTGCTTTTCTATTTCTTTTCTGCATGCCTTTGTGTGTGTGTGATACAGTGGAGCTGAAGGAAGACCCTTCACCATGCCAGTTCTGTAATTTTTGGAGAGCTGCAATTGCAAGGTGCGAAAGATGGTGTCAGCTCCTCTCCCAGCTGTGCTGATTTTCTCCCTCTCTCTCTCCGCTGTGATTTGCAGCTGCCGATGCCTCGGAGGAGAATGATAAAGTAACCAGTGACTCCTGGGCCACATAAATAAGGACGAGGCAGGATGAGGGGGTGAAATGGAAGGGAGGACCAGAAAATGTGTGCGAGAGCCCAAATGAGGGGGTGGAAGCAGGAGGATGGGAAGGGCAGGGGATGGAGGTGGGCCTGGCCAGCAGCAGGACCCAGCCTTGGACAGGTTTTGCAGGGGTGGGAGCGAGTTGCCCCTTTCCTCCAAAAATCTCTTTGATTTTGGACCTTTCAAAAATAAACAGCAGGACCCTGCAGTGGGGGGGATCCTGCTGCAGGGAAGGCGCTGGCGCTGGTCTGGATGTGTGCCGTGGCATGCTGGATTGCCTCTAAATTTCCCATTCCCTCCCCATTTTGCCGGGTGGATGCCGAAGATCCATGGCCAGGAGCTGATTTGCTCCACACGAGCCTTGGCTCCTGCTCCCCAG
Organism: Haliaeetus albicilla; assembly: GCF_947461875.1. Classification (NCBI taxonomy): domain Eukaryota; kingdom Metazoa; phylum Chordata; class Aves; order Accipitriformes; family Accipitridae; genus Haliaeetus; species Haliaeetus albicilla. The sequence continues at coordinate 6,712,151 of NC_091498.1, read as the reverse complement.
ACTCATAATTCAGAGCTATCCGACCCCTGCCATGAGTCACCATCACGGAGGCTTTAACGGGAATAAAACCATTAGCTAAAAACAAGAATGGATTTTTTTTATTATTCCCACCCCACCCCCCCTTTTTATGATTATAAGCGTTTCTGGGCTCGGAGGGTTTCTACAAGGCTCTGGCAGCTCCTAAAGTGACATTGAGTTTTCAACACTGAAAGGTTTATTAGAATAACTGGCGTCTTACCAGGCGCCTCGCCAGCTGCTCGGCCGGGCTGGAGCCTGCAGCGACAGGGATGGGTGTGTTGTGCGTGTATGTATGTATATATATGTGTATGTAATTAATATATATGTATATATGTATATACGTGTGTGTGCAAAGCACACATGCGTGCACAGGTTCAATGTAAACTCTGCACCTAATGAGGAGGAGGAGGGTTTATTAGCCAGCATCGTGTGCTGGACTCTGCAGCCCTCGGACCCTGTCCTCTGCCATGGGCTGCAGGATTTGGCCCCGCGCCGCTGGCTCCTTCCTTCCCTCCTGCTCTTTGCCCTGATCCCGGCCACCTCGGCGCTGGGTCGGGGTCTGTCAGGGTTGAGGATAAGGAGCCTTTTGCCGACTGCCGCATCCCCGGCTGGAGCCGAAGTGGAGCCTGGGATGCTGGTGAGGCAGCCAAAGCCCCTTCGCGGCTCCGTGTTCGCTCTGGTTTGTCCCACATACCTTGTGCCTGCAGCTCCGTGGACGTACCCACACCCAGTCTCTATAGAGAAGTCTCAGTCTGGAGTGTACAAAAAAGTTTTCTTTGTCTTTTTTTTTTTTTTTTGGTTTTACTATTATTTTTATTTTTGGGAAAAAGTCACCCTAGGAGACGCCCGTGTGATGCCCAGATGTTTTTTTTCACTCCACATTCCAGACAGCTCATCCACTGCATCTCCAAAGACCTCAAGGGTACCAGTGACTTTACGTGCATAAACTACCCCTGTTCTGGGTCCCCCGGGTCTAAGTCATAAAAGTACAGCTGACAATCAAACCAGACAGAACTGCTGACTTTAGAAAAATATATATCAAATGCAGTTTGATAGAACTACTTTTTAAAATCACATGCTTATCTCTCACTAATGCTCACCACCATGTCTCCAGGATAAATTGACACCCATTGGTTCTTCTGTAAATAAACATGAAACATTCTTGTATAAATTAAAAAAAAAAAAAAGAAAAAAACTGAACAAAAAAATCCATTGATATACATCCAAAAAATATCCCTTTCCAGAAGATTTAAGTAATTAAAAGAAAAAGAAAAGCCCAACAAGTGAGCCCCACTTCACTTTTTCTTTGGAGCTGATTTAAATTCCCAATAGGAGAATGAAAAATCTTTAACAATAGAAGAAACTACAAGTGTTTTACCTTTCAATGAATATGGGAGGGGAAAAAAAAAATGCATGTAAATATTTTTAATAGGAAACATATCTTAAACAGAACTTTTTTTTGTATGTACATAACTCTTCTAGAGTTTAGTACTTAAATTGCTTCATAGTGTCTGTTAAAAAAACAAAAATAAAATAAAATAAAATGTTTGTTAATTGTTTTTGTTCTTACTCAATGGCCAAAACTTTAAAAATAATAAAAAAGACTATAAAAATAATCTTTGCCAATGGATCTAGCACTGTAATGGTACTGTCTATTTTTTTTAATTATTTCTGTGCTGTGCCCATTTATAAAAGGAGGAAAAAAAAAATAAAGTCATTTAAACATTGTCTGCCCAGGGCTTCACCTGCTTTCTTGCTGTGGGCTGCCTGTCCCCGGGTTTTTGTCGTGCCAGTGTGCAATGAAGGTGGAGGCAGAAGATCTCACTTGTTCTCAGGGCTCCATACCGTCACGCGAGGGATGGTTAATTAATGGTCTCCATGGCGACTCTGCAGCGATGCTGAGGAGCCAGTGGCAGCGTGGACCACACCAGCACAGCACAATTGCACCCGTGCTGGACCTTGGGGGAGGTTTGGATGTGGGGGGGGTGCTGCTGCAAGTGATACAGGTGTGTCTTAACAGCACGGAGAGCTGCAGAGCATTTTGGCTGAGCCACTTTGTCCTCACGTCCCACGAGCATCACCAGCAAGCTGGGGAAGATGTCCAAGCTGTAAGAGCTGTCCACCTGGGGTCCTGCTCTCACAGCTCTCCTTTCCAAAATGATTCCTGGAAGCGGACGTGGTGAGAGATTTGGCAGTGATGCTGTTGGCCTCCGTAAGGAGATACTTGGATGTATTTAACCAGCTCCTGCATTGCAGAGGCCAGACCTCCGTGGATGCATCCCGCCTCGCAGCAGAAGGCATGGTTTGTATGGCCTCAGCCGTGGCCAAGGGCAAATGCCATGCCCCAGGAGGTTACCAGCAGTGTTTTCCCAGCCCCACAGGCCAGACGTGCTCCATGTTATGTGCCAGCAAATCTGCACGCAGCCCTGGTGATGTTGTACTGCTGGTGTGAATTTCAGGGAACATCACTTTGTTTGGGTTTGGGGTACATTTCTTGAAGGGTTGCTGGCTTTTATTACCAAACTGGACCCTGCTTCCCTTATAAATCTCTGGCTGAAGGCTCTCATGCTCCATCACTAAGTAAGTGCTTCATCCACTATAAAATGGTTAAACTGCTGCTCTGTATAACCCATCAATCAGCCTTTAGCAAGGGTCACAGACTGCTATGCTGGATAAACCCCATCCTTCCTTTGAGGCCAGGCAGCTCAGAAGTACCTTGCTGGATGGTGGTAGCAGATAGAGCCCCAAATCATCTCCCTTTTCACCCCAACCATCAGCTCTCGGAGCCGGGCCGGTCCCGATCACCCCCAGCCCTTATGTACCCCTAGGGCTGCTCCCCGCAGCAGCTGTCACTGCCTACAGAAGCATCTCAGATTTACCAGGGCCACCCATTCAGGTTTTCAAGCTTGTCCCCAGCCCCAACAATAATGATTTCACTGTGCTGGCGGTCAGACTACCCGTACGCTTGGCAGCAGCCGCAGCCAGCTGCCGTTACAAGTGAAGTGAAGTGAATAACTGCTTGCAGTGAGGTGTTGGTGTTCAGGCTGAAGTCTTGAAACAGCCTCTAATTATATCCCCATTCCCATTTCTTGTATATTCCCCCCTCCAAACGGCTGTTATGGGAATGTTCCCTTCCCACAGCACCATTGCAGACCCCCAGGATTTGGTAGGATAACCCCAAATGTACAAGTGGGGTTTTTTTTGCAGCAAAAGGGGCTCCCCGTGACTCACCCTTTATAAATCTCTGTGAAATGAGCAAAGCATCCAAAAATAACACTGTAATTGAGACTTCACCTTACAAATTAATAGGCCAAAGGCACTAACCCCCTCTTGGTTCAAAGGGCTTTTAGGCAATTGCACGAGAACAGTGATGACGCACACCTAAGTGTCCAGTGCTGACCACCTCATGGGGACACAGCTGGGAAAGATCTTGAAATACCAACCCTGAGCTGAAAAGAGCATGGAGGGAAATAAGATTGTCACCACTGTCCTGGGTAAACTGTCCCCAAAGCCTTCAAGAGCCAACAGTTGGAGCAACCATCGTGCCTATGCTCTAAAAAGCTGTATCACAAATGATGCCCACTGTAGGGGTAAAACTAGGGCTCCAGCTTAAGCTAAGCTTGGGGAGGGGAGATCCAGGCTGATAGGCAGTGGCACTGCTCCTTGAAATTGGGATACAAATGAATAACTCTAAAGCAATAACAGCCACCACCTTAGCTGAAATACAACATTTCTTTCTAGTCAGCATTAGGAGATTTCTAAAAACACTGAAATTACTTGTATTAGTTCTGATGGATTTCAGATGGAGTGGGAAAATGCTCCATTCAGCCTTCAAAGGAAAAGATTAAACAGCAGTAAGTTAAAGGGTTAACACTGGGCTTGGCTTTTTACGCACTTTGATGACATGGGCTCTCATGATTGGCTTGCCAATCATGAAGAATTGAAAGATCAGGGCTAATTTATCCCAGATAAATGCAGTGAGTGGTTAACAAAGGATGGATGTGGAACAGGCCCCCACATCTGTCCCTGTACTCAGGGGATGCACAGTGAAGCAGAAAGGCAGCAAGGTCAAACCTGACACCAAGGCCACAGGGTGCAAGTCTCAGCCCCGAGGTCTCACCAAGACTTCACAGAGAAGTGCACGTCCAGATGAGAAGCTAAATCAGGACCAAAGGAATGAACAAGCTGTTCAGAGATAGATGTTTTCAAACAACCTGGACCCAATAAACATCTTAAAAATCTGGCTGAGCCATCTGGAAGCATTAGTTCCCATTGAAGACCTGTGAAAGGACTTCCAAAGAGGTGGGAAAAGAAGAACTAGGGTGGTTTAAACTTCCTAGTTTATTTAAAAACTAGAAAAAATATTGGATGAAATAGTTACACTGCTTGTAAGCACCCTGAAGATGACAAGGACATCAGTCTTGATGGACTTGTCAAGAACAGATGTGTCAAATCAATCTAAAGTCCTTTTGTGACCAGGAACCTCGCTCTATGCACAGACAAGGACTTGTTTGTGTCAAACATGGTCAGGGCAGTGAGGTTTTGTCACCATCACACAGGGGACCCTCATCTATATGCAGTTTATTGTAGGATGGGTGAAAAAACTGTTCATAAGATACCTGGGGAGTGGTTATCAGCAGCTCACTGTCAAACTGGACGGATGGATTGAGTGGGTGTCCAGACAGGGTCTCTCCTGGGGGCAGGTTTATTCAATATTTTCATTAACAGTTGAATGATGGCATAACATAGATAGTTATTAAATTTGCAGACAATACCTCACTGGAAGGGACAGCAAGCACATCAGAGGACAGGGCTGGAATTCCAAGTGATCTTAATAAATTGGAAGGGTATCATTAAAAATACAACAATATCACCTCCACAATCAGCAGAGAAGTCAGTACCGCCAGAAGATAATTCAAGCATCCAACACAGAAACCTTGAGAAGGCATTTTGTCGTGCCTGTTTCTTTACTGAATGTATCAGGGATCAAGAGTTTTTCTTCAAAGCAGTTTAACGCATTCTAAAATTTGGGAGACAATATTTATTGAGATGCAAATCAAGGTACTGTGCATCTCTGTGCTACAGAGCAAGCAAAATCACAGTAGACCATGATAGTGTGGCTCCATGTGCCATGTCCACGCCTGTGCTTCATCCCAGGCCAAGGCAGCACCTGCAGATGAGTGTGGTCCTCAGTCACCAGCCCAGAGGTGTCCCAGCTGCCCTTGCCCATGACCCCAGGATGCATCTGCTGCAAGGACATAGCAGCTCAGGGAGACCCCATTTGGCATCCACCACCCAAAGCCATCCCACTGGTGGCTCTTGCTTTCTGATGTGCCTCAAGCCTGGAAATAGTTTCAGGGCTCCTGAGCGGCCCTCACCAGGGCGTCAGGCCACCGGGCCACCTTTCTTTCTTGCACGGATATAACCAAGGCAACAGCAGTACAGAGAGAGAGAATCTTTCAAAGCCATGAAAGATGCATTAGCATATCTCAAATGCAACACACCTGCATAAACTGCCTTGGTGGTTCAGCTGGATTTGTCTTTTTGTTGCCCATTCCTGCCATGGAGATGTGCTTCTCTAAGGCAGCATTTCAAAGGCATGATGGAGTCAGGTTCCAGGGTCACAGGATGCCATATATGAATGTCCTAGCAGTCCTTGCAGCCTGAGCAGGCCCCCCAGAGTGCCCAAATGCTATAGGATATTTGGGTGCAATGGAAGGGGGTTGCCAGGGGCTTGCAGGCAGGATGGGATCCTTGTACACGAGCCGTTGGGGCATGCTGGAAGGAAAGCAGGGCACAAAGGGGCATGTACCTCTGCCTGGGATTTGCCAAGACTATAAATCCCCCTAAACATTCAGGTATTGAAGAATGAGGTCAGACTCAAATGCCTTTATGGCTTTACCCCTACTCCCAGATTTCACATCGTACCACCCCAGCACCAGCTGCATTTCAGCAGTGATAGAGTCACCCCCTGTTAGATCCTCAGAGGGTTACAAATCCTTTCTGAGCTTTTCTGCATACTCCAAATAAACAGTATTTACCAACTGCTCTGACTAATGCTGACTTACTGCTCCCAAGGCAGCTTTGCTGAAGACAGTAATGGCCTGTCCTGCCCATCCCAGAGAGCAGGCAGCCGCTGCTCTGCTCCCACCTCAGTACACAGACATGGTGGGTCATCTGCCTGCCTCCCTTTCCCCCAGATCCTTGGCAGGCCTGATCCTGTGTACACAAAACCCTATTTCAGAGTCCTTTGCGTTGCTGTAAATAAATAACCCTCACATCCTCAGTCCCATCTTTTCCTATTTCCTCTGAGGTCCCTCCCACCCAGCTCATCTCTGGGGCTCAACAAGTCCCACTCCCCAAGTGTCCTCCCTGTGTTTCCCCACCTTGCTTTTGTCGCTCCTGGACTGTTTCCCCTGTTTTTCAAGGGCAGGAAGTCCTTTACAATAATAATAAAAATAAAAAAATAAAATCCCAGCAGAGAATAGCCGGATGAAACTCCTTGTCCTGGTCTGCAAGACAGGACTGCCCGATGGGAGGGATAGATATCTGGGCACGGCAGACACCAGTGGCTCCAGAATGCTGCCTCGGAGTATTTTTGGTCTATTGTACAGGATTTAAGGCAAAGAGCAGCCTATTCCTGCTCTGCATGACAACATTTCCTGAGCATCAGCAGATATTAATAATAGCTAATACAGCAGTCAAACATTTCCCATTATTTACCTGCTTCAAGACAATTGGCATCTGTGCCGATAAACATACCTTTGGGATTTGCACATGTCCCTCACCTCCTCCCAGCCCCACTCAGAGGTATTTCCTCCCCTCCACAAAGCAGGTGCCGTTTTTCCTGAGGCTGCATCCATCCTCGTGATGGGGGGACAGGACAGTTCACCCTGTGTCCTACATCTGAGAGGACAGAGAATTCCCTGGTGGGATATTTCCCCCTATAGAAAGGTTCAGAAAAATCAGCATTTGTCCAGGACTGCTGGAGCCTGGACATTTGGTGCCTGGATTTGCATTCAATGAGAAATTCTGCTGGTTGACAATCTGTGTTCAATCTAATGAGGAACAAAGCCAATTAAAAATAATAGGGACCCTGTGCTACTGCCTGTAACAAAACAATAATAATAAAAGGCTAAATCAATTTAAGTGTTCCATTAAGATAAAATCCAAACATTCCAATCTGATTCTGCCTTTCTCATTATTTTTTGTAATCCTCTCTCATCAACACTAAGTCATTGGAAATGGAGAATTGGAACAGCTGGTTCTGATAAAACTCAGACCAAATTTCATCCCTGTCAATGACTTCCAGAGGAAAACACAGGCAGCCTCACTGCTCCCACCATGGATGGTGTTTCCTGACATGACCATGGGATTTCTTTCTGGACTTGACCCATTAAGTTGCAGGAAGCCTCTTCATCTTCCACAACTTGAATTTTAGGGAAAGGATTGTGTCAGAGGTAGAAGTCATCATCATCCTCTTACAGCATAGGTTGGGGAGCTCTCCTGCAGGTCTGGTCTCAGTAAACTTACCTGGCAAGAGGAACTGCTAGGTAATTCTGCTTGCATCCCACCACAGAAATCATTAGCATTCTCTTTAAAGAACAAAGCTGTAGAAGTTTGGAAATACTTGAGAAGACTGTTAGTTGGGTCCCATAACCACCACACACCATCCAGCCAGAAGCACAGCTCCTAATGCAACTTTCTTCCTTTAAATATCAGGACAGGAGCTCATTTAATGAATGTGAGAGGTGGTCTCCATATGCAAATAATCCATACAGCTGCAAATCATTGCATATAAACAGTTTGCGGGATATTTGCCACATAGGGTAGGATGTTTCTTGCCAGCAATGTTGTTGTGGCTTTGCATTTCATACCTTTCATGAGGTGGGTAAACTGGAGATCTGCTCCCTTCCCTGCAAAGCTGGGGTGGTCATGGCTGCTTGAAGACCCCTTGGGTGGCATCCCCTGGGAACACGCAGGCGACAGACATGACCCCGCCAACTCACTGCCAGCAAAAGAGGCAATCTGAGGGCCAGGAGCAGCAGGAGGGGGAATCCTCCCCACCACCTTGTCTGGAAAAGTCTACAACAGAGGAGGGGTTACAGAGGGAGACTGCTCTCATTTGAACTTACTGAGGCTATGTGAAGTGTGGTTTTTTTCTTTATTCCCTCACTTATGTCCTCTACAAACATCTCTGGCTCTGTTGTCTATTTTTGGATGCTGGGAATTAACACCTTTATTTGCACTTTACCTTAATTTGGCCTGAGTTAAAAGTGATTTCAAGGTAACTGGATAATGACTTGCCAAGGCTGTGGCACGTCTCCACACCTGGGTCACAGTAGAGGCCATAACAAGCACCCTGGCACCCAGGGGTGCTCTCCAGACAACTGCAGGGCAGCAGTATGCCTAGAGGAGTTGCTGTGGGTGGGGGACAACAGGGAGTTCTCTGGCAAGATCCTAAAATCATATTCAGTGTGCTTGAACCAAGAGGGTTTCTGAGTTTTAGGCTTTTTGGCTGAACTGTTTCTTTAGCTTCCTCTTAGCTACATCCTAGGGAAACTGAGGCATGGGCAGTGATTTCTCTCCTATTGCTCTAATCCAATAATTTCTCTAATAGTGTCAGCTAGGGGTGCAGCTGGGGATGGAAACGATTCCTTCTGCTGCTCTCTGAACTGGAGCTGAAAGTTTCTTCCTGGCTGAGAATGGTTAGGAGTTAATTCCTGCTCAGAAACACTAGGTCTTGTGCGCAGGCTGGAGCTCGGGTTTCAGTCTGAATCCGTATTATTATACCCCAGGCCATTTCCCTTTGTAAAAGCCAAACACTCTTTGAATCCAAACTGACTCAAGGCAATGAATTCAGCAGCTAAAATCAGTGAAAAAGCTCTAAAAGCAGGCTGGTTTTTAGGCACTTCTTGCCTGTGTGTTTTGCATGAAGAGCAGTGCCCTGGGAAGGGATGTCTCTGAAACTTGATGTTATAAGGTCTCCATGGGTTGATATGAGAAGTTGGAGGATGGTTTAGGTAGAGAGAGCGCTGCACATCAATGTGGATGTGCACGCAAAGCCCTGATCCTGTCTGGTGTGGGATAATGATATGTACAGCGTGTACTCTGTGTCCTCCTGCTCCACCAAGAAGATTTTGGACCACAGCTTTCCCATCTCACCTGGCTTTCTGCTCTGAAAAAACGCTACTCACATCATTAAACTGTTCTCTGTGCTACTATCATCTCTCCTATAAGATAGTTTAGACTGTGTGTACTGCTGGGGCAGGAAATTTAATACATATGGAAATCCTCGGCTGTTATTTTTAATGGAGGCATCTGAAGAGCCCCTCTACCTCCTCCCCATTCCCCCGCTCATGCTCACCTCGGGGCACAGCGTGGAGCAGGGCTATAACAAGATCATCTCTCCTCATAGCAGGCTCTTGCCATCTGCAACTCCAGTCCCACCAGCTGGAGCCAAGCCTGGTGCCGAGAAGAATGTCAGCAGTTAACAATTGTAATAAATTAATAATAGCCTAATTAATATTTTTTCATTATTTCTGCCTCCTCAAGAGCTCCCGGAGGCACTGAATAATCCGCTGAAACGTTTTGTACTACAAGTTCAAATAAGCACAAATGTTTGGGAGGTTGAGTGGATGGCAGCTCTCCTTCAAGGCCGGGCACCAAGGAGCTGCAGCCCAGGGTGGGGATGTGTAGATGACTGCTATAGCCTGGATCTCCCTTGCATTGGAGGGACTCTGCCTCGTGAAGCAGAAAACTCATCTCTTGATGCATACGTCTGCACTAATAACCAAGGCAACAAGCTAAAAATTACTAGTTGAATTAGGTTTGATTGGGGAAGGAGCGGAAATCTTTTTTTCCAGGCTGTGGTGGTTTGTGTGCCTTTTTATTTGTAACCTGTGGTACAACACACCCAGTCGAGGAAGGGTTGTACCTTCTAAAAGCCACCTGAGATGCTACATCAGCCCAAGCCCTGTCTCTGGTCAGGGAAGAGACCGGCTCCTCCGAAGGGCGATTCAGCCATCCTTCAATGGTTGTTTGCATCTCTCCCAGCCCTGAGTCTTGAGAGTAGCTTGGGCCAAAAACCTGGGCAGATGTAAGAGACATGATCCAAAATCTGCTCTCTGTGTGCAATTTGCATCTCTGCACATGAAACTAGAAGAGGAGCCAAGAAATGTTCTCAGGATGTTTGGGGAGCCCCAAGCATTTTTTTCTGAGAGACCACAAAACCCTGCATTTAACCCTGTAAACAGAGGCTGAGCAGGAGCTTCTGTTTCTAATAACATCCAAAGCATTAGTGCTACAGAGGGAGAAGAGCAATTTAAGCTTGAAGGCAATAATTAGGAAATAAGTCGGTATAAACTAGTGTAAATAAAATTAAACTAGAAATTAGAAGCTTCCTAAAAATCCAAGCAGTGAGAGCTGGAGAAGCCTCTGACAGGGACCTAGGAGGGAAAATCCCGAGCCAGGTCAAAGGGGAAGACTGCGATCACTTTGGGATGCTATAGACTCCATCCTCTGCAGGTGAGCGCTGCAGGGTGAGAAATTATAAAAGATGTGAGATGCTTTCCCTGCCCTGGAATGGGACTAAACATCTCCATATCAGGTCTTCATGTGACTTCTGCAGAGCTGGAGAAAAAAAATCCCACCTAGTTCAACAGGAAGATTTTGCTTTAGTAATTCTGAAATACCCCAAATTAAAATGCCTCTGAAAGAAAGTGGTGTGGCAATTGGCTTGCATGTCGGAATGGTTTGTCATTTTAAAATTAGAAACCTACCTTGTGTCATCTTTGAAAATGGCAAACTGCACTATTTAAACTATTTTTAAGAAATTACTCTAAGCTATTCACATTAAGAAGGGTAGTGACGTAGATCTTTCCCTTAAAAAGTGTTGGCTTTGTTGAATATTAGTTGTGTGATGAAAATGAAATCTGATTTTTGATGTCTGTGGTGAAGAAGACAAGACATCGTGAGTTTAAATTACAGCAAGAAGGAATAATAATATCCTAGAGACAGCGATAGCAGAGCGGAGACTGGATTACCTGGGACGGTTGTGGGATCTCCATCATTTAGCCTTTCAAGGACCTTTCAAGGACTTTTAATGATTCTTTCTGGTTTGAAATTCCTTATTTCTACAGCATTTGTGTAGGAAAGCTGCTGTCACACACCTCTGACAAAACTGTGTCCTGTCCTGAAATGAAGGGGGGAAATGGACATTGCAAGCAAATATCTACTCCCCAGCCACCTCTGAAACACCTCAAATTTCACCTTGTTTTGCTAATTCTGGGTGAGGTGAAGGGCAGGGAGCCGAGGTGTCCAGGGGAGCCCTCACCTTCACAGCCAAAGGACGTTGCTTCCAATAAATTAACTCCTGCAGCAGATGGTGAGGGCAACGGATGGATGGGCAAAAGGCCATTTGATTTTTACTATTTAACACATTAAAAATAAAGCTAGAGGTTACATTTACACCACCCTGCCCCTTTAAAAGCAGCAGACATTTCCTTGCCTCCATCAGCCTGCGAGCAGACAAAAGCAGATGGTGCTGCAAAAAGGGAAAGGAAAGCTTTTAGCATCCTTCACGATGTCTCACCAGGCACTCAGCAGTGACAATTACTGAGCAGGTAATGAAGACAGAGCAGCAACACTGATTTGCTGCTTGTGGAGAACAAAAGAAATTGCCATTTTTTTTTTTCTCTGGGACAAACAAACGGCTTCTTTAATAATGAAATCTGCCTTGATGTGCCCAAGATAGGATGTCTCCTGCTGGGACGAGCTGGTCAGCTGATAACAGGCAGTTTTTCTTTATCACTAGCCCCAAACGGCAAAGATTATCTCCTGTGGTAAATGTACTAGACGCTGCCAGATCAAATACTTTACAAAGAGATTTAGGGTGGAAAGAAAAATGTTTAATGCTTCTCCTTCCTCACCACCATGGTTTGCACATCTCAGAGCCCCTTGACTTTGCTGGGACATGACTTTGTCCTTCCTGGGGGAGCTGAGGAGTCGACAGAGCAGAAATGCAGCTGCAGAAATGTCCAGAATGGGAAGGGGAATATGCGGCAGATTTGAGGTTTTGCCAGGGATTCACATTATAATATCTGAGTAATTCTTATTTGCTAAAATGCAGGTTATCCCACTGTGTCTTGATATCTAGGAAGTAATGTTATCCCATATTTATAGCACTGAGGCCTGGAGATGGCAGCTGTGGGGTCAGGACAGAGCTGGGACATGGACTTGCCAAGCCGTAGGGTCATGTTATGGTGCAAGACCTGCCAAGCCTGGAAGAGCAGGGCTTCCCCAAGCTCCTTTCCAGGCAGGTTAGGAACATGGAGATGGGGAAAATCGCAACACCAATTTACACGCTGGTTTTCAGTGAGTGGACAGAGGGACTCATCGCCAGGTGCCCACCCAGGCTTTACATCTCCTCTCCTATGCTGCCTGTGAGAACAGGAGGAAATAACCTCCCAAAGCTGCAGTTGTTTCAAGAAAAGAGAAGAAACTCTGGATTCCCACTACATTTGAGGGAGCTTTTAAGGAGCAGCAAAAGCGAAGCCTGAGGGCTCGTGCCTGGCTTTGGTAGGAGCCTGCTGTTCAAGGCCACTTTGGACATCTCTAGAAGCCTGCAGACTTTTTTTTCCATAGTGGAGCCCCAGATCTTTCATTTGGAGAAGAACTTGGGAATGAAAATTCAACTGAAAAGATTAATTGTGGCTGGCAGAGGGGAGTGCTAGGGGATGTGAGCCACTGAGGTTTCAGGCTGGCCAGAGAGGAGAGTAATTTAGTGGGAGGTGATGCATATAAGTTTCTGGCTGGCAGAGAAGAGGGTAATTTAGTGGGAGTTGATCCCTTGAGGTTTTTGCTGGATGGAAAAGAGAATAACTTGCAGGAGGAAACTCATGGGCGGGTTCTCTTTAGTTTCAGGCTTCATAGTAAGTTCCTTTTTTAACTTCAGGGCCGTCCTCCCCGGGTGAGTCTCCTATTTGCTATTTCAGATGCCTGATTAAAGAGCAGCTCTTTGAGGATGCTGAATGGCTCAGCAGCATGGAAATGGAGAACAGAGACTTTCTCCAACCCCCTGGTGCTGATGACCTGTTGGGTGGTATGTCAGAAAGAGCTGCCAGCTCATGGTCCTCCTTCCTGGGGCTCTGATGGCATTTCATATAAACCCACCAGTGTAACTGGCCTCAGCAAAGAGGTCGGGCTGGACCATTTGATCGCCATAGCCTTATCTTCTTCTTATGGAAAAGGTCATCTCTGGGTACCTCTCCAGGTCTGATGCTTTGTTCTGCTCCACTGGAGTGAGAATTTCAGCCTTGCCAGGTGGCTCAGAGCGCTTTAGCTGTGTATTCCAACAGAAGGAGCACAGATAAAAAGACCTCCATTTTCCTAGAGATCTCATGGATCAGTCCTCTGGTCAAACCAGAGAAAGGAAGATTTCCTTGTGGCTGGGACTTCTATAGCCCTTTCCTCCTGTGTGAACAGTCAGGAGTCTAATAAAGGCTAAATCTGTATGGCAGCTTTTCCCTCAGAATTCTTCTTATTTCCACTAAACCAGTAGAGAAATTATCTCCTTGAGACTTCTTACCCTATCTCAAATGGTGTTGAAGTCAGCCAGCAGGTTTGCAAGTTACTCAGGACAGACAGATGCAACAGTAGCTGCTAGTGTGATCATGCACCCTGTTTCCAGAAGGGAGAAAATTCAATGGGTGCTCTGGTCTTCCAGCTCTCATGTCCCAGCCTCAGTTCAACACATGCATGAACAGTGTTTTTGGCAGAGACCAATTCCAGTAGCCCCATGTCCAACTCAAGTTTAATTTATCTTCCTGCTTGAAAGACACTCAAAGCAAACCTTCATTTCCCTCCTCCCAGAGGGCATGGCTGAGATGATGCCTCCGAGCCTAGTCTCCAAAACCAGCTTTGGATCAGGTGAGATGTCTGGTCTGTAGGGTCTGGAGCCAGCAAAGTCAGGGCAAGGGACTCCAGGGACCGTGGGCTGAAGTCAGTGTTGTCATGAAACGCATCTAGGGCACACAACCTCACAGGCTCTCTAGGGCTGAGACCACCCCAAGCTTTGTCTATTTAGAAGTTAGATGTCTGTTTTATGAAGTCCCCTTTGCTAAGAAGAGAGGGGTATTTCAGGAGTGTGTCTGAGAGAGAGGGGCTCAGCGGTCCTCTGGTATTGCTTGCCTTTTCAGGAAAACCCTTCCAATTTAGACAGCTACGGTTAATCATACAGTGCCTAATATAAGAAGGCCCTAATCCCTTGAAAGGTTTCAAGATGCTCCTGTCACATGGCTAATATTTAGATTAAATCCCTCTTTTGCTAAGTGACAATATCCCTCAAACTTCATTTCAAAACACCCCACCAGAGCCTAATTTTGCAAGTTTTTCCTGCTTTAGCAGAGAGCCCCTGTCTATTTATATACATCTCCTCCACACCTAATAACCACAAGAATAACTAATAGGAAGTGCTTGAAGCATGTCTTAATTAGTCTGACATTAGCAAGCTCCAATGTCTTTAGTTAATTGATAGATTTTAGCATGATTGAATCTCAGAAATTGAGTGAGGGTTTCATCTACCTTCATCAGAGGCTGAACAAACTGTGTTCATTTATCTCTCGGGGCAAGGATATTTGACACAACAGCAGTTGATTGAATGGAGAAGAACCACCTCTAAGAGCAGCTGAAGGAGCATCAGAACTGCCTCCCATCTAGTCTTCATTAGGTGCAACTAAATGCAAAAGATATTATTCATGCTTAGCTAACAGCTAGAGGATCTCTAGAGAGGAGCCAGCGTTTGCCTTACAGCAGTCGTACTCCCCAGAGACAAAGCATATAGCAGAGAGAGGGACTGATTCATCAGCATCACCCCGCTCTGGGTTCTTCCCTGCACCCCATTTTCAAGGCCATAGGCCAAGGTGGACCAACATATCATATAGGGAGGGCTCATGGGAGCAGGGATGACACTTGCTGGTGCCGATGGGGATGGAAAGGGAACTGTGTGCTTCTGATCAGCTTCTGTGCTGGTACCTCTCTGGGCAGCTGGTCATCCCTGTTTGTCAGAAACCAGTCTGGTCTTGGTTTGGCTCTGCCCACTACCGTTAGTCATTTCATCTAATGGTTGAACTTCTCTGTCTTTCTTGCTCCCTACAAGCACTGAAGTGGTCAGTGCAGATGAACTCATGGTGCTCCGGAGCTCCCAGGACTTGACCAAGTCACGGCTGGAGGGGATGTGTATGGCAGGAGAATGTGTCGAGTCTAGCAAAGGCAGGAAGGGGGAGACCTGCTCTCACAGGCATGTCCTGGCAGAGCAACTCATACTTAGGTCAGTCATCTGCACTACCCAGGTCTGCTGGGAGTGGTTTCTGTAGGCAGCTGGCACCACCAGGGCTTGTGGAATGTTCATCGGTTTTCATGGAGGCAATAGGTTGGTATAAAGTGAGAGGTGCCAAATGTCTTCCAAGAGTTAACCCTACAGATATAGTAGGGGTCCCAGTTCTGCAGATCAATTTTAGCATTCAAAGGGGGCTCATCCAGCACTTGTGAGAAAGCATTTTCTTGGCAGGCATAATCCAGTGACCTTCCCACCCCTCCTCCAGCTCCAAGGAGCAGGCAGCAAAGAGAGACACCATGATTCAAAGCAAACCTCAAAGCTTTGCACTGTATTTGCAAAGCAACTGCTGTGCTGCTGAACTCATTTCACTGAATAAAAGGCCCACAAGGAACGTCTCAGGCCTATTTGCTTTGGATTTATAATGACATCTCAGCAAGTTAACCCGGCTTTTGAAAAAATTTCCTCCATGTTGGAGTCTGCAGAGTAGGGGAAGGGGAGACGAAAACATTTAAAGGAAGTCCTGTGGAGATGACTCCAGATTTAAGCCCTCATAAAATGCAACTGGTTTTCCAAAACACGCAGAGCCAGATTATTGTGACAACAAATAGGAGGTGAGGGGGAATCGGCCAAGTGGAATTGTCTTAATGGCCACTAGAAAAGCAACTGCTGTGTAAATGTTTTAAAAAATGTTAACAAGCTGGACGCTGCTGTTTTGACAAGCCTCATGTGTAAAAGTGAGAAGAAACCCTTACAGCATCCAAATTCTCAGAGGGTGTTTTGTGACTTAATCCCCATCACATCATGCTGACACTGAGATGTGCACCTACCCTGTGCGCTGGGGGTCCCCATTAGGGACTTCTACCACCATTCTTTATTCCATGCTCCACCAAAGCTCATTTGTGCAGTCTAACATCAAAGATACCATCTCCATGATGTCGCAATACATACTTGATTTAATAATGAACAGAAAACGTGTTTCTTGTCCTAATTTGAGATACCAGATTATTAGAGCAACTTCAGAGTCAAGGAGAGAAATGTTTTCACTGGTTAAAACAAGTTGCCCCACAGGTAGTTGGGGTTGGGATACTTGATTTCCTTTTCTTTTCCCTTGCTCCTGTGCCTAGAGAAATGCAATTTCTGACCAGAACTTCTCTTGAGGTTAGGTACAGTCCTAACAGCACTTTCCAGCGTGGGCTCGCTGGTGCTTGACATGCCAGATAAATTCATCCTGCAGCCATCCAGTGAGACATTAACAGGACCTTCTCTTCCAGCTGTCTATTTTCACACAGTTTGTAGGACCGTGACACATTTGAAACTTTTCCTACTTTATCAAATTCACTAGAAATTAATTGGCAGGTTCAAAGGCTACTGGGAGGAATGGAAAGCCAATTAGATCTTCCTAAAAGAACAGGCCAAAAAACAGGAAACAGTCCTGAATGCTCCTCCCCATCAACATATAATTATTTCCAAGCAAGCCTCTGTTCAACTGAGGAAGGAAATCTAACAGAAGCGTCACTCCAGCATACATCAGGGACTGCAGCGTTTGCTCTTGCCTGTGGCAGCCAGGGAGTGGAACTAATAGGAGAAGCTGCTAGGTGGAATGTCCTGCAGTTGGCCATCCGTGTAGAGTCTGTTGGGGTTTGGAAGACCTCCATGACAGCTCTCCTGTGCGATCAGCCCCCACAGAGGGATTTAGAGCATTCCATCCCATCTCTGTTGCTGCCAAACCTGGGCTTTTAGCTAAAATTTTCATCTACAATATCCCCAAGATCTTCAGTTTCTGCTGCTGAACATGTGGCTTATCACAGACCTTTCTCTGGCAGAGCGCCTCAAACCATGGCCATGGCTTTCAACAGTCCAACACGCTGCACGATGCAGGTATATCACAATGCTTCCCAGGGGCTGTGAAGGAAAGCCTAAATTAGGCATGGCAATACTGTGCACAAGCTAACTTTTACCCGGGTCCCCAGCATGGCCTGGAGCTGATCTCATAGCATGGAGTCAGACCCCCACTCCCTGCATGGAAATAGATTTCTAGCCTGTTCATGGATGTCGATCCCTCTGCTTTGCCCTATATAATTGGACCTACAGCAGAAAGATGGTTGTCCCTCAGAGCTCAGACACTCTGCGTGATCCCAGATCACAGCCTTCTCCAGATGCTGGCTACAAACGGAGCTGGAAGTTTCCCACTGGCAGCTGGAGGAGGGCAGACAGGGGTACACGTTTAACACTCTCCCCAAAGTGGCTGCATCCCCTGATTGATCCTCCAGCCTCCCCCCTGGTTTCACATGAGTGCCACAGCTACGACAAGAAGAAAAAAAATCATATTTCTAACAGCTCTGCTGGCACCCTTTGGGCTTTCATGAGCGAGGCTTTGATCGACACGGCACACCAGTGGGCGCCGTGCCAGGCTGATGAGAACCGAGGAGATTGTAATGAGATTCCTTTTGTAATTCTTGTCAAGGCGCAAAACCAGCGAGCCTCCGTAAATCAGTGAAGCCTTTCGTGTTTCCCATCTTGATGGAAACATCAGCAGAGAGACAATTGGTGCAAAATTGTCTGCTCGTTGGCAGGTATCCAGTCCTGAGAGCAAAACGAGGGTAAAAGGAAATAGGGGAGGGTAACATATGGGATGAGACTCTTCCTCCATCCTTGAGGGCCAGATCCAGCCCTTTGGTCATCTGATGGGGCACAGCCTTGTAGAAAGAAAGTGCTCTGCAGGTAAACTCATACCTGTGGGGCTCTCAGAACTGACAGCACCATGGAGACCCAGGAGCTCAACCCAGGGAGAGATGCAGGGAAAGAGCAATGTGCTTTGCATTGATGATCGCAAGGCAGTTCTCCACCTTTTTTTCTTGTCCTGGGGCATCACAGTCATAGCAAAAAGCAGAGGTCTCTAATATCAGCATCATGCTTTCTTAGTGTTTAGGAATTACTATATATATATAAAAAAAAAAGGCAAGGAAGAGAGGTGAGGACTAGGGTTTGAGGAGGAATTGGGTCCCCAGGACCCTGAAAGTGGTCCATGAAGTGGCTGCCTTGCCCCGAGGGCATTGCAGATCCATATATTCAGCCTAGCTCTGCTACTAGTCCCATTACAGCCAGATGGGTCCTCTGGCCACTGCTTAATGAATAGCACCCATGGGGCCCAAACCTATACGGTCAAGTGCTGTGGGGCTGTCATCGCAGCTGATGTGGTGGTTCAGATACTGCTGGGCTTTCTCAGAGCTGTGAACTTGACTCACTTCAGTCCTCTCACCTACCCCAGTCTTGTTTGTTGAATTATTTAGGTCTCCTTGCTAAGATTTAAAACATCTCCTCGTTAGCCTGGTGAAAAATGTACCTAGTTAGCAACATCTATCCTGCCTGGATCCATTTCAGGTATGTCTAGTGGTAATGGATGCAGAGACCAGAAAGGCTTTTCTCCTCCCTCTCTCCAGCTCCAGCCTTGCATATTCCCTGCTAGAGAATGCTGTTCCTGAGACTTTATTTATTTACCTTTGAGAGGCTGTGCATCTTCTCCTGCTGAGATCGTGCCCAGTTGATGAGCCATCCAGCCCCTCTGAGCTTGGCTGCCTGGATCAGCATCCTGAGACGCGGATGTCCTTTGGAATGGAAGGGAATGAGGTGGGTGGACATGCTGGGAGGGCAGCAGCAAAGTTCTCATTGTCTGAGCTGACACTGCTGAGCCAAGAGGACTTGATTCACCAGCTCACTTGATAGCTAAGCTCCCTCAGCTTCCTGCAATTTGTCTAATCTGGGGGTAATTGGCTGTTTTTCTGTCTTGCGACTGCATAGTGTCTGCTTGTGCTCAGCTCTGATCTGCCATTTGACAGCTCCTGGCTTGGTGGAAAAAGTTGCAATGAAATGCTCTTTCAGGTCAAACTGTATTTCAGGGTGGAAAACAGCAACTAGCTCTAACTGGAGCATTAAAGGCTGCTGGGTGGCTGTGCATGCCCTTGCAGTGCTGTGTTGGGAAGTAATGTTTGGCATTCAAGTAGTGACTATGTCCGTTGGCGTCCCTATGAGGAGACACAGGTTTCTGTGTCGGTTCAATCTATCAGATAGATGATGCCTTTCTGGATGTGGTGGCGTGAATTCTGGAAGGGGAATTCAAATGCTTTGAAAATCTGCATCTTTCCAGGCTCCTACCCCTGCCATTGCACCATGACTGTTCCTAAATGCACTGTATTTCATCCTGATGCTTAGTGGGCTTCTTGGGCTTCTTCTCCCCATTGTCCTAAGCCTTTACCTTCCCCACCTTACACAGAAGTATAACTCTATGATAAGTGTTTACAGAAGAGAGGTGACACCTGGGACAGCCACAGCATGCCCTGATGGGAGGCAGGAGTCAGTTAATGTTTAGGGGATACATGGAGAAGGTCTTTACTCTTCCATGTTTGGCTGCACTTTCTACCTTCACCCAGAAATCTGTTGAAGACTGGGAACATTATGCTGGAGAAAAGCCTGAGTGTGGCTCTGGGGCTTCTTGCTTTAAAGCTCTGTTTCACTGCATTTTGTTTCTATAGACTAAGCTACTGCAGTGAACAGCTGCCCTTAGAGCTCTTACCCACCATTCCCTCCCTCCTCCCTCTCTTGCAGGAAAGCAGAGCAAAGCTTTGTATAAACTGCTGCTCTCCAGATCCCTTTGAACATTGTCAGAGCCCCCTTGTTCTGTGTGAGCAGAGCAGGTTTCAATATACATGAGACTAACCAGGCTCTAAAAAAAAAAAATCCCAAACCACAAACATCTGGGTGAGTTCTTGAAAAAAGGAGTCTCTTCCTTTAATTTTTTTTAAAACAAAATTACCACCAGCAACACAACAACAAAAAGCTTTCAAGTCTTTTTCAGACACGTGTCTGAGATTTCCGCCTTTGACAGAAGATGCTTTGCGTAGGGTGCCTTGTGTCGAATTGTGCTCATTTCAGATGTTTTCAAAACAACAGATGCTTGTAAAACAAGAGGAATAAAGCCAGCCGTGGCTGATCCTGCTTTGTCTTAAAAACTAACTTGCAAGACACTCCTGTCTGCTCTGCTTCTCTGGAGATGTAGTAGTAAAGGCTCTGCCGACTTGGATGGCAGTGATGGGCTTCTGGCTATGTTGGGTGAAGCCTGGATTTAACCCACAGTAACAAGTGCACTCTGGCACGGTCTTGGAATAAAGATTCTCAGAATGAGATGCATCTTCTCAGACATTTGGCTTCAGGGCCTGATGCTCAGCCCTGCCACCCATGTGCAGTTCCTCTCATTGCTGGCCAGGATCCTAGAGAATAAATATCTTTGAACATCAGGCTCCTAAACTGCATTTTTTGCATGTCAAGCCTTGGAAAGGGTTTTGCTTTGGAGTCTGCTCCTGTAATCCCAAAGGAGCTGTCTGCCAGCTCCTCACAGTCACTTTGTGCTTTCATACATATTGGAGTCAGAGTGGCAGATGAACCACAGCCCAGGTGCAATTTCCCTTCCCCAGAAACACTATGTGATTTAACTAATGGCGTGCACTCTGCAGGCACCCTGTGAGGGAGAACGCTGACATCGGGAGAGGATGCATGTGATGAGATCCTGCCACGCCTTGTCTCCCTCCTAGAAATGCCCTCTCATGCAGCCTTCTCTGCTCAACAAGAAAAAAATTGTGATATCAAACCCATCACCTAGAGCAGCCTGTGTTCCTCCTCCCCCAGCACCATGGTCCTTCTCCTTGGAGCGAACAAGGGCTCATTTCCATCAGGGGATGTTTTGCATGAATTTGGAGAGGTCTAATGGGAGGTCTATGGCCTATGGCATGGTA
Organism: Haliaeetus albicilla; assembly: GCF_947461875.1. Classification (NCBI taxonomy): domain Eukaryota; kingdom Metazoa; phylum Chordata; class Aves; order Accipitriformes; family Accipitridae; genus Haliaeetus; species Haliaeetus albicilla. The sequence continues at coordinate 6,691,010 of NC_091498.1, read as the reverse complement.
TAAAAGGGTTGGCTGCTGGAGCAGACGGTCAGAAGGCTTTGGGTAGTGGGTAGGTGAAGGGTACAATGGCTGGAGCTCAAGAGCAGTCTGCCTCTGGGTATTGGAATAAAGATAAATAAAGCGAACTCAGGAAATGGGGGTTTCTCAAGTGTAACATTTGAAGCGTTGAGGAGAGGGATGAGAAAGCAGAAGAGAAATGCTGCAGCTTGTAAAATACCTGGTGGGGAGGATGGGTATCTCTCCCAGTGCTTGAAGGGGACCCCAAGCATCCTGACACCTGCTTCCCAGCTCTCCTCAGGATCTCCCGCGTCAGATGGGATCAATCAGTTGAAGGCCCCTTTTGCAGGGGAACCAAGGGAAGAAGCTAGCTCTAGGCTGAGCCCCAAGGGTTAACCGACCCCACAGTCAGCTCCTCCCCAGCAGATCAAAGCAGCTGCTCTCCCCAAGCCCTCGCCTTGGCCATGTGCTCTGTGGTGACTCCATTGTATTCCCTCCACAATGAGAGCTCTGTGGCAGTCGGGAAACCCCCAGCATGTCCTCACCCAGAGACTGTCACGGCGGCGAGGGCTTTCGCCTGCATCCGGGCGCATGAAAGGGGGAGTCACGCAAGGGAGATGATGTCTCCATTTGAAGTCTCTGGCAGGGCAAGCACTGCTGCCGTACGGGGGCTCGGGCGTGCTTTCCACTGGTGGTGGGGGGGATGTTTTCTCAAGGACTTTGTCTTTCAAGTGCAGCCGGGCTCTGTTCAGCTGCCGTTGCTGGCTTTTGATGCTGGGGCTCAGCAGTGTGCTGCCCAGCTGGAGCAGCCAACGGCTCAGCGCTTGCAGATGCAAAGAGGAAGGGATTTGCCCCAGCCCGGGCAGTGGGACGGTGTCAGGGACAGCACTGAGAGCTCTGATTCCCGCTCTTGGATTTATGCTGCTGTAAAATAGTGTCTTTGAATGTGGGCGGGAGCATAAAAGAAAAGGAGCGTTGTCTGATGAGCTCAGTTTGCCAAATCTCTGCCATCCAGAGCACGGGCAGTGACACCTGATGGTTTCACCAATGCCAAGCTGATGGAAAGTGCCTGCTACACACAGTCCTCGTGCTCCGACTGACAGCTTTTTCGGTTATCATTGCATGTGCAAATCCTTGCAATGTGATTTCCAAAAGCTCTGAGCATTTGCTAACTCCCTTCACAGAGGGCCATGTACCGAGTTACTGTGAATTTACACTCGTGTAATTGAGAACAGGATTTGGCTTGCTGTCAGTGCATCATGGGGTTGTTAAGAATAGGAGGTGGCATTCCTGTAGCCACTGCGTTTGGAACAAATTGTGTTTTTAATACTAAAATGTGGTTACTTAGCACCAATGACTGATCACAAAGAAATCTATAGAAGAAGAGATTATATTGGGTGGGTAGAGGTAGCACCCCCCTTTTGCAGCACTCTCTAGTAGTCCCCACAGTGACCCTCTGATTTCAATTGTTTATCATTTTGCCAACTGTTTCATCTCTGAATTGAAACGTCCCAGGCTCAGTTTTTACTTCAGGTTGAAAGCTGGTGGAAATGTTCAGGAAAAGCAGCTCAGCTTTTGTGGAGTAGAGCTTAAAATGGATCAGGCCACCGTGCTGACCTTCTGTTCTTCAGTTTTTAAAAACAAACCCGAAGGTTCCCACTGTCTTGTGAGAAGTTAATTTGGAGGTTAGGAAGGTGCTTTTTGTTGTATCTTGGAAAGCAGCTCCAGATTTGGTCAAAGTAGCCTCTGAGGATGCTCAGCTGAGTGTTTTGGAGGCTCTGCATGTTCCTGCGCTATGAACATGTTGCTGTTACAGGTAGCTCAAAAGATGGTGCTGGTCTCAGGCAATCACTGGCTTGTGATTCGGCTTCTGGATGGGATGACTTGAGGTTGGTTTTATGTGAGGCCTTGACTAAACCTGACCTTCTGTGTCTTTGGTTTCCCAGCTGCCCATAATGGTGCCAGAGCTGCTGTATCTCCTGCTTTCCTCCTCAGAGAAGGTGCAGAGCTCATCCAGACACAGCCCCAAGCTCAGCCAGACATAGATTTGGATATGCAGCTGGACCTAGAGCTGCAATTGCTCCTAACTGCACAATTTCAGTTGATTTAATCTAGTTTCTAACTGCATGGCTTTGTCATCACCTTTGCAATCTCATGTCCCTGTGACAAGCAGACCACCGCAAAGCTGTTTGCTCAGCCTGTCAGCTGCCGGCTGTCAACACATGAAGGGGCAGAAGTCTCACACTGCAGTTCGACAAAAAGCAGGGGAAAAGCCTCAAAATTTTTACTCCCAAATAGTTTCTGTCTTCCTTTGGGGCCCATTATGCTAGGCACTGAAAAAACATAGGGAGAGTCCTCTCCCACTGCAAAACACATTTTTCAGGCCCTGGTTCAGCAAAGCATTTAAAAGCATGCTTAATTTCAGGCTGTGTACATAATCCCCTTGAAATCAATGGGAGTTAAGCATTCACCTAAATGCTTCGCTGAGTTGTACCCTAAGCAGACAAGGCAGACAAAGAAGGGATGAAGGAAAGATTTTGATTTTCTCTTGGGAGTGGCATCCATCTCTTTGAATCATTACCTTGCTGCTTCTGTCATGCTAGATGGGATCCTTCTTCTCTCGTAGATGATGCTGTTAGCCTGGGGTACCTCCTTAATCAGCCAGCTATGTCTGGGGATGAGAAGAAAACCTTGGAGGCTCAAAACTCTCATAGGGTGCCTGCTGCAGCTGTAGGCATGTGCATCTCCACACACGCATGCAGATGTCATTTAAAGCAAAGCAGCAAGTTACAATGGATGGGAATACAAGCAGAAAATCCTCTTCCACTGCACAAATCTGGCCTTTTTCCAGATACCATGTCATCACTTTTCGCCTATGTTAAAAAAACTGACCTTCTGCTGCCTTTGCTTGCAGCGAGTTTAAATTACTTAAGACTTTTTTCCAGATGCTGTTTTCTTAAATTACTTACTGAGAAAGCCTAAGTCAATCTACATATTAAACATACCGGAGATTGGAGTCCAAGTCAATGTGGCTCATGACAGTCCTAGGAAACCAAATCTCTCTCCCTGTGAGCCTGCACTCCCCCTTCTCTTTCTCCTTTAGCTTAAGGCGATAAAACTTTGAAGATGTAATCTAGGCATTATCTGCCTTTTTGGATAATGTTCAACAGTAATTTTAGCGTCGTCTTTATCTCCAAAATGGTTGCTTTAAATTCAGCTCCTTCCTTCCCAGAGGCTGGTTTGATTTTTAGGCAGCAAAGCATCTTTCCCTGTGTATTTCCCTCTGGTGGGTCAGATTTTTTTGGTCCTGGTTTATTCTCCTATTTGTTTTCCCGCTCTTCCATACCTCCTTATTAGCATTGTTTGGCTTTTATTATATTGGGATTTATTCTCCCCATGAAAGGATTGATCCATACAGAAGAGCTCAAAGCATATTCCAGAGGTGGGACCTGGGAGCCATTCCTGTTTCCCCACCAGTGCCCTTCCACATGTGCTGCTGGAAAGGATCAAGGCAAGAAGACATCCTCTCTCAGGGATTGACCCGAATTTTCAAAATCTCCTCTCAAGATAGATACTACAGGATATTACCCCTCATCCTAGCCTGCTTCCCTCCTGTTTTAAGTTAATCATAATTTTGGTGTGCCTTTCAAAGCTCATATGTTAGGTCAGAAACGTCGGTAACGAGGTATACATCTCTCTGCTTAAAAAAGAAATTTGAAAACTGGGTCAGTTCATATTTCCCCAGTCTAGATAATTTTCTGTGGGGAAACTGAACTGTTCTCTCCTTCCTTTTTTTTTTTTTTTTTATCTCCTGACAAATCCTTTAGCATTAGTATGCAGTCTCAAGTATATATTACCTTCCTTCTCACAGAGACAGAACCTGCTTCCAATAAAACTTCCCCCGAGACACTGGATCTGGCTTTGACTTTCCTGATTAAATGGGCTATGGATTTAATTTGACAAGAGAGGGAACTGATTTAGCACATAAAGTATCTTGTTCAAAAGGTGATGTTTCTATTGCAGCCCGATCTCTATCAGGTTCCCCCTTGTCATGTATGGTTGGAGCCTACTACGAAACATCACCTTTTGCTAAGTTGTATTTATCGCAACCTCTCTCTTTTCCCCATATTTTTTATTAGATCTGTCTGAAGCTGTGTGATTTCATAGGCAACATGGTGTGTGTTTCCATGGGCTAAGGACAGGCTGAAGCACCCCCTGCAAAGCGACAGGGAACCCCCACTCAGCCAACTGTCAGGAGCTCATCCGATGGAGCCGGAGGGACGCGGACCTACCCCTGCCTCAGCGTAGCAGAGATTTATGTGCATCTCTTAATTTCCAGCATGGCTCTGGACATGACATTTCTTTACCCCTTCTGCTGGGATTGCATCTGCATGGCTTGGGCTGGCGGCGGGGGGGGAAGGCAGGGAGGGTCCCTGCCTTATGGAGGGCACCGTGGGGTTTGGGGACCGGCTGCAAAGCCCCCAGGAGGGGGATCATGTTCTCAGCAGTGTTTCCAAAGATCAAATGTCTTCCAAAGTGAAGTCTGGGGGCCTTTGTCCTTGTCAGTGGGCTGCTTCAAGAAGGATGGGTTTGGCAGAGACTGCTTGCAGGCACGTAATGCTTTGCCATGGAAGGGGCAGGATTTGAGCACATCCCGCTCCACTCCCTTGCCAGGACCTATGGGAGTAGCTCAGCAGCAGTAAAGGGCAGCCGTCTGTGGGGTGCTAAAGCAGGGAGTGTTGACTGGGAAGGGTTTATGTGGAGTTCCCAATAAAATCCACTCATCTGCTAATGGCACCATTTGCTTAACTGTAGTGTCAGCAAGCTGTGTGTGATTGCATCCTCTTTAACACAGGCTGTTCTCCAGCGTTTGAAATACTCACAGCCTTGGCAGTGGCAGGTGTGGGACAGACCCCCATCCCACCCATAGTATCTCGCCAGATCTCAGCTTCATCGCTGGCGCACGCCGACGCACTCCTCCATGTCATGAAACCAAGGCATCAGCAAGCTCTGCCAACGAGGGTTGATGACCCAGGCAGAAATCCTTCATGTGTGAGTGTCTCTACAACTGAGCCGAGGCATGTCTCTCCCGTTAGCTCTGACTGGCATCCACTGCTCGCAGCTTGTAATATAGGTCACTGGTTCTGAAATAGCGTGGAAGTCAGGCGCTAGTGTCCCCGGTGTCTGCCTGCCTACAGGACGTCTGGTGAGGAATATACTGAATGCTGAAGGAAATGCTGGTAAAAACCAAATTCATCCTGATTGCTGGTGCCCATACAAAAGAGCAGATTTTTTTGGAAATCAAGACCATTAAATGCATGTGTTGGATCCACTATAGCTTATTACCATGTGTGGCTCTAAATTCTTCTTACAACTGCTGTTGTAGCAGCCCTAGAGAAGGTGTCCCTTATGTGTTCATATATATGTGGCACATACACACTGCCACAGCATGAATCGTACCACATACCATTCATTACTATGTTACCTAAGTGCTGCACAGCATCCCCAGGCTCTTTCTTCAGGTGGGCTTTCTGGAGGGATGGAAGGAGAATGCGCAACTGTGGCTGGTTCATCCCACAGGCAATCCATGACCACTTAAAGAGTTGCCCAGCTCTTTTCAACACTAAATTATAATCTCAGGCTCGTTGAGGTGGAAGACTTCTGTAAAGGGTCATCCTGGCTAAGAATGATCTGCCTGGGAGCTGCCTGAAAAGGAATTGCTGGAAAATGTTCCACATGAATATCTCCTCTTCTAATCACCTTTCCTCCGGCACTTCTTTGGGGGAGACGTCACCTCTTCCAGGACTATTCTCACAGGCCTTTGATCTTCAGGTTTATAGGGTTTTTTTAGCCACTCTGGTAAAGCATTTCTCCTTCCCCTGCTGATGATGAGGGAAACCATCAAATTCCTGGTCATGTCACAGGTAATAGCTACTTCTTTGATTAAGGACCACCTCAGCAAGCAGAATTTCACTGGAGGAGACATTGCTCAAGAAGATGCATTAGTGCACCTGAGCAATTTTTTTGCAAGGCTGGCAGAGACTCATTGCCCTTTTGTCTGGCCTGCTGTAATTTAGCTGCTGGTTATACTGTACCATGTTAGAGACACAAAGTGGCAACTTTAACCCTTCATTCTTAATAGCTGCTTTAAAGAAAACATTTTGGAAAGCTGTGGTTTGTATTGAAATGAAGAGAAAGCTATTTGCCATAGGTGAAGGCAAGCTGAACATAAACATAGATGGTTTCCTCATCACCAGCTGCAGGAATAGTGTGGTGGATACAATAATTTATGTCCTCCTTGATCCTATGCCACTTTAGTCTTCTGTCATGTGTTCAGCCATGCCCTATTCTGATGTTAAAAAATTCAGATGTTTTGTCCAGTGTATGTCTTTCTGATGTGCAGTCTGAAAACCCTACATCAAATAGATCATTGCATTGGTATTAGGAAATACCTGCTCAGCTTAAGAACTGTATCTGATAAGCAAAGGCACTGGAAGATGGACATAAGGCAAGAGGTAGTTATTTCAGTTTAATGAATATATTGTTCTTAGGGGAGATGCTAGTTTGCCCAGTTTGCACAGACAGAGGGATTAAGACTTTGCCCTGGTAAACCAGGGATGGGATCCATCTCACCAGAACTAGATGTCTCCATCTAATCCAGACCTCTAAGTGCCTTATATGATCTGTAGAGACAAACAGTGGACTCCAGAATACTTCATCTTAACTTAAAGCAGACTTCTGGAATAACACAGCTGAAGTAAACCATGAAGTTTCCTGGGAGTATGAAGTGAGCCCAAAATAACTATCACTGAGGTGGATAAATACACCTTAGAGATTTGAGTCTGCTACTGGTTGTCTGTGTGGTTTTGGTTTAGTTACTCCCTCCTTATAGACTTCCTTTTCCTTTCCTACTGCCTGGTCTTGTCTCTTTAGGATGATAAGGTCTTCTCAGCAGGCACCGCCTTGAGTGTAAGCAGCCACCAGCTCAGTAGGGTCAGGATTCAGCTGGAATGAATAACACAGCTACCACAATAACAGCAGTGTGTTACTGGAATGCTGCGAGGTGAGGAAACAGCAGAAGAACTGGTGAAAAGAGGAAAAAGAACAAGAACATCGCATGTCCCGAGTCAGTGGAAACAGCTAGTGTCTCTGAAAGTGCCTGTCTGGTGATCAAGGGCTCCATTGATGGAAAAGGTGAGCCTTCTGGCTGCTGAAGAGAAGCCTGCACGGCGTGAGAGTTACTGTACAGAAAGTGCTAACGATGGCAACCATAGAAACCACAGACCAGGGAAGACTGGGGCAAGAGGTGATGCAGAAGAAGAGAACATGTGGGATCCTTGCATCTGTACTCAGGTACATGCCTGCTTGAGCAGCTTTTAACCACCCAATAGAGAGCTGATAAAATGTCTCTTTAATGCCCATTATCACCAACCTTTCTTAATTGCATCCTTCTGGGAGCATTTTGCAATGGCATCATCAATGGTATAAGCTTCATGACTCATTAGCATTGCCACAAAGAAGTGGTTTGTATGAAGTTACTACAGCCACCTCCCTCCTGAAATAATAGCTTCAATGTTCATCAAACTTGACTGAAAAACTCCCAGCATTGCACAGGGCTTTGCAACAGGTTTGACTTATGGAGAGCCGCTGAGCCTGGGCTACGGCAAGCAGCAGCACAAGTTTTGGAAGAAAGCATGTGTGTACATGTGTGTGCACATTCCGACACATGTTTGTGCAGACAGTGAGTCTGGTGCTCCTTCCTGCCCCCAACTCTCTCACTTCCATGCCATCTCACTGCAAAGTCCATCTTCAGAATTAATCAGGCTCTGCTTCCATCTTGTTTGTCTTTGAAAGAAATAACATGTGTTGCTGCAAAGCATGAATTAAGGGAAGGCAGAAGCATACGACCCATCCCCACTCCAGCCACGGAGTGCCCATAGCCTGCATTAACAGCAGCAGAGCCTGGTGTGAGCAAAGCAGAGAAGCCAGCGTGATAGATAGGAGCAATTACTGGGGACCTTTTCTGCTCTGTCATCTCTGACTATCTCTTTACAAATGCAGTATTTCCTACTTGTTCCAAATGCTGTTGAGGCATTGAGAATCTTCAGTAAATAATGACCAGTCCCTGTAAACAGAGGAATAAATGAGAGTCGTGCCTCAGTGATGGCTCCCAGAAGGCTCCCTGTAATGGAAGGAGAGGGTAGCAGCCAGCCAGGCCTGCAAGGGCTGTTATTCACGCTTCGCCGGGAATGTGGCTTAGATCAAGGGAAGGTTTTCTCTGCATTTTGTCTCTTCCTAGATTCATAACCCTCAGGCTGTTAGTCCATCTCATCTGACTTCCCGGAGACCATAAGTCCACCTCATCTGGCTTTCCAGTATGGTGAAATTGTTCCCCCCTCCTGTTCCTTGCACAGAACAAAGCAATTAGTGTTTTGGCCAAAGCATCTTTTCCCTGCTTGGTCACAAGATCCAGCCTCCATCAGCCTCTCTTACGGCTGTGCTGTTGAGTCCAGGAAAGACAGCAGGTCAGAGTCAGACCTCCTCTCTTCTTCTGTGCTCAGCCACCCTAGAGCTGAGCCAGCTGGGAGCTGTGGCGCGGGTCCTGCTTTCTCCCCCCATCACCACCACTGCAGATGCTACTTTCCAAGCTGCTCACTCAATTTTCAGACGCTACTGGATCTGCATGGGATGGAGTTAATTTTCAAGTTGGGTGCCCAGCTGCACTATCAGATGAAGGGTAAAAGGGGGCTCCGGCTTCCATGTGATTGTTGCAACCCACTTATAAAATAAGGGACTCCTCTCCAGAAAAACTCCAGCACTACTGTCTGAGCAGATCCTCAGCATGTGCAAATCAGTGAAGCATTAGTGTAAGTCAATAGAGCATCATTAGTTTATCCAACCAAAGTTCTGCCTTCATTTCTTCATAGATTCTGTACCGTGTTTTACCAGATGGGACAATGATACTTGGCTCAGCAAGCAGGTGAGAAGCATCAAGTTTGATAACACTCTGTAGGACCCCTGACACATCATTAAACGAAAGGGCTGGTGATGTGGAGTCTGCGTGTCTGGTCCCATCTCTCATTGAAACATGGTGCTGGCGATGCGCCTCTGAGCACTTTGGGCAGAGATGGCTCTCGCTGCAGGATCCCAAAGGTGTTCCTTGCGGAGGACTGAAAGAGTAGAGGAGCTTTTGATCTGCAGGTTCTTGCCTGCCCTTTTTCTACTTTTTATGTTCTGGTGTGTGTGTTTCTTTCAAAAAAAAAGATCGATCAAGACAATTCCCAGAGTATCCATGAGTGTTCCTGTTGCTAAAGGGGAGGGCACACATGAGAGGCACTGCCGGTGTCTCTTTCTGTGACACTTCATATTTATGCTTTCGGTATTTTGCTACAGGCTTATCTGTGCTCTGGGTGTCAAGCTCTACAGCCTGGAGATATGCAAAACAGACACACTAAATCCTCTGGATTTACCAGCTTTTCCGTGATAACTGATGATGGAAGGGGGCTGTATGGTCCTTACTCCTACTTCCTATGTCTGGGTATTTTACTGGGTATCTGTGACTGAGAATTTGTATAGCCTTTATAAATTCACTGTGACCATGACTTATGATATCATGGGGCTTCCCGTGGCAAGCCAGTCTCCTTGGTGGTGCACACTGCCTAGGCACTGGCTTGCAGGCTAGCTGCAGGCTAAAGGGCTGGCTATCCTGGTGGGGAATGCAAACAAAAAGAGATACCAGCTCAAATCTGAGCTCCTCCACCACAGGCAGGAGGGACACAACTGTCCTAAGTCCTCTGGCTCTGAAAACTTGACCTAGGCTTGAATTCACCTCCTCAAGATTGAACAAACTGAATTTGTGTGGTTTATGCAGGGCCAGACTGTTCCAGGCATGAAGAAGATAAGCATGGTCTTCCTTCAGAGCAGCCTGCTCTAGTTCATTGAAGACCATAATACTCATGCAGGCACTGGGGGCTCTTGCAGTTCTCTGATCCTCCATGGCCCTCTTTGATCCGAGCCTCTCTTAAAAGCATGTGGAAGGCCCTATCAAGAGAGAAATCCTCTGGGATGCATGCTTGAAAAGCACGAAGGCAGTGCAAAGTCAGGCTGTCAGGAGTGGTTTTGTCACTCACATGAAGCACAAACACTGCATGCTGGTTTTTCATGTTGCATTTGGTGTGAATTTACTCTGGTGGGAGATGCCAGGCTGTTAACTATGAAGACTACAGTCCTCAGTTTGTCCAGAGTGCAGGCACAGCACAGATGCTATCAGCTTTCAGATGTACCTCTATGGGCATGCTTGGGAAATGAGACGGAGGTGAGGCCATTCATGTGCTGGAATTACTTCTTGCGTATAATAGCTACTGTGCTCATTATGGTATTGTTACCTGGGTGCTTTGCTGGATGTCTTTTGTATTCACTGGCTGCCTTTCATCTTTTATTTAGACTATCAACTCGCTGCTCTATTTTTATACAGCACCTATCACCAGGGAACAGGCCAAAATGATCCTTCAAGTTTTCCCTCAGTGGGCTTCAGCCTTTTCCATCCTCACCTGGATCTTTCTGCAGTCTCCGTTCATCCCCAAGTCACATACTTTTCTAGGTTTTCTCTAAACAATGATCAAAAGTGTGATTTTAGAAGTTACCTGGTTTGCTCTAACTAACATACTCTCCATTACTTTCAGGATGTTTCAAAGTATAACTGAGTTGTCCTGACCAGGGTTTTAGGAGCTGCCAGGTTATATCCAGGGGAATAACCGCATCTAACCCCCTTTCTTCAAATGCACGCTCAAAAAGGAGATCTGGCTGACTATTATGATCCAACATGATGCCAGAAATCCCCGTCTAGACCATGGCCAGCAGAGCTCTGTCCCCACAGCAGAGCAGTCCCTCCAGGAGTGGCTGCTGATGAACATATGTCGAAAGTAACTAGCCAAGACTGCCATCTCCTCATTACCCAGCTAGAGCTGTGGGGAGCCCAAGGATGCCTGCAAAACATGCAGTAATGAGGCCAAAATGAGTGCTGAGGAGTTATGTTTCCAACTTGATCTCCCTGTAACCCTTCCTCATGCTGTGTGCATAGTCCTGTGCCCTGGAGGGGTGGGGGCGTGGATGGAGGGGACACCGCTGGCCATTCCTTCTCTCTGCCTGCTCCTGCCTGGCCCTGGGAGAGGACATGTGAAGCCAACACAGCTAGCAGGTCTGAGGGAAGGAAAGGCTGCTGGCATTTGTTTGCTAGGAAGCAGGCAGGCTGGCCTGATATTACACCCCAGGTACCATGCTGTTTTCTTAGGAAAGCAAAAACTGAATGCAGCCAGCAGCACAAGGTGCAACTGCCGGCTCTGAAGCAATGCTGGCTGTTCCCACAGGGATGCTGAGTCTGTCCACCTCTTCCTTCTCTGCAGCTGATGAACCAGCTCATTTACTCTGCTTGGTTTTAAGACCTCCCTTATTAACCAAGTGTGGTGCCTCGTGACTGAGCAGAAAGGGGCCCAAGGCAGATGAAGCTCTTTGAGACCTGAGGATCCTGGGTCACTGCATGACTCTAGATGATATTTTTGCCTCAGGAAGATGAACTGAGTTTGCTGCATTTACTACAGATTCAGACTTTTCCTCTGTCCCCCTTTACCAGGTAGGAAGGGGTCTTTGTTTCATCAAATTTTTTCTTGATCCCTCCTGTTCAAGAGAGGCTAACACTGGTTGGTGAACCACTGCATGCCTTACCAATGGCCCCAAAACCTGCTGAGGGGCAGACAGGCTTCCCCCATGAAGAATCACAATCATTATCCAATGTCTGCAGCTGCTGAACCTGATTTTGTATTAAATTAAGAAATGTGCTGGATACAGACCACTGAAGTGGTGGATGCAGCTTGTTACCAGCTCTTTGATGGGACCAAACTGTTCATCATCCATGAAGCATGGGGATAGGAATAGGCTTAGAGACTTAGACTCAGTCCCAGACTGACTCTGGAAGGAGACTGCAAGTTTTGTAAGGGCAGCTGAACCCAGACCCTGTCTCAGAAAACCTCTCTGGGAAGTCTCCCTCCTTTCCCAAGGCAGGCAGACTGATGCTTTTATGCTTCCATCACACCAGGGGATGATTAGCAGGTTAATTATCTAAGTCATCATCTGTTTTCACACCTCTCTTTTTGCTTGCTACTTCTCATTATTTCCCACAGGGAACATCGTCCTCCACAGATCTGGCTTTGAGGATTGCCCACCTTGAACTGTGCCTAGAAGTGGAGTTAGACAGTGGCATCAGGAGGATGGGAATTCACTGGATGGTTTAATGAGCAACTTGGGATCATTACTTGTTTTCTAAGACAGCCATTGAGCTACCTAAAAGCACAGCAGCCAAGGAAGGAACACGCTCAGTCCTTGCCTGCCCCATGCTGAGACCCAGCTCCAAGTGGTAGACCAGGGATATCATCAGATGTGGGGATTAAGTCCCTCCCTTCCCCTTTCTTTCTTTCTTCATTACCCTTCTCTTTAATGCATTCATCTCTAAGCAAGCTTTTCCTGTTTACAACCTCTCTAAAACACTTACAAATTATATATCAAGAGGAATATTAATTGTACATGCAGCTTGTTCCATTCATAATGTTCATCTCACAGCAAGCATCACCTAGAGTCCACTCATGACATATTAATAACATAGATGACAGACTTGACATTTAGAGCACTCTTTCTAAATGACTTCTCCCACTCCCAAGCCTGCTCATATTGGTTCAGGAGAGAATACTCTGTCACATATAGCTTTCTCATGGAGAGGGTAATGCATTTAATAGATATCATAGAACTACACTGGGTATCAGTATCAATCTTTGCTGTGACTGCAAATATGTAGATTAGATGTCTATGTAAAATTTTGATATATCAACACATCAGTCCTCATTTACATCTGTTGCATTATTTAGGCTGAAGGGGTGTTTTAAAATTATGTTGGTGATGTCTGGATTTACGGAGCAGGTGCTGATGTGTTGAGTCTTATCTGCCTAGTGTAGACTGAACAGTCCCCATTGACTTTGTTTTAGTTGCAGAATATATGTGGGAAGAACAGGAGATTTCCCATTATCAAGTGTTCAGAAATGTCACCCAACTCAAAATCTGCTGGGGAATTTAGTCCTTTTCTTCGGCAGCTGTGTTGAGCTAGGAATGGCACAGGAAGTTCATTTGTGGGCATTTGGCATCAGAGAGAGGTTGATGGATTGGAGCGTGTTAAGAGAAACGCAACAGAAAAGGACATAAGAGTTGAAGAGACTGATTTATGGGAAAAGATAAAAGGAAATCAATGTAGAGGGAGAACTCTCTCAGACTCTGGTACTTAGACAAGCTCCAGGATTTCTCAGCTCTCATCCTTACTGCCTGATGTCCTTCTGAGAGAGAAGCACTTTAATCCCACTCTACAGAGTCCAGACCTGGGAAAATCAGACTGTTTTCTGGAGTGACACAGAAGAAAAGAAGCGTCCTGGCTCTTCTCAGATCAAGCCAGCCTGCCCTGTGCTTACAGCTGCCTTTACCTCTAAGCGTTTGGCCACCGTAAGGACCTGCTGAAGTCAGATTCTGTTGGGAGCAAATTCCCTTATACTGAGCATTTTGAGTGTCCCCATGAAAGCCCTGAGGGTGAAAGGGCAGGAGCCAATGATTCCCACAGCATGCAGCCATGGGTAAATGGGGCAGAGATGATGTGGCGTGGCTCCTGGCTCCAGTCTGGGGCATTAAAGTGCATAAAGCTGGAGTAATGCAGTGACAGATCAGAGCCATGTCCCGGGCGGAGGTGAGCTGTGAAGTTTCCTAGAGAAGGAAAAGAGAAGGGGGACATATGAAGAGGACTGGTGTCACTGCTCTGGGAACCTCCCACTGGAGACAGGCTCATCCCTCTGGCCTGGCAGTGAGTGCTGCAATTGCTCGTGTGGTTATACTGGTATAATCTAGGGGTCTGAAGGAGGGTTGCAACATGTTGATGACACCGATACAATTTCTGCATTCACCCAAGGCCCTGAGAGCTACAGAAGTGGCTCCTGCTGAAATGTGGAGGACAATGACCTGAAGGTTGTTCATGGAGCCATGCTGGGGTCCATGTTCCACGTACCCTCCTGCTACTCAAGCATGTGATGAGAAGAGTCTGTGATGGTCTTCTAGAAGTTTCAGGGTAGGAAATGGGACATTGACCTGAAGAATTTGGGACCTTCCAGCCAAGAGGTGGGAAGCAAGGAAAGAGCTGCGGGTCAGAGCTGCACACACAGCTTTCACACCAGCACCTGCGGGACACCAAAGGGCTTGCTGGGAGGAGGGAGCCAGGCTCCATCCCCAATGCCAGGGCAATTCATGGTGGGGAGGCTGGGGCTGTGTCTGCTCCTCTGACCTTGCAAGCGCTTGCTCCGACTGTCCTGTTTTTTCTCAAAGCCCTTCACAGAGCCGGTGCGGTATCCATGGCAATCGGGGATTTCCTACTTGTGGCTTTCTTGTGTGTCATGGTCAGCGAGAACCTTCTGAAGATGCAGGGTTTCAAGGGAAGCTTGGATTTTTCCTGCCTGGAAAGCCACAAGCTCTTGACACAGGAATGCAGGAGAAATTCCCATTGTTAGCAGCTCTTTTACCATTTCTGATTGTGCCTGGGAGAGCATCAGTCTCTGATCTACATATAAAACAATTGCAGCCACTCAAGGTGCTAAAGGATTGCCCTACACACACTGAAGAAAACATGGTGGCACCTAAAATACTGCCTGGGAGCTGCAAAAATGGCAACAGTGATTTGCTTCAGTAAACAGTAACATAACCACTCCTTAGCAGGCTAAATTTGTCGCCAAAAGTGGCATAAACATGCATTTTATAGAGCAGTTAGCAGTGACCAAAGGAGAGGAATAATTGGGGCACTTGTGAAGGTTGTTCTTTTTTTGAACGTCAGAGGTTATCAGGTGAGGAAGGTCGGGATAGAGTGCACAGGGCTCTGGATAATATGTTCTATTTTTCAGCCATTCCTTGTTTTTGATGCCATTTCCCAGCTTCTAGCCTCCAGTGAATTCGGCATTGGGGTTTAGATGGCAGAAGTCACAGGTTCTGTTTTGCTCAAGGATGTATGTGGTACCTTGGTGAAACCATTTTAGCTCCTTCACAGTTGTAGTCCCTTCATCCCTATCCTTCTCCTCCCCCCTTTCGCACCTGTCTTTGAAATGGAGATAGAAAAAAACCAACCAATTTTAATTTATTAGTGTTTGCAAAGGGCTTTGAGATCTTTAAATGGAGGTGAGAATGCAAGGTTGTATGGCAGTAGCTAGCTGTAGTGTTGCTCAGTGTTACACTGGAATCACCTTCCTCAGATATTGAAAATAGTTTCTCCTCTAATTAGTGTGCTAAGTACTTGTCTTCTTTTCTTGTTTGAAGTGTCAAATTTTCATTACAGAAGAAACAGGTGACTTCTTAGAAATTTTCCCCTCAATTAGTAGCAAGTAGAAATTGGCTTAATTGTTCAAAAAGTGGGAAATGGTCAAAATAAAAGTACAATCTGTATTGGTTCCTGCATTTCCAGTATGACATGCTCTGTCACACCATGGCGTGGCAGGAGTAGCAGCTAATGTGTCATGTTCTTTCTGTCACCACTAACATGGAGCGGCATGTCATATTATGTACTGTCACTGAAGTCATGTCATTAAACACTGGAAACATAAAAAAACCCCACACACAATTAAAATGATCCTGGGGCAAAAAAATCCATTTTTAAAAAAAATCAAGTACAACATTTTCTTGCATAAAATTAATTCAGTTTGTTTACACAAGAATCGCTATTGAAGCTGCTAGAATTTCCTGAAGATCTTTGTCTCTGCTTCAATTATTTCCTGCTCTTGGAGATTTTGACAATGCTGTTCAGACCATTGCAGCGGAGACATTGTAGAGACCGCCAGCTCCTGCGCTGCCAGGAACCTGTCTTGCTGTAATACCCTACGGGAGACCAGTAAAATGTAGATTTTGCTCTGATGTTGCTGGAGGAGATGAATACTGTTCTCCCCGGCTGTACACCTCTGCCTGACGTACAACCTGGGTAGGGAGATATATCCAGGTAAAACCTACAAGGTCTTGTCTCCTCTCCAGTTCTTTGCATGACAGCTAGCTCTATTTGTTATCCAAGGAGATCTTCTCTCCTTTGAGGGCAGGAAGATGTGCAGCATTGCAGTACCGTTATGAAGACTGGTATAACCAGAAGCTTGCCTACCAGAGAAATTTTTTCCCTTCCTGATGTCAAGGCTTTGTATGATTGAACGGATGGAGGCGTTCGCTGCCCCTTTTGCAACTTATCTGAATGTGGCACTCAGGCTGGATCTGGGATAATGATTTCTGGGACGACTGGGGAAGATGACACTCAAAAGCAGAGTGGGGGACAGCTATTCACAAAGGGCTACTTCAGCTTAGGCAGCCTAATTTCTTCAAAGTCTGCCCTGAAAAGAGAAGGAATCCTTCAGCAGGTGATTCAGAGCAAGAGACCAAGGTATCTGCTCCAAATCTCACCCTGGAAAAGCCACTTCTCACCCCCTTGACTGCAGAGGGGCCATAGGAGGACCTTCTGCTGCAGTCACCCCCCAGATCCCATCCTGGTGTGTCCAGGGAAGCGCAGGAGCAGATGGAATGGCTCTCCTCGAGCAGAGCAGCACAGGGTGGGGACGTGCCATGCAGGGAGGAGAGCCAAGGGACGAGGCTGGCCCGTGACCAAACGGTTACAGAATGGCCATCAATAAACCGAGTCCGGAAATTAGAAGGTCTTGAAGCTTGGAGGAGTGAGGTCCTGGAACAGGTTCCAGCAGGAGTGGTGGCGGCAAGAAGCCCACGTAATTTAAAATGGAGCTTTATGAATAGGTTTTATTATGTGGCTGCCAGCAATAGCAAGGGCTGAATTGATGGCCGGGAAAGTTCCTTTTAAGGCGTTTTGGTCTTTGCTCCATGCTTTGCATTCTCCTGGGATTTTTTAAGGTGACCTTCAAAGGATGTCTTTTAGAAAGTGAATTCTGTCATGCTGTGATTTCTTTGCAATGTATAAAGAAAACCTGAAAGATTTTTAAATATTTGTGTTAGTTTATGCTTGACAGTTGCTCTCAAATGAGCAGGAAAGTTGAGTCTAGTTTTGCTGGAAGCCCTGCTGGTCTTCTAATACGTCTATTGGGAGAGGGGCTTTAATGTCTGGACTCCTCTAGTGAGTTCATTGTTCAAAGAATTTTAGGTAGGCAGAATCTGGGAAAAGAATAAAAAATACTTCATGAAACCATCTACCCTTTTGCTTATATTATAATGACAAATACTTTTTTTTTCCCTATGTAGCTGCCTCATTTAGGTGACTCATAGAAATGTCTTAATCTCTTTATTGATTTCCCTTTCACTTATCTTTATCCTCTATTTACTTTTTTAAAAGCTGAGTTCTTCCTAACCTTATCTGGTCACCAGTTTATAAAGCTGTAATCACTGATTGACTGATTATATGGATAATAAAGAATACTGTTAATCAAGAATATTTTTATGTCATGATGTGAATTTTGCCAGGCTCAGACTGTACTGGGGCTGTCATACAAATATAGGAATATGCACGTACCCATCCTGTGATTAATCATACATATTCTTGCGTTATGGTGGCTAGTAATATATACTTAAAGATCTACTGTAATTCATATCTTTATAGGAAGGAAGGTCATTTTTTGTGTTATATCAGGCTGTGAACCAAATTCCCATGGTGCTTCAGCACTGATGTCAAAGCTGTAACTAAACTCTGTGTAACCTCTGTATTGTAAAAAATGCCAAACGCAATACAGTTAGGAATGTGTAAAGGTGATTTCCCAGGCGCAGATGATGCACATATTCTGTGCCAGCACTAATTTGGCACCAAAACTACAGTGCCCTCGTGGATTAAATGTAAGAGTGTATTGCAAGACAGAACAAAATGGATTATGCCATTGATTCCTAGCAAGCATGTCCCCCATGGCGAGGCAGGTTAGAGCAAGCTCTGCTCAGCTTCTCACGTTTTTTGCTGGAAATTAAATAAGAACCAATAGGTGCTTTACAGGCATTTAGCAAAGGTATGGCATATTCCTGCAGTATTTTAGGTGGGAGCAAGGGATCCAGATTCAAGAACTTCCAAGGGTGGCTTGGCCCAGCATGCTTCAGGGATGCTGCTAAGTCACAGCACACAAGGTTGGCGATACGCGCTTTATCTAAATATGTTTGTGTTTGTATAAACAAGGCAGCAACATAAAGAGCTTTATTTACCAAAATCAATAAACTTGTTAACTTGGTCTTCTCTATCAGAGAAGATTAGTAACTAATCCTTTCTCCTTCACCTTCGGGGCAGTCCAGGCATATTTATTACAGAATAAGAACCTTTCTGCATCAGCTTGGGGGATGATTAAAACAATCGTATGGACAGGACAACTCTCTCTGCAGCTAGCAATGCCCAGTCACCAACATAGCTGCGCCAGTGCCTGCCCCGTGGGGGACACGGTTAGCTGTGGCTTCCCAAGGTAAACAAGGACCCAGGAAAATTTTTACAGAGCTCAAGGATTCAAGGACTAGTGTCCAAAAGGAGAGTTGCTGCCCAATGGCCCTTAGCAGGTTCTGCATTTGCAGGCATGCACACATAGGGATGTGCATTTGCAGAAGAGTTTCCATACTCTCTAAGCCTGGATTTTGAGGGCACCCTCAAAGGTGCAACAGTATATAGGAGACTTAGGGTGCCAGGGCTCTGGACAGTGGTGGGTGAGAGGCTGCTGGGAGGAAGGGCAGTTGGTTAAGTCTAGGATGAACCGTTGGCTTAGAGCAGGTAGAAATCTCTGCAATCCACTTGGGCTTTGTGAGGTTGAGCTTTGTATCGAAGTCAATCAGCCGTTAAGAGGGGGAATTTCCTTTTGTTCCTGGATTGGTCTTTGTATCTTCAAGAGAGACAATAGGGAGATTATTTTTTTAAATAATAATTTAAGAGCTCAGTGAACACAGATCAAGGAACAATAACTGGTGGCAAATAAAAAGGCACTTGATGTATGAGATGGATAAAGGTTGTTGGCTAGGGGAAGCTATACATCTAGCACAATAAGCCAGGATGATCATGTATTACCCAGCTTAAAGATCCTTGTACTTATTCTTTATTTTAAAGGGTGATTTAAGATGAAATCCTGGCTTTGTGGGAAAAAAAAAAAAAGTAAAAATTGGTGGTTTAACCTTTGATTTCAATGGGGCTACCTTCTGCCTCCTGAAATTTAAATAGAAGTTATTATAGTTGTTGGAAAAGGAGGAATAGAATCACTAAGAGGGAGAAGATGGGACGGGGGGGGGGTGAGAGGCAAAGCTGCCTGGGGAAGAACAGAAGCATCCTGGAAAAGGAGAGTCACAAGCTGAAAAAGATCTCAGAGAAGCTTTCAGGAGAATACTCCAGCCAGGCTACTTTTTGCAGGTTCTGTACCTATACTTTTGGAGGAAAGCCCTGCTATGGGTTTTAAGAGGGAGCTTTTAAAAGGGGACCTAGGCTGAGCTATACAAAGTGTGGGTAAGGGGACAGCTAATCTTCCTTGCACAAGGAGAGAGTCTGGTCCTTATTCCACCAGGCTACAGAGAGCCACAGCCACAATCTCGCCTGCTTTAGGTTAAATTGGAAAAAGTACCTCTGAGTCTGTTTCTGCTCTGTCCCACGCCAGTCTTTCAAAAGCCTCAGGGAGAAAGAAAGTTGCTCACAGCCTTTTGTCAGAAAAGTGTTGTGCTTAGTTCTGGGCAGAGAATGGTTAAAGGGCAGCCTAGAAATCATCAGAAATGCATCAGAAGATTTTTTTTTTCTTTCCATTCGTCAATCAAAGAATCTGGTGTAATTGGTCTTTAGTGGGATGATTTATTCACGGTGTTTTAATGTGACCTAAATCCAATCTTACTCATCATCAGCAACCATTGTTCTTGGCGCTCATTTTAATCAGATGTCTCACTAATCCAGACTGATTGTCTAGTGGCTTTCACACATGCCGAGACGGGGTTCTTCAGAGCAAGGAAAAATCCAGGAAAAGTTCTTTTCTTTGCAGTTGTCTTGAGCTAGACCTTGTGTGCTGTGTATTTCTCAGCTCTGGGACACCCCTGTTTTTGGATGTTTCCAGACCAGGCTCTCTTTCAGTTTTGTTCAGCTGCTATTTAACTAAGATCCAGAGTCACGTTTTCTCCCCTTTATTTTCTGAGTAATCTAAACTACATCAGGACTTACCAGCAACACTAGGCAGGGATTCATCTCTGCTCTACTAGCCATCAAAGTTGGGTTTCATCCCAGGTCCTCTCACTGAAGGAAGCAGTGAATCAATCATTCTAGTTATTTGAGAGATGTATTTTGGGATGGAAGAAGCATCTCTGAAGGGCACCAGAGCCACCTCACCACCCCCACCCCACCCCCCGATATCTCAGGGATGTGAATTTAAGAGAATCTTTCCATTAGCCTCATGCAATTCAGATGAGGCCAGGAAGGGGAGCAGGAGCCCCGGGCTGCTGGGACCTTGCTGGTCCTGTCATCCTGCAGCCAGCTTTACGTGAAGAGGTGGCAAAATTTGGCACTTCCTCCTTCCTCAGTGCTCAGTTTTGCAACTTTACAGGCGTTCTTTTGTCATTGCTTTTGAAGCAATGTGAAGGCTAATAATTAAACAAGCTTTGGCTGTAGAAGACTAACAGGAACCCGGACTGTGGGAGATGCCCCGTTGGAGAGGCGGAGAACTGGGGGAGCTTCACTGGCCCAGTTTGCCCAGACCAGGAGCTGGTGGGTCTGTGGTGGTGGGGTCTGAGCGCTGGGAAACCTGTGGAGGAGGAGCTGACATCCTTCACTTCCCTGCTGCAAACAAGGAGGGTGGAGAGGGGGCAGCCATAACACTGCAACGCTGGTGACAGTTTGGGGGAAAATAGGATGCTGATGAGTGTTTTGATTGAAAGTGACAGCAGATCCTTATCTAGGTTGTGGGTTTTTTTTTGTTGGGCTTTTTTTTTTTTTGTATTATTAATCTTTGCTTAGGAGGGTACCATGGTCCTGTTCTAACATGCTGCTGCTTGTGTAGGTGTGGGGAAGGCAATGCAGACAGAATGTCATCTTAAGAGAAGTAACAGCTGCATTTTTAATGGTTTACTTTTTTTTTTTTTTTTTTTTTTTTAATCCCACACTGCTGTAGAGCTGACCTTGCAAGCCTCATGCCATCCCATGACTGTACAGAGCAAGCTCAGGGCTCCTAGTTCAGTTCCTGGTGAACTGAATGTAATTTCTAAATAATGGCTCCAAACACAGATGTTTTCTCTCTGATTTCCCCACGTCCTGCATTCCTTGGTCTGCCTCTTATAGTAGGTATGTGGCTATTGATCAAGCAGTCATATAAATAAGAATAGCAGTGAGTGCTTGAAATCCTTAGGGTTTCATCCTGGTGTGCTGAGTGCCCTGTCTGGTCCACCATAGCTTTACATGTGTGAATACCTGTTCGCTTTGATTAGCATTGTAATTTTGCACTGCTCTGCACCATTGTTGTGGTTTAACCCCAGCCAGCAACTAAGCACCACGCAGCTGCTTGCTCACTCCTCCCTGCTCCCAGTGGGATAGGGAGGAGAATAAGAAAAAAAAAGTCAAACTCGTGGACTGAGATAATAACAGTTTAATAACTAAACTAAACTACAATAATAAAAAATTAATAATTGTAATGAAAAGGAATATAACAAAAAGAGAGAGAAATAAAACCCAAGAAAAGCCAAGTGATGCACAATGCAATTGCTCACCACCCACTGACCAACACCCAGTCAGTCCCCAAGCAGCAATCCCCCCAGGCCAACTCCCCCCAGTTTATATACTGGGCATGACATCACATGGTATGGAATACACCTTTGGCCAGTTTGGGTCAGCTGTCCTGGCTGTGTCCCCTCCCAAATTCTTGAGCCCCTTCAGCCTTCTTGCTGGCTGGGCAGGAGAAAGTGAAAAGTCCTTGACTTGGTATAAACACTACTTAGCAACAACTGAAACCATCAGTGTGTTATCAACATCAACATTATTTTCACACTAAATCCAAAACATACCACTATACCAGCTACTAGAAAGAAAATTAACTCTAGCCCAGCTGAAACGACGACAACCATTCAGAGCTGATGCCCCCCTCCCCCCCCATTTCAAACTGTCTGGTCAAAGATATCAAGAAGTGGCATTGCCATTTCAAGGCAGGGGAAACTGAGGTACAGGGAAGAAACCAGGTTTGACCATCGGTCATTAATTGAGCGTCAGAGATGGGTCTGAAATAGAGATCACCCGGGTGATACGACCTCTCATCTGTCTCAGGCCTTAGTAAAGCCTTTGTGTGTAGAGAGATGAATCTTTCTGCTTCTGCAAAACTGATTTCCATTGAGAATTGCTCTTGTGGGCTGTGCTGGAGATGTCCCATCAGACAGTGGACGCAAGCTCTCCTTGCACCCAGACCCCATTTGTATGCTCCTGCCAGGCTTTGGGCACCAGAGAGACCAGCAGGAGGGGGAAGTGGGTTGCCAAAACCAAGGTGGGATGAGGTCTTTCAAGTCCTGCAGGTGAAAGAAAGCAATTCCCTGAAAGCCTCTGTCTTCACCAACCATGCAGGCTTGGCAGATGTTCCCCATTAAAATGCACAGAGGTATAACGCTGATCTCAACATCCATTCCTGTCATGATCTGGGATCTCAGATGCTTCATTTGTTTATGCTTAAAAGCATTTCTATTCACCTGTGAAATAATCTCTCTTTCTCTTGTCCCCCCGCCATGGCTTGAGCAGTTAGACATGCTTTAAATTCCTTCTCCCTTCTCTCCCCCCCACCACTGCTCCACCGCCTCTGTGATCGGGTAGCTGTGTGCATGCATTATTGGCCGGCTGATAGTCCTGCCTGATATGATAGCATTGCTAAGTACCCTCCGAATGCTTAATGCTGCAATTATTATTCTGGTGGGCATCTCCAGAAACTTCTCGCAGTTGGATGAGTGTAGCCTTTTACCTCAGCTCCATTAACAAACATCTTCATCATCCTGAATGCTGTAATGGCCTACAGGGCACGTGCCTCCTGGAGATGCTCCCATCCTCCCCCTGTGAAGAGGACAGAAAGCCTCCTCTGAATGCAGGGACCTCTCCTATCGGTAATAATCTGCCCAGGAATCTCAAAATAACATTGCTGTTGTTGGCATGGCACTTCCCATTCCTCCCTTGTGCCTGGCTGAGGGCCAGGAGGCAGCTCTCCCCCCCCTGCTCCCAGGAGCACGTCTGTCCTGTGTGATGCATGTTACATGCTACATACATTTATCACATAGATGTGCTGATACCCGGCTGAATATTTCATGGCAAAGCACCTCTAACAGTGCCCAGCTTTTTGACCTTGAGCACACCACATTATCAATCACTGCCGCTCCTATTTTTATTGGGCTATTGCATCTAGAATATGTCAAGCACCAGGAAAGTGGGAAATGCCTTTCAGCCCATGCTTTCTAGGCCAGCATCTCCTTGTCCATTTCCTCACGCGTCATCATGGACAAGGCATTGCCATGGCCAAGCCAAGGTCTCCAAGGACTGTGTCTGAGGCTTGGAGGCAGGTGAGGTGTTTGGATCTGCATTCAGGGTGTTTCCATGCCTGGGGATGGTATGAGGGCTGAGTGGCTCCATCCTGGAGACCTCTGGGCTTTGCATCAGCCTCAGCATCCCTGTGGCAGGTCTTAAAAATGGTCAGTACTGGTTGTTTCAGAAGGGGACGTAGGAAGAAATCATGGTTCAGCTCCTAACAGAGGAGTTTAGTTTGACAGGTTGTTTTCAGCTTGAAAGCACAAAGACAAATCTCTTGCCAGTGTCCATGTGAACTGCTGCCGCCTGGGACACGCTGGTACCCAAAGGCACCCCTTCGCTTGCAATAAGCAGACCGATTTGCTGGGTGTGCGTCAGGCTTGCAGCAAAACGCCGCAGGCAGCGTGCCGAGCAAGGCTGCTCCCAAAATGCAACCCTTGCTTGCCACTTCCACTCAGCCCTCCATCACCTTAATGAATCCTTGTTCCCAGTGACAGCAGCACCTCATAACAGGTCAGGCACTTTCAAGATACAGCGGAAGCCACTGCCTGCCCTGGAGGAGATACAAATTAAGTCCATCTCGCCTTGGAAATTAGACTCGTGGGGGAAGGGGAAAGCGCTGCTGCTTCCCATGGCTGTTGCAAGCCGGTGAGATTCATGGACCAGCACGTTTGTGGGGTGATGCTGTGGGAGAGGCACATGTGTTCGAAGAAGCTCACACTCCTCACGGCCAAAACTCTTCCAGCAAGCAACAGTGACCAGGAGTCACTGGTGTGTGTTTCTCCCTTCCTGCATCTGCCTTTGGCCCTGGGTGGATTAATAGCTTGGGCTGAATGTTTTCTGTTGGTTTATTCATTCCTTGGCTTGTTTTGTCAATTGAGCAGCTCTTGTTACCCCAGAAGGAGCTTGGGGAATGATATATGGCCCTGACAGCAAGATTAAACATCCCATTTACTGCACCCTGTCTCCAGAATTCAGACAGCGGAGGCACGGGGAACAGTAATAATAGTCACAAAGCAAACAGAAACCAGATACTTTTCATCTTTAGTTCATTTCTTTAGGGGAAAAGGGTAGGGGGAGAAAGGGAAGGAGAAAACAGAGGGGAAAGAAGAAATGGGCTGGAAAAGGGAGAAGAAGGGGGAAAATATCAGAGGAGCAAAATGAAAAGGAGTTATTAACACTTGATTTAAATGAGCTCAAAGTCAGCCTAGGGTTAACAGTTTCTCTCTCAAAATCATGGCAGAGTAGCTGTGGACTGTACAACTGGGAGCTTTTGCTGGTGCATGGCCTGATCACTTGTGCTTAACGCTGCTTTAAGTGGCATCTTCTGACACATTTTTTTTTTTTTTTTTAGGAATTGCAGCTGCTCTGGGCTGAGTGGGAGCTCAAGACACGTGTGATGACTTTGAATGCAAAGTGGGCCTGGGTGGCAGATACCCAAGGCTTTGCCTTGCTGCTGCTTCTGTGCCAGAGAGCAGCAGATGGGAGAAGAGCTGAGAGCAGCTTTGGAAAAGCAGAGCTGTTCTGGTCTAGCTGTGGTGGGCTGAGCTCCTCTGGGCTGGGCTGGGCTGGAGCTAGTCCTAGAACCCAATCCTCGACGGGAACCCACAGACTGGGGTTGAGGCAGGGTGGGGTGCCCCTTCACCCTCCTGCAAGCTGAGGGAGCACAACACCAGATGCTTTGCTGGCGGACAGGCTTCTGTTCCTGGCTTCTAAAACTTTCCTGGTCCCAGGAGGAGGCTGTGATCCTCTTTCATCTTTGAGCTTGGCTGGCACTGAAGGTTGCTCAGCTGCAAAACATAATGTGCAATGGAAATGTTCCTAAAGTCCACCCCAGGACAATAGATATATCAGGGCAGGCTCTCCCCACAGCCCTTTCTGATGGCAATTCACACTGGGACACCTACAAAGAGGGGCAGAAGTGGAGATCAGAGTATGATAACTGTCTGGACACTTGAAGTCTGGCATAAAAGTGAGGGATGTGACAGGTCTTTCACTACTTGCAGTAGGTTACATCACTTTTTTTTCTGTGGAGGAGGCCATTGCCATGAGATGGGGGGATATTCAAGCCCCTTATCTTCATTCCTCTGGGTTTTTTTGATGAAGGGGTCATTCCTCCTGATGTACAAGCTTATGTGTTCAGCAGGTCCTGTGACCCAGCTGATGCACAGGAGTGTTTTAAACTGCCGTGTCTTGTGTTTTAGGATGATCGTTCATAGCATTGAACTGGGACAAAGAAAATGCACTAGCCGGGCCAATAGCTGATTTTGAGAGATTGCTGTAAATACAGCCATTCCTAAAAAAAAGTCCCAGGACTTTACTGGCAATTCCTGAACCACTTCTTCTCCTCCCAGGACTCCTCTCCACCATTTTCATAAGTCATGTGGGATTCTGCTTCCCTCTCTGGACATGACCTGTCCCCATGCTTTAGGATGTCCTGCTTCAGCACCTGCTAGAGACCGGGAACTGCTGAAATTCTTGAAACTTAAAATACACATAAAGGTCTTGGGGAGAGGGACAGCTCTGAGCACTGAATCGGATGAGCCATCTCAGCTGTAGCACTTCGCAAGTCCTGGAGTGAGCTTCCACAACATGGTTATCTCTTGCTGGGAGGGGAGGTGGGGGAAAAAACTGCTGGATCTGTTCAGGGTTGTCCCTCATTTTTGAGCTGAGCATGGGAGTGGCTTCGGTGGCGTTTGTGCCTTTTTCATGGCTCAGTAAATGTCACTGTGAAATGATCACATCTAACCATGCGTGATGTATCAGCAACAAAAAAAGGTCAACTCCAACCGTAAATATTTCAAACCATGTAAAATATTCATCAGTAGCCATGAATACCAAAGAGGTGGGATGGGCCAGAAATCTTCCAGCCCGCTCCTTGCCCCTGCCAGCCGGGCTGCACAGCTGCTGCTGGGTCAGAGCTGTCTCGTCCTACTGCCTTTCAACACTGATTCCCAGCAGTATGTCCTCTGCTCTGCTGGATGTAGACATCCGAGGAGTGCTGCAGCTTTCTCCAGATATTTTTGGCTAAGCAAAGCTGGCTTTCCCAGGGCATTGTGTGTATTCTTCCCACTCGCATACCTAGTTGTCTGCTGCCAGATTTCAGGGCATACCAAGCACACACGTGCCCAGACTGACACCACGGCTCACGCAAAGAAGAGCTGGGCTCCCTGTGGGTTGTGCTTCTCTGCACACATGCACATCTCTCTGGCTTGAAAATCCTAGGCAAGGCTTCCAGTACAAGGGCATGATTTTCTTAAGCCAGCAGATATAGAGGGAAGAAACCAGACTGGTTTTAGGGCTATTCTACCTAAAACAGGAACAGCAACCTCCGATGTCCAGGGCAGGTAGAAACCAGCAGCTCTCAGTTTAGTTGGGTTGTACTACCTATTTAGTTAGGCCATATGGGAGAAGAATAAGCTGGCGAAGGAAAAGGAGAAGTGCTATGACGGCAAAAGGTGATTGGGAGCTACCGTAACCTCTCCCCACAAACCATCATTTTTATCCTTTACCAGTATGCCTTCAGCAGCACTTCCCTTGGGAAACCCTGCACTGAAACGCATACTGCCTTGCTGAGGGCTCTCCTGGGCTACTGACAGCTCTACTTCATGTTGTCACTGTCACCTCACCTACTGTGGACTGAATCAGACCTAAAAACACCTGAAAAAGGGCCAAAGTGCATTTTCAGTGTACTGAATGCGGGAGCAATGAAATCCCATGGCCTTCCCATGAATTCTGGAAGGACAGGGCCCATCCCATGTATCTCTATCCGTCTGAAGTAAAGTGTGTTCTGGCCAGCAAGGTGCCCCAAGAACCATGGGCAAAAACAGGCCCCCCCGACAGCGACTCATGACATGTCAGTCTCCTTCAGTCTCCTCTCCATGGGACTGGACTGCCATGGGATGGATGGGATTTGGGTCTCCAGGTGTGCACAAGATCCCACAGCCTTCAGCTGCTGGTTCAGAAGAGGGAGGTTTCCTAAAGGTCCCATGTCAGCCCCGCCAGCCCTGCAGAGGTGCCCTGGATGCTCTAACACTTCTTAACTGGCACAGATGTCTGTTTTTTTAAGCAACCAAATCACACCTGTAGTGTTTGCTCCATTTGATTCAGAGACCTTAAACTAGATACTTAACTTTGGGTGGATAAAGGGAAATGAGACTGATTTTACCCCAAATAAAAGACTGTTCGTCTCCTCCCCACCTCTTCTGCTGAGGAATTACAGGTGTGTTCATCCACAAGCCAAGCCTCCCCCCGATTTCCTGCCCATCGTCCAAATCTCTTCGGTTGCCTTTGTCTTTTCCCTGTCCTCTCTTGGTGTTTGCAACATGTCCTAATTCATCACAGTCACTGGTGTTTATTATTATTAGTGTAACAGTGAGACACCTCAGACCAAGATCGGGCCCCGTTGTGCTGGATGTTTGACATCCGTAATTAAAAAGATGGTTTCTCCCCCCCAAAGAGCTGAGCAGTTGAAGAGTGCAATGAGGAACCACAGATGGAGACAGACACATGGGCTGTATGGGACAGCAGGGGACAGCAGTGTAATATTTTTCTTTTATCTAATAGGTAGTAGTTTTATTTAATAACATACTTCTGGCCCCTTGGCAAAATCCTAATCAAATATCAATAGATACCTTCACATTTTCTTTTACTGGACCAGTGCTTCAATAAATAATCCCCATTTTTCTAAGAGCCATTGCAAGGTCTTAGATCTCAGGCAGAGCATTTCTGTCTTAATGCCTGCTTTTACTGAGGAATGAGAATGGGCTAATAATCAATAACCAATTGAACAGTAATAGTCCTTGTTTCAAAGCAAGCCCCTTTCAAGCCCTGATCTACCAAGGCAATTCAGCTGGGAGGAAATAGTGGTGCCTCTTAATTATAAATGCAATAAAGACTTGTGGAAATTGCCTCTTTTTTTGCTGAGTGGAGTCACTGTACAGTCCATACAGAGTATTCTAGGGGTGGAGGGAAAGCAGGCAAAAGGCATCTTGAGTCTTTAAAGCAAAAGGCAGAGCTTTTACTTTGTCCACTGATCTCAATGATATTTTTTTCCCTGGCAGAGGCTTCCTGCACATCCTCAGGCACTTGGTGCCACCCCTCTGTACCACACTTTTCCCCAAAGAAGATGTAGTGACTCCAGTTTCTTACTGTGCGTTGCTCTGAGGGTGAACACAGTGCTTTTAACAAACACCCACCCAACAGTTCTTCCTTTTGAGAAAGGTCTGTATAGCAAAGCAGTTTTACCAAAGACTGGCGGTGCATACAAATCGTGCTGTCTGCTGGCTTGTGCGCCCAGAGTATATTGTATTTCTTGGCTGGATGCTTGTCACACACAACCTGAATGGATTACTTGAGCTTTCCAAAGAATTTCTTAAGAAATTACATATTTTGTAAATATTAGCTGTTAACCCCAACCCTTTTGCCCTGCTCCCCGTGTCACCAGACTGACCTTAGGAGCGTTTTGAAGGATGAGATTAGATTCTTTGCTCTACCCAAACATCAGCTTCTCATATCAGGACAGGTGGGAGGAGGTTCAGACTCTGTGATGGTGGAAAAAGTACTTAAGAAATATCTGAACACTGCCCGAGAATGAAAGATGTCAGCTGGCCAGAAGAGCTGAAAAAGTGTGCCAGAAATATCAGTGGGTCCCTAGGAAGTCTGGCAAAAAGCAGGCACATTTCACATGGTTTCAGACCCAGCTGCACTGGCTGAGGATTTGTCTGCAGAAACATCGAAATTAGATCTTGAGGCTGTAGTGGACACTCTTGCAAAGACCAGCTGGGGAGATCAGAGCATCAGTGCTAACACCCTGGGTTCTGGGAGAGCAGAGCTCTGGGGTCTTCCCAGGGAAATTGTCGCCACTCCGACTGGCAGACTCAGGCATCCCAGCATCTCTGTTTTCTCTCCAAGAGCTCCAGACCAATTAGGCTCAGTTTGTAATGTTGGTTTTTCCCTGTCCCCAGCTGTCGGCATCACTGATACTCCTGACACCAGAGATCTGACAGCCACGCTGGGAGCATCCCGCTCCTTACATCATTGCTCGTGCCGAATCCCCCGCAGACAAACACACACCATCCCTGAGACCTGCAAAATGCCACCGCCTTCAAGAAACACGTCCAGCTGAAAGGTGACAGGAAGCTAGCGCTGACCCACCACCGAGCTGAGAGCCTACTATGCAACTGGTTAGGAGGATAGGGAGGCACCTAACCCCCCCTTTCTGGACAGGGCCATTCATTTTTCTGCTGACAGCATGCAGGAGGGTACCAGATGCATCCCACCAGCTCTCTGTAGGCATTAGCCGCCTCCCTATGCAGGAATTAAAAGCAATACAGCCTCTGTTCATGGCTAGGACATGTCAGAGGGAATGGAGCTGTTGAGCGAGGTGCTACTTTTACAGTCAATTCTCTGAGCAGTTTAACGGTCATGAGTGGTCAAGACCTCCATTTTCTATCTCACCATTAAGAAGGATGCCCCGAGCAACAGGAGCTTCCCCTGATCCCACAACCTGGGGCACTGATTTGAGGTGAGGAGCACTGCCTGCTGACCTCCTTGCCTGTAGCTCCCTGGATTTTTGGTGAAGGTCCCTGGCCAAGACCTGGCCATGCACAGATTCAGATTCAGGACTTGCACAACATGGGGCTGCCTGTGCGGGCTCAAAAAGCTCCTATCCTGAGGGGTGGCTTTGTTTATTTGCTGCTTTAATTGGAAAGCCATGCAGTCTGGCAGCCTCAGAGGAAGAAGGCTGCTCTGTTGTGCGTCCTGCCAGGCACGAGGTCCTCCCTTGACAACACCTCCCAGCTGTGATCTCCTTTCCATGCCTGTCTGAGCAGACTGTTGTGGTCCAAGACTCACTGTAGGACCATCAACCCATCCATCAGTGATGGTGACTTTTGTGAGGAAAATACTTGATCCTAGTCCTCAACCCTTTTATGGAAAACTGTTAAAAATACCATAAGAAAGTAGTGATTCTTGGCTGCCACCAGCCTGGGCTGGATGTGAACCCAGCCCTGTATCCCACAATTCACTACCTGATTGTCCTTTGTAATGGTGTTAAATGATGGGCTCTGTTGGTCTGAGACTTTGTCAGAAAGGACTTTCTCTCAGTGCTGCATCCCTTGCTGCAAATCAAGGATTGAGGATATTTTAAATATGTATAGGCTGATGGAAAGCAGTCATGAAAGGAAGAGAGCGGCTGATGAGTCTGTGTGAGATTTTTCTATTACTGAATTAATTGGTGTAGGAGATGAGGCAGACACACAATGAATTGTCTGCCTTTCAGAGGAGTTTAATAGAAAATACACAGAGATTCACTCTTTGAAGCTTCCTCCACTCCCTTGCCTGGCCTGTTGTCTAGCTGTGCTGGCCCTGTGTCTGCTTTTCCTCTTTCTAGCCACAGGCTTTGGTATTTCTTTTGCTCTTGTTCATCCTGTATCATAAGCTTTCGTCTGTATTTCCCCCACCATCCCTTTAATCAGCCTGGAGGTCTGAGGCCATGCCAGCAATTCCCAGCCACTTTGCAAACCAGCTAAGAGTGCCTGGGACAAGCTCTGGTGACCAGCATGCCCACAACATCACGCTGCTTTGGGATGAGATCCTGTAGGTTCGGGAGAACTGGTTACTCTCCCAGCAGCAAAGACTGGATGGATCAGACTGATGGTCTTCTTCCTCACAGCAGTACATACCATGGACAATCCACTCCTGCTCTTATCCCTAGATGAGAGATACCTTGCCCACACAGGCAGTGGTCCCACTGAGACTTACAGGCACTGTGCCTGGAGCCACCAGTTGGTGTGGCTGGAGCCAACACCAGTTCAGAGCTGCCAGGAGCTGGTGACACCTGAAAGTGAAAGTGTGCTGGCTGAGGCTCGAGAAAATTGTGGTTCCTGCCTGCAATTGGGTACACCGTTGCACTGGGCAGTTCCCCATGGGTTGAAAAGTTACCTGGCAAATGCAGGCAGAAGGGGTTGGTCTAGCTGCCACTGGGCTCTGGGATGTGCTGGGATGCAGTGGCATGTATTGGTGTGTACTGGCATGCAAGGCAGCGGGAAGCCTGAAGGCTATTCTGCCATTACTGGAGCTGAGTGCAGTGTTTCCCTCGCAGTGAAAAGCATGGATTGAGACACCAAAATGATCCCAGCACACCTTCCTCCTCCCCCAGCTAAAACGTGAAAAAAGACCCTGCTATTTTCTTTTTAGATTCAGCATGACCTTTTCAGTTAGGGCTTTTCTTCATTTCATTTTTAAGGAGTTTAAAGGAACGCTTAAAATCTGAACAAAATCCATTCCTTTCTAATTTGCTTGGTGTTTTTTTCCTCTGATCGACCTAAATTCAATCCCCCTTGTCACCCCTTGCCCCAGTTTTTTTTTTTGGACCTGGCAATAAGCCAAAAAAGGGGGAAAAAAAGAAAGGAAAAGAAAAAAAAAACCCAAGGAAAGATATTCACAAAGCCCCATTTGTTGCATTTTCTCTGAGTAGATTGATCCGAGCTCTCCTGCTCAGCTTTTCTTTGTGTCCAGACAATGAAGGTGCACTTTTCCCTGCTGGCATAATTGGCTACAATTAAGCTGTGGACAAGATATTTGGTTAACGATCCCCAGGAGACACAATTTGGGGATTAGGGGAGATATTGTTTCCTGAGCATGGGCTATCATCCTCTTCTGTGTCTAGTTATTGAATGTCTGTGTCACCAAAGCATGGGCTCAGGCGGACTTTACCCTCTCTCCCCGAGCAACACTCCTTTTGCATTTCAGCTGAGGATCCTGAAGGGCTTTGCAGGTCACGGTTAAGTGAGGACAGCCTCGGATTTTGGCCAGCTAAGCAACATAGCCTTTAGCATCATGGATAGGAGTGTTGCAGAGGAGATTGGGGGTGGGAGGGAATGGCTTAAAAGCCTAAGTGAAAATTTGCGCAGGGTGCTGGTGGCTGGAGCCAGCTCTGACCCCCATTAATGCCTCCATGTGTGGCCACATGTCTGCATTGCCCCCAGCCTGCTCCAGCATGGATGACTCAGGAGAAAAAAAACATTTTCCCTGGTAACCCAGTGGTCCTCAGTTCCCATAACTCTACTTTAAGCAGAAGTTGGTGATCTTGATTTGACCCACACAACCTCCTTAGACCATCTGCAAAAACTGAGCCAGGGGATGTTTCCAGCCTGTGGATCTGCTGAAGCACTTCAGGGAAGGATCTGCAGTCCATTGTACATTTGTGAATTAAATCCACACTTTGAAAGTAAAGATTTGCTCATGGCTTGGGTGGAAACAGCCCCACTGGGATGTGAGTTGTCATCCCGTGTCAAAGGGCTCAATGTTTTTCAAAGATTTGAGGGGAGAGGGATCACAACAACCAAACGGGAACCTCCTTGTTCCACATGATGGGGGTTTAATGCTTCATTTTCCTCTTTTGTAGCCTTGCTCCCCAGTGGATACTCCAGAGCTCGACCTTTGGCTTGGCTGAAACTGAATTTGCATTGTTTTTCACCCACAGGCAGGTCTGACCTTGGAAGAGAGCTGGCAAACCCTGGTTGCTTTATGAGTCTGAATTTTGTAAATCTGAAGCAAATAGTGTGTGTGCAAGCAATGCTGGGATGGGGGGGCTGTGCTTGGGATGTCTTTTGGGACCCCAGGAGGTGGAGCAAGTCCTACTGCAGAGCCAGGTTGGAGCCAAGGAGAGCCAGACCACCTCTCCCCCTGCAAGATACAAAGCAGAGTCACTTCAAAGCATCACAGCAAATCACTGAGACCCCCCTTTGGTCACCGTCCCCCAACTTGATTTGCACTCCCCCCATCTCGGGCAGCTCGTCCTTGGCTGGAGGCAGGATTTCCTCCTCCTGGAGCCTGGGCTGCCTGCGGGATCTCAGGCAAACACTGCCTTCTCCCTCCCTCCTCCCCAGCTCTTGCTAATCACAGTCAACATCCCCCCTCGCAGCCTCCCCAGCACCCGCCAGCTTTGCTATGTCTGCTCGGCAGATGCAGCCCATTACGAGGCGGAAAGGGGAGAGCAGGGTGATGGAGAGAGGGGAAATCAGCCAGGCCTCCCCGAGACATTAAATCTAACGGTCAGGTAATAATCAGAAGGTCATTGAAGGAACAGGCTATAAAACCAGCCACTGCCTCTGCCCTGGATGGGGTTGTTTGTGAACCTCAGCAGCTTTTCCTCATGTAAACAGCCGGAGACAAACAATCTCCGCTACCCAGAGCCCACTCCCGGGAATTCTTCTTTTTTAGGGCATGTTTCCATTTCTATCCCTTGACCTTTCAATTGAGTGAGCTCTGGTGCTCGCAGAAGCGCCTTGACCCTGGGCAGGGCTCCCAGCACTGCTGCAGTTAAAGCATCCAGTACTGGGGGAGAAAAATCCCTCTGCAAGGGTGAGGGAGGCTGGGCTGGGAGCACTGAGCTCTCTCCCTGCCTTTGTATAAATCAAGGCTGCTAGAAAAATGTCTAAGACCATTCAGCAGGGGCACATCAGGTTTTGGCTAAATAAACATTTCCGTCTCTATGGAGAATGTCACACTGTGCTCATAAAATTTCTGGGTGAAGCTCAGTTTGGTTGTAAATTTGGGGAGGGGTGCTCAACTTGCTTGCTTTATTATAATAAAACAGAGTTGTCCATTTTTTTTCCTCTGAATTGTTCTCCAGGAAAAAGAGGTTGGAGAGGCTGTGTCTTTGACTCGCTACATCAAATTATTTGGTCTGTGCCTCAGTTTCCCCATCTGTGGTGAAAGGAGCAAAACAATTCCTCTCTACCCAATGAGGATCAGAGAGGATTCATTGCCACATGGGGTCATCGCATAAAGAAAAAGATTCCTTTTCCACTTAGTTTGATGTTGGGAATAGTTCACAGAGTGTCTTGGATGATTTTTGGATTGAGCCCTTGGCCAGGTCTCAGCTCTGCAAGATCCAGGAAAGCAATTGCTGAGCATGAGCACGCTGAGTCCGACACCTTCACAGTATGCAGCCTCTCTGCCTCAGCAGCGAGGGAAATGCTTTGGGATGCCTGGGGTAAGGTGACATGTGAAACAAACTCCTCCAGCTCCTTCTCTGATGCTTTCTAAGATGCAGTCATGTTTCGGCCAGAAATGTTGCTCTGCAGAGCAAATGCAATTGAAACACAGGGGCAGCCCCTGCACTGTGAGTGCTACAGGCTGTGGGCTGCGAAGGTCTGATAGCTGCATTGTCTTGGGCTAAATTCAGGTAATATTTGCCTTCTCCATCTTTCTTACTCTGTTGTGCCTCATTCTCCTGTCACTTGTACCCAGGCAGATCAAGAGTTGTACAGATGGGAATATAGCATGAGTTCGCAGATGCAGAGATGTGTTTTTCTACAGCGGGGAACATCTTCTAACCCTTTCCAGCTGGGGACATACAAAATGCTCCCAAGGCACATGGGCTGTCTCATCTGGGAGGAAATCACAGCCCCATGTCTCACCTGAAAATCCATCTTTCTCTTCCTCCTTTAATTGCTCCATCAATATTTCCAGCCCGGATGGTTCCTGGGAACTCTGCAAGCAGATGGGCCAGTCATGAGTTAAAGTGATGTGACAAGTTTTGAGTCTGTGGTGCTGCAGTACTACCTGACCAGCACATTAGCTAATGCAGGTGTAGATATTTGCTCTGGATCATGTGTAGGCACATGATGGTATTTTGGTTAAACTAATCAGAATTTTTTGTCATATTAGTGATTTTAATCCAGCAGTAGAGCATGGACAATAGCTGATCTGGAATAAAGTTAGAGTTGTGTGGACATATAATACCTGTGTGGATAGGAAAGCTGCTAGCACAAAGTTAAAACTAATCAAAATTTCTGAACACATTTGAAACAGCCAAGTGAGTTTTATACAGTTCTTGGCATCGTGTAGTTGCAATGCTTTTGATCTGATATTAAGCACCCTAAAGCTGCCTTTAATGAATTGGTAAACCATGACTTGTCTTCAGTCATGTTGCTTCTAAGACAAATTATGTGATGAGATTTGTGTCTGGAAGACCACAGAATGCAGTTCCGTGTCTTTGTTGATACCTTAAGAGAAAGGCATCTTCACAAGGACGTGGGGACTCAGAAATATTCCTAGTTTCTCAGTGCTTGGGAGCAAACTTAGTAATTGTCTTGAAAATCCCTCGACATTGGTAACAACGGGTGTGGTATGAAGCCTGCAAAGAGCAGAAGGGAAAAGGCATCAGCAATTCTGGTCCCAAGCTTGCAGCAGGGACCTCCCTCTGTGCTGAAAATCCTATCAACTATTGACAAGATTCTTTGGAAGGGGGAGGTTTCTTTGTAACAAATTTCTGCTGGAAGAAGGAAAAAGGAACCTCACAGCATCTTTGGCAGCTTGGGCATGAGACATGCTCAGCTGATACTACAAGTGGCAAATAAATCACACTTATAAACCCCAGTGTCACAGAAAAGAGGGAGCTAACACAATATTGCTGTATCTGCCGGTATGCACAAATGTCTTAGAGATGCAAAAGGAGAAACACACATCAGGTCCAATTTGCATGACATTACAGTTTATTAAAAATACTGCTGGCCAGGATGGGTGTCCCAGATGAGATAATTGAGGTGTATTTATGATCTTCTTGAGAGCGAGTGACAGGTAGTGATGAAGTGTGGGCTTGCATTGAGAAGAGGCCTTCCTCTGAAAGTGCCTCTCATCGCTGAGGCAGAGAGGCACCCCGCTCTGGAGGGAATTTCAGCCTGAATTAATGGCTAGACCAAGGCACAGAGAGGATGCATGTCCAGTTCCTGATCACAGTGAGTTGCAGAGCACTGGATGCGGTTGTTTCCCATGGCAGGTTGGGTTGTTGCAGGAGCATGACCTGTGCCAGGGTGGGCAGATGGCTCTGGCACAGGCAGAGCCATAAAAATCACAATCACTATTTCTTTTATCTTTTTGTAATCTCTGCAGAGGCAACTCGTAATGGGATGGATGGAGGTTAGCAGAGAGGTCAGTAACCATTTACAACCCAGTTCTTCAGCCATGTCTTCAGCATTACGGCAGCATGGACAACTGCTGTCCTCTTCTCTCTCCCAGCACCTTTCTAGCTCCCAGCATCCTTGGAGGAGAGGCAGGCACTGAGGAGGGTGCTCAAGCCAGTCCCAGACAAATAAGAGGGTAGTCTCTTCCCCAGACGCTGTGTGCCGACAGTTAAGCCCTATGGCATCTTTGCAGCCCACGCTTTCTGTAAAGATGCTTCCTGCTGGGTCAGGAATACTGGGGGTTGCTCAAGTGCTACAGGACCAGCAGCCTTTTTGAGCAGAAATGCCTGTGCCCTGATGCTGTCTCCCAGGGACTTGCACATCTTGGTTTTTTTCTCCTGTCTGCATCCCTCACCCTGGACTGGGGGACCCCCTTTGCCTGACAAAGGCACATTTTTGAGTCAAAGGTTGAAAGGTGAGTCAAAGATGAGACCCTGCATGAGCTCTCACCCTGGTGAGATGCACATGCTGGTGGATGGGTAGATATTACATCTGCAGTGACTTCAGTGAGCTGCAGGGCAAGTTAAGAGCCAGGATCTGACTCTCACAGGTCCCAGGAGGAGGACAACATCACAGCTTAGCCCCGACAAGCTGTCCAGAATAACTGTGCTGTTCCTTTGCCAGAACCAGAGGCTTCCTCTCAGCTTCCTAGGGGTGACACAAGGTCTAAATTTCATCCAGATGGAAGCACTGCTGAGGCTGACAAGTCATGGACATAACTGGCTTAGGTAAAAACAACAGCCGATGCCACCAAAAGAGACTGCTGCAGAGCTGAGGACTGAGCCTGCGCTCCCCGCTGGTCAAAGAGGGGCCATTACACCAGACTTGTGCTACTGGTGGCAAAACAGCTATGTCTTGACGTTAATGACTCCTCTGGGGAGAGGCAAGCCTGAAACAAAAGCAGGACTCGAGCTGAAAGGCAGCTCTGTACAAGGAGAGGGGGAAACTACGAGTCTTCTGGCAAAGGACAGCACAAGGGGATGTGTGCTGAATGGAGCATGCCCCAGCATACTGATCAGAGGAGAGATTTCAAAGGTATTGTAAGAGAAAATATCTCCAAAGCCTTCACCCTCCCCTGCACAGGGGTGGGTGGCATCGTACAGCGGCAGAATGCAGATCAGGGTAGGGCAGGCTGCTCTGCACAGGGGCCCCAGCACCTCCCATGCTGCCTGGCTGGGGTCCCCACGATGCAGGGGACAACATGCAGCCTTGTATTGGGCATGGGGAGATGCCCTGGGCTGGTGGAATGGGCTGTTTGCCTCTGGATGCACTGGGAAACAAGCAGGGTACTGCAAGAAAGGTGCTGTGCCTGCACGTGGAGGCAAGCAGAAGTTGGGACCCAGTGACTGACGAAATAAGCCCCGGTGATGGAGCTGGGCTGTGGGAGCCTGGGGCAGCCATGGGTGGGCTTGGGATGGAGCTAATGGCCTCCACGGCTTGTCTTGCACTGGTGTCACTGTAGTCCTCAGAAACTCTGCCAGGCTACGGGCTAGGGCACAGGGACCAGTATGGGCAGGGAAGGTCTGAGT
The DNA here is from genome assembly GCF_947461875.1 of Haliaeetus albicilla. Lineage (NCBI taxonomy): Eukaryota > Metazoa > Chordata > Aves > Accipitriformes > Accipitridae > Haliaeetus > Haliaeetus albicilla. The sequence goes on along the minus strand of NC_091498.1, from coordinate 6,652,983 downwards.
CCCTGTGGTGTAAAATCAACGCAAAACTGGATTTTGAACATCTGCTTGTAACAAGGGGAGAACCTGCAAAGAGATGAGTAAGTCCTCAGGGTTCAGGAGCTGCTTGCAAATTCCCCCAATCCCACCTAAAAGCCAGTTCTGCATGGCTGGATAGAGCTCCTTAGCCCATGGATGGGATTCAGCCACCCTTGCAGTCCAGGCAGAGCTACTTACGCTGCAAACACAGCTACTAAATTCATCATGGGGAGGTTAAACTGCTGCTTATGTGCTGCTCATGTGCTGCTCAGCATCAGGAGGGGGGAGAAGAGCAGAGCAGGGACACCCATGCCCAGAGAGGGGATGGCTTTCTTGTTTCTAAGCACAAGCCACACCATGGCACTTCTGTGCATGGTGCACCTTTGCACGATGCCTCTGGCTTCTGCATTTCCCTGCCCTGGTGCAGAAGCAATGCCAGTGCCCGAAGAGCAGCCAGACATGGCAAGACACAGCCCAGGGCATCCCGGGGAGCCCTGTAGCTCCCAGAGGTGCTCCAGGAAATAGTGAGACTGTTGTTTTAGAGGAAGGTCCCAGTAAGGCACCAGTGCAATCCAAGAGCAGTGCCATTTGCTGACCATGGGAGGGTTTGGGTGAGGGCAGAGCCACACAGCCCTGAACCAAGCGGGCAGCTGGGGGCAAGGTGCTCATGGGGGAAATGCAGCTGAGTGGGTAAAGCATGAGCATCCACTTTTAATCTCTCTTCCAACCTTCGACACACGCCTGAGCACTCTCTTCTGTGCCTTCTCCTCCTGCACTGTGTCTGTCCAGTTCGTATTTCATTTGGTCCCACCACTGCCTGGGACCCCTGGCGCAAGACACTTCCCAGAGGTGACAGTCCCAGCCCCAGCAGCCCAGCCTCAGGGTTTCACGGCGGCACAGCGTGGGCTTCCTCTAAGATGAGATCTCTAGTCACCATTGCATGCTAAGAAACATGTATTAAGAATAATTGCTGTTGATGCTACAATTATAACAACAGCACTGCATAATAAGAAATTCATGCTTTATATAAAGTAGGTGCATAAGTCTTCATTTGCTTGTGTGGTATTTTATAAAACAGAGGTATAATCTTGTATTATAATTCTTGTTTGCATCTGTACCCCAGACATTAACCTCTTCCTAAGCTGCAAAGCATATCTGATAGGAGGAAGCTGCCTATTCCAGGATTCCTGATGAAGTTCAGGGTTTGAAAGCAGCAGCCATGTATCTGTCGGATTGCTGACTTTTTTGTAGGTTAGAAAAGGGGGGGAGATGGAAGGGAGGAAGGGACGAGGCTGTACTTTTAATAATGACTCTTGTGCATTTCAAAAATTAGCGTCAGAAGAGGCAGAAAAAAAAAAATCTTGTGTTTATAGTATATTTTTACATAGTCAACATTTCCAGACAGTGATAAATGCATTTTGCAACATGCATTCAGCTAATGACGGCAAAAGTCTTGACAGAAGTAAGTGGAAAATACCCATACTTAACTTTTTTTTTCTGATAAAGAAAAATGCATGTGTTTGTGGGTGTTTTATTTTGATGAAGCTGCAAATGGTTGTGAGCTACCGGGGGGGCACAGTCCCTGTGGAAGAGGGGCTGCTCCTCTGCGACCTGGAGGTGGGAGGGAGGCATGATGGCTGGAAACTCATAAATGGTCCAGGACAGAGACCCAAGCCAGGAGTCCCTGCCTGGAGCACTGTTTGCAGTGGATACAAGCCAGAGCTGACCCTGGGAGAGGACAGCAGACTCCGGTCCATCACATCCTCTCCTGCTAATTGCAGTTAAGCCCTTTCTCACCTGCTTTCCTGTCCCAGCAACCACCTGAGGAGCCCACAATACCTGTTTTTGCAGGAAAAGTGGGGCTGAGCCCTTTATTTCCCACAGGACTGGAGTCCTCAGACCAAGGGAAAAAGTGTCTCCAGGCATCCCATGACCCAAAGTTGCTCCAGAAAGATGCTGTGATGCAGAAGACCTGGACCATGTGTAGCGGCTGCACCAGACATGGAGAAAGGCAGAAGTCAAAGTGATCCGTGGAGGCAGTAAATCACCCAGCCCAGGCGGCAGGGCTTGTCCTGCAACCACTTCAGCATCTGCGGTGCTGGGTCCCAGAGATCCCAGGGATGGGGAGGGGACCCTACGCCTGGCTCACAGCCTGTGGCCGGCAGCTGGGGACCAGCACCAACATTTTAGGCATCAGCAAGAGACACGTCGTGCCCTGGCTGCAGGGCTGCCCTGGAGCTGGCTCACCAGCACGCCTGTGTCCCTGCTGCTTTCCAGAACCAGCCTCCTGCTCGTGGTAAAGGGGAATTAAATTCCATCAGGTGGCCGTAGCTAATGGACTGTGTTGCCTCCTTTTAGCCTTTAGTTTTCAGATAATTAGCTGATTTTGAATTATTTATGTTGTGAATTTTCAAATAAATAATGTAATAAATGCATCTCAATTATTTACCCTGTTACAAAGCTGACTTGATGGCTGGGCAAATATTTCCATGAATCATTGATTTTATGAATTTTGCAATATTAAAAAAAATAAATGATCCAATTTCTAAGACTCTAAATTATTCTTTCATTTCTTTAGCCTTATATTCTGGTTTTGGGAATCCTCCCTGGATTTCCATCTTTTAAGAAATTCTGTAATGCATTTGGAAAACTGCAATTATTTTTAGCATGAAAGTCACTCTGTAGACCTTGGTACCACATTTAAGCTGAATAAATATGAGTTCAGGTCACCAGTGTACAGAAAAATGGTTACTTTATCTCACCAGGGTACTTCAGGAGATCATATTCCTCTAGGTGGGTAACTGCAAAGTGTGAATATTGTTTGCTTAGAGCATGTCAAGTGTGTGCTTCCCCCTGCAGACTTTTGGTTGGGAATATGAGATTTAAGGTAAAAATCTGAATGTGTTGCTGATAGCATTAAATTACCATGAATAAAATAGGCATAGAGAAACCTGGATATCTGAATCTGAGGTATAACAAACTGCACAAACAAGCCTCTAGCAAGCAAGAATGTTGAAACTTAAAAATATTTGTAGGCTCAGCGAGCATTGCTGCAACCACAGAGGAAAATGGAGAGGAAGGAAAACCAGAGCAGATCCTTATCCACTCCTTGCACAGTCCGAAAGCAAGGGCAGAAGCACAGGGTGGGGGAAAGGGGTTCCCCATAACCCTCACTGCCTTCCCCTGGTGACAACAAGAAGTGAACCTCCTGCCTGTAGGTGGACCCTGGCGATCCCCTGGGACCTACCCCTGGCCAGTGCCATGGTCCTCCCTGGAGAAGATAAGCCTTCTGCCAGGCAGCTGGGAGGGTTTCTGTGCTGGGGGGTCGTTTGGGCCTTTGGGCTGCGTGCTTGAGAGCAGAAGTGGAGCTGCTTAGGGGAAATGCTAAATTTTCTGTGCCCTCCTGGCTGCCGGGATCATAGCACAGACAGTCTAGCTGCTAGGCAGGCAAAGGGAGGAGGACAGGTAATAAATACTACAGTAAATCACAGGGAAGTTACTCAAGGATGTAAAGGTCTTGGCAATATTTGTCTGTCTGAACTGAAACAAGTTACAGGGGGCAAATCCTGGCTGCTGCCCTTCCCCGGCTTCCCGTTGCCCCTTCGGGGTCTGGCGTTCTGTACTGGGGGATGCTCAGACTTACTGATGCTGTATGTGGTGTTGCTGGTCTGACTCCAGTGACTGCAATCTCCCCTGGCAAGGAAGGCCTCCAGCTTTGTCCCGCTCAGGAATAGCTGGGAGATGCTTAAAGGAGAGCAATGTGAATGGACTGAAAAACAACTGGCAGCTAAGTGAGATGGATCCTAAAAGGAGCTTTTAGGACAGCTGGTGTATTCAAACCTTTCCTCCAGTGCACTGGCACAAAGGGGCTTTTCTCTGTGCTTTGCTCTGCTTTTCTCTCACTCTCCTTGGTGTATGGGACTGACTTTGTCCAGGGCTGGCCAAGGCGGACAGCCTGGGCTCTCCTAGCACAGGGCAGTTCTGCAGTCCCTGACCTGCTCCTTGCACAAGCAGACCCTTATGCCCATGGCCATGTGCTTGAGCCGATCGGAGGGTAGAGGCTGAGTGTATGTGGGGTGAATAATCCGACCTGCGAGCACTAACCCTGCTTGCAAGAGGCAGCGGGGGCTCAGCCAAATCTGCCTGGTAACCTCCCAGGAGCTGCTTCCACTGATGAACTGAGAGTAATTATCCACGGCTGCCCACCATCCTCCCCTCCTTTCAAAATAAACATACAATTAGTGCTTGGAAGATTAGCGTAGCGATTTACACTTCAGCACTGATTTTTCTTCCTTCTTTCCTCCCCTCCAATTATGGAATTAGAGGTAGAGAAAAGCAAGGGTGGCCCTTTGGCTGATGTGTGATGATTACTGGTGGAGGTGCCTGCACAAGGGAGGTGGGATAATTAATGCTAATAACGTGTAACAACCTGCCTCGCTGCCTCACGTTCAGAGCACAGTTCATCTCCCAAGCGGAGTTCATCTTCCACTTGGAGCAGGAGGTGGGGCACTGCTCTCTGAGCGCCTCTGCATTTCCCATTGCTGGGAAAATTCACTTGTTTCGGGCAGATTTCTTTATGTCTGGTATGGAGCCACTGTTTCACCTCCAAATGAGACAAGAGCAAGGGCTAGAGTGCAAGATGGACGAGAGCTGCTGGAATTTCAGCATCTCTGACAGTTCAGTCGCTTACTGAAGTGTTTCAGGCTGCCTAAACATGATGAATCACTTTGAATCCCTTCTTGGTCAGCTCTCACGGGCTACATCCTTGCTCTTCACCCTTCCCTTCTGTGGATCTAGCTTCTTGGCATTAGCTCATTACCTCTTCAGGTGAAGGCTTTCTAGTCATTCTCCTTTAAAATCCTATTTTTATGAAGGTTTAGGATCTTCCTTTTAGTCCCTCTCTGAATACCTGAGCCCTGTAAGAGGAGGGGACTATTTTAAACCGCTCAGGTGAGGAAAAGCTCTCCAGAGAGGAGAGGGGAAGGAACGAGAGGTGTCGTCACTCCTGTCAGTTCTGTCGAGGCTGGTCAGAGGTGACCCACCAGCAGTGCCTTGAATTTCCTGAGGCCCCTCCGATGTCTCCAAGACTCCTCCCAGCTGCAGCCCCGTCTATGGGATGCTGCTATTGCAAATTCTGCAGCTCCTGTGTCCCATCTAAGAAATCCCCCTTTTTCTCTGTCCTTTAGGACAGTGCACAGGACCGTACAGGAGTCAGTGTCATTACCGTTTCCAGTTGGATGCTCTTTTAAATGCCCTCTGCTGGTCAATGACCCGCAGGCTGCTTTCCTTCCCGAAGGACATCCCTTGTAGTCAGCTCCGCGTTGGTTTTATTAGTCAGCAACTGCAGCAGCAGGTATTACAACTGGCAGCCCTAAACAAGAGCTATCTGCCACTTTGCAGAGTAGGAAGGATCAGCAGACCCATGGATGAAGGTCCTTTATCACGATACTCAATCCACTGGACCAGATGCAGATTTGGGGGCAGAGAGGAGGTTTTGCATACAGGGATTTCCGTTCATGTGCTGCATGGACAGACAATGGCTGATCTTTTCAGCAGAGCTTTCTCCTCCTTGAACACAGCGTGGGGAATGCACGCATGCTACTTTGGGGGGTTAACAGCTTTTGCACCAACACCTCCCACCTTGGGAAAGTAAAACCTGTGTTGCGTTATCCCGCACTATGTATTAGCATTAGCGCTGGTGTGAAATGGATGTAAGGTCTTATGAGAACAGGCATTCACGTTCCCCATTACAGATGACGACAGCGGAGGGCAATGGTGCATCGGGTTGTGAATTGTGCATGAACAGAAAGTGGTTGAATAGCACTGTCTTCTAGGAGGAGAAAAAACAACCTCCAGGGAGTTTGAGGAACTGCACTACCATATTGAATGAATTGAATGGCTTGCTGCAGTACAATGTATTGGAAAGGAAAACCCAGACCTCTTGCTCATGTCTTGGCAAAGCAGATTTCTTTTTAATAGCTTTGTTAGCAGCAAGAATCCTTTGCTCTCTTGCTGGATGTTAAAAGCCTATTTCTGCCATTAAGCAGATAAAAACCCTTTTCTGGATACTCCAGTTCATTCCCTGCCTGAAACTTGTTCCGTTACAGCAGTTTTCTTCAACTAAGAGAGATCCAAGGGGTTGTTGGGACCATTTTGTGTGACCAAGAACTGCAGAGCAAGGGAACAGGAGTCAGAATGAGATGGGTGGAGGTGGCATTGAGCTGTTCAAGTTAATCCCATTAAGGAGGCAGTTGGGGAAATGTGGTGGCTTTGAGCTTAATTCTGGGTTATACAGGTATGTTTGGGGATGATGAATGGATCAGAGAAAGTTGTACAATTTGCCTGGCTTGGCTGAGATGTCCTATGGGCTACAGAGGTACCTAACACCTGAGTGTGGTGGTTTAGGATGTCCCCATGCACACAGTCTTGCTGATGGGACTGAGGATGATGGGGAGAAAAGGATGTGCTGCAGGGGCAGGTTTGGGCTGGTAACTTCTACAGCAGCGTGTTGGAGCAGAAGCTGAGATGCTCTGTTTGCACATGGGCACAGCTTTGCTCTGAAAGCAGGTGGGAGACTCACATTCATGGGGCATCTGAATGTGCACCAACACAGGCTGATGCAGAGCCAGGCATAGGGGAAACCACAGCCCTAAGCAAGAGTGATCTGTCTCCCCCCTTTAATTCTGCACCCAGATGGTGTTTTGGGGGTGTAGCTCTGGTATCACCCCCTTTGTCCTCCCTGTTTGATATCCCACAAGCGTGCATCGCCCAGCCAGGCTGAGGAATGCAGGTCTGAACTCATAGCCAATGCACAGAGTGTGGTCTTGGTGCAGGCTTGGGATGAAGTCCTTGCACAGCCTTGCTGCACTAATTTTAGTTGCTGGTCAATTTGTAAATGAAAAAATAAATTTTGGGGAAAAGCATATTCTCCACTGCTTTGTGGATAATTCATGCAGAGAAGACTGGATTTGTCAAATGTATTAACTCCCAATGAATAATTCAAAAGTGGCTGGGGAGGAGCCATGTACCTTCCAGAAGCAGCTCTGCACATCCCTGATGTGATACTGCTGGGAAGAGGTACCTGACCACCAAACTCCCTCCAAGACTGGGCATTGCAGAAGACACCAAACCTCCTGGCCAGGCAGGATGGGGGGCAGTTAATCCCTGTGGTACTATAAGGTTGATGGCAGGGCCTCCTTGCTCTGATCACTGCATTTTTGCAATTTAGCAGATAACAAAATAAAAGGAGCAACACATACAAACAAAATCAAAGGCACCACAGAGCAGGATCTACTCTGCTCATTTATTTTGACAAGTCTAGTTGAAGTTTAATTATTTATAGTACTTCACAGAGTACCACGAGATGATCTGTCACGCATTTTGTAAAAGTAATGGAGCCTTAATAACAGCACTTGGATGTTAAATTCAGAGAAGGGGGGGAGGAGGGAAGGTTGTTTTTTTGTGTGTCAGTAACAAGGTGAGATTTAGGAAAATATTATGTATCCAAATAGAACTAAAAGCACAGAGAGAAGAGCTTCCCCTAACACGGATGTGCAGCTGGCTCTGGGGTGGGGAGGTGTAGACAAACCTCCACATAAGGATGTCTGCCCGCAACTGGGACTCAGTGATGAGTGAGATGTTACTATGAGCAACAACCCTCTCGCGTGGATGGGGGCGTTGGTCCTGCCTGTAAGCAGCCCAGCATCTTCAGGATTTGGTTTAGGAAACACAGAGCTCTTTCCTCTAGTGCTCCTGCTGCCCCAGCCATGCTGACAGCCACCCTGTTGCCCAGCAGACGATGCTCTGTGTGCCAGAGGAGCCATCCCACCCCCTGAGAGCTGCTTAATTTTCAAAAGCCTGGTCGCCTAGTCCATTCCCTGAGGTACAGGAGAGTGGAGGGGAGGATCTGCTCCTCCTTTGATTTGCTGTCTGACTTAATTGGAGTTAATTTGTTGGCTGTTCAGCATCAGTGCAGAGCTGCTGCTCTGACATTTACCATCTCAATGGGCACAAAGTGTGCAAGAGCTAAAGCAGAGCAACCCTCCCTTTCTCTCCAGGCTTGTCCTGTGCAAAAGCGGTGTTGGTGATGATTTAGGATGATGTCCTCCTTAGACACCACCTCCTTCTTACTGCTGGAAATGGTGCTGGCCTGGAAGGACCGCTGCTCTGATCCAGTAGAAAAATTCCTCCGCAGTATGCTTTTATGGCATGGGGAGGATTCATTTCTTTAGTATTTTCAGCCAAAAGGGTGAAGAAGGATGGGAAGGAGCTGGCTTGCAGCAGCTCCTCTGCTCGGAGTGTGAGTTACAGGGTCACGGGGGGCTCGGGGGGCTCTGGCAGGAGCCAGGGGTTGGAAAGGCTCTAGGCTTTAAGATGACAACAACGACCTCTTCTAATTTAATTGTAATCCCCTGGGTCTCTGAGAAGATCTATCTCTGCTGGCAGCTCAAGAAACGGTTTATGAAAGCAGAGGCAATCAAAAGCATCTAATCTATAAAGACAAGGACATGACAATCTTTGACACTCTCTCAGCCAAAACAAGTCTGGGCGCAAAGCTGCAAGGAAATTCCCCTGATACTTCAAGACATCAGTTTAGTCTTCAAGGGAGTTTATTGAGCTGCTTCCCAGGGTGCTAAGGCATGTTGATGTTATGTGGGCATACTTTAAAAGTTTCACAGTCTTTTAAGCAGATTTGGGGCATACTGTGTTATACAACAAACTTTAAATATTGGGCAAGCAGGCCTGTTTTGCAATGCATTTGGCAATAAAATTTATAGATCTATGAGGTATGTTAGTGGATTTATCCAACATATTATGCTATATGAAACAAACCTATGGACCAAGATGACTTTTCCATATGGAAAGGATTGTAAATGCCTACATTTTTAAAGTGGTAAAATTGAATCTGTTATTTTAGTGCCCAGATCTCTCCTTTTCTGAAGCAAGCTATACGATGTTAATAGTTTGGAGACCTTTACCCCTCTGTCAAATTTAGCTGAAATTACCCAGTGACATCAAAGATTAAAGGACAAGGGCTGTGACAGCACACACCTTGGCTTTTTAATGCTGAATGTGTCATGCTCTGGGTCCTCTGGAAAATGCTGGACATCTCTTCAGTATGTAGATGTATTAACAGTAATATACCCTTGACATTATAATGCTTCACTAAAATTAATCAAGTCTGTCCCCTTCGTCTGAGGGGATGGATGTGTACTCTTCTGCTCTGTTTTATTAAAAAAAATTGCAAGACTCAAGCTAGCAAGCATCACCCAGCAGAGCAGGAATGCTCAGAATAGGAGCAAAGAAGGTCCAGAGTTGAGTTTCAGCCTGTGATGAATGTGGGTAATTTTTCTTTACACATAGAAAGTTTAAAAAAAAAAGAGGACCCACATGTGATTGGGATCATAACAAGATTTCTGCCACCCTAGATGAGGCTAGATAAACCTTGCTGGTTTGCGCCACCCTGGGGTCCCCCTTTCTGTAACACAGGCACATGACAACAGCTAACAGCAGGCAGGAGATGAAGGTTAGGGTGTCAGCCACAAGCAGCCAGCATTACTAACAAACATGAAATGCAAGTTTGCAATGCGACTCTAAAAAAAATTAAAAAATCCAAAGAACAAGTGTGTTTGGATAATCAGTGACAGTAAGAGTTGTCACACATTTCACACGCTTCACCAACTTTAAATTCAAGATGGTGAAGTTTAAACTGAAGCTGTTTGAAAGACGCCTATTCAGTTGGGGTGAGACTTTCATGGCATTGAAATTTGTTGTTCTGCTCTGAGGTGCTTCTTTGAAATGGGGACAGTGCAAAGTACAAATGTTTTCTCTGGACCTAGACTAATGGTGCTGCATCTCTCTGCCTTTTTATGTGCAATAACTGTAATAGCCTCTTTCTGAGGGTGATACAGGTATAAAGAGAGCTGTCCCCCATGGGTTAATCCATAGGCAGGTCTCTTGGCACTAATTCCTATCAGCGAGAAGCCCTTGGAGTAAATTAATCCTTCTTGTAATAAAAAAATGGCAATTTTCATCACTTCCTCAACCTGCGAACGAGGAGGTAACAAGTCTTGTTAGGAGCTTGTTTGGCTACAGTGTGATTTCATTTAAATTTCATATCTAAATAACGAACTAAATACCTGCTTGGCACTGCTGCATTGGCAGTGGTGGTTTTTCTCCAGACTGAGCCATTTTACATAATAAAACCATTAGGAAGAGACTGGGTGATGGGAGCAGTTTGATAGTATGTTTGTACTTATGAAGCTGTCTGCTTTGGTTTATCCCTGCATTTCATGCAACATTAGCTTTAAAGAGCCTGTGTAGACTTGTTAAATTTCCTAAGAGTGAATAACAAGCAGAACATCCCCTGATCCAAAGGCATATGAAAAGATAAAAGGTACAGGTCCTGGTCACTGCTGAATGTGGGAAGGAGATGCGGATGCAAGTCTGGGCCTCTTCAGCACAAACAATTGCAGTAAGTCACTGGGATGGAAAAGCGTTATTGGCTTTCAATTAATGACTTTGCTATTAGAATTCCATTAATGACTAAACAGTGTTTCCACTTTTGACAGTGTTACTAGGTTAAGCTTCATTTCAGAGGCAATAACCCAATGCATATGGTTAGCACTATATACTGTTATTAAGGAGGGGGAATCAAAATCATCACAGAGCCTGGATTTATAGTTAGAAATGATTCATTAGCATTGATGTGGCATTTTCTTTCTGCAGAAACACTTCTGTTTTCTCCCTCTGGTGCAGTTTGGCATCACTGATGGTGCCCAGGTGCCTCTCTGGGAGAGCTGACCCTCCTGCTGTCCCCCATCCCTCTGTCTCCATCTCATCCCCAGCAAGGGCAGCTTCTGCTTACTACTCAGGGACTGCAGGATCTGAGCTCCCCATGCGGCAGGTCACCTCTTGGCCATGTTCGATCCAGCTATAAAGCTCGCTAGCTGGCCATTTTAATTATTGCATTACTTGGAGCTACATTTCTCTGTGGCTCTTAGAGCACATTGCAGCCATCAGTTAATTCTACCTTTTGATGCATAAGGAGAAAAAAAATTATACTGCTTTAAACTAAAGCAGAGGGAAGATGCCTGGTTTATAGGTCTCCTAAAATTAAGCGTTGTGAATAGAGTTGATGAAAGGACGCGGATCTCTCAGTCTAACCGCAAGACAATACTCCCTGCCAGGCTTATATAGCCAAAATCAGGCGCACAGTTTAGCATAACCTGCTTTTGCTCTGTGGCTGGATTTGCACGGAAGAGTTCGACTGTCCTTGCAAGAACAGCTCTGCCTTTCATCCCTCAAGCTAATAAACAAATAAACCTCATTGCAAACCTCCCCAAAGGCAAATTCCCACTGCTGACAGCCCCTCAAGAAACAAAGTCACGATAGTTGCATCTTGCCAGCTTTTTTTCTCCCTTTGGCTTAAGCAGGGTAAGCCATAGCCAGCAAGCAAAACCAGGACACTGGGAAGTTTGCTTCTATTTAATGGGCCCTTATTGGGATTTCTGGGATCTGCAAGTGTTTCTGCAGTCCAAAAAACACTGGCAGAGCCACAGGTCACCCTAACAGCAACTTCATGGGTGTTGGGCTCTGGGTTCTGTGGGTACTTGGGCAGCTGTGCTGAGCTGCATTGCATGGTCTGGGGGCAGAGGGCACAGCTAGCAAATAGGGGGAGCCTCTGCTCTGTGCTGCTTACAAAATTAAACATCCTTTATCTGGAGACAGCTTTGGAACAAATAAATGCAACAGCCCTCCTGCCAGACAAAATACTCTTCCAGGTGCCAGTTGTGCTGATGGCATTTAGTGGCTGTTTTGATCCATCAGCTGGCTCCTGCCCAAAAAAGCACATTGGTATCTCACAGGCCTTTTTCTGCAGTGAAAGAGGCACATGCAGGTATTGCTCTGTGGGAAGGGGATGTGTGCTTTGCAAAAGGTTAACAGGAAAATAAATATTTTGTAATTTAAAAAAATGCTGCAATAGCAACGGAGGCTGGAGTGTTGTAGGGAGGTGATTAATGCTGGGAGTTGATGCATGCTCACCAGGGGCCTAATTAGGGAGGTAAAGGCAGCCTTAATTCCTGGTATTTCCAAACTTTTGCGTATTTGACTCTGCATTTCTAGTAATGATCACTTATATGAGTTGCTGCATGTGTGCAATAACTCATGCCCCAATAGCTCTCTGCAATGCTCTCTGTACTGTCCAAAGAGAGAATGAGGCATGAAATGGAGCTGAAGCCAGTGCCAAGTGTCACACCAGCAAACTCCATTTTAATGCTCTTCACTTTGGGTTCTGATGGGTTTTGGCTGTGCAGGCTGTAGGCTTCCTGCACCAAGTGCTGCTCCTTGAGAGCTAGGAGGCCTGAGTATTAAAAAGAAAGTGTCAAGTGCCTTTAGGTGGTTTTTTTTTAAGTGTCTTGAAAAGTCTGGTTTTGTGGTTACTTGCATATATGTGCATTTTGGATCTTTATGATTTCTTTTATAGGCAAGGTGAAAAGAGGTGAAGTAGTGAGCTCAAGGCAAAACAGTGAAGTGAAAGCAGGAAAAGACTGGAGTTCATTTCAGCATCGTTATGCTGAGAAGGGTGAGCCATCATTAAAAGACAGTTATCCATCCCTCAGCTATACTCATGGCAAATGTTATGTTGCTTTTGGAGTAAAAGCCAAATGGTGGGAGCTGCATCCCAACCTGGCCTTTGCCAAGGCTTTCAGGGAGGTGATTTTTGTTAACAAAGGGATGCAACGTGCCATGTGTGGGCAGGCTCTTTCAGATGCCTTCCCTGTCTACTGGGTGTGATAGTAGCAAAACCAGCTGGCAGAGAAACTCCTACAGCAGAGCACAGGCAAAGCCCAGGATTCTTCTTGAGAAAAAAAGAAAAGAATCCTGGAAAAAGGCTTGGGATTTTGAACCAGGAAACTCTCCTGACTTTTAATCCTTATGTGCTCAGGAGGCAAAAGGGAGCTACATGTTTCTCCTCTTACAAATGTTGCTGCTGTTTTCCATTGATTTCCCCCTCTCCCAGGTCTTAACATCGTCAGAAAATTCAAGAAAAATGCCCCAAAGTTGCCCTGAAGTAAACATTTAAATTAAAAAAATCAGAATTCCCAGCCCATAGCCCCTAAATCTCATTAAGAAATCCTCAAAATATTAAAGATCGCATACCTGCATTTCCCTAAAGCGAAATGTCAAATATCAGAGAGGCTGTTAATGAATTGGCAAATATAACCCGGTGAACTGCACTGAAATATATTAGAGGAGAAAGTAGGAAGATTAAATTGCAATTAAATGACTACAGAACATCCAACCCCTATGAGAAAATGAAGCTGACTGTTAAGAGGAAGCAACTTTAACAAAACTGCTGCCTAGATCTTCACATTTAAGCAGCTTCAAAGCCTTTTCTCATCTCAGAGCAACTCCAAAAGAACAGACGAACAACTGAAACCCATAAAGCAAAACAATAAGAGCACTGATAATTAATCTTGATGTGATTAAGAAGTTGGAGGAGATGGAAAATCTAATTGCACAACAATTACTTTTATTTATCAGTTTTATAATGAAGTGCTGAGGAAGAAGTTTCTCTGGAGATCCATCCAGCCATGGGTTATTTTTCCAAATCTCATCCGTGCGGCACAACCATCTGCTGTGCGGAAAAACCGGCAGCCTGGCGAGCCCGGCACCTCCTGCCACCGGTAGCCGCCTCCTCGCCTTGCAGAAAGCCGGTGCTGGGTGTCAGGGGTGCGCGGGTGCTGCGGCCGATGGGTGCGGGGTGGAACCAGTCAAACTGATTAAGGGGGTGACATGTGAGGCTTTGTGGCAGGAGCAGTGTCCTGTGTGCCCAAACCCATCTGTGCACTAATGAGATTTTTCCCCATTATTCTAAGGACTTGCTTTTGCAAGGCGTCAAATGAGCTGGTCATAAAAGGCTTAGGATTTTTTCAGGTTTGCACTGAGTTTTTTAGAGGAAGGACAACTTTCCTGAAAACTTTGAGAGGAAAGGATCAGTCTTGCTCAAGACATTTCCTTTCGATAACCTTGTAATATTTGATTCAACCATCAATCACTTTGTCTTCTTTTATTCTTTTAAAATCCCTTTTATTATGGACATGTGCAAATACACACATCCATGACTCTTAACTTCCATGGTACATTTGTTGTGAAGCTCCAATAAATCACTCCTATGTTGCTGAACTACCTGGAATTATCTACCTATGAAAAGTTAAAGAAGAGTATTGGGTTTTTTTCTCCCCAAAGAGCTCAGTGTCAGAAACGTGGTGCCCCAGTGGGCAGAAATTGCCCTTGCCCCTGGGGCTCGATAGCCTGTGGACACAGAGGAGATGCTAGTCCTACCATGAGCCTTGGGCATGTGGCAGGCATCGCTCCACTCCAGTCCCTGGGGCTCAGAGACAAAACTGGGAAGGAAGCGAGGCTGTTTGGGGTCCACAGGTGCCTGGAGGAAGGGTCAGCAAGCTCAGGCTCCTGAACCCCACACCGTGGTCTTAGTGCCTCGTTTGACATGCTCCGAATAGCCTGAAGTGACCCTGGATGTGTTGCTGGGTTGCCACCTCCTGCAAGCTTGACTTACAGAAGAAGAATAAGCATGGAAACAATTTTGCCTTTGCATCTGCAGCCTGTTTGTGTGTGCTGGACCAGAGCAAAAAACCTCAGCGGTTTGCAGAGCCTTCTTCATCTGTGTGGTGAGAGGCACTTGGTGCAGTGATCCCCCGAGTCCTCCAGTTCTCTGCTCATTGGAAACATTTTCTGGCAGGACAAAAGAGAGAATTTTTTTCTGAGTAACTGGTGCAGATCCATGTTTAGAAAAACTCCTGTTGCCCCAGTGAGCTCTACAGCCACCATGTATCTGTTTACTTATGGCCACCAATGCTTAATTAACCCTTTTATACTGCTATATGTGGAACTTTTGGATCAAGAGCTTGGCAGATTAATTTCTGAGCTTTGCTAAAGCCTTAATAACCTTTTGGCTGGCTGACTGAACAACCTGGAGCTCAAGCGAGCAGCCTTGCAGCTGAGGATGGGCACTGCCAGCTGGGCTTGTGCAGC
This sequence comes from Haliaeetus albicilla, assembly GCF_947461875.1. Taxonomy (NCBI): domain Eukaryota; kingdom Metazoa; phylum Chordata; class Aves; order Accipitriformes; family Accipitridae; genus Haliaeetus; species Haliaeetus albicilla. The sequence continues at coordinate 6,637,908 of NC_091498.1, read as the reverse complement.
ATAACCCAGCACTTGCCCTTTTGCTGCTTTTCCATCCTGCAGCCTCAACGGCTGTATGTGCTGCTGGGGAAGCAACTGGCCAGAGATAGAGCGGGTACTTCAGGGAAAATGGAAAACTTGGCAGCTGCGGGTGGTTCTGTAAGCGCTGCAGGGCCGTGCGGTCTGAATATCACCTTCTCTCCTCTTTCCTAATCAATAACGCATTGTCTTGGATGGGATTTCACTCTGAGAAGGGGGTGTTGGCACAGGACTTTGTGACCCTCTTTTCTGGCATTTCCATGCAAAGTGTGCATTGAAAAGGAGCTGGGGCAGGGGACAGAGTATGGGGGCAGCAGAACAAGGGACTGTTGTTCACGGTCCATTCCCAGTACAAGGAGTAAGTTCAGACAAACAACAGGAGGCTGTTCCTTGTGCAAGAAGTGTTTATCCGGTGGAACTCCTCGCCGCAGGATGTTGCAGAGGCTGACATTTTTTTAGTTCAAAAACAGTCACATAAGGTGCTGGCAGAAAAGCCTCAAGGGCTCAAGCACAGAAACACCACTTCCACCTTAAAAGTCTCTCACACGTGCTGGGGGTTGAAATTATTCTGGAAGAGGAGCATCACTGCATAATTGTCCTGTTTATACACCGCTGGGTGACTCTGAGAGCCAGGATCAGGCCAGATGGATCAGGGGTCTGACCCAATGCCCTGGTACTGGCATCCAGACCCAGCTGTGTTGCTCCCATCAGCAGCAGTGTCTTTCTGCCAGTTGATTCCAGATGCTGCTTGGAGTCCCTTTCTCCCATCAGTGATTCCCTCATGCCCACATCCTTGCCTGGATATTTGCATTTTAATAGAGCTGCCTTGACCACATTGCTGGTCTCCTTGATGTGCAAAATGTATGTCTATGCCAAGAGTGCTGGCTGCTTTTCATCAGAGTGGAGGGAGGCTGGGCAGGAATACCAGGTGTAATCGGGAGGCTGGGGGCTAGTGTATCTCATAAACCTTGGATGGGTATCATGGGGGAGAAGATAAAAGGACATTCTTATTCTTTAGGCCACAAGTATGCAAGTCAAACAAAGACAAAGCAGTGATGTGCCCAAGGGCATCTTCCCAGTGGAATATGGGAATAGGGACCTGTAAATAAAGGTTTTCTTGGCAGCCAGTCTGAGCAAGGGCAGGTGTTTGAAGTATTTCCTGGATGCCTTGAGGCAGTGATAATTCGTGGAGGGAGAGCTTTCTGCTGGTGCCTCTTAAATAGGGGCACAGCACAGGGTTAGTAAACCCTGGGCACTGATCATCCCGGGGGGTCCTGCTGGGGACCTGCTCTGGGAACTCTGAGCTTGTTGCATCTGCCCCATGGTTGTCATTACTAAGAGGGACCCTCAGCCTCTTATTAAGGGCAGCTCTTATTAATGGCGAAGCCTGGCATGTTGGCATTTCCTGTTAGCAGTTAGAGCTGCATTTAATTACTGTGCAGAGAGGCTCTTTTAAACAGGGACCAAGGTCTCTTTCCCCATGTAATAAAAATGCTTTCTGTTGGCTCGACCCTGAGGGCTTTATCTCCATGGGCAAGCCATCCCTCAAGGATGCGCTGGCCAGGAGAATCCAAAAAACATCTGCTGGGGTCTTTCCTAGTGTCCTTACTGTGGCTTCGGCACCAGCGGTCTCCACACCGAGAGCCACGGAGTGGCCGTGCCCGCTGCTGCCAGGCAGGCAGATGGGGTGCAGAGGCAGAGCGCGTGTCCTGAGCGGTGCTGGAAGCCTGGCTGCAGGCAGAACCCGGCAGTGAAGCTGTGTGGGTGCCCGCAGCAGATTTGGCATTGCAACAGGGGTGAGAGCTGCAGGGAGAGCTGGTCGTGCACACCTGGGTTTGCTGAGGGAGATGGGACAAGACGGCCAGGGACGGTCTCTGTCCAACCGAATAGCCGGTGCAAGGGGTGATTGCCTCTTCCAGTGCTTCTGCAGAGCCACATCTCTCACCCCAAGGAGTCTAGCTGTGGGTGATTTCTTATTGATTAGTGGAGAGAAAAAGGGAAACATAGCTTTAGAGGAGTATTTCTAGATAGCAAGTCCTTGTGGAGGAGAGTAGCTCCTATATCAGTAGTGGGCAGGAAGCAGCCTTGCTTTTGAGGACAAGGCTTGCAGGCCTGGCAGCGCAGGGGACCTGAACTATTTACCCTTTGAGGAGTTATGACCATGGGAATAGGGAGAAATTTTTACCAAGAATCTATTAAATTAACATAAAGGATTTTTTTTTCTGTTTTCATGAAGATTCAGAATGGCTGAAAAAGACTGAAGTGTTTTTTGTCAGGCAGAGTAGAGAGCTTGTAGCTCTCAAGAGGATCAGATTTTTAAATGGAGGTAATTTTTTTTCCCCCATTCTAAACCTTATTTTAAAAAGTCATTTGGGAAAATGTCAGGGTTTGTTCTTTCCTCAATTTTCAGGAACAGACTAGGTTGCAGGCAACTTAATGGTACTGAGAAACATTTTTCCCAAACTAAAGGTTAGGGGAGCATTATGCCAAACATTTTCTTCCTTCCCAAAACAGAGGTTAAATACACAGTGAGAGATGGCAACTCCCACTGAGTTCAGCAGGAGTCTGGCTATCACGTGCCCTTCCAAATCTGCCCAGCGGTCATATATACCAGTTATACTTTAATTTAATGTGCTACTGTCCTGGGTCTGTTCTGCCTCTGGATGAACCCAAAACCCTTTTGAAGTGTTTTGTTCATGATGAACTTGATATTCCAAGTCGATAGTTTGCTCAGCAGGGCATGAAAACGCCTGTTTGAATCCCCACTGCATCTCGAGCAGCGCTGAGGGTTGAACCAGGCTCTCCAACAGCTGGAGGAACCATCCTCGTTTACCAGCTTATTGGCTGTTTGAAAGGATGCTGTCTAGGCTAATGTGCTCCAATGAAAAGTTTTAGCATTAGTGAGCCCATGTTTTCAAATGGAAAAACTAAGTAAACAAAATCCCCTTAATAGGAACCTCCCCAGGTATTGCTGTATTGTGGTGCAGAGCACATCTTTCTCCACCTTATGCTCTTCCACTCTCTCTCCCCCTTCATGACCACTCCATTGGTCCTTACCACAATAAATTGATGGTTTTTTGGCTGGCTGTGTTCCCTGGGGGATGTCCTGGTCTCTTGCTGGGACCTGGTTGGGAGCAAGGTCAGAAAGCCTCCAGGAGTATTGAGTATAGGGATGCACCTACAAAGATTAATTTGAATATATACATTGTGGAGAGGGATTATTTTAGCTGTTGTAATGAGGCTATCTCAAAGATAGATCGAGTTTCTTGGAGTAGGAGGAACCCATAGGACCTGAGGAACTTGCCATGTATTGACAGCCTGCAGACATGATAAACAAGCTGATGTTGGAGGAATCAATTGATTTTAATTTGGGAGCAAGAGAGGGGAAATGACTGAATTATCTCCTCTTACAGGGATGGTCCCAGCAGCACCACAGTATTGGATTTGTTGTTAACTTTTACAGCTATTTTTTTATTGTCTGTATTTTGGGGAAATATATTGAGGATTCTAATGGCTGCACCTCAGAAGGGAAGCATATGGGAATAATAAAAATAATAGCTCTTTTCAACTATAGATATCAAAGTATTTCATGAGGTTAGTTTTCCTTGCCTTACAGACAAGTTACTTGCCAATGTAATCCCTTGCAATCCCAATGCAATCCCTTGCAGCCCTTTGTAGAAGGATGGGGAGATGATGCGGGCGAGCAGTGCCGTGGCATTGTTGCCTTGGGACCTGGGAGAAGGACGAGGCAGTCAAAAGCGGATGAAATCCCACCCCGTCTGTGAAGAGCAAATCCAAACATCTGCTCCTTCCTCTCTTTTTCTGTCCCCTCCAGGCAAATTACAGGAGCCTCTGCCACAGCAAAAGGCTTTTAATCAAAGCTAATTACCCACTTCAAATGTTTTTTCTCAGGGTCAGTCCTGGTGACGGTGTCCCCATGATGGCACACATCTTTGCCTGTGCCTCCCCTGAGCAGAGGAGGAAAGTGGGCCATGGACTTTGATGGCAGCCCTGTCCTACCCCACGGAGCAGGTCTCCATGGAGAAACAGCAGGAGAGAGCTGATGGGTTGCTCAGTGAGACGGTGACATCCATTAGTTCGGCTTGGAGGGTTTAGCGATGCTGGCTGACTTAATTGGATTTTGGTGTGACACAAATCTGTCCAGTCTGGAGCAGGGGAGAAAATTAAAGAAACTCAGTGGCTTTCTGCCTTCTGTTTCCTTGAGAGCACTTGGCAGAGCGCAACTCCTGCCGTGGACGTGATGCGGAGGGGATTTTGTGCTGCTGGTAATGATGATCAAGCTGGGGCCAAGTGGGACAGATGAAGCATCCCACAGTAATGTTTCTGGCTTGTAAACTGAACCAGTGGCTCCAGGGGCTTGTCAGGAATGTACTCAATATAAGGCTAATGCTGGTTTGGATTACCAATCCCCTGTGTAGGGGTCTGGTTGGTTGAACTCCTTGGGGAAAGGCAGGTAGACATGAGGCCCAAATTCTGCTGTGTCTTGAATGCATTTTGACCTCTGTGTCCTTTTTACATGTGCTGCTTGAAGTGCACAAGTTGTACTATTAAAGCAACCATATTGGATCAGAAGCCCATTCAGCTGTGTCTCCAGCAATGGTCACACACAGATGCCAAAGGAAGGGCAAGTCCATCCATGCCAAGTTGCCTGGCTCCATCCCTGGCCATGCTGCAGGTCTGCTGTGTTGCCTGGGCAGGTTTCCACACCACACTTTTCCTTTCCCACTCCCATCTCCCTTACAGGACACAGGGCTTCTTGACTTAACTGGAAAATGACCCACGTGCTGCAGATCCCAGGTCCAGACCCAGCTTTATGGGATTTCAGTGTGGAAATCAGTGGAAGCCAGTGGGATTCCTCAGTCTGAGGTGTGCTGGAGAAGACACCCACTGATGTCACTGGGTTTAGGACATGCCCTTGATTTTGCAGATCCTGGAAGCACCAAACATGCACTAGAAGTGCAGAAAAGCTGCTTGAGCTGGGGCTGACCGTTAGTGGCCTTTCAGCTCCCTCTGCAGATATAATTAACACAATGTTTCCATACTCAGATCAACTCACTGTGTCTGGGACCTCCTTTCGCCCCCAGTAAAGACAGATTAAGTTTGTAACTGCCTCTGACAAATCAGCTCAGCGGAGGCTGAGGGACAGGAGACTCCGCTGCTCTCCATGCTCCTGGATGGACCAGAAGCACAGGCTGTTGCCAGCTCTGCTCGGTGCACGGTTGCCTCTTGCCATGCTTTTGGCACCCTAAGGTGCCAGTCGGCAGAAGATGGGTTGTTTCTCCTGCCTAAGTAGCCGGACCCAGGGAGGCAGGGAGCAGGCAGGTGGTGCAGGCAGCGCCTGTTGTCTGCCTGATGCCTTGCATCAGCTGTGCTTTTGGAAGTCTTCTGCAGCCCTGCCCTCGAAGGGCTGCTTGGATGCTTGTGCTGAGATCTGATCTCTGCTGTTAGTGCCAGAATTCAGCAGCAGCCCTAAAATCCCCACTCCTTGCCTGGTCTGCAGCAGTGCCCTCCCTGGGACGTGTCCTGAGGTAGCAGTCCTGCAGTCACTCAAGCAAGCCGTAGCAGAAGCTGTTACCATTGCCTTCGGCAATGGGGTCTTGTCCCTTGCTCTAGATGGGGATAGTTGTTGTGGGCTGGAATCAGCATGACATGATACTTTGGGTCAGAGCTGGGGCTCTTTGCAAGGAGGCCAACTCATGACGGTAGGTGTTCACAGTGGGTTTGAGGTATGCCCGTCCTGCAGAGAACTGGGCTGAGAACTCCACAGTTCATTACATGGTGATGCCTGAGCCTCCTTCAGTCCTGCTGCTGGTTCAACTCCTTATGCAATGGCAGCATTTTACATTTTCTTTCCAAGGAGAGCAAATGGCTATACAAGTTATGAAGCAGTGGGATATAGAGCCCTTTGCCTTCCACAGGAGACATCCTACTTGTCAACAGCCTTCCCCTTCTGCCTCATGGTCTTCTTGACCTAACATAACCTAAAATGATCCATACTAAGTCAGACAAATGCATGTATCCTGCAGTGGATCCCTAGGGAGCAGTGAACAGGACAGAGGTATTCAGGGACCCCTCTTTTAGCAATGCCTGGTAGTGTGTTCTGCTCTGAGAGGGAGGGAGAGAAACACTGGAAATACATACATTGCAGTGAGTGAAATCAGCTGCTCCAAACGGTGTCCAGCTCTAGCCATCATGTCCAAGAAAATTCAAACAAAGACTGAGAATCTGGAGAGAGCAGATGAGTGATTCGGGGAAACCTCTTCTGTAAAAGATTAAGCAACTGAAAGAACAAATGGTGAAAGCATACAAAAAAGATGAATTATCCAAAGATGGGGAAGTTCTGTTCCTCTGATTGTGGGTACATGCACAAGTACCTTTAGCCATGAAGTTATTGAGCAGTAATTTCAGAGCTCCTCCAAGGCACTATTTACCCCATGGCAAGGACTCCGGCCGAGGAACTCATCAGCACCCGATGTGACACAGGCAGAGGGAGTTCAGCTTGATAAAACTAATTGCATAGTCCGGGTTCATTTCAGGAGCAAACCCAGACTTTCTAAGAAGCAGTTTTGTGCTTTATAATGAAACCTTTCAAGTCCATTTGACTTCTCACTGTCTAGGTAGTTGTGGCCTTGTGGAATTTGAAAGGTGTTGAAGATGTGGGTTCATTGCAATTTACCTTGATGCATGTTTTACAACAAATTCAGCAGAAATACTTCCAGATTTTCTTCCTTTTAATCTCCTTTTTCTCTCTCCCTGTCTCAACTTTCTGGTGAGAGTTGTCATCTCCATCTTGATAACATGATCTCTACTGTTTCAATAATGCAGAAAGGGGGAAAAAAGTGCTTTCATTGATATTATTTCTTATGCGTCCTGCACTGAGGTTAAGCTTTGGCTGGAAAACCCTATCCTTCTCCCTAAATGTACTGTTCATACCTTCTCTGGGATTCACAAGGGAGAACTTGCAGCAGGAGAGGGAAATTGCACAGTAATATCGAGACTGTTATGAGTTTGATAACCCTGTGCTGATAGATGACATTAAGTACGAGTAATATGTGTGAGTTTGATATGAAGTCAAATATAGAGAAACAAATTTTTCAGTTTCCCACCCAAAGCCTTTAGCTCATGATGAGCTGGTAAGATGATTTTTAAAGCACTTCTGTTGCTCCCACTAAGGTGGAGATGCTCTGATTGTGTGATGTCATACGTGACACACAGCTGCCTGGAAAACTGGGATAAGTTTTGGCTTAAACTTAACATGCTTTTAATGATGATCCAGACGAAGGCACAGCCTGTGAGCATGTCACTGGACTGGGTCTTTTGCAGCTGGGTCTGGGCTGTCACAGGTGCAATATCCCATGAGTCAAATGAGGCAACGCTTGGGAAGGAAAGACAAGCAGACAAAAGCCACAAGACCTGAGGTTTTTACCTCCTGTTGGATTCTCCATCCTCCGCGGGTCCTGCTTTGAGGATTATTGGTCCCTTTGGGTGCTGAGACCCGCCTTATTTCAGGATTGAGGCATCCCTGCTCTTCTTGTCTGTTTTCTTTTTTTCCTATAACTTACATCAGAGCAAAGCACAGTGATGCTCCTCAAGGAAGAGTTCTCCTGACTCTCATCTTGTATTTTGCTACACAGGTTTTCTATGTAGGCTTTGGCAGGCAGAGGGAGGTGTGCCCTGGCTGCCATTGCCTCTGGCTTTTCTTTGGGCCAGTTGTTCTCTGGGGACAGACTGGATCTCTCTTAAGAATGGGATGAGACCCAGAGAAAGGGGAGAAGCAGCTAGAGCTTGCTCAAATCTGTCTCCAGCAGAGATAAAGAGTTGAGAAGGAGAGAAAGGAGGAGTCTGTTCTACCTGAGATGTTTCTCCAAATGTGCCTGGTTTCACAGATAAATCTATTTTAAAATGTTGTCAAGCATCATTCGGGGTAAGGTGAAAGGTCGCAGGTTTGCACCAGAAGTGTGTTTCTCCTCTCCGTCCTCTGCTAGCTCCTGAATCCTTTCTGAGGACTAAGTAAAGGAGTGTTTGGGGCACAGATTTAGCTGCAGTCTAGCAGATGGCATGGAGACGGTGTTTGCTAAAATGGTTGGATGCAACAGCTTAGCTGGAGGATTACGGGGAGGGTTTCCTTCCCCCCTCTTGAAAGCTGTCACTGTATAACTACTTTGGTCATGAGGATGCGCTGCGGGAAGGGTGGCCTGTCCTTGGTGATGGTGGACAAGATCCACTGTATCCCTAAGCCCCAACCAAGTGGCTCTTCCTGCCCTGCCAGGACATGGCTGCACCTTCACAAATTTTTGCTCTTCTTCTCTTTTTACTACTTCCAGTTTTGGAAATGACACAATTGTTCAGTGAACAACTCCAAACTTTAGGGAAACTGCTTCTCTCCCAGATTCATTCCTTTGCAGGATTTATTATTTGTGAAAGGCAAAAAAAAAGAGACAACTCAGTGCCATAGGAAGTTTCCTCATCTTTTCCCTGGTGAGGACCATATGAAGTCTCTCCAGAGCTGTTCTCCAGGCACTTTTAAGCTTGATTTCATTTTTTATTACTTGCTTTTTGTGCTGCTTATTTGAGCTGTTGTGGTTGCACTACCTTTGAGGTATAGGAGGTGTGCTGGGTAAATGTCTCTTGCCCTTGGATTGGGGTTGAGGGCAGTCTGCATTGTCCCATGTTGACAGACAGCTTATTTTTCAGCCTGTCTTCCCCTGAGAAAGCTTGTTTCCCTCCCAGAAAAGCTCTGCCTTTACCAGTGGTTCCAAGGAGTTCATCTGTCAGCCACATTCATCATCCCAGATGTTAGCTGGTCTTTTAGGCATTTGCAACCTGGATTGCTTGGGAGGTAAGTGTGGGGAACTTGAGCCTGTTTTGACGTGCTGCAAGGAGTGTTAAGGTCAGCTTTTCCACCTCCCAGCATCTCAGCAGTGTACTAAGGAGTCTTCTTTTCTGGTACCATGGGTTATTGCTATTCCACAGTACCATGGGTTATTGCTATTCCACAGTTTGCTAATCCTAATACAACCCAGGTAGCACAGCTCCAGCTTTCATCCTTGCTGCCATCATCCCTGTCAGAGGAATGCTAAGGTTTTGTATAAAATTAATTTCTATCAAGGTGATGATGCCACTGGTTTATCTAGCTTCAGCAAAACAGTCTGAAGAAACTGTACATGCACTGAAACCTGTCACTGCCGTGGCCCCCAGTTTACCATTGCAGCAAGTTTTTCTTGTTCATGGGGTGCTTTGGAAAGGGCCAGCCTGTCTGTCAGCAAAGGTTCTGCCAGATGGGGGAATTAGCTGTTGTCTTACCTGGAGCATCTTTCTAGAACATTGCACAGAAGGCAGAAGTGCTTCATTTCAGGTACTTTCTCCTGATTCTCAGCCAGCTGAAATACAACTACGGCTGTTTTATTACTATCACCTACAAGTGTGATCATAACAGCAAGGAAAATACATCTGTCTGTTGTTCACTGGGAAAATTACTGCTCCTAAATGAGCTATCAGCAAAGGCTGCAGCTGTGCTCAGAGACAGGCTGGTTGCATGAAAGCACAAACTGTAGTAGTAGGTTAACATGGTCAAAAGCTGATGCTCTGCCACAGACTCTCCTGATGACCTCAGATAAGTCCTTTGGCCACTACCTGGTTCAGTTCTTGGTTGGCACCTGAGGGTTAAGGCACAGCTCTGGCCACAGGGCTTGTGAATCAGCTAAAGAGCTTAGACTCTCAGCTCCCTTCCACCAGGTACCAGACACCTAATTACATCCATAAATTTGAGCTGTAAATTCCTGGAGCACTTCTGTAAATAGTTTACATTTTTGCTGAGTTATCAAGTATACGGACCCTGTTTTAATACAGATGGGCTTGATGGCTAGTTATCATCCCATGGATGTAATGCCCTGTGCCCAGCTAAGCATTTTCACTAATGTTGGTGAATTTGTATGAATTAGTTTTCTGATGAATTGAGTTACTTCATTATGGTGAAAAATTTGAAGGACAAAAAGGGGGGTTGCCAAAGAAGAGCCAGTCTGCTGAGTCCAGTGCTCTTCTTCCCCTCTGCAGTACCATCATCCCTCTGCCCCTGGTGCACTGGGATGAGAAAAGAGGGATTTCAAAGTGGTGGCAATGCTGCTGCTCTTACCTTTGGCAGGATTTGAAAGCATGGGGGAGACCCCTCAGAGACTGCAATTCACTTACCTTTGTCATTCAGCCGTAAGTGCTTTGCAGGCAGCACTGTGGGGGTCACAAGCACCCCTTGCTGTTGCAGGCAGATGCAGGCAGGATCTCAGCAGTCTCCTCAAGGCCATTTCACCAGCAGCTCCTGTATGAAAGAGGAAAGGGCAGACCAAGAGCATATTATGTGGCTTTTCTCCAGGAGACCCCAAGAACATGAGGTTTAAACTGAAATATCACACAATTTCCCATGTGAGCATCACAAACAAGGTTTTCCCTTCCTTCCTGAGCCAACCAGGCCTTTTCCTGCAGAGACAAGGGACAGATGCTCATGAATATTACTGGACATAAGGAAGATGATAGCAGTGACTGTGTTATTTTCTCCCACCAAGAAGCAGTTGGTTTCAGAGATGCCTCTGGCAGCTGGATGTATTGCTGCTTCAGAGGCTCTGCTGCTGAAATCTCTGCTTTGTATCTCAATAAAGGATCTCTCTGCCTCTTCTGCTTCCATAAAGCACAACCTATATTTAGAGTGTTTAGAGTTGCGTATTTAAGTAGCAGGCTTAATTAAATTCTCCTGGTGAAGGAATCAGCCCCTATTGCCTCTTCGTGATCCTAACCACAGACTGCTCTGCTGTAAATACAGCCTGTCCAGACCAAATCCAAATGGGCACCTTCTGCTCTGTCCTTGGAGCAAAGGCATTTGGACCCAAATGGAGGATCCCAGATCAGTGGGACTGCTGGGCTTAACCCATAGATGCTGTTCAGGAGGAGAGTAAGAATAAAGCTCTCTTCTTGCCTTGAAGACTGGACAGAGAGAGTCTTTTTCTGGGTGTTTTTTAGCAGCACTGGAGTTTAGGAGCAGGGAGGCAAATCTCTGCGCTCTTCTGCAGGATGGTTCCCAGAAGATATCATTATACATTTGTTTATTGAATTAAAAAAGAATGTAATCCTCTCCTAGGCCTTCTGCCATTTCTGTATGAGGGCATGCACAAATAATGGAAACACATCTTCTTCAGTTATTTATCTGAAGAGAAATGCTTAATGCGTTACGATATATTCCACTTGAACTGGAGTCCAGTATCCTGCATTCAGTACATTAAGCTGTAACTCGATTACGCCAGATGCTGGAGTCCTAATGAAGATCAGGGCCTGCTGAGGCTGCAGGGTTCAGCAAGAGAAAATGGTCTTTGTTCCCGAGATCTCAGTTTGAGTCTGTCCCTCTTTTCTAGGTGCTAAGATATTAAGGCCTGTTGCAGTACAACAAGGGCTAATGGTTTTAAACTAAAAGAGGGTATATTTAGACTAGATATAAGGAAGAAATTTTTTACAATGAGGGTAGTGAAACACTGGAACAAGTTGCCCAGAGAGGTGGTAGATGCCCTGGAAACATTCAAGGTCAGGTTGGATGTGGCTTTGAGCAACCTGATCTAGTTGAAGATGTCCCTGCTTATGGTAGGGGGATTGGACTAGATGACCTTTGAATGTCCCTTCCAGCCCAAACCATTCTATGATTCTATGATTCTATGATTCTATAATTCTATGTAGAAGAAAGGGCATTTCTCTGCTATGCAACATCACATAAAATCCAGTAATTGATGGGAAGGAAGAGTGAGGGAAAAACTGTAGCATCACTCTCATGAGACAGGGCAATGAGGCATCCAAAATGCTTCACATTGGCCAAAATCAGCCTGTGCAAAGGAGCCCAGGTCCATCTGTACCACATGTCCAAAGGTGACTTACCCACGGTCATGCAGGAGATCTGCAGGAGAGTGAGAGGCTTGGGGTCTCAAGAGCTCTTGACACACAAATCCTCTTTCTCAGCTGTGCTGGGGAGCAATCTCCAGACCTACCTTAAGGGCAAGGAGCCCATCTGGTTCCCAGCTCTGTGTGCCAGCACTGACCGATGTAGTGTAGGGAAAAATGTAATGTGTAGAGGAGGAGGAAACTGGAGAAGATCCTGATAGATGTAAAAGCTGATCTTTGCTCTGACAGCATGACCCAGCCTGTTCCTCTCCTCCCTAGGAATTTGGATTTGAATGCACAGAAAGCATGTGCACATCAGCTATTTTTGTAGCAAAGAGCCAGCAGCCAGTGCTCTTTGCCACCTGCCAGAGATCAGACCCAAGAGCAAGCGTTGCACCACGTCAACGTCGAAAGGACCTCGGTGCCCCTTTCTGGATAGGAAACAGCCTGAGCGTCAGCTGCGTGGGTACTTGCAATTCTCCACCGACCAAAGCGGGAGGGGGAGCTTGTTAATCCGCTGCTGGTGAAATGCTGTCGTACAGCTCAGCTGGAGAGAGCAGGGGTTATCCTCTCCTGTGCTGTTTGCTCTCCTCCGCAGCTCCCCAGGCAGGACTTGCCAGGCTGATTGAAACACACAGCTCAGACCTAGGACTGGCTGAAATATCCATGTTGTGCTCCATCCCAAGCACTTTGTGAAAACGATGGTGCAAGGATGCCATCATTTATAAGGATGCTACTGTTCCTGTTCTTCAGGCCAGTATTTCAGGCAGGATGCTCTGTCTCCCAGAGCTAATATTGTACAGGGCTAAATGCAGCACCCGCGCTCTGCCAAAGCCCCAGAGAGATGGTCTTTTTCGGTGCCTGCTGTCGCTGCTCATGTTATTGCTGTAGTTGTAGAAATAATATGCTTTATTGATGACTTTTTATTTCCTGTCGGAACGGCATAAATATGTATACAGACATTGTGAGTGTATTTATACAAGTGAAAATTATTGCTAAGCCCCAGCCCAAGGAGGACATTAAAATGAAGCTGGATTTGATTTTAAATAAAGACATAGAAGGATGACATTCAGTTTCTCTAGGATCTGCTTCTATTTGCATTTTTAAAGTGTTTCTTACATCCAAATGCATCAGCATGGGACAAACACAGGGACCAAATCTAAATTCTTGAGTGGTGACAAACTGCTGTGCTCTCAGACTGGGAAACTGTCCCCTAAACATGGTGCAGAAGGCTCTTGTTTGGCCCCTGTAAGCACTGTGCTGGAGGGGGGACACCGGGTTGTCCTTAGAGCAGGTCGTGTCCCTCCTTTTTGGCTGTCAGACTCCCGAACAAGGTTGCCTCTTTTCTGGCCAGTGGGGTAGGTATATTGGATGCTCCTAGAAATGGAGCTGTCAGAGAGGGTGTCCCTGGTATTTACAAGGATGCTCCCCGAGGATCTGGTTGCTGGACCCTCCCTGCCTGCACCCTACACATGCCCCTGCTCTGTGTTTTGATGTCAGCATGGTTTGACTGGCAAAATGATCCCTCTTGTTCTGCAGAAAGGAGGCCACTGTGCCTTCACAGTGTAATAATGTAAGCCTGTCTGCTTACAGCAAAGAGGGCAGCAAGGATCATCTTGAAAAACTACCCACGGTCTTATGAGCCAGCTCGAGTCATATCCTCCCTTAATGCATCAAATGCAACACATTTACACAGCATAACTGAAGTGTGAGTGTGGTTATGATACTAGTTAGTAGGGGAACGCAGGGTATGCTGGGGTGGACTTGTAGTCTTGCAAGACACTTGGTCTAGAAGATGAGGAGGATACAGAAATGAATGGCTGGAAGTGGCTTCAGGGTACCATTGAGACCAGCCCACTCTGCTGTCCTGTGGGAGGATGTCAGTCTGGCTGTCCCTCATACCTGCAGACTTCCCTATCCTCTCAGTGAGCCTTGTTCAGACCTAACTATCCTTATTTTAGAAATGTCCTCTAATGCTCAACCTACCTTGTCATTGTTGGGGATGTTCCAGTTGCGTCTTTCCCTACTCCCACGGGACAGTTGGAGTAAAATGATCACCTGCTTTTTCACTAGGGTTGGCAAGAGGGACCCCAATGCAGGCTATAGCTATGTCCCTGGCTAATAAACATTTAGAGAAAAGAGAGATAGAGCCCACGTGTGTCCCTTCTCTGCTATGCTGCTGCCTGGTGTTTACCCTGTCTTGTCTCTGCGTGTTTGGTTTCTTTCTGCTTTATGCAACTCTCTTATTTATTGTTTTAATTTCACCTTTTACTTATTTCAGACTATTTTGCTAACATCCTTTTTATTCTGAATTCTAACCGTGTACTTCCCAATCTTAGCTCCCCTTTTTGGATCACACACAATAATTTTAAAGTGTATTATCTTTGCCATCATTGTGGTTTTCAAGATAAGTGTTTGGACTTGGACCAGTTTCCTATGGGACTTCTGATGAGAAATCCTCCCTGTTTCGACAACCAAATGTGAATAAACACTCTCTGAGTACAATTTTCCCACCAATTTTGCATCTGCCTCACAGGGCTTTCCCCTAAACTATATTTATTTAGGATGTCATGTGAGACCATGTCAAAAGCAGCTTTGACTTTGCTAAAGTCAAGAGATATCACATCTGAAGACCCCCCCTGCTTTATTCACAAGGCCAGTTACTCAGAGAAAGAAATTAGATTGGTTTGACAAGATTTGTTCTTAACAAATTCGCTTTGGCTGTTTTTTATCATTTTATTATCCTCCAGGTGCTTAGAAATTGCTTAGTGATTTGTTTGAGGGTCTTTTGGGATATGGAAATCAGTCTGTTTGTGTTTCCAGGCTCTGGGTCTGTCAAACACAGACGTTATATTTGCCTTCTCCAGTCCTCCAACACATCCCTGCTGGCCTGGACACTGTGAGTCCTCATGGTGGCAAGGCTGAGTTCCACCAGACTCTGCTAAGTTGAGTGCATGGAACTCATTGCAGCAGTGTAACCTTTCTCCCCTCCTTCTGGCCGATGTTTGTCTCCCTTGTTTGTATTAGTTATGAAAATGTTTTATCTTTCTCGTTAGGAATGAAGAAAATAAAGAAAGGTATTTCAACCTCCACTCTCTCCTTTAGCAATAAACCTTTGTTTTCCTCTGTCTTCTCATCCTTCTAAGATGGGCTGAACTTCAGCCATAACTTAACCTTTGCTCATTGCCCTGGCTTATGAGTGAAAAAAAAAAAAGGCCATTCCTGTATTGAAGGATTTGTCTGCTAGGTGGAGACGCCAGCTGGTTGTGTGGCAGGAGGGACAGCAGCAGCACAATGTTAAGGATTTGCTCCAGCAGGTTCCTCCACCTCCTCCTTTTCAGTAGCAACAATCATGATGTTACTCAGTCCCTTGAGAGCTTATCTTCTCGGAAAATTTTGGAGATTTCAGGTCTTACATCACCAATGCACCTCTCAAGATTTAAATCTGAGTTCAAACTTGCAGCTGCGGAATAAACCTCAGGGCACGTTTACTCTCTGCAGGGGAGTAGGATGTGCAAAGCCTCAACTAGCCCAGCCTGATGTGTCCGTGGGCACAGCACAGCCCTGGGCCAATTTGACAGCAGCACCCCTGGTCCTTGCAGTGCTGGGCCCCAGCTGACACACAGCCCCTCTGAGGGGTTAATGAGCTTGAAATCTGCACCATGTTAATGCTTCATACCCTTGCTGCTGTTGCATCTCCTGGTCTTGGCTGCATCCCTTTAGCTTCTCAGTGCTTCAGTCGTGTGTGTGTGAATTATGCTGTTACTGTGTCTGCTTCACAGGGGCATTGAGGAGGCTGGATGCGTTGGGATCCCTGGATGAAAGAACCCTTAGAAATGCAAAGGAGGAATATTCCCCATTAGCAAATGCAGTGTGGAAAAGACAACACAGCAGGAAAAGGCTGGAATGAAAAAGACAGCACTGATGAGAGCCATAGCAGAAACACCCATCACAGAGCAGATAATGCAGGTGGATATGGCAAGGATAAAGCTGAAATGGGCACTGCCTGTTACAAGTCATAATTGCAGCAAAGCCATAACACATCAGCTCTGTACCAGAAAGAAAATAATTGAATACATTTCATACAAACAAAATGAAAAGTGTCTAGGAGAACTCAGCCCACCCTGAGCTCCGGCTGCCACAGCCCAGGTGCCTGCAGTTTTATCGGTGCAGTGGCAGGTGACGTGTCCTATTTGTTTCCTGATGGGCCCCAGGTTTGCAGCAGTTGCTGACTCCTATAGCCAGGTGGTGATTGATCTCAGATTCTTACCTGCAACTATTGAGGTGTGACAGTCCGGTGTTTGGGGTGATGGGATGGAAAACTGGGGAATGGAGATTAGTTCACAGCTAAATTGGCCATTTCCTTGGCTCTGGAAAAGTCTGTCCTGTCCCTTGGTTTCTCCAGATGAGATATCTAGTAAAGTTAACCAGCTCACAAGGGCATTGGGACTGACTCCAGCGGTGGCTGTGAGATGGTCTGATAGTCACTGGCAGAGGTCCTCTCTGACCTGCACAGGAAAGCATTGTGCTTTCTCTCCTGATGGAGAGGCAAAAGGGCTGAATCCTTCAGGTCAGTCAGGACTCTGATCTCTGTTCAGTAAATCCTATTGGTATGCTCTGGGTGTCAGGTGCTGCTGAATTTTGCTGGATCAGCAGAAAAGGGACCAGCACTTCACAGGATTAGACCCTTTGCGCACTCAGCAAAGTCATACAGGTTGGCCATGACAAAACAAGGACATGAGTCCCAATCTGCCAAAACCATTTCTGTGCCTTAAGATGCTCTTTGCTGCTCTGTAAAGATTTCTTAAAATCTGAATCTTTGATGACAGCATTCGATTCAGCTTTTCTTTGCAACTCATCCAACACTGTAAAATGGCCTTTATCACACTTGGATATCTCTTGTTAATAAAGTGCCAGGAAATCATTAAGTACAAGGACTGAATGGGATCAGGATGACAAGGAGAAACTCCACCACAAGAGGAAGTCAAGAGGCTAAGCCTTGGCAGCACAGCTGGCAGCAGTGCTGCTGACAGTAAGCATCGCCTCCAGAGAGACAGGGCATCACTCGGAGTGACTCTTCAAGAGGGTTAGCTGTTGAAAGCAAGCTGAAGGCTGGATTTGTGCTCTATGTCTTGGGGATTCATAGGGAAATGCTCCCACAGCTTTGGCCTTCTGTAAATGTTTTCTAGGTGTGAGTGGTTTGAAAGAGAAGGCTGGGCAGTGAGCAGTGGGACTAGTGTTGCGCTGCACATCTGTAGCATGCGTTCTGTTCCCAGGAGTGGATAGTTACACAGCTCCTTGTAAAATTAATGCGTGTCTTTTAAAGAGCAAAACTAAAAAAGACTAATCCTGAATCAACAGTGGTGACAGCCGCTTTCCAGCTCCATGCACAGACTGTCTTGCTGGAGCCATTTCCAAATGCATCCCCTCTGTGCCCCCCACCCCAGGTTTTCCCCTGCAGAACCTCCATGGCTCTCCAGAGCCTGCTTAACACCACTCAGTTCATCCACTTCACAAAACAGCTGCCAGCTCATGTGTACCACTCCTCAGAGGAGAGTGAGGAAATTCAGGACAAGATATCTATTCTGACCACTGTTTTCAGGCTTTTGGCAGCTGCACGATGCTTCTGTTGTCCAGTTGTCCAAAAGACCTTCACAATAAATATCATAGAAACCATTTTAGCTACAGGCATCATTAGGAAGTTCGTTGCTTGCACACAATGACTGCTATCTGATTTCAGAGATACTGCAGTGTTATATTAAGTTTGAAATGGAGAACAATTTTGTGGTAATTTGTGACTTCAAAGAGGAATAGGTTTTGCTCTAAAGGATGAGACTCAAGCTGCTCGAGAGCAGTTAAGGAACTGCCAGCCCTGGAATTTTTTAAGACCTGGTTAAGCGGCCCTTCAGATCTGTGATTTATATCTTGTCTGAGCTGCTTTTTCAAGAATATGAACAAAAAGTCTAAAGCAAGTTTGCTACCTAAATTTCTCAGACTAGAAACCCCCAGACAATTTCATAACTAGCTGGCCACAAGCAGCACCATATTCCACATTAAAATTCTCAAAAGCAATGAAAAACTCTAGGTGTCTGAGGTTTGGGGCATTCAGCATTTCCTAGGAATTTTAATCCTTCCAGGTAGGGCTGTGTTAATCTGAAGTTCTTCCACTCCACTTGGGAGACTCCTGGGAGTTACCCCATCCCATCCATGCTGTTAGTGGCTTTACAGCATCATGCCAAGGCAGAGGATAAACCAGGTCAACAGATCTGAGTTAACAAATTAACACAGATCTGGTGAAAGAGCTTGAAAGAGGAATCAGAAAAGGCTGTGAGGAATAAAAGAGAAAAACCTCCAAAACAAATCAACAACCTCTAAGCTGAGTAAGTCGCTTCTCATACCACATGACCAATTTATCTCCTAATAGCTCCACAAACCTTAGGAATGGACTGAAATCAGAGCCAAGCACTCTGGTGTGGGAGCATGCTGTGCTGCTTAATGAATTCCTATTGTTCTTTACCTGCTTTGTTCCTCGGCCACTGTGCTGGCATGTTGCTGGTGGTTGAAGACAGGCTGCTGTATTAAACTTGCTAGAAGGTGCAGATGCACCTACAGTGGCTGCAAATAGTTTATAAATCACTCCAGAGAGGGGTAGCAGTAAGGGACAGTTGTCTGTCTTCCATCTGCCTTACCGAGCTTCATCTACACTGGCAAATGGGACAGGGACAGGGACAGGGCATCTCTTGAGCATGACCTGTCAACAAGTAGACTTTACAATTGTCAACGCGCTCCCTGGCATAATACTGGCCTGTGCCAACAAGTGCTGTCCCAGGTGACGCTTGAGTACAACTTGAGAATAGCTCAGGACAGGAGCCTTATCTTCTGAAACAGGGACATCTATTTCCTGACAACCCAGATGCTTGCTGAGAACACTACTGGGGCCATTTTAGCAGCTCAGCAGCGTAGACAGCCCTGTTTGAGGGCACAGGCCCATACCTAAGCATTGCCCAATTTGCTAGTCTAAATGTACTCATAGGCTACTTATGATTACCTATGCTGAAAAAATTGTAAAGAAGACTCCATCTCTGCCACTGCCTCTGCAAAGAGCCCTTTGATGGTGCTACATATCCAGCACAGCTTCTGTGAAATCTATTTCTGGGTCCAAATCCGGGATTAGCAAAACTAATGGGAGTGTGTCACTACACTATAGTAGCCTTTACATTGGGCGGTTGGCCCTATATGAATGGGAGAGGCTTTCTCCGGTTGCCTAAGGCAAAGCAGTGGCAGCTGTAGCAGTGCGGAGTGCTGCAGTACCATGAGTTCCTGGCTGGTTTGAAGTCCCCAGTGGCCTTGATGTAGTGGGAACGTCTTGCTCAGCCTTCGTCCACAGTCTCTGCTCTCCCCATGGAGCTGGCTTTCATGATGTGATTTGCAGTCCGTGAGATGCTTAGGTAGAAAGCCCTTCAGATCTGTCTCCTGAAGATCACTCAGCAGCAAACGGACAGCAGCCTCTGCCTCTCTGAAAGTGGATCTGAGCTCCTGTCTGCAGCAGGACTTGTATATTCTGTATTTTATTCCATGCCCAGCATCTGAAAACCATCAGCATCCCTGTGAGCCTTCCCTTGCCCACACCCTGCCAGCCCTGCTTCTGAACCAAGTGCCACAGTGGTGGTGCAGGCATAAGAGCCATCCCCAGAGGATATTGGTTCTTCCTTCTCTGTTGAATGAAGGTAAAATATATTCTCTGTTGCTGTGTTGTGAGGAGCATAGGAAGGATTCTGCCTGTCTGGATGCTCTAATTAATCAGATTTGGTTCAGTTCCCTCGTCTTGGCTCCGAGCTGCGCATTAGTTCACGATCAAGCGCTGCACCAGAGAAGGCTGATGTTTTCCCTTCCCTCCTGCCAGGCAGGGGAAAGCAATGCAAGAGGTTCTGGAAAGCCACTGCTGAGTGATCTTGTTCTTAATTGCGCTCCACGGGCTGGATTTGCAAAAGCAGGATGACACATCGGGTTGTTCCTGCTTGTTTTTCTGCTGAGTTGATTTAGAAGTAGGGGCTCCCAACTTTGTACTGAAGACACATCATTTATTGTACTTGCTGCTGTGGCCGGTGAGAGTTTCAGGCACAGGAGAGGAAGGCAATACTAGAAAACCAAACCCAGACAGAGAGTGGCTTTTATTCACCCAGTGAGCAAATAGGAAAGGCAGGAACTGGGAGTCACACGCTGTGTATGTGTGTAAGACCTACAGCTGCCTGGCTGCAGAGATCACAGTGTCTCGTGTCACTACAAAGCTCAGCCTCTTGGTATTGTGCACCCCAAAAAGGACAAAGGGCTTTTTTGCTTCCCAGAGGCTCAACAGCAGCAAGTAAAAACGTGCCAGCCTGCAATACAAGCAGACAAAATTCAGGATTTCCATTTATTAACAGAAACAAATATTAAGGAGGAACATTGTGTGATCTTTAGGTGAAAATATGTATGTTGTCATCAGAAGGGAAAACTTGAAAGTTTTTACATGTTTTGTTTTGATTTAAGCACCTTGAGAGCCCCTGGCTGGGCTGAAAGCTGAAACAAGGAGCCGGAGCAGCCACATGCCTACTCCAGGCTTTTAACATCTCCCCTCTGCTGCCGTACAGGGTGGGTTACCACAGCTCTCCTGGGAGTGGGGAATTTGCTAGGCTGCGTGAAATGCAAGTGAATGCAAGTGTTGGTAATTCTATTTTTCTACCCTTTGCTTGCTATACCCCATTCCTGCAAGGAAAAGCAAGCCCTCCATTGCCTGCAGTGGGCAAGTGAGCAATCCTGCCCAGTGCTGAGCTGCAAATGATGGTGTGGGGCAGAGGAGGGGTGCATGCTTGTTTCAAAGGGGACTGGAAGTGTTTGGCACCTCCAGAGAGTCAGGTGGTGATCTGTCATGGGGGATAAAGAGAAATGAATGAGATCCATTGGTGTTTCTGGGGGACCAATGACTCCCGAGAGGCTGAGCCAGGGCAGGAATACAAATATCTCCTCTCTGTTTGCAAAAGGTTTTTGGACTATAATGAAGAGTAACCATGTGCCTGTCCATGAAGGTTGAACATCTGCACAGACTGATGCAACTCCCCATGCTGCCAAAGACCTAGTTATAAAGCATGTTTCTAGCTGCATTATCATTATTTATACATTTGCTGAAGAAACAGAGATGATCTCGCTTGCAAATGGCTTAAAGAATGTGTTTTATTTTAGAGGGCAGGGACATAAATAGCCCCCATTATGTTGAGATGCTGTAAGTAGGTCTGAGATAAGGCTTCCATGGAGCTGATTTTTCTGGAGAGTTTATGCAGAGATCAATTACGCTCCCGTTTTCTTAAAAAAACACAATAAATTGTGGCCTGGGGTGTGATTTGGCTCTGTTCCTGAAACTGTTTATATCCAAGGACACAAGAGGCTCCTAAGTATGTAATAGCTTGAAATCTAAGTATGCAGGTCCGCTCTCTTTAGTTGAGGAGGGTTACGTCTTAAGACTATGTTCAAAGACAAGGAAAAAATGTGGGGTTTAGGGGACCATGGCAATTTGCAGTGTGGCAGTCACACAGGGGACTTGCCCATGCTCGGTGCTGTACAAACACAGGGCAAAACCAGCATCTGTGTGTAGGGTTCGGCGTTCGGAAGATCTCGCGATGTCACGGAAAGTTAGAGGGTTAGTCGCAGCCTTATGATGTGTCTGTAATCCCACCTACCCTTGTTACTATAAAAGGAATTGACTGCGCAATAAAAGGCGGAAGTTGGCGCTCACACTGTGTGTGTTATCTGTCTCTTTCCCTGGTCTGGGGGGTGATCAGTGATCTAATCGTGGCACCTTGATATGCGGCGAACGCTACATCTGTGCCTCAGGACTTGCCGTATCCTGCTAAATCCAGTGCACTGATGGTACTGATGTATTTTCCTCTGGCTTCGCTGGTTGGTGTGTCCTGAAAAGTGCAAAATGCTTGGAAATTTGATGGCTTGAATGGTACTCCTGGGTCAGCCAGTGCAGGTACCCCTCTGTGCTGGGGTTTCTGTCTGTGTGGGATCTCTTGCTGCCTCTTGGCCAGTCTAGAAGAGTCAGTGAACTGAAATGGATTAAGACTATTGAGAAATTTGGGGTAAAAGTTTGTAAGAAGTTGAGAGGCTTTGCTGAGACGGATCAAAGATGCACCCACCCCAGTAACCTCAGTCCAGCATGGCCACAGGCAAGAGGTAGGGAGCATGCTGGGAACACAACAAATTCAGCCAGGAACCATCAAGTAAAGGCACAAACTGAGTGGAGCTTCCAGATGCTGCAGGATTAGTGGTATTTTCCTGTTCTCAGCCCTCAGCTGCAATAGCTGAAGGGGGGTCATTGTTGCATGGGAGCAAAGAGAAATTTCTTCTTGGGTCAGACAGGACTACCCAGTTATTAAATCCATCCCTGCTCCCAACCAGAGTATCCAGATATGAATAATGTCACCCAGCCCAGACAACCCCTCCCCACTCTTCACTCCTATGCTCAGAGAAACTTGAGATACAGCTCTGATTTTTTCAACTAAATCTCTTTTCTAAGAGTTCTCATAATCCCAAGATCACTGTGATGTTTAGCACTGGGCTGAAATGCTACAGAGCACAGTGCCCGATACAGGGCGTAAATACAAATGAATGCATGGAGAAGACAGAGCTTGGGGAAAGTTAGCAATTTCATTAAATTACCTTTAAAAGCTATGCTATTTGTCAGGTGTCAGGAGCATGCTAACAGTGGTGATGTGAACAGTAATGATGGCCTCATCCTGTGGTGGGAGCAGTGTTATTTTTAGCCTGATTAGTCCTACTTTATATTTTAACCTAGTTACCAGATGTAGATAAAAACAAAATGAACGCGATCTGGTCCCTGCAGCATGATGTCCTCGGGCTCAGGCACAGGCTGCTTTCAAGAGCAAATGAAATGTAATGAACAGTGTACAAGAGAGGACGTAAGAAGATTGGATTTGTTTTAATGGTTTTCTATAAATACCCTACCTTGCTGTTAAATGCAAGCAATTATTCTTGTGCTGGCCCCCAAATGCCCCAAATGGCCCCTTCCACCCAAGGTGAGAGGCGATATCTAGGGATTGGGAGATGCTGACATGTTCCATGGGAGCACTGGCATGTGTTTTTGTGCTGTTTGGGGCTGCTCCTGATAGGCTTTCGATTCGGGTGACTAATTGCACGATGACAGTTTGGAGCATGCATAACTTCAGGGACTTTGGTGGCTCCCCAGGGATTTCTGGGCTTTTTCATTTAGCTTCATACTTGTATCTCTTGACTGAAGGTTGTGTTGACGCCTCTTGCTAGAGCAGGTCAGAGGATGTCCAGCATGGTGATTGTGCCCTGGCAGCTTCCCGAAACATTATCTGGGAGCATTTGCCTTGCTCATATCAAGGGGAACACTGACGGCTGCTGTAACGGGGTCTAAAGACTGTAGCAGATGTGATCCGGCTGCCCTAACACCAACTAAAAAGCAAAATGCTCCTCAGAGCAAGAGAAAGAAAAGGCTGTATCCATCACTCTGCCACTCCTTATGCTATCAGACAGAGGCTGTCACGGCCGATAAACGTTTCCTCCCAGCACAGGGCCCTGACAGGACTGTTGAGTGATTTTTGCTGCATCCATTGAAGTGGGCTGTGCTGAGCAAAGCCCATCTCATGCCTGCATCCGAGACCCCTGCCCAGCCAGGAACAGGTCTCTGCCACTCACCCGAAGGTCGATGGAGAGGATTCATGTGAAAAGACAGAACAGGGACATGTCCCCATCCCTCTGGAGGAAAGGCTGGAAGGAGCATAGTGGAGGGGAGAAGAAGATGGTCCCTATTAGACACAATTAAACACAACAGCTGAATAATGAACATTTACCTGTCTGCAGGGCAGGCAATCTCTGCTTGGCTCTGTTCCTGCCCAGGATTTACTGCGTGACCTTATATCTTGCCTTGCCTCTCCCTGCCTCAGTTTCCTTATCTGTTAAAGGGATTTAACAGCACTTATGGGAATATGGAATGAGGAAAAAATTAATTTCACATCCTATAGTAGGAGCTGGCCAACATGTACAAGTTGACTTTTACAGGAGAGTCTGCAATAATCCTCTTCCACCAAAAAGCTGTAAGTGTTTTCACTTTTCTTATGGAATAATAAAACTGGTCACAAAAAGACCATCAGCTGCTGAAATGTGACCACGTTTCCTTCAGATTTTGGTCCTTTCCCTCTGCCTTGTTGCCCTTTCCATTGGCAGAAAGAAGGGAGGTAGGAGAGGAGTGACCACAGGGATGCGTGCGTGGGATTGTTTCGTTTTATTTTCACACACGCTCTCAGATATAGTAATTAAAAGAACATGCATTCCCAAAGCTTTTCTTTGAAAAAAAATTGTTTTTCATTAAAAAAAAAAACCTTTGATTGAAAACTTCCCTCTAGTTCACATCATTGCTCCTGCTTGTCCATTGTGTTCGCATTTGGGTAACAAGCATCACTTCTGCTTCCTTTTTCCCTTCCCCCTAGAAACGGCCAGATGGCATCAAAGCAGCCACCCCCACCAGCCAGCGGCTGAGCTGTGATGAGGTTGGCACCAACTGCTTCCGAAAGGGACGTAAAACGCAGTGCTGCATCCATTAGGCTGGGCAGATGGGGAGTATTGTCCCCCGTCCTCCTCATTAAGCTTCATCCCCATTGCTACAGGCTTGTTCTCCCAGAAAGAAGGTGGTGACATGACTTGAATCACCTATTGCACCATGGGATAAGCTTCTAATGAAGGGAGGAGGTAGTTTTCACATGAAGATGCCGGCCAGGCAAACCCTGCCTTGACCTGGTGACTTGCATGCAAAACCACTTGTTACACTGAACTCATTAGGAATTAATTAGCTCAGATGAGGAAAACACCTTTGTTTCTTGTCATTGAAGAAAAGCCTAGGAGCTGGGTTGCAGAAAGCCCTGCAAAGTTGAATATCCATAATGTTACTTCTGGACCGTTTTTCTTCTTCTTGACATTTTTCTTCTTACTCATTGAGTATTAAGTGACCTATTAAATTCACTTTGAAATTAATAATAAGATCACGACTCTAATCCTGTCCGACTAGCCAGCATCAGGCTTGGCACTGACAGGATCTGTGCTGATGTTCTGCCTTCTTTCTTTCTTCTTATTAAATGCAAGAGGCCCCCCTCAAAAAAAGAGGAAAAAAAAAGAAAAAGAAAAAAATACTTTTTGATTTAAACTCCATGAAAGTAGTTGTGTTCAGGACTGAAATCTCTCTACATGCTACTGGACACCGTGGAAATGCTCCTGACATCCAAACTTCAACAGTAGCGGGAACATTCACTGCAGATTTAGGCTGTAAATTTTCACTTGCCTTGAATGTTAATGGCTCTTGGGCACATCATTCTTTGGGGATCTTTTAATCCTGGTCTGAATTAGGATGTGCTGGGTTTTAGCTGGCTGGCTTTCAGAGTTTTCTCGCAGTGGCTCTGTGCCCTGGGTGGAGCAGCCTAGGTAGGGCTGGGTAATGGGGTATAAATGGCTGGAGCTGATAGGAGACCTTCCAGCATCACTCTCCTCTGTGTGTCCAAGGGAGCACATCATCACCCTGCTCTATCCACACACTGGGCCTCAGGATCTCCTGCAAAGAGAAAACATTGGGCAAGGCTGTTAAGAAACTAGAAGTGATTTATATTTTTTTAATGTTTTTTTTCAGAGGACCTGGGCAGCACCAGATGCTGTGGTTGGGGTTCCCCAGCCTGACTGATCCAACCCATGGTGCCTGGGAGATCTCACAAAGACACATAAACACACTCCAGTTATGGTTACATAAATTTTCCTGAATTATTTACTGAGGACTGCAGCCCTTCCTGGTGCAGAGAGCACAGCCCTCCCGGTGCACGAGAGGAGGCTTCCCACTGAGCTCGCTGAGCCTGTACCTGCCTGCCCTTTCTCACCATGTGGTATAAATGCTCTGTGGTGCATATATACCTCTCTTTTTTTTGAGAGGGAAGTCCAGAGAGATGGAGAAATGGGCATCCCTCGAAGGCATTACATGTCCCCGTGGTTTTCCAAGTGCTGGCTCCAGGGGTTTATGCTGCACTAGGTGGGGAGAAGCTGGATCTCCTGCTGATGCTGGCAGAAATTCAGGAGAGGCTGTGGAGCCTGTGGTGCTCTGGTTGCAGGATTTAAGCCAGGGCTTAAGGTTCAGAAAACACCAAGTTGCCCTGCCCTGATCATCCCTGCGTGGCTCAGAGAGGAACCCAGATTTCAGTGGTAGGAGATGGTGAGCAAAGGGACTTGCAGCTCCTGTTGGAGCAGAAACCATCTACCCCAGCTCCCTTTGCCTTCCCCTTGGACGAGGCTGTCTCCCTTCCCCTGCCCTCAACCTTTATGGTCCAAGAACCTCTATGGGTGGGAGCTTTCCAGCAGCAGGACTTTCCCCTGGGGCTTCACTGGTTACTGACAGTCAGATGTTCACTGAATTGTCAGAAAGGGTCTATCCCACCTCTTTTTTAAATTTTCTTTTCTTTACTAGAGAGTTTAAGGACCGCTGGTTAAGTTATCTAGGGAAAGGGGAATTAAAAACCTAGTTTAGAAGGAGAAACCCTGCAGATTCACCCAGTTCATCATTTTATCAGACTGACAGGTAATTTATGTCCAGGCAGAGCGTTGAGATGTTGCCAGGGCAACTCACCTTTCTCATGAAGGCTGCAAGCTTAGAAACGGAGCTGAAAAAAGGAAGACAGGGAGGATTTCTGCGAAGTTTTGGAGCAGCTGAGCTGTGTTGTCTGTGTCCTTTCATTGCTGGAACAATCAGGGGCTGATCTTTGGATTATTTGTCAAAACCACAGGAAGGATAGAGTAAAGATCCTTAACTGGGCTGAGGTACAGCAGACATCAGTAGCTCCAGATATCAAGTACTGCAGTCAACCTGGATTTGTATGAATGAGGTTGCAAGTAGCAGATCGCAGAGTGGATGTTAGTCTGCATCTTATCTTGGCTGCTTTGTGCAGGACTCCTCAGAAATACAGGCTCCAGATTTTCTTGCAAGAAAACCCCAGTGTAAGAGATGAGATGCTTTAAGTGAGTAAAAGGCTTCTGCAAAGTGATAATAGTAATATCGGTAAAACCCATATTCATTAGTGCAAAGGAATTCCCCCGAGGCTGCACAAACCCAGAATAACTAACGAGCTTAAAGTATTTGTGAGGGGCTACAGGTGTATTTAGATGGATGGGGCAGAAATGATGAAGTGGTGCTGGCCAGCTCTGCAGTTACCATGCTGCTCTCAAGTCTTCAGTGATTTTTTTATCACAGGAACATAGAAAATGGGATGGGAAGTCTGACACAGATAGGAATATGAAGCAGCTGCCTGTGGAAGGAAGGAGATCACAGCTTCCATTTCTGTGGCTCTCCACCACTTTTTCTTTCCCCCAGCTTGTAAGGACTTTGAAAGGCAGTGATTTCCTGCATAGCTAGGAATTGTAGTCTGGACACCTGGGATTTTCTAAGCATTGGTGCTTAGAAACTGTGCCTCAGTTTCCCACCTTGTATATGCTGATATTTGGCCAGTGCTCAGTGAGTCATGGAACAGAAACGTCCCATTCCCCAGCAGTGACCAGATGTCTAGGGAGCCTCATGCAGGCATGGAGCTAAAACCAGGCTCCTGCTGCCATAAGAGGAAGGCCAAGTTCAATCCCCTGACCTGACAGGCCTCCCTGCAGCATAAACACATAATTTCTAAAAGAGTGCATGCTGCTTGCTTTTCTCTCCTTCCCATCCATGCTCATATCACTAAGGTGTCCAGCACAAGGAATGAAAATCAGCTAGAAAACAACCCCAGTAAAAATTTTCCAAAGCTTTCTTAAAATATTTTTGCTCATGTGTGTGATGTTTGCAATGTGGAAACAAAGGCAGTGTTGGCATTTGTTGGGCCACATCTTCGTGGCTGTTAAGTAGCGATCTTCCTAACGTAGGGTGTACAAGCAGTGCCGGCCCCAAGGGCACTGCTTCTGCCTATGCACGCTCAGGGCTGCCCCAGTGCAGCACAGCAAGATCAAAACCCTCATTTTCTCTCTCTGTGTTATCCACCCCCCGCATCTGCTAGGAACCTGCAGCTATTTCTGTGCAACCCTAGAAAGACAAAACCGGCGAGTGTGTACATCAGCAGAGGCAGCCGCAGCCGAGCCGAGCACTTGTTGCTGCTTTCGTGAGAGCAGGAGAAAAGGCAATGGAGGAAATTGGGGCGATAGAGGTAGGATGGGATGAAAACACATGGAAAAGGTCAGTGAAGAGAGGACCTTAGGCTCTATATCTTTTTTGTTGTTGTTGTTCAGGGCTGGGAGATCTCCACTGTCTGGGTTGTTTCTATTGCAGGAGTGATGGAGAGCCAAACTCGCCTGCGGGTCACTCTTGAGATTAAAATATTGGGCAGATCTTTGAAGGAGCCATTTCTGCCTCTCAGCTGGGGGAAAGGAGCAGTAAACAGGAGAAAAAAAACACCCAGGAGCTGGAAAATCTGCTGGTAAATACTAATTGTTCCTCCTCCTTTTACTTCTTTGCTTTTGAACTTCAGTCTTGACTTTTTGTTAACAAACTATGCTGAGTATCAGCCCAGAGCAGCAACATGAGCAGTACAGCAGATGCAGGGTCCTCATGAGCTCCATCCCTGGACTTAATAGTAATTCACCCGGTGACCTCCGCAGAGACATTTCACCTCTCTGCCCTCCAGGCTTGCCAAGCCCAGTGATGGATTTCAGTTCCTGAGAAAGCTGCGGGGAGGAAATGAAGTTTGCAAGGAGTCTCTAGTATGCAAAAGCAAGTTGTTTCTTTGCTGGAGTGGGGGGAAAAAAAATCATAACCCTGATCTGACCTTCTTTCCAGCCCTTCTACAGAGTCATCTTGGAGTTCATGCCCCTATGCAGCCTCCCACATCTTCTGTTGTTTAGAAGGAGCATTTTGAGTTCACACTTGCCCTGGGTGCTGAGCTGCTTTTCACCTTGTAACCTTTAAACAAGGCTCTGCCCTTCCACGGGATTCAGTTTCTTTGCTTGTAAAACTGAGGACAAAGATTTGTGAAGGTGGGGATGGATTTCCAGCCTCTCCAGTGATGTGGAGAAGCTTCCCTGTATGGAGCTAGCACTTCCCTATTTCACTGATATCCTTGGAAAGATAAGGATCTATTAATGACAGTAATAAGTCACATATAAAGACTTAGAGAGAGTAGTGACTTAATGTTTTAGCTCTCTTCTTTACAGCAGAAAACTCTCTGGAGGCCATTCAGAGTTAATTGCTGGGAATTAGGGTGACTCTGCATTTCAAACTGATCCATTTCCTGTTGGCAAATGCAGGGTTGCTTCTGTTTTATTTTTTTTAATAAAATCTTTCATCATTGATTTCAGTGATATTTTCCAGAGAAATTGAAAACTCTGATGTTTCATTTCAAATGAATTACATAAAATTTTTTCAAAATTCATTAAATATAGGCTTCTATATGCTTGTTGAATAAAAAGGTTAATATTCAGGTGTATATTTACAAATCTGATTATATAAATATATAACGCTATCCATCTTACATGGATTTTTAATATTAAAAATGACATTTTATATATGAGCACAGCCATGCAGTGACAGAACTGAAGACATTTAATCTAGTCACAGCTAGTACATAGGATCTGTTCTACAGAAACCCTTCTTAGCAGATATTTGTATAACCTGGTCCTAAAAACCTCTAGAAACTGAAATTTTGCAATCAATCAGCTGCACAAGCTGTTTCAGTGCTGTGCCATTAGAAAGGCTCTCATAATGCCTACCTAAATATTCCTTGATGGAGGTGAACTTGTCCTGTCTCCAAAGTTGATGGGCAATGGCACACTCCTTTCCTTTCATCGTTTTCCTTTTATATATTTGCAGATGGTTATTGCGTTCCTCTTGGTCAGTTTTCCCTAGATTAGACAGCCCCAGCTCATCCAGTCCTTCCCTAAATTGGGTTTTCTTGCTGCTGTCCTCAGGATGCCTACATCCTCTCTGGGTCTATCCATGAACTCTAACTTCAGCTAAGACGTTTCTGGGCTGAACAAATCGGGAAGGGTCCTCCCATATCTTCCTACAACTGTCATGTATATACCAGGACATCTTCTTCTGCTGATGCTGACTCTGTGCAATCCACCATCACTCTCTGGTTCTCTTCTGCAGAGCAGAAACTAGTCATTTCCTTCCTGAGGTAGTATTTCAATTATTATGGTATATAAGTATTACAGTATTTCAATTATTAATGCACTGTCCTTAACTAATTGTGTACGCCAGCATTTGTAGCTTCCTCCACACCTAACCTAAAT
Organism: Haliaeetus albicilla; assembly: GCF_947461875.1. Classification (NCBI taxonomy): domain Eukaryota; kingdom Metazoa; phylum Chordata; class Aves; order Accipitriformes; family Accipitridae; genus Haliaeetus; species Haliaeetus albicilla. Next base: position 6,607,638 of record NC_091498.1, on the reverse strand, counting down.
ACTCTCCAGTTCATAATCAAAGTCAGCAATGAACACATCAAATAGCACCAGGTCCAATGTGGGTCCCTGCTCAACCTCAAACAGCCCAGAGAATTGTTAGCTACTCTCTGAACAGGCTTTTAAAAAGTGTTTTGGGTTCATTAAGCAGCCATTTGTGTCTCTCCACCTTGCTTTTGAGCATGTAATGTGGGACAACATCCAAAGCACCGCAAGGGCCCATCGTTCTCCCTTATACACAAAGCCTGTGAGGCTGTCTTGAGAGGAGATTGGATTGTTCTTGCCAAATCTGTTCTGGCTGTGATTCATCTCCTCGTTATCCTCTAGAGGCTTACAGAGGACTGGTTTGATTATCTGTTTGTATCAGGTCTGAACCAGGTAGCTGATATATAGTTGTGGGGTCTCCCTTTCCCGACATGCAGGCATGATGCTTGTCCTTTTCCAGCCTGCTGGGACATCACCCGCTGACCATGTGTCCTTGACAAGAGTAACACTAGCTATGAGCCTGCATCATTTAGGTCAGTAAGTGCTCCAGACATTACCAAGCATCTGAAAGTACTTGATTTATTGAAATATTCCCCAACTTGCTTTTTCTCCCTTGCTGTAGCATGAGCACATACTCTGCTCTCACCAATGTTAACTGTGCAGCCCAGCCAAACACTGCTTACCTGAATCAGACTTTGCAAATATGGCACTGTGCATGTTAACTGTCCTATCTGTCCCCATCTGTGCCTCTCTGTTGAAGAGTGCACCAGCCACTTCTTTGATCTCCCCCTTATCAATTAATGTACTTACAGACTCATTTTTTGTTCCTCTTTTATGTTCCTTATGGCCTGTTTATCGTTTTGTGCCTTGATCTTCCTGTTGTGAATGTCACATCATTCAGGCATGGAGAACTTTCTCCTTCACCGATGCTCGCTTCTCACTCACTGCCAGGGAGCAGCCTGGCATCCCTGCTGCCAACGCTCTGCCTTGTGGGGGTAAAGCAGGGTGTGCATCCTTTTGTGTGCTACATCTCATAAATTTCCTTCTGATCTGGATTGAAGAAAAGCTCTCCCAAAATGGGCTTTCTCGTAGGATGGAAATCCTGTTGCTAAATGCTCCCTTCTGTTAATATCAGTGGTGGGGAGTGAAAAGAGAGAAGAATACAACCCTTCTGCTCACATTTCCAGAGATCTTCTGGGTCCCCCTCAAGTGGCATTTGCATCTTATTATAATGAGCCCATGTTCCACCAAAGTCAAATGAGTTCTTGAACCATTGACCTTAATGGGATTTTGTGTTGTTAGAATAATAGGCAAGGATTATTGCTTATATTATATTGTGCACATAGATAATGTGAATAAAATGACTGCTGATCCAACTTGCAGGATTACAGCATTGTTCTGCAAGTGCTCTGCATAATCGAAGTGTGGAACAAGCTTGCCATAAAAAGAAATACAGTGGTTACAGATGAAACAGCAATAAGTAATTTTATGACCATTAATAACCTTTGATGCTCTGCAAACTAAGACTATGATAAGGGTAATGAAACCTCATGCTTCAGGACATAAGAACACTTGCAAGGGAAGAGGAATGAATTTGCTTTTGCCCATTGAACAACTGGCTAAGCACATTATGAGTGCTTCTGCCCTTTCTCTGAAGCTTCAGGCCTTATCTGCACTTTGGGATGGAGGATGCTAGAACCCAATAGAAAATGTTTTGGTCAGACGTGGAATTTTACTACCTGAAACAGTGATTTTCACTGTGTTAAACCCATAAAAATAAATGGGATGTCTGCTCCATTAAGGTCATTGATTCTTTGGCCCCAAAGTGTAATAGAGTTGGTGTGCAATCTGAAGAGAAAATGGCAAAGTTCTTTGTCAAGGTGCATGCCATAAAAATCATATGAACATGAACCAGATTAGGACTCACTGCCTTTGTTTCTAATACAGCAGTATCAGGTATGAATTTACCCACCAAAACTTACAAGGAAAATTGAAGTCCTGAAGGACTGATGAAGTTCCATGAAGTATTTTATTTGCTAAAGATACATGCAGAATGACAGAATGAGCCCTAAACACCACCTGAAAGAAGTTGTGCAAGCAGGATACCATATGTTATTAATTCCCAGTGGGTACACCCTTGTTCTGGGATAAAAGCATCCGAATTCCCCACAGGAAATTTAAGTGGATTAAGCTAGTTCAGAATAGGGATCTTAATTTTAAATGTGTTTTGCCATAAAAATCACTCCTATCTTAATCCAGTTTAACTTGAGCACTAAATGTGAAATGCAGACTTTATGCTGGCAGATTACCCGCCCTGCAATTAAAAGGTACGTGAAATGAGTTCTGCGTTAGAAAAAAACAACCCGATGTCCCCCAAAATAAGTGCCTGTTCCAGCAGTTTAAGAACAAGATGTTGTAATGTCCCATGTAAGGTATAGCTGGGTGTGCAAAGCCTTTCTGGTGTGTGAAACAAGGGGGTCAGAGACTGCACCTGTATCATGATTGTCACTGGAGGGAGATAAAGTTGAGATTAGAGAAAATCTTGAGAGCAGTAATAAAACAGCTCCACATCTGCCCCAGAAGAACAGCCAGACAGAGTATTTTGACCCAATTCCTTTTTGCTCAAAATGAAATGCTTTGTTCCAGTTGAAACATGTGATAAGAATATTTTCCCATGGTGTTTCTAAGGGGAAGGTTTCTGAAGTCCAGGGTGAATTTTTCTGTCCTCTCTAGAGAAGTACGTGGCTCTGAATTGAAATCTTGGCCTTTCAAATTCCAGGCCAGAAGCTCCGACACCATTATTTCTACTGAAAAAGGCTTCCTTTCATCCCAGCACAGAATTAAATCAAGTTCATAAACCGTAGTAGTCCCAATACTTTGTTTTCAGTGAACTCTAACTGGGAAATGACTTCAGTGATTCATGGATGGTCTAGCCAACTTATTAGGACACTTAGATGAGTCAGCCCAGGTCCTCTTAATATCTGTAGAAGCACTGTAGAAGATGCTAAATGTCCTTCTTTGAAACGTAGAGGATCAGGAGAGAAAGTAAAAGATAATTTGCTGAAAGTCTCCTCCCATCTGGAGCATCCCTATGTATGGATGTCCTTTGAGCAGCAGGTGGTCTCTTGCTGGGCCTTTGCCATAAGGAGGATGCTGCAGCAGCACAAGGCTCTTGTTGAGATATTGCTCCGATAAAGGTAGCAGAAAGTCCATACTGAAAGAAAGATGACTTTATATATGCTCTAGGTCAGACTCTTCAGGGCATTTTCATATTGTCCTTGTATGCAATAACTCACTGCAGTAAATGAAGTCTAATGACGTTTCTAGGAGAACAATAGTTTTAATGGAGTAGTTTTGCCTCTGTTTCATAAGCAGTGTAATTCTAAGAAGACATTGAGCTAAACATTTTTGGGTATTGAAATACTTAATTTATGAGTGTAATGTAGGACATGCCACCAAAATTATTTCTAATCAGGATGAAGTGTAAGAAGAAAATCTGATTAGAATTAAGACCTCCAGCAGTTTGGGTGTTTGCCTTTGGCTTGGTGCAGAGCTGTTCTGCTGAGTCCCTGCAGGGCTCCCAGACAATGTGGCTGATATCAAACCCTTCCCTTTCTGAACCCAATGGGTGGCCACCCTGGCAGGACAAATGTGCCCTTGTCGTGGTTTAAGCCCAGCTGGCAACAAAGCACCATGAAGCCACTTGCTCACTCCTCCCCTCCCCTCCCCGATGGGATGAGGAGGAGAAAATATAACAAAAAGCTCCTGGGTCAACACAAGGACAGGGAGGGATCAGTCACCAGTTATGGTCACGGGCAAAAGACAGGCTCAACTTGGGGAAGAAACAAAATCAATTTAACTTACTGCCAATCAAATCAAACCAAGGATAATGCGAAGTAAACCCAAACCATAGAACACCTTCCCCCCACCCCTCCCTCCTTCCCGCCTCAGCCCCACTCCCGGTTCTCTCCCCCTCCTCCCCCCGGCGGCGCAGGGGAACAGGGGACGGGGGTCGGGGTCGGTTCCTCACACCTTGTCTCTGCCGCTCCTTCCTCCTCAGGGGAGGACTCCTCGCTCTTCCCCTGCTCCACCGTGGGGTCCCTCCCACGGGAGACAGTCCTTCACGAACGTCCCTAACATGAGTCCTTTCCGCGGGCTGCAGTTCCTCACAGACTTCCCCGGCGTGGGTCCTTTCCGCGGGCCGATCTTCAGTCCCAGCCTGCTCCAGCGCGGGCTTTCCCATGGAGTGGCGGCCATCTTGGGGGGCACCCACCTGCTCCGGCGTGGGCTCCCCTCCTTCCTCACTGGCCTCGGGATCTGCAGAGGGGTTCCTCTCACATTCCACTCCCACTACTCACCGCAGGTTCCCCTTCTTAAACCTGTTCTCCCAGAGGCGCGACCGCCGTCGCTGAGGGGCTGGGCCTGGGCCAGCGGCGGGTCCGACTTGGAGCCAGGGAAGCTTCCAGCAGCTTCTCACAGGAGATTCCCCTGCAGCCCCTCCCCCGCTACCAAAACCCCGCCACACGAACCCAAAACAGCCCTTTATAAGAAGAATGAAAGCAGAGATCTCTAGAATAACAATGGGCTGTGGAAAAAAATAATAATAAAGAAAAGATCTCTGGGAGAAGGGAGTCAGTTGAGCTCAATAAATGGTAGTTTAATTAAATGTAGCTCCCGAGGGCCCCGAAGTCAGGCAGGTACGGGCTGAGCAGTCGGCAGGTTTGGCTGTGTTACTGCGCAAGATGGAGCAGTGCAGGCACCGTGCTGTTTTATGAGCTGTTATTCCCCCACTGTTTCTGCAGCAGTGCAAGATCCAAATGAAAGTCACCGATCGGGACTGCAGCATTGCTCATCGGGTGACTTCAGGACACTGCCCCAGGGCATGGCAAGACACCCCATGGAGAGCAGGGGACAGGGGACAATGGGAATGTTGCCTGGCATGAACACTACCTCCAGGAAAGGAGGAGATGGAGGAGGTCCATCCAAAGGATTTGGATGCTCTTTGGTGCTTAAATGCCTCAGGCCTGCCATTTCAGCCTTTTTAGGTGCAGAGTGTGGCAGACTGACAGTTAATGCAGTAGAGAAGGTAGTGAAAACATGGGGAGGTATCTTAACGGAGAAAGAAGTTACCTGCTCATTCCCTACTACAAGTATAAAGATACCTACCCTGCTGTGTGCATCTCTAAATCCACCCACAGAAGCCAGAGGGAAGGGAAAGGGCTGGCTATTGACCATAGGAGCTGAGATCCTCTGCTCCATGCACCTCTCTATTCAGCTGCATCTGTAAAGCCTGTAGCAGTCCTGCAAACCTCGGGCCAAAGCTTTGTAGGAGAGGGTAGGGATGAAAGCCAATGTTACAGGCAGCTCTGATTTCCCTGCGGGAAGAAATGGCTTGCTTTCTGGTTTTGCTCATGGTCCAACCAGAAGCCGGTAGTCCTGGAGATGGGCAAACTCTGGAGTAATTAGTGGAAAGCAGGACCCAGCACCTCGTTGGGCATGTAGAGATGGGCCCTTGGAGGTATAATGCTCCTGGTTTAAGGGATAGCATCATCGCCCTTGACTTTTAGGCAGTCTCAGCTGTTTCCCAAGAGGAGGTGCATTCTTTAGCCAGATTTATAGAGCTAAAACCACCTTTCCTTCAACTGAAGGCAAGAGGCAGTTTTGTGCTCTCTGGACATACATACACCCCTGCGCCTTTTCTCCCCCACTCTTTGCCTGCTTTCCAAGTAAACTGCCTTTATAGCAAGATTCATCCTGTTTAAATATTAAATAGCAAAGCCATATAAATTAATGGTGCTGTTTTAAAACCCTCCGTTAAAGCCAGGCCTATCAGCAATGACAAATTGTCTCATTATGGGACATTAATTTCTTGTAATTTATTTTAGTGAGTGAAGGTAAATTTATGGTTCCCTTTTCCCTGGGGCATGTTGAGACCCAGCTACCAGGTCAGAGAGAGGTCACTAAGCCCCAGGGGAACTGAACTAAACATCTTGCCAGGCAGGGAAGGAAGGGAGGAGAAAATTAATTTGTGCAACCAAGAGTCAGTGCAAGACCAACAATGAGCCCTCTGGTCACCAGCTCTTTCCCATGGTGGCTTCCATCTCCATCTGCCAGGTGAAACTCTCAGCAGCCATTGCATCTCCCCCAGCATTAAATTACATGTCTGTGCAATGCAATTTTAAGACCTCAGCCCTGGTGGAGGCATGGTCTTGGAGCATCCATCTGCACAGCATCATCCTAAACTCTCTGGATGTAAAAACAAGGGGTTTGATGTCTTCCTCAGCCCATCTTGCTCAAACACATACAGCAACACGATACAAGACAGAGGGGATCCAGGTTGCCTACATTCCTGGATGTCATTTGCAATACCAGCTGGGGAGGGGGCTGCCGTGCCATAGGGGACTTCAGCATGACATGTGGCACATGGAGCACCAGGCCTAGAAATCAGAGCTGGGATCTGTTTGTGAGAAAGAGCTCAGATGGAAATGACTGAAATTTTCATCAGGGCCAGTAGCATCTGACAATTTGAAATGTCTCTTTGACCCGTCAGATGAAGAGGATGGGTGGGGGGGTTTCTCTCCCTTTGCTAGCTGTGCAGTTTTCACAGCTAACACAGCACATTTTCAACTATATATATATATATGGGGAGTAAATAAATTATGCATGAAGGGAGTATATTTTTTTTTCCTTAAATCCATTATAAACACCGTTATTACATTTGAATCCTTGATGAGCTGTGTACTGCACAAAACTCATTTAGTGGCTTCTTGATTCCCAAATCAGTGTGCAGAGGCTGCTCAGACCCAGGCTGGACGTGACCCGCTGAGAAAGTAATAGAATCGCAGCTAATGGTTTTGGGCATCTCCTGTCCCACAGGGTTGACAGAGTGGTTTATAATCCAGCACTGATATTTTCACAACTGGATACATAGATCCAGGCCCAGAGATCCTGAATGAGTGCGGTTAGTCATGAGATGCTCAGCAAATGACTTTTTTTTGGCTGGGAAAGGGAAGTTTTATTTACAGGTCGGAAATCAGGTTGCAGCAGACCCAGTGAGGGCTGTAACTGGGTTACTGTGATTGCAGGTCGGTCTGGCCCTTCCTTCTCCCCATATCAGAAAGTGGCTCTTCCCATCCCAAAGGAAAGCTAAAGAAACCAGGGAAGAGTGTTTGGCATTTGGCAGGTGAGATGCATTAGTGATGCTAAATGTTTGCAGAAGGAAAACACAGGAAGAAATTGGATGTTGTATTGAGGAAAAATATTTGCCTGGTGAAATCCTGCGCAGGGCAGGCAGCACGGGTGCAGGTAGGATTTCTGCTTTTGAATAGACACTTGTGGATGGCAAGAACTGCTCCCCACACCCAGCTCACGTCCAGAGACTTTCCCCTCCTCAAATACCATTTCCCTGGTCTGAAGGATGCAGAGATACTTTCAGCACTGCCCTGATATTTGCACCACTGACTTCCACCATTCACGCCCCCCTCCAATTAAGGACGTTCCTGCCATGGTGGGGAATACGTTAGGGACTGGAAGGAGGTGTACCAAGGCTGAGCAGCCATGCCTGGAAGTGACTGCATGGTATGCAGACCCGTGAAATCATTTTCCCTGCCGTAAACTGTGAGCATCAAGTCCTGATCTGCCTTTTAAAAAAAATAAAGAAAACCAAAATGCCAGCAGCATGCACACATTCACTGGAGGGAAAACACTTTTCACATCATTGCACGGCTACCTGCTTCCACAAGATGTAATTTCCCTTGCAATTGCCTTCTGCTACATTAGACTTTGCTGAAGACACAGCCCATTGCTATTCCTCAAAACACAGCTTGGGTTTCCTAGTCAAATAGCCAGCTGCCAAAATGAAAGCAAAAGCTTTGCCTCAGGATAATGACACGGTTTGGGCACTTCCCTGCAGCACAGACATGGCTGGGGACAGGGCTGGCCCATTTGGCTGTGCCATGAACAGGCTGTTGTTCCGTGGGCCCCCGGGTACAGGGATGCTCCCATAGCAAAGGCAGATGGTATCTTTCTGCCACTAATCATTTTGGGACAGAGGACATGAGCTGTTTTCTGCCACGGGGCACAGAGGGAAAGCTGTGTCAGCGGATGCGTGGCAGACTGGTGGAGTCCTCTCAACAAGAATAGCACTGAGCTGGGTCTGCTGAGATGAGGGATGGGGTCTCAGTTTTGCATTAGCATAGCCTAGCAAGTCACCAGGTGTTTGCTAAGGGATAGTAACTTGCCAGTTGTCTTCTAGTTGTAGGATGTGTAGCTTTGCTTTATCCTTCTTTGGTGAAGTGGAAGGTAAGTTATATTACCTTGTACTTGCATATGCACTGTGTCTGCACAGCTCAGCCAGGCTGGGGTAAATTCTTCAGACGTGAGAGCTCAAAGGAAACTCCAGATACAACTCTGCAATGACTTTTATTGTATCTCTTGTTCCAAAAACCAAGCAAGTAAGTGAATGTCAAAACATAGCTGTTGTCTGAGGCTCAGAGAGTGCTGTAAGGGTCATGCAAGGCCACTGGCCTCTCCTTGGTCCCTTGGCATTTCTGTCCCTGCCCGTTTACCAGTGTCAGGAGGTGACAGCTGCTCACCCTGCAGTGCTGCTGGCATCACACCCCTCCCCATCACTGCTGCACCCTGGTGACAGCCCTGCCCTGGGGATATGGGGTGACATGGGTTTGTATCATCATGCTGGAGTGATCCAAGGCTGTCGTATCCCTAAATTACACCTGGGACTTTCTGACTCCTGGCTGTGTCAGCATCAGCAAGTGGAAAAGCAGGGACAAGGAAAGTTAAAAAAACATCTACAGCACCTGGCACAAGGACATCCTGGGTGCAGTAACACAGGGGGACTGGACCCCAGGCTTTCCAACTTCTATCTCCTGCCTTTTCCGCTCAGCCATACTGCCTGCCTACACTGTGCTGTGGGGTGCTGCACAGCAGCACTGCAGGACAATTAGGATGGGAAGGACAGTAATGATGTACCTGGATGAAATTACAAAAGCAATTTAAGATGCCAGGTTTCCAGGTGAGGAGAAGAATCACAGATCTCTTGGCTTCCCCTGGAGTAATCAGCACTTCTGACACTGTGTTGCAAGAGGGGTGGAGAAAATTTACCAACGTCATGGCTTGAACAGGACAGCGGGGAGCTTTCATATGAACGGCCTCTCTAATCATCAGCTTTGGGTCCAGCCATCAGGAAAACAGCAGACATCCCTGGTTGGGAGTCAGAGTATCCTCCATCTCTTCCTCTGCAGAAGGGTGGCATGGCACCTTCTTCCTTCCTAAAGTTTCCTGACACAGACAGATGTTCAAGCCATATATAAGAGCTCGTTGCTGTCCTTGGCTCCAGGTTGCTTTAGGAAGTGGGCCAGCACCCAGAGAAGTCAGCAGAAAGGCTCCTGGCAGCTTCAGCAGAGCAGTGATGCTCTGAGAGATGTGCTCACCGTGTGAAAGGTGCCGCGCCGGGTCCAGGGCTGATTTACATCTCATAACCCCCGCTGACTTCTGCAGAGCTGCTCTATCTGAGGATGCGACCCAGAAGCCAACAGACCTTGGGAGTGTGCTTTCCTTTCAAAAGCAGAGCAGTCCTTCAAGTAGCACATGAATTAGCACAAAAACTGTGCGGGCGAAGCAGTGTTGCTGCCTGTTTGTGCTGCTCACTGCCATTTGACTCTAATCAGGCCCTGGGAGCTCTTGTTGTTTGGCTCAGTTGCCGAGCCCCTCTCCGAAGGGTCCTTTGCGCCTGTGACTGCTGGAAGGAGAGAAGCTCATTTGTGTAGCTGGCAGAACATAATCTCAATAACGCTGCTAATGTGCTGTGTAATTGCAGGCAGCCGTGCAGGTAGCTGTGGCCAGGAGGAACGCTTGTCCCTGAAGGGTCAGGGATTCAGAAATCTCTCTCTCTCTCATATAAAGCTAGAGAAAAGTGTGAAGCACAAGTGTCCTGATTTACATGCGGAGCAATGTATAAATAGCAGTGCTGGATTGGCTTCAGGGGTCTCACTGAATGTTTTCAAGCTTTCCTTTGTTCCCAGGAGCTTGTTCTGTCTTGAAATCCGTCTCTGTTTCCCTGCAACACAGGGGGGTGAGGTTTGCTGTTGCTCTGACATCTCCCAGCTGCTCTGCACTGCCTCGGAGCTGGGAACAGAGATCCGTGCCCAGCCACAGCTCATCAGCAAAGAGCACGGCACGTGCTCAGAGCTGGTGTCCTAAGGGTTTTGTTGCAGACCACAACCAATTCCAGTCATTGCTTTTCCACCAAAACCCTCTCTGTTGCAATGCTGATCTTTTTTTAAATATGTCAGCTGCTTTTTACAGAGGAGAAAAGAAAAGAATGACTCTTTGCTTGTGACAGGGGACACCTGGAGAAAGTGCTGGCTTTGACTTCTTGGCATCTCTAGGCTGGACTTCCACATACAGATCCCAGCAGATTAGGTGTCCTCAGAGCCACAACAGCCGAACCAGGCAACCTGTGCTAGAGACATTACTCTGGTTTTTCAAAACCTTTCCTTTAACACTTAAATCATCACCTTGGACTGCAATTGTCCCCTTTCCATGTGGGAAAGAAACTGATTAGAAGATCATGGCAAAATAAATGAAGAATAAATTGAAATTTGGTTGTAAGCAACATAAAATGTAAGCTGTTTGGGTTTTGGCTGCTTGTAGCTCTTTTCATAACTAAAAATAAATAATTTATAGGGTACATAACAAAGCTAGAGGCCCAAGAAGTATTATGTCCTCCTTATTCAGTCTGTCTGTACTTGTGGAGCTCCTCCAACATTTAGGTAACTCAGGTTTGATTCTCCTTGGGGAGAGAGTCTGTGATCTGAATGCATTTCTCCTTGTCCTGGGACAAAGCCAGTTATGGACTGGGATGTTCTTAGGCATGACTTACACACTGGGATGTTTAATGACGAAGGGGTTGACTTCAGCCTGGTGCTGAGGAGCCCCAAGGGAATGGAGCCAAACAGCCTGAAATGACACCACAATGTGGAAAAATGTTACTGTTGTCTGAATTATCCCTTTGGTGCCCCTGCCGCATTGCTAAAAGTCACCAAAAGGAGCTGAGGTCAGGCCTCCTGCATCAGCACCCTAGTTGCAGGGCTCTGGTTTTTACTCTGAGTACATCTTCCATTCATAACCCAACTATGTGCCCCCACAGAACAAGAGATTTGATGAGTTTGTGTCCTCTGATTGCAAGAACCCAGCTCAGGGGAAAAAAACCCCACCACCTCTCCAACCCACCCCCCCCAAACCCCAATGACAAAACCAAAATAACCCCTAAAGGAACAACAAGAACCCCAAAATGCAAAGGAACTTTCCTCCCCCCAGCCCTAAAGTCACTGATGCTCAGTAAGTTGCCCTGGGAGGTCTGGGAGCATGTTATAGAGCTATGAATTCAAATCCAGGATGGTCACGCTGTTGCCATGTGGTGCTGTCAGAGCCGGGGATGAATTTGGGAGGTCTCTGCTTGCCTTGAGGCAGGGGCGAGCATCTCCAAGAGAACCTGGTCCTGTCTGTGCCCTTGCCAACAGCAGAGACATTAAGGACTGATTAAGCTGGGAAGACAGAGGTCCACGTATGCAACATGACTTTCTCCCTCCAGCAGCCAAGAATGAAAAATGAATGCGTTTGCTAGCTGCATTGCCCTGGGCAATTGATATTTCAGTCTCTGAGGCTCTTGGGCACATGCAATTTTCACAGTCCATCAGAAATAAAAACTGGTTCATCTCAGTAACTTTGCATGAATGCCATAACAGCGGGGCTTGTTCTGCCTCTGCACTACCCTGCTCCTGACAGGGGAAAGGGGTAAAACCTGGCACCACCACAGCCAACAGCCCATCAATGGCAGTTTTAAAGTCATTGCTCTCAGTGATGTTGAGTCCTGGTTTATGAGGTGGGGAATGCAGCCAAACAGCCTGAAATGCCATTAGGATGGGGGGCGAGGGCTGGGAGGGAGGGGGGATTGGACAGGGGACTCAAAAGCAAACAAATACTGTTGCATTCATTTAATTTCTCCTGGACTTCCAAAGGTCTTGCTATTATTCACTGTCATGCTTCACCTCCTGTCAGTTAGCCCCAGATGAGAGCCTGGGAGCTCGCACAATTAATCACAGCGGTATGTCAAGGTGCTGACGGCCTGTGGCAGGGCCAACCGGTGGAGTGAGGGATGCTCTGGAGGGGGGAGCAGAAGGAGCAAAGGTCTGGTTCAAGGCTCGCTGTCCTGAGAAGCTTTTATGCCTTGCAAAAGTTGTGTTGCTGTTAACTGAATAACCTTCCCGGAGCAGATAAAAGCTCATCACAAGAGCCTTGGCTACTGCAGAGCTGTCCCTGTACAGGGGATGTTTATTCCCCTCCAGTGCCTTTATGCTGCTGCAGAGAGGCAGTAGACTGCAGGTTGTTGCCCTCTCCAAAGTGCTCCGGACAGACCTAAAGCTGTTTTCCCTGACAGGGTAACGTCCTCAGCTCTGATCTGCAGCATGTGACAGGTTGATGTGCACCCAGGGTTTGGTGCAGGGCTTGGGAACATTGCAAGGTAAGGAAGTACCTTGATTTCCAAAACTAGAAGTTAAGTAGGTGTCTCCATGAGATAAATAGGTATCTCCATGAGAGGCAGCAGTGTTCAGCAGGACATGGGAGCCCTCTATGTTATTTAAAATCTGTCATTGCACCATCTCTGATGCATGCTTTATGGCCCAGAAATGGCAAGGAGAGCCTCAGGCTGCTGCATTTAGATCCCCCCTCTGCTACTTGTCAGCTGGACATTATTTAGCAAGTTGCAGTGTTCCCATGCCTCATTTTCCCCAGCACAATAGGGATAGTGATAGTGACTTACCTTGGCCCCTACTCCCAGAGTCAGGGATGGAAAAGGCAGTTTAAGAGCTCTCTGCTTGCTGACTCCAACCCTCCAAAACCAGACAGCAAAATGTAGCTCACCATTTTGGTCAGCATGCTGGGCTATGAAAATCACAGAACAGCCTTTTTTACCTTCCTTCCAGCCCAAAATGCCCTTTGATCTAACTTACCCCTCAAGCTGGATGACTGTGTCTGTATGCACATAGCCCACATCCACATACTTTGGGTTGACTTTCTGTTTCCTAATCACTGACAAATGCTGTACAAAGCACTGGAGATTCAATAGGTCCTGACCCAGAGACCTTATATCCTCAGGGGTCAACCTGTCTGTGACAGGTCTGAGACCCTGAGAGCGTGGAAACCCTGAGATGTGCCAGATGTTACAGGCACTTGGGGTATTCCAAGACCTTGTATAAATTTAACCCATGTCATATGTATCCGTGCAGGGCTCAGGGGAAATCCCAGGACTAAAATTGCTGACGGGGATAATTGATGTTAATCCCAGTTAAGTTGGCAAGTCTAGAGATGACTCAATGACCAGCTGGGACCAATATCGGTATGCTTTCGTCTGAACTGGTGGGACAAGGCTGAGCAGGGGGCAACCATCAAGGGACCTCCAGCTCTCAGGAGTTTTATACGCATCAAGATTTTGGTGCAGCCCTTGGGAATATTTTGAAGTAAGACAGTAGCTTGATTTCTCAAGCTAGAAATTAAGTTGGTGTCACAGCCAACTTATCATGCCCAGGAAATTGCAGGGAGAACGTAGACATGGCATGCACCATCCTTCTGGGTCTCATCTCCTCCTGTGGAAAATCATGCAATCTCAGAGGGCTGGAAAGTTCCCCGGATGGAAAGCTTAGTGCACTGAGGTGATGGAGAGCTTTGGAGAGAAACACACAGAGTTTCAGCACTGGTTGGGAATTCAGGCTAAGGATTTTGAAGCTAATCGGGAGGATGGTTCAGAGGAGCAGGCTCAGGTCTCCAGAGTCTCTTCTGATGTTCTTGGAAATCTCAGCTTTGCTCTGGAAACCTGGACCATGCAATGCATTTTTCACAGGATTAATTGCTCGTCTCAGAAATGTCAGAGCTGTTTCTCCTGTGATGTTTTGCCCCTTTGCTTCTTAATTTCTCAGAAAGCAGTTTCCAGATTCTTGCCATGAAGCAGCGGCGTCCGCAGTTGAATTTTGAAGACAAGGTCTTGACTTGGTGCATTTTATCCATCTGCCTCACTTGTGACTATTAAATTCCTTCTCCTTAGCAGGGGAAACATTAGACGTGATATATGCCAAGTGCAAGTGTATATATTTTATTTCAGGTTAGTCCTAAGGCCAGCTCGGATCTCTTGCTTTCTGCAAGATGGTTTGCCTATGCAGGGCTGCTGCCGTTTGCAGAAGGGCCATGCAACACCTCTCCAATTGCCATAGCAACATGGACCGAAACAGGTGGCAGGTTGGTTCGGGTCTGCAGGAACAGGGACAAAAAATATAGAAATGAAGGTGAAAGCAATTCTGCCTGAGCAATGCCCATAGAGCAAGAAGAACAAGAGCCTCTTGCATCCACTCAGCTGGAGCAGACTGTTTTTCCTCTGATTTTCCTCACCTCTTGTTCAAAGAAAATGAAAAAGCAGTGCAAATCTGGCGGATGCTCCTCCTGAGCATCACTGCTGGCTCTGACCTCCTCCTTGACCTTGACTCATGCAAGTGGCATCTTGGTGCCTTCGCCCATTGCATTAAGTCCCATTTCCCTCCTTTGCTTTTATACCTTGGATATTTTGGCCTCTAAACAACTTCTACTACCATACAGGTATTTAAGGCCATACAGGTATTTAAGGTTGGATCTTCAGCTAAAGTAAATCAAACAGTCTAGGAATCACCTTATGACAATTCAGATTTTACCCACACACCTGCTTTTAAGTCAGCTGCTTCTTCTGAAGTTGCCTGACTTTCAGCGATATTTTCTGTGTGAACCAAAGCTCCCTGTGCTCCAGCTCAGGTTTAATTTGAGCCTTACCCTTCCATGGAGTTACCTTATGCTGTCTAGCAACCTTCAAAAAAACCAACAGCTTAATTGAGCTGAAAACAGGTGGGATTTGGAGGTGGAATTCATGCAGTTTGCAAAAACTGTACACTTCCATGATCTTCTTCGAAAATGAGTAGGTATTTCCAATTTATAAACATCTGCCTGAAATCTCTAATTTGGCAGTTGTCAGCCTCTCTTCTGCAGAATTCAAAAAGACCTGTTGATTCAAAGGGAGATTGCCATCACTGATCCCACTTTATTGATGGGAGACCAAAATTGCAACGAGGTAGAAAAACACCAAAAAAACCAACAAAGGGAGTGCTGCAGTGCCTGAACAGAAAGCAGATCACACCATGGGGTGGCGGAAAAAGTAGCACTAAATGAGAAAGACTCCATCAGCTAGGAAGAAAACATCACATTTTTCACAGAAATTGTTTTATTTCCTTAAAAGTAAAATAAAAAATAGAATGAAGTCTGTCATCACTCCTACTTAAAAGAAGTCCTTTCATTAAGGGGAATATAAAACATTTCAGGATGATATAAAAATTATTCATTTCCAGTTGTTCTAGTTGCTCACCAAAGTAAGAATTTTTTGTTTGGTGAGTGTTACTTGCGCTATTCATGCTCTACTGTACAAGCTGGGTGCCATGTGTTAAGTTGGTATTAATTTGTGCAGAAAGTATTTTAACTAGAAAGTTCTTCTTTGAAAGCTGAAGGATTTTTTTTCACATTGAAGGGGAAAAAAGGACCCTGAATTCTTTTGACACATGAAATAGAGGAAAAGGAATGTCAAATACAGAGCTGAATAATCCTCAGTCCATCTCTAGATAACTAGGATATTTGCATTATGGGCTTTGTGAAATTCATAGCCACAAAAGGCAATTTAATTTGTCGGCTATGAAAATGTTCAGAACTATTTCCAGTTAAATTCCTTGCTATTTCTGCCAAAACATTTCATTTCTGGAGTGTCACAGATTTATAGTCAATCTTTTAGATAGACTTCAAAAAAACAAAAAACACCCTTCAAAAAAAACCTCCAACCTGAACACAAAGCCCAACGCTCCAACCTCCTTATATCTGCTCACCTTGGAAAACGAGCATGTTCCTCGCACTGCTTTCAGTCTCCCAGCAGCACAAAAAGCAGCCTGAGATCATCCTGCATAAACACAAACCACATCTTATCTCCTGATGGGTGTCCAGCCCATAATTACAGGTTGAGCTACAGCACAGCTTTGGAAAAGCTGCCCTGTCTGGATTTAAGGATTTCAAGGGATGCAGATACCACTGTATCTCCTGGTAATCGCTTCTGATGCTTAATTACCTTCCCTGTTGGGACCTTGCTCTGCTGGAAGGGTTTGCCTCGGGTCCTTCGGCAGGGCAGTTTGTGGGGTGTGCTGCCGGGGGGGTGCAGGTTGCCTTACAGTTAAGGATGGGGTTCAGGTCCAGATTAGGGTACCCACATTCAGGTGTCTGAACATCGGTAGCTACATATGTTTATGTGTCCAAGCTCATGCTGTGGTCAGTGCAGACTTCTCAGTATAGTCCTTGGAGTCTGTTTTCCTTCTCTTTATCTAATTGCTTTTTGGCAAGACCTCAATGTGTGCATTTTGGCTTTTTAAAATAACATTTTGCAATCACACCACCTTCTGCTATCATATGAAGTCTCTGTAGTTCACAGACCACAGGCCAGCCCCAGATGGGTTTAGGCATCATTCCCATGTTAAACTTTTTATTTCAGTAGACCCCGGCAAATGCTTCTTGCACAGAAGATGAGAGACCGGTAAATATACAGTCAAAATTTTGGCTGGCTGTGCTCATGATAGCCTTTGCTTTGATGGTCCCTTAAAAGTGTTTCTGTGATCTACCCCTCCTCACCTTCCCCGGTGTATGATGATGAAATTTCAGCCAAAGCACAGTGTGATCCTTTGTCTTTTTCAATTTCTATAAAGATTAGCCACGCGTGATGTCTTTTTTTTTTTTTTTTCAGGCTGTAATGCATTATTATCAGATTAGTATGCTAATTTATACTACAAAGAAATTAAAGCATTTGCCATGGTGTTAAGTTATTACTTTAGATATAAATCCCTTGTGGCAACATATAGTAACTCTCTATTTTAATGCCAGGCTCAGAGATGTGTAAGCGACAAATGATGTCCCCAGCACAGAGCTTTTAGGGACAATTTTTGTCAATTTTCATGGTGTCAGGATGATGTTTTTAATCAATGTGGCAAACATCAGGACGCATCTTTTTTAATTGTTTCCAGTCATCTGGGTTTAGAGGCATCCTTTGGGGCAACAGATATGACTCCAGCCAAGCAAAGAGACCTGTTAAACACAGAGTCCGGGCAAGCTGGTCCTGTTGCACTGAGTCAAATGGTGAAGGAAGGGTGACCATGGGGTAGGTCAGGCACTTGGATGAGAAGGGTGAAAGGATGAAACCCTGCTAAGTGGGGAGCCTGAGCAGAGGACAAGTCTGCTCCATCCCTAGAGCAGCCAAGGAGCTTCCTTGCTCCAGGCATGTATGGTCTGTAGAGCAGTTAGAAACCACCCTCATTGCTGAGCTCCATGGGGCTCCAAAAACCCTTCCAACTACTCATCGCTAAAGATGAAAATTGCTCCTCATCAGTCTCATAAAATATTAAGCTAGGAAGCAGTCTTCAGGACGATATGCATTCTTTCGGTGATAGCGTGGCAGCACCCTTGGTGTGGGGATGGGACAGAGGGGTGCTCAGATGAGAGAGCAGAGAGGGGTCCTGCTGTGCCACGGGGGATAAAAGGCACAGGGTAAGCCATATGGGTGCTGCGCAGGAGATGTGGCCAAGCCATTTTCAGCAGAGATGTTTTCCATCAGAAAAATGTGACACTGCCATCATTCAAAAATCTCAAAGAAAAATAGTGATTTCAGAGATTTTCACCCAGGTAAGCACAAAAATGAATAGTTTCAACTTTTTCATTTCCTTCCCATAACATATAGACTTTTTTTTTTTAACATTACTCAAACATTTGCTCTCCTAAGCTAAAGCCCATTCTTATTAAAAACTGAGGCTTCAGGTTTTAGGCTGGATCCTGGAATAGAGTTGGCCAAGTAGGAGATAATATTTCCACGATGTGACAGCAACATTTTTAGAACCTGCTCTGCCTCATGGAATTTTTAAACCTCGGCCATTGGGTTTTGGATTTGGACTGAAAAAGGAGCTCAAAATGTCAGACTTTCCAATGGAAGAGAAAATTTGGGTTTCAGCCAGTGCTGATAAACGGGCTAGTTCAGATCTCAGCTTTGAACAGACTGATGTTGCCATCTGCTTTTGTGAAGATCTAAGCCCAGAGTGGTCCCGGGACTGGAGCAGTGCATGATGGACCAAAACACATCTCCCCTCCTTCCCTCAACACCATCCTACATAAAATTTTAGTTTTCTGAGCTTTTAAAGTAGGGAACCAGAGGGGGTTTTAGGTCACATACACAGATCCAAAAGGTCACTCCCCCCTGCCCAGGCAGTGCCTTTGTGCTATGTATTGAACAAAACAACTGCAGTGTGAATATTTGCATGAACGTGGTGTTGGTAGGATGGAAAGGGATGCCCGGGTTGGGATGTCAGCCTCTGCGCAAGCCCCTGGTGCTGCAGTCACAGTCATAAACATCCGCATCTCGAAGTGTTTTATAAACACCAGTGGCTCAATTATCCTTTCAGCTACCACTGTCTTTAATGGGAGGTGCAGGCACACAACTGACAAAAAATCATGTCCTGCTTAATTACACTTCTCGCTGTCCTTGTGAAGGAGGCAAGAGATAATTGCTACTCTCGACTGAAGGAGGGTTTTCAACACGGGAAGGAGGCCAAAGTGTGGAAACCTGATGTTGAACGTTCTGCATTTAAATTCCTAATTCTACATCGTTAAAGGTGGAGAGGAGAATAAATCTTTACAGACTTCTCCATCCCACTAAAAGATATTTGTGCCCTGCTTCCCACAGAGATCAGGCTCAAATACTTCACAATCTGCCGTTGCGTCCTCCAAAGTTGAACCCTTAGCTTGGAAAACTCAAGATTTTCACAAGCAGGTCAATAGCAGAGAAAGATAAAAGAGATGACAGAGGGCTGAATGGGACCCCTTGGGTCACCAGGTCCCCCACTCCTGGGTTGGCAGGCAGCCATGGGACAGGTGCTTTGTCCAAAATAGCTCATGGAAGCCTTGTTTTCCAGCCTTGCTTTGGAGCTGAGCGCCAGGCAGTACAGAGCCTGGGAGACGAGCGCATGTGCCAACACCCTTCGAGGGAAGACAGGATTAGCCTGTTCCCCAGTGCTTCAGTAATCCGCGAGCTGTCGGAGATGCTGAGGTCTTCACCCAGGAAAGCGTCTTTCAATTAGTGTCTTGCAGAACTTAAAACAGCAGCCCTGGAAAGCTGCTGCTGCTTCCCACCAGCATTCAGATGCAGAACAACACTCCCATTATTTCCATCCGCAGCACCAGGCTGTCACCCCTGTCTTTAATTGCTAATTATGTCTTCATTATATTTACAGCATTAAATTTTTTTAGTGATTATTGGCCAGTGCTGATTTGCATAGGCATTTGGATGAATTATTTTATCAGAAATCAACATGCACTGCCAGAGAGTTTGCTCATGCCTGTATTTTCCTCAAAGAAAGGAATAGAAGCGACTTAATTGTTTTCAATCCATCAGCCTTGGAAACGGGTGCTTCGTGCAGGAAATGACAGCAGCACTTGGCCAACAAGCTTGTAACAAGCTCCTCTGGCTGCAGTTTGCTGTAGTGTCTAAAGCACTGCAGGGCCATGTATGAGGGACTCCTCTTGATAAGGTTAGGGTGATTCTCTGTTGATGTCTACGTTGCACAGCCCTGGGAACTAATACAGCCTCAGCCACTGACCAACGTGGTGCTGTGGTCCTGTGCCTTTGACCCTACAGGCACCCAGGGGTTTAAAATATTTGTAGTGGCTTTGTTGATTCATCGCAGGCTCCCTTTTGCCATCATGAACTGCTTCTGGATGTGAGGTCTCTAGATCTTGCTTCTGATGGATTCTCTTAGCCAGTGTCCTCAGCAGAGCCTGGTCCAGGTCCTGGGCCAGGCTCTGCCTTGTTATTATCCAGCCTTCACCCTGGTGCTGATTTCATTCTCTGTTTTTCAAGTTTTAGGGGGATTTAAGAGGATCTTTTCTCTCTTTGTGTGGCAGGGATGTTTCAAAAACACAGAAATACATAAGAAACTTTGTGATTTTATCTTGCTAGGACATCCCGGTACTCATCCATCCCAGTCCAGCATCACCCTTGGCTGCAGCGCAAACAGCTTTGAAAGGTTTTTCTGTAGCACCCTGGTCTCTCTTGACAGCTGTCTCTGATGGGTGCCTTTTCTCAGTGGGGGCTGGGAGGCCTTCAACAGTCCTCTGGTGTCATTTACTCACAAGAAGAGAAGGGAAACTCCTGATCTTTGAAATAATTTGAATTTTTTGAAACACAATTTCTGCTCTCTGGGAGCATTTTTTCTGCGCTACAAGCTAAAACACCAATATTCTAAAAGCATGGCCGGCCATGATCTAAAATCTCTACCCCCCATTAAATGTCATGTGTTGAAAGCAACTCCTCCAAAAATCAAAGCATTTTCCCTGAGACACTTGTTCTGCCATGTAGGGAAGCTCTTCATACAAATACCACTCAAAAGCTTTGAATGTCAAATGATAACAAGAATTTCCTAGATGGGGGCAGCCACAAAAAATCAATAGCACTGGTCCACTTCTGTTTCACTTTTTCATGTATAGATATAAAAAAATACTATCACCTTTTTTATACCAGAGGAAAAGTGTGTTTCCATCAGGACTAAAAAGGGGAAGATTTCCAGAAAAGCGGAGAAGTTACAGCTTGCCTTGTCTATCTTCATGTGTTTTATCATCTGCTGGTAGCCTGCTGCTACACAGTGGGGGAGATAACATGATTTCCCCAAGGGATTTTTCATTATTTGTGCAAATACAAGTGTATAAGCAGCTACATCAGAGGTGGAGGGGTGGGCACAGAAAAGAGTTTAACTGACAATAATTTCACATTTTGCTTCACTTTCGGCCTTCAAAACTGTCACACTGGGAGAAGAAAAGCAGATCACTGTGAGCCAGGAGGAGTGGGCTGTGAACCTGCCGAGCGCTGGGGCGTTGTGCTGGTGGCAAACTGCATGGCTGGGAGACAGAACTGGGCTTTTAGTGATGGTGGACAAACTGCCTCCCATCTCCAGGCTTGGGAATACCTTCCTGCAGAAGGTGCTTTCAGGAGTGCAGTTATAAAAGAGCTAAATGCTAGTTTTATCACTATCGTTACTGCTACCTACTGAGCAGACATGCAGCACTACCTCCTTTCCAAGCCCAAGGAAAGCCAGGGTGTTTGTGATGTTAAAAGTCACTTTACATTTCTGTGCCATGCTCATTTTGGGACAGACCAGCAAATGCCTGCAAAGGGAACATATGCAATGGCCTGCCTGCAGTTGATGGAGTTGAGTAAGCATAAAATCCATGCATATAAAAGAAAAATCAAGCCCAAGGTCTTGTCACAGGACTTCCATGATGCAAAAGACCTCTCGTGGCTCAAGCAAATGGGAAATGGAGCGCAGAGCTCTTACCATTCTTACTGCTGTCAGCTCCTGTAACACTGCATTGGGGGTGAGTTAACATTGCAGCCCCCGGGGTCCCAGGTGTGGCAGATTTGTAGCACCCCTTTGCCAGGCTGTGCCTGGGCTGGCTTATAACCCTGTACTGCAGTATCGTTATTGTCAGTCACAGGCCACATTATTATTGTGAGCATCAGGCAGCGGCACAGAGAGTGCACACATTGCAACTTGTTGCAGCTCCTGACACTGTGGTGGTTTTTTGCTGAGGCTGCAGGAGGCAAGATGGGTGAATGCCAAAGCAAATGTCTGCACCTCCATGTCATGCTGGCTGGGAGCTGGCTGTTCTCACTAGCGCAGCTGTAATCCTCTTTCGGCAAGTCTCTGGATGTCCTGCGTGTGAAGCCTTGTTTGAAAGCCCAGCTGGGGTGCTGGGCGATCGCAGCCAGGCGGAGCTGGATGGTGACTGCCAAAGGTGCGGGGAGGGAGGGCTTGTCCCATGTGTGGTAACACTGTCCTGACGGGGCTGGGGAAAGGAAAAGATGCAATTCCAGACAAAGGTGCTAACAGAAGTGTGTCCAAGGTACCTGTCCAAGACTGAAATAATCTCTTACACTTTTTCAGCTGCAACCAGGGAAGAGAAATGCAAGAGTGAGTCTGCCACTGCCTGCTCCTTCCCACACCCTCCCCTTGCACAAGCATGTGCACAGTCAATGCAACCGCCTGGTGAACCAGGGAGCTGGTCTGCATTAAACCCACAACCCATAAAAAGCAACTGGTTCCCTCTCAGCAAATGATTTTCCCTGGTGTAATTCATTGCACAGCTTGAGCTAAATTGGGATGGGCATAGCAATCTGGGCAACACTGGACCAGTTTATGTGTTTCACGTGTTTGTGAACCTATAGCAGGAGACATTGTCTGCCTTGTAGCACTGGAGCTAGCATTTAAGCTGCTGTCCCCAACAGACCCTTCTGAGCAGGGCTGTGCAGGTATGACCTGCAATCTGCTGGCTGGAAACCAGTGGACTTGCAGGCACACAGAGACCAACACAAGGTGAAAAGAGATGCAAAAGTGAGCAGGACAAAAGGGTTAAAAAGTGAGAATGCTTTTTTTTTTTTCAGATTTTTAACAATCAAAGAAAGAAGCCATAAAGTCAACTCTGGGGTTCCCTGCTGTCCCATGCCAAGGGTTTTTATGCTCCCTTCTTACATAACCAACCCTTTGAGGAGAGGGAGTGCTTGGCTCTGCTGGTGGGACCACAGCCTTCATGCAGATCCCATCTGGTGGGACCAGAGCTGCAGGGCTGAAAGTGGGAGCACTGCCGGTCCACACAGCCTCTCCTGCCGGCTTCAGGAAACAGCGGCTCTGCACTCAGGGAGGAGGCAGGGCATGGTGAGCATTGTCTGCCTGCATCTCCTGGCAAGCATTACTCCTTCAGATGCTCAGAGGAGCTGGGAGGATTTGCAAAGCCCCAGGTTCCCAGCAAACGTTCTCTCCAGGCCCTGCTGCAGTGCCGTGGGAATGCGATGCAGCAGCTTGCAAGAGCCTTAGAGTCCCTTGACAAAGCTGCTGGACAAGTCAATTAGGTTTTATTCTCCTAATTTGGCTCCTACGCTGTATTCACCAGCTGATTAGTGTCACTTTCTCTCACTGCCTGGCAGCTCCAGGGTGCTTCCAGTGAGACAGCTTCTAGCTGGAAATGCACTCTCCGGTGCTGGATCAGGCTTTTGCAGTATGGGGTGCTCATCCACAAAGACACTGGTTAACCTATAACACAGAATAATGCAATGACTCTTCCATGGGAGGATGCTTCACTGGCAGGGACTCAGTTCCAGACTAGAATAACGTTTCCCATTAGAAATGGGATTAGTTATGTTAAAAAATACCCTCTTCTCTCTCCTGGTCATGTTCTCTGTTCTATTCTTGCACTGTCTGTGCACTTGGATATTAGCAAATATATATCTTCTGACAGAGGATTTTTCTTTTTGGTGTTCATTTACACAACCAACTGGACCCGCTGTAACACTAAACTCAGCACAGGCCTCTGCCCCATCCCTTAGGTAGCTGCTGTAAATCTGATTGCTAATAAAAACTGATCTGGATGTTGGGGCAGTAAGCCCAAAACAGTTGCCTTCCGTGCCAGGCTGCAGGTCCCTGCTTCAGGTCTCTCTCCCTATCACCCTCGCAGCCCTGGGGACGGTCAAGCTCATTCGTGAAGGCAACTTATTGACTACCCAAACAACCCGCTCAGCCTATGGGCTAAATCCTTCCTGCCATCCTAACCTCACATCGACACCAGCAAGCCCCTTTCCCACAGCAGGCTGCGGGGTTGGCATGCACAGCTGGTTTTAGTGTTTGCAAAGAGCCCTGCACAGGCATCCCGCAGTGCTCTGCTCCTGTGTTTTCTCTATGGAGCTCAGGGTTTGGTCTGTCCTTTCTCCCCCGGGGCTGCCAGCACTG
This sequence comes from Haliaeetus albicilla, assembly GCF_947461875.1. Classification (NCBI taxonomy): domain Eukaryota; kingdom Metazoa; phylum Chordata; class Aves; order Accipitriformes; family Accipitridae; genus Haliaeetus; species Haliaeetus albicilla. Next base: position 6,583,717 of record NC_091498.1, on the reverse strand, counting down.
CTGCTTTTTGCTCTCACAGCAGCTCATCCGCTTCTTTCCTTCCCTGCCTTGGCTTGCAGATTTGGGCAGCTGGAGGTCTGCCCCAATGGCTTGCAAGAGTCTGCCCTCTGCTAATGAGCTGTCTGTTAGATGCACACAGAGCCTTGCTCCTGCTTGGGGACCAGAGCTGAGAGGGGACCTCAGCTTGCCCCAATTTGGATTTGCAGACTGGGTCCCCGAGCAGGGGAGACTATGGTCCTGAGCCCCAGGCAGTGGGTAGACCCCTTGTGCCCCGGGGGCTCTGCCAGCTACCAAGTCCCCTCCTTCCCATTAGTGAAAGAATTGCCCTGCCAAGCAGTCAGCTTGTTATTTTCTTTGGCGTTGCTTTTTGGCTTCCTGGATTGGACTATAGATTTTCTTTGTTCTTGTGTTGTTTTTTTCACCTTCCACCTTCTTGGATAGCTAAAAATAACACATTTCCTTCTCGTTAGCAGCCAGCAGCTCTGCCTTCATTGTTCTTAGAGGTCTCCCTGCATATCTCTGCTGGTTTCATAAACTTCTGTGTCGGAGTTGAGCACTGGTTGTTCTCCCCCTAATTGTAAGGCAACAAGAAGCCACAGCTCTGCCAAAAGGTTTTATTAAAGAATAAAAACAGCCAGCAAGCAATCTACGCAAGCCAATAAAATGGCACCCCATGTCCCCAAGCTAGAAAGCACATGGAGTTACTCTTAAACTGATATTTTATTTGGAAAAGAAATCAACCTTGACCCACTGCAGTCCATAAAATTAATCAGGCACCATATGCCCCATGCAGATTTGCAGTCCCTACAATGCAGGAGCTGAAGGAAAGTCATCACAGCAGGCACTTAAACCCCCCATAACACATCAGTGTGACACATCCCACAACACGTCACAACCCACAAAACAGCGAAGGCATTAGCGATAGACTACTCATTAAAATCACCATGTGTGGCATGGCTGGGGGGGTACTCGGCATCTTTAATTTTCTTTGTGTCCCATGGGTTGGCGCTACCCAGGGACACTCTGTAAGTAGAAAAGAGTTTGAGTCCATGCGGCTCCTGTGATGCTTAAGTACAGGTATGAAGTTTGTGGGGCAGTGTGTGGTGGACAACAAGCAGGTTAGGGTCTCCCTTTGTCTTCTCATATCCAGGCAAAACCCAGCTCAGCTTCCAGGACTTCGGAGCCAGCCCTGCCTTGCTGTCTACGTGCCACGCAGCACTAAGCAGGGATAGGCAGCTAACCATGACGTGGGCAGCTCGTCCACTCTGCCTGTGATCCTCTTGTAACAGCAGCAGTCGTTGGGGAGCTTGTTAATTATCTTCAGTCTTAGATATTTGCATCCTGCATTTCAGTTTTGCTAACTTCAGCCTCCAGCCATTGGATCCATCAGGCTTTTGTCTGCTGGATGAAAGCATCTCCTAGCATCAGCTATCTTTTCCCTCTGTTGGTAATTACAGACCACAACGAACCGCTGTCGAACCTCGCCTTCCACAAACCACACACTCTTTCTGTTAAGTCTATTCTTCCCAGGGCTGTTTGCTTTTTCCCAGCTCCCAGCCTCTTCTGACAGCTCACCTCTGACGTGGTGAGCAGCCTTCGCTATGGGCCTCTCCAGAACTGAGTCCCACCGTGGGACAGTGGCTTCAGTGCTGGACCGGGTCTGCTGGGGACAGAGCACAGGGTTTCTGGGCTGCCAATCTCAGCAGACACCAATGCACATGGGGGGATGTGCCCCACCTCTGGCTGCTCATTTTAATTCAATGCATCCCTCTGCTGTGCCCCAGCCATCACTCTGCTGAGCTGGAGCAGGGAACAGAGCCAGATAGAGAAAACAGTCATTCAAATTTTAAAGATATGGCTAGTTTCTTGCTCCTTTGTACTACATGGCTTCACCTGTACAAATAAAATGGAGATAAAATAAAATGGAAATGGGGTGAGGAAGAGCCACATGCAGCAGCCAGCCTTCTCAGTGATGCTCTAAGAGCATCACCTCACCCCTACGAGGGAAGGCAGGTAGAAATGGGGATTTGCCACGTGTCATCTCTTCCAGAGCGAGATTTAGGGGACTTGAATGATATTAGCAGGAGGCAGGTTCAAAGCAACCAAAGGAGGCAGCTCTTCCTTCACCCTGGAGTTGGGCTGTGGGACTCCTTGCTGCAGGAGTCTGCTGCAAGTTTACAATGGTAAAGTGGGCAAGTGCATGGGAGGAAACCCACTGAGGGGTAATAACTATGTAGGAACCACTTCTGAGCTGCAAATGCTCAAAGGCTGCGGTGGTACTAAAGGAGGGGAGCATGATATATGTTTGCTCTGTTATACCCTTGCCCTGACATTCACTTTTGTCCTGTCTGAGACAAGACAAAAGGGCTAGAGGGATGTGCAGGCTGACCTTGTGCAGCCATTCTTGGCTTCTTATAGTGCTGGAGAAGCTACTTACCCTTTCTTTCTACGCCTTTCCTTTCCAGCCTGGATTTAGCTTGTTTCCTAATTTCTCTGGGACAGGTCTCAATCTGTGTCAGGCAGCATCCAGGCTGCAGGGACCCAGCAGCATGGGTGGGTATCTCTGGTATGCAGATCAGTGTCAATGGCCCTTTGAGAGGTGTCATGATGAGCTGTGATTTTTTGGATGCATTCCTTGGCAATATTTCCTCTGTCTTGAAGTGCAGCAACCTCTCATTTAAATATTTTAACCAAACTGGCTGGCAAATCTGAGTCTTCTCTCTGATGGATTACAGAGCACATGCAGACACCACTCGCATCTCTAAGTGCTGCCGTTAATGATGGTGCCAGTATTTGTGTAAACACTGCGCATATAATTTAATTGTTTTAATACAGGCAGTTTATAGGGCTTGCTTGAGTGAAAAGAGATGAAAGTTGCCAATGTGAGGAATGACTTGGGATATCAGTCCAGGCATATCTGTGGACAAAAACAAGGGATGGCAACAACTGTCAGTGTTAAATCGCTTGGCTGTTTCCCTGGCTGTCGCAAAATGACTCTTCACAATACATTTCCTAACATGCTGCCGAATCTTATTTTAACATTAACAACCCCCCAGGCTTTCATTTCTTGTTTTCCATGAGTGGATTTCCAAGCTCTTCATCAGCCTTATTATATTGCAGATGGGGAAACTGAGGTGTGGGGACACGATCTAATTCAATCCAAGTCATGCAGGGACAAAGATGGGAACAGGTCCCCCTCCCAGACACACGACCTGCCATGTGTCCTGCCTGCTGGGGTACTCGCCATGGCCCTTAGCAGAACCAGTGTGCCCAGACGTGGGTCGCTGGCTGCAGACAGCAGGTCAGCAACACCAGTGGGGACAAGAAAGGCTGAGCAGCCTCATGGGGGAGGACTGCCGTAAGAAGGCTGTGGGAAAGGGGGACTGCCAGGGAACGCTGGGGCTGGTACATGTCCTTTCCTCTCACTGGAAAAGGAGGGACAGTAATGAAAATAATTGAGCAGGAAGTTTAAGTTAATGAGCACTTAATTCCTTCAGCATAATTAACATCTTTATAGCCTCATTTGCATTATTTTGCATATCTACAGATAATAATCTGCCATCGGGAAAGGGAAGGCATGGCTGGGCAGTGTGGGCTATTTGCTTGAGAGTGGACGGTCCCACGGGGCAATTCTGGGAGAGCTGCAGGGAACGTGCCCTTTCCCTCTCCCTCAGATGCTGTGTCCCACTTCCCTGCTCTCGGCTTGCTCCCTGCCCATCAGTCCACGCTCACTCCAGCGTTCCTGCCTCTGCCTTTCAATTAAGAAATTCTCCTGAAGGCTAGTGGTTTTATCTAGGCTGTTGGCTTGCCCTCTTGTGCTAATTAGGAGATGGGCTGCATGTAGGTGGTCAGGTGCCAGGCACACATGCCGTGCACAGGTCTAATCATCATACACACACCGCTAATCTCTGCAAGGAGCTTTTCTGTGTGGAGTTTAGGTCTCATACCCAAACCCATGATCTCTCTCCCCTCTATGGGCACCATTTGTTGATCACAATCTGATCTGTGACTCGTCTCATATATGGGGTGACAGAGCAGATGAGATGCTGCTCTGCCACCTGCCACTCTGCTGCCTTGGGTTTTCATTTCTTTAGAGCCTTCCACAGAAAGGAGCCTTGCACAGAAAGCAGCCCTGCAGCTTTCCCTCTCACTGGCTGAGTGTCCCAGCCAACACATCCCCATCTGAAAGCATGACAGCCCTACATGCTGTCCTGTGCATTGACATTGACAGTCATGGTGTGCCACGTTGGGTCTTCTGCAGAAGGTTGAAATCTGATCCACTCTGTGATCATGTTCTTGTATAAGATCCCAGCAAGTCTGGCTCTCTGGTCTCTAATGAGCTCTGGGAGAGGGAAGGTTAAATTGGAAAAATTAACAGTGCAAATAAGGCATTCACAGAAGTATTAAAGCACTGAGAAAACTCAGTGAAATGTTCAGCTTGTTCATGTTATCCTGGAGCTTTAATGTTGTGGAGGATGTCCCTTTTGGAGACGTGCTCTAGCTCAGCAGCTCCTGAACTTGATGCTCCAGCCAAGCTCTGTCAGCCCTAGCATTGCCTGAAGACCTCCAGGTGCCCTCATCCAACTGTTGGCTGAAAAAGCATAATGCTGACATGGCTCCATGGCCCAATGTGACTGCTAGTTTCTGTTCACACCACAGGCGAACCAGAGCTTTCCTTTTTCTGGCATACTGGGCAGTCTAATGAATATAGAGATTCCTTGTGATCTTAAAACCAATGTATCTGCCTCTGCATAGCCTTGTGCTCATGTTGTACTCGCCTTAGTGTAGGGCTGGGTTACCAGCCTTCATTGCAACCTTGTTTAGATCTTCTTTGCCATTCCCAGATCATCACCTGTCTTGTTTACTCAGACTGTAGGTTCTTGGAGGCAGGGACCTTTACTTACGTGTGTACTATACTTAGCGCAAGAGGTTTTAGGCTTGGCTGGGTTCTCTAATAGCAATGAGTATTCCATTAAAAAAACCAAACTACTTGATTAAAAAAAAAGCTATTATTTAGATTACAAAGTCAAAGTACTGCCAATTTAATAGTTATCCCTCCAACCTTCAATCTGCCTTTAAAACTTTTCCAAATGAATAAAATTAAACGATGTACCATGTTTTCACCTTGACTAACTCCTGCTACAAGTTGAAAAGATAAGGGGGCATGCCTCTTGAGGCAGGAGGTACTCTGCTGTACTTCAAAGCATCCTGGAGGGATGCAGAGGTTAAAGTTTCTCCCAAGGCTGCAGGAAACATTTATAATAGTGAGTGTCAGGCAGACTGATACAAAGGTTCCTCACAGGTTTCCTTCCAACAAATAAAGTGCTTATTTCTCATCTCTGCAGAAATGAGTAAAATTTGGAGATATTTCTGGTATTTCCAGCCCTTACTGATGAGCTTTCAGGTTTTGGACTATCCCTGAATCTCCTGCACGTTCCCCAGGAATTGCTGGCCGGGGGGCTGGGATGTGTTGCTATTACAGCCACTTCCACAGCCATTTTTATTTGACCTTTTCTTTCTTGCCTTTTATGCTTCTTTTATCAGACATCTGCAGTGAGATTACTCTTTTCCTGGATGTAGCAGTACTCCAGGCCTCCCACTCCTGGTTTTATGGAGTGTTCAGTGATCAGTAGGGCAGTTTTTGTATAACTTTGCAAATAACACTGAAACAACACTAAAAGCAAACCCAGCACTGATGTTTTTTATTTAGCCACACTGCTAAACCATCTCCCTCTATCCCAGCTTCTTGAGTGTGACTGTATTTTAGAGGGGCTTACTCACTGCTTATTGCTTACATGTAGCTGATTGAAACTCCCTGCTGATAGCAGAGGCTCTGTGTCCAGATCTGAGCCTGGATCAGGATTTGATAGCGCTGGGGAGGGCACAGATCTTCCAATTTTTGTAAACCCCCCCCTCCCTGTGATACCTGCAGGTTCCTTTGAAATTCTTGATCCAACTCAGATCCCGGCCCACAGAGCAGCTCAAGACAGGATGCCTTGCTGGTGAGCTCTGTCAAACCCAGTGGAGCAGTGACAGTTTCCACCCCTGCAGTTGTGATACTTGTCTATTCCTCCTTCCCATGAGACCTCAGGCACCTTGATGCATTCATTTTCACGGTAGCCAGATGCAGCTCTCCCTGGTAGAGGTGATGTTACAGCACAGAGGTTAATTGGTAGCCTCAAAATTCACTATACATTTGCAGCTGCAGGCAAATTGCAAGGATTTACTCAAGGACCTGAGTCCCATCAAGAGTCCACGTGAGCTGTATCCCTATCACCATTGGGGACCTTTGGAAATGACACAAGGTCTTTCATAAGTTGCCAAGTGCCTTCTTGAATCCTCCCAGCTGGTGTTGAATGGGCAGTGCTCATGACTCCCACTGCATGTTCATCGCCTCCATCCCAACTGTAGGCACATCTAACACACATACAGCTGTATGGCCTCTTTGCCATCGTGACAGTGTCCTGGGGGTAGGAAGGGTGCCGATCTGAGGAGGGCTGCAGTGTCTCTCCAAGGTGGCACTCCTAAGAGGGCTTGCTCTCAAAGGAATCTTGCTACAGGCTCATGCATCACTGCCTGCCCATGGCTTCTTCTATCTTGGAAGCCACCATGAGCCAACCCATCCTGAACAGTAATGCAGAGCACAGAAAAACAGAGAGGTATGGATCTGGGCCCAGGAGCCATATTCAAGGGCACTGGATAGGTGACGATCAGAGCTGAAGTCCAAAGTCCTACATCTACACCAGCCCATGGACTCTTCTGGAGTTCCTGGAGGTCCTGAACACAGCCCTCTCACACACTTGTGGTAAACTCCTGTCCCAAAAGTTCCTAGGAACCCATTTTCATCTAAGCCCATATTTACTTTTCAATATGAAACCCAAAGGATTAAATAAATTTTATAGAGTGTCCTGATAGCAAACCAGACTGGTATCTCCCTTTTTTGACTCAACATATCCTGTCTTTAGTCATTAAACACAACCAACAGCATGAACATTTCATGAGCAGATAGTTAAATTTTAATTTCCCCATTGAATTCATTAAGGTGTGATCATGCATCTGAATTGAATTTAGCAACCTGGCAAGGAACCAAATTAAACATGACATAGTGACAAGGTTTCCTTTTTCATTGTACTTGATTCACCCTCCCCCATCCTTGCCCTATTAAAATAAGTGTTGTTTCTTTCCCCCCTGAACATTTCTTAATCAAAGTCTTTGCTAAAATGAAGGAAGACCGTCCTGCCTTAAGCACCAGTCAGAGATGTATACAATGCACTAAAAAGAGGTCTGACAGAATTTATTGTTTATGTTGGCAGATGGAGTAATTGCAACAGAGGCAAAAAACCCAGGTGCTTTGCAGAGAATGATGGTGGTCTCTGTTATAATGCTTAATTTATTATATCAAATAAATTGCACGCAGGCAGAGCTCGCAGCAAATGTATTTCAAGCCTCCCTCCACTCCTTCCATCTCCCCATTCATGATTCCTGGTAGGACAGAAATGATCTTCTGAATGCAGGAAGCTGCTGGTGCGGAAGAGGAGAAATCCAAGGCACAGCAAGGTGCATCCTTTCCCTTGGATGCTGCATTGGGGGCTGCCCTCCACCACGATCTGCCCAGCACCCCAGTGCTGAGCTCCACAAGTTATTTCAGTCACTAACTTGCATTTCCTCCACCCACCCCAAACTTTGCCTTCTCTACTGTCTGCTTTCACTCCTTGAGAATAAGAGTGGGCAAAAATAACTAACTTGGGGCAGGGGGGATGACGACACACATGACATTACTCAGAAGAAGCACTAATAAGACACAGGTCAAGGGGGAACCTGGAAAACCTGTATGCAGTTCCCTCAACACATCACCCCACCGCAGGCCTCTTCTTCTCTCATTCTTGGAGGGTTTGATCCTTTCCTAATATTTTGCAGGGTTTGGAGGAGCCAAACTCTGCCCCGCTTCTCCCACATCACCCAGTCCCAGGTCTTCAGGTCCTCCTTGTTCAGGGGACAGGTCTCTGGCCAAAGCATCCCAGCACTTGGCAATGTGGCAGGAGGAGAAGTAATTTGACCCTTCCACTCAAATCTAGGAGATTTCCAGTACCCTGCAGGTGCCTGCAAAGAGACCGCTCATTCAGAGGGAGAAGGACGGGTCTGGTGTCCTCCATAGGCAGACCTGGTGGGATATTCCAGATGAGACTTTCACTCTGTGCCCGGACACTGTGTTATCATTGTGTTCCCAATGCAGGCAAGGGTTGGGGAAACCACTTGTTACCATGCTGCCATCTGCATTTCTGAGCGTGGTGTGTGGTCTATGCAAGAAGCTGGTAATGAGCCAAAATGTGCTTTTGAGACGTCTGTGTACCTGATGTCTCATATAATATTTAGTGTGAGCAACTTAGCAACCCATGATAAAACAACCATCCAGCTGGGTGGGTGGCAGTCACACCAGAAAGCCAGCTAAAAACAAAGTGGGAATTGCTTTTAAAACACTTACTGCTCAGTCCAAGAAGAGTCATCACAAGCATTCGAGTTGCTGATGAGATGGGGTATGAGTACAGGCATCCTTCAAGAACCTTGGAGACCTGGCTCCACGTAGGGCAAACAAAGACTATTACATTCATGTATGAAACGAACCTCCAAGGAACTGTAGCTGGGGCTTGGTGGAGGAGGGAAGTGTTTGGAGATGAGGATAACACCTGGAAGATGGATTGTTGCTGTGAACGCTTATCGCCAGCTCTGAGATCAGAGTCCTGTCAGGGGAGGTATATGCTTGTTAAACCTCAGCTCGGTTTGTGTTTTGTATTTGTTTTACTTCTCACCTTTTGCTTCCAATCTTGTACCTACAAATCTGACCTTAAATCTTAGAAGACTGCTCTCTCCTTGGTGTTACTGTGAAACGTGGCTGGTATTTAGGGCACAGTGAAATATGGTGAAAGGGATGAACTGAGAATGCCCTGTCTGCAAGGAAATGGCAGATCAGAACCGTGTCTGGGCATCCTGGGCTCAGGGGAGCCCTGCCATCCTGCCAAATGCACGGTGGGGGATTTTGCTGCCACACATCAGCTTTTGGGCGGGCATTCCCACTAATGCCCACTTCTAGCCCCCCTCTAGCAAAGAGGACGGCAGGATGCTCCGTGGCCTGGAACGAAGCCCTTTGTCTCACGGTCTGCTGGAAAATGGACAAACTAATTTCTAGGGGCTAAAGCAATCGGGAATGATATTTCACAAAACCAGTAGGTGCTCTGAATGCTGACACAATGTTCTCAGAAAATGACCACAATTTGTCTCGGTGGCTAATCAGCCCTGCTGTTACGAAAGTGTGCCGCCTCTCTCATTTACATGTGTCTGGCTCTAACTTTCAGCTATTAGGTCTTCGTTCTGTCATTCCCTGCAAGATTAAAGAGCCCTTTAGTACTCGATATTTTTCCCTGTGATGGTTCTTATGCAGTATAATCAAGTTACCTCTTGATGTTCCTCGGATGAGCTAAAAAGACAGAGCGCATTGTCTCTGGGAGACAGTTCTGCCATTTCTGACTGTATTTGGAAGGACTTCCATTGCCTGTGCCCCCCCCTCTAATTTTTAATAACCTTTTTGAAATGTCAGCACCAAACCCGAGGACTTTCTTCCAGCCATGAACACAGGGAAAGTCAGTTCCAAACTCCCACTCATTAATTCCCCTTTTAATATTTCCCAGCATCACATAAGCCCATTTTTCAATACCGCCACCGTGGGGGCTCTTGCCCAGTTGCCCATCAGAAAGACTCCCTCCCACGGCCCTGTTGGAATCTGTGCTTCCACAAATAGTTTCTACTTCATAGGCCTGGCCTTCATTTGGTTTTTCTTCAACAAGTGACCTCGAATTTGTTGTTATTCAAATTATACATTGTTTGAATGGATTCGATTTATTAAGGAAATCAGGTTACCCTGACTGCACTATCTTCACTGTTGTTAATTGCTCTGCCAATCTTTGTGACATCTGTAATTATCAGCAGTGATTTTCTTCCAGATCATTGCTAAAAATATTGAATAACTTGGCCTGGAAGTGGTCTTGGCAGAATCCACAAGTAACATCCCCATTCAGCAATGCTTCCCCGCTGCTAACCGCTTTTTGAGAGCTGTCAGCTAACCCAACCTCAGTCCATTTAACATGCATTCTGCTAATTTGGCACAGAATTCATTATAAATATATCAGAATGTTGTGCAACAGGATACCCAAAGCTTAGCAGAAATCAATTCTTCTTTTTACAAAACCTATTTCTGGGCAAAACAAAGGAAAAGAAGAAAACAGCAAAACTTATTGACTGGTGTTAATCACATCCTCATTGTTTGTTCTCCTTTTAGTCCTTGACCAGTCTCTTATTTAGTTTGCAGGGACTAGCATAAAGTTAACTGAGCAGTAAACATCCAACTTATATATAGTCTTTTTGAACACTAGCACACCATTGGCATTCATTCAATTTCCTGCAGATCTCCCAGTAATCCAAGATGAAGAAAAATTAGCACAACTGGGCCAGAGCTCGCCTTAGCCAATTATTTTAGGACTTCTGGGTGAAAATTATCATGGTCTGCCGCTTTAGAACTTTCCACACTCAAAATAGTTACTGCAAGTAGCTGGAAATTACCAAAACTACTAAATGCCGAAAAAAAAGAGTAAAACTTGAAATGGTTACTAGTGGTCTGGAAAGTGTGCTGTAGCCCCATATGACAGAGGGAGAACAAAGAGCTCTTTCAGCCAATTTGCAGAGTTGGTCTCTTTGTTTCACTGCAGTGGAGAGGCTGGAGAAGATTTACAGCAGGATACCCTGGAGATTAAAGGCAAGGATGCCCACCCTGGGAGGCAGGAGACGTGATGCAATTGTCCTAAAAGGAAGAGCTGTGGTCACAGTAAAACCAAAGATGACTGAATATGACCTGCAAAAATGTAGAAAAACTTTTATGAGGCATGACTTGCAAAATATCATACTGTTAGTTTATAGCTCGAAGCTGATTGCATTCCTAAGAGAAAAAGTGAACATGGGTAGAGAAAATACCACTCGGAGGATCATCCCTCTGAAAGGTGGTGTGAGATGAGTGGACGGATGCTTTTCTGCCAGAAACAATTCCTAAATCCGGCAGTAGGAGGTACACTCTTCTCCCCAAAGACAGGGTATGACAAGATCACACCCATGCTCCTGTGAACGTTTAATCATGGATCCAAAGTGAAAATCAGCAAGAGAGACTGTGAGCATTCACCTTGTCGGATGGCTGTGGCTGTCTCCTGGGGCGAGGGTGGTGGGCTCATCCCTCCCAGCGCTGGGCTCTTCTACCTCCTGCATCACTACTCCAGCACCTGGGCAAGCAGGTAGAAGGAGGACTCCACACCCATCCGTTCTTCAACACCCTCTTCACCTTCCCACCCTAATTTTTCTCCTTCTAAAGCCACTTCCTCAATTTATTTCAAGTTCTCGTAAATTTCAGGGCAAAAGAAATGAAGATTTTCTGCAAATCAACAGTTTGCTTAAAAATCGCCTTCTGCGGAGAGCAGTCTCAGCTGAAACTGCAGCCTGTTGCATAGTTTGAGGTTCATTTATCCCACGCTGTAACCGATGTTGTTCCATCAAGGGCAATGAAGGCACTTGAGGTTGTGCCTGTCGAGGAGCTGCCCCTTGCTGAGGCTACGTGCAGCACTGCCACAGTCTCGGAGCTCATACCGGTGAGGATGGGTGTGTTATCCCCAATTAATAGGCAGCAATTTGGGCTCAGGGTGAGCAACCCCATGTCTGACACCACACCAGCTTCCACGAGCACAGAGCCCAGATCCCTGGGAGCTGTAGCCATCACACTCTTTAATAGGTGACCAAAACCACAACAGGCTGCTGTGAATGAAAGGGCATTCGCACAAAAGCTGACATTAACAACAGCAGAAGAAAAGGCTTGAATCATTCTCCTGTGAAATGTTAAGCTTAAGTACTGTTCCCCTGTCACTGGCTTCTCATTCTCCCAATTTTTACCGCATCTTTTTTCATTTCCTTCCACTTTATTTTTCCCTGCTCTTCTGGATGGCCTGGTCTGCTTGTTTGCGATAGATTTATGACTGTTTGTATTTTGTGTGATTAATAAATTCTGCTGTGATTTATGTTTCGGGAGGCTTTAGTGATTCTACTTCATTTTCCATTGCATGGTCTCTCTCTGGGATCGGCTTTTTTGCGCTATTGGAAGTGATTAGGTGTCTAACTGTCACTCTATGAGAGTTCATTGGCCTTAATTCTTCACTTAGGCATATTTTGCTTTTGCATGATTTATTACTTAAAAAACCCAAACTGATGTCAGCGATGTATTTTGTGTGTGCATGTGCCTGAAGGCAGCTTTCTGCAGGGTTTCTTGGAGTTTATGGAGAACCAAGAACTGCATTTCTTACCCAGGGCCTGATCCTCAGCCGAGGTATATTTGTTTGATGCTCAGTGAGGGCTCGAGTGCATCGGCAGGCAGCGAGATCCCTCCTGCCTCTGCCTGTGCCATACGTGGGCAGGCATAAGGGCTCTCCAAGGTGACTAACACTGGTGTGCAATCATGCTGCAACCTGGCCTGGATCTGCCAGGGTTTTCAAGAACAACTTGCATCGAAAAGGTCTGATTTTTCTCTTGTCTGACACCTTATGCAGTTATTTATATGCCAGTGTAAAGAGGCAGTGCTGCATCCCAGCAGATCTGACCGGTGACATTTTCTCATCCACTTTGCCTTAATAGAAATGGTGGCACAAAGGTCCAGGCAACAGCAATTCAGGCACAATTGAATTAAATGTGTATTTAATTTTTTTTTTTTTTTTTTTTTTTTTGCTTGGCAAGTCAGACCTGACAGAAGATCTTTGTAGCTTTGCGGCTCTCACTTGCAGCTGTTAATCAACAAGCCACTCGCTTGCCACAGAGAGTCGTGTTTCAAAGTCCTCCAAATTGCTTATGAACATACATTAGAGAAGCATCTACCCTCGCTTCCCCCCTGCCTGCGACAACCCACACAGCTTTGATTAAAAAGCAAACAGAAAGCAGGATGAAAACCCACTTCCCGGGTTGCCTAATTAATGCCAATAGCAGTACCATTACCGTGTCAGCTTTTCTGTCTCAATTGCTGAGACATTGCACTCCCCAAAAGCAGACGGTGCAGCCCAGGTCCCTGGGGTACAGCAGGGAACTCCCCTCTCTGGGAAGAGACCAGCAAGAAAACCAACTTCTTGATTTCTCTCAAACATTTCAGTGGAAGAAGCTATATCATGTTGCTGGATCTCAGTTTTTCCATAGAACAACCTTTAGAAATGTCTGTATTTCTCAGGATACAGAAGTGCACTTTTTCTCAGCCTCAGGTGACAATTACCTCAATTTTAGCTCAACGGCTATTGCTGACAAAAAGAAAACAAACAAACAAAAAACCTCCAAAGCCTCAAAACAGCGGTACAAATCCAGGCTTCCCAGTCTGCTCAAAACACCTACTCTTGGTTTGGCAGGGGGCTGGAAAATTGGATTCTGTTCTTGGATAATAAGCGTTGCCAACATATAATGAAAGAACCAGGAGGCCAGTGACCCGTATGAACATCAGCTCTGACTCCCTGCAAAAAAGTCAAAGCAGCTCAATGAAACCGCATGTTTAAGACTAGCGATAGGTGCACTATCTCTGCTGTTGCAAGCATTGATCTTACCAAAGGATTTCCTTTCCTCCTGTCAGGGGACCAGATACAGTATTGATCATCCCCGCGCTGCAATTCATGAGACTTTCTGGAGATACTACACCCATGGCGGTGGCTGAAAATGGACAAAAAAGAACCAGCTGGTCCCACGGGTCTGTGATGGTCTCCATCTCAATGGTGCTACCAGCTTCTGTCTGGTTTGCTGTTTTCTTTTTAGTCCCTGTGGAGGGACTGTGTGTCTAATGGGTAGTTGGCAGATGATATTTGAGACATGTCCACCTCCAGTGTAAATTGGCAGTGCCTCGGGGGCTTTAATGAAGTGCTGGAAATTACAGCTTCTGCGAAGGCAGCCCGTATTATACACTTCTGTGGGGAAGGAAAGGGGAAAGGGAAGGGGAGGGAGAAGAGGAAGGGGAAGGGGAGGGGGAAGGGAAGGGGAAGAGGAAAGGGAAGGGAAGGGGAAGGGGAAGGGGAAGGGAAAGGGAAGGGGAAAGGGAAGGGAAGGGAAGGGGAAGGGGAAGGGGAAGGGAAGGGAAGGGAAGGGAAGGGAAGGGTATTCTTAATGGGGCTGACGTAGTTTTGCACCATGTAACAGCTGTTCTCAGGTACTGCTGCCTCAGGAATTTCCCTTAATATGTTAAAGAAAGGTTGAAAGTTAGTAATTTGCCGAACATAAAGTTTCAGACCAAAATACAAATTTTGTCATTTATAAAGTGATTTAAGCCCTGGAAGCAAAGGTACACTATGAGCGGGAATGGAGCCTCTGCATGCCTTTTTTGCAGCCTTCTGCTTACCTCACAATGATTTCCCACCTATGTGAAACAAACCTGCTAAAAACACTCCGTTTTGTTATTTCCTTTATTTCAGTGTAAATTCTATCCCCTTGAGAGCAGCACAGTTATTGTTTTACACAGCTCACCAGCGTTATTCAACCTTGATTTCTTCCCTGAAAACAAAGCTCAATTCAGATGAGCACACAGATCTGGTACGGATATTTGATTTCCCTGAGCTGTAAGGATGCTTTGAGTAGCCTCAGCTGAGATCCAGGAGTAGACTGTACAAGACTTGGCACTAAACCTATAAGAAGAGATTGTTGATCATTATTCCTGCTTCTAGCTTGTTTTTCACTCAAGAACAGAGGCACAGATAGGGTTAGTGGGTGTAAAGCTGTTTAATCATTATAGCCCTCCCTGAAAACACTTGGCATAATTCAGGGGACAGCAAGGGCCAGGGGCTGCTCCGGGTAGGTGGGATGGGTGAGGGCTCTTTGGGGAGCGTGGAAGAGGGGTTTTACCTGCACACTCCAGTTAAAGGGCTTAGCACAAGTGCAGCCAGGCTGTATCCTGGTTAGCAAGTTGTTGTGCTGATATTGCCTGCTCAGACATCTTTTGGAAGAGCTGATTTCTGTCCCATGAATAGGGAAGGGAGCTGAGGGTGAGCAGTTCCAGTATTACCAGAAGGCAGATAACAAAGTTTTTGTTCCCTGATGGATGCAGCTTCTGACATTGAGCCGCTGAAGCCGGTGGGCACCTGGCACCCAGCCGGGGTAGCATAGACATGCCAGGCCACACTTTAACCGCTTCTCTAAAGCTCTGTAAATGCTCTGTTTCAGCTCAAATGGCTGAAGGTTGGTAAAGTTATGAGCAATTGAAACCAACAGGTAGTAATACAGAGAAGAGGTGTGCCACAGCTGAGGTTGTCATCAGCAGTTTTATGACGTTTTTATGTCTTCCAAGTTTCCTCTCAGTAAAGATGTATAAAAATCTTGATACTTACCCTGCCGACAATCTTTTTGCCACTCAGAACTGTGGCCATGGCAGTGAGGAAGGGATGTGATTGAGCTGGGCAGGAGAATTGCAGCTAATCTGAGGGAGTGTTTCCACCACAGCAGGAATTTGTAAGTTCTGTAAATCATGCAAATATCATCTCCCTGCTTAGCAATCATCTCTGTAACGTGGCCAAGCAAGAGAGCGTAGCAGTCTCTATTACCCCGCTCCGAGAGCCTAAAGTTATGTGATATTCATGGGAAAACCTGCTTAAAACACTAACAAGCCAGTTAGTTATCTGCTACAGTATTAGCTACAATGAAAGGGGGGGGGAAGTGTGGAGGGGGCTCAGCAGGGGATGTACAAAGTCTTGATTTTTCATGCCTTTTTTTTTTTTTAAATAAAGCTTTTGCCTTTGGAGCATATATAACACACAGTCCAGATTCCTTGCAGAAATAATTTGGTTTGTGAGGTTGAAGTTTGCCGGAACCAGGGAGGAAAACAATTTGGCTTTCCTGTATGGCAGATGCAGTCCATACTGTGCAGGAGCACCTTTGCAAGAGTTTGGAGAGCTGGTTTGGGACTCAAAAAATCTGGGGTGAAATCCTAGCACTGCCATGGTGGTTTTCTCAACTGTGTGGGGATGGGGATGTGGCTCTGCACAGCACCTGGCTCAGTAGGACCCTGATTTTGGTTATGACCTGCAGACTGTGCTGTGATAGAAATAATAATCACATCATTACAGCCTGAAAATGCAACAGTGCTTGGAAGAGTGAGAGCTTCAGGCACCTCCTGCTGTGTATATTTGCCCTCAAAGGTAGGGCAAAATTAACAAGGGTTAAAAAAGAAAAAGGGCTGTGACTAATCCAGTTATTTGCACACACACAAAATAGCAATTCATTTGGTTCAGGGGTTGATGAGCCCTTGGGGCTTGACCAAGCAAAGGGTAGGCACCTATATCACAGGGGCTTTATGGCTAAGTGAGGGGTGCGGGAAGCCCCTCTCTTGTCAATCAAATCTATTAGTTTATATAATTTCTAGGCATCACCTTGGGGCAGTGTCAAGTACAGTGTAATTACTGCTGTGATTGGTGTTGCTGAGTTTGGTTGTTAAATGTTAATGCAACATATTAAGATATGTTTGCCTACAGGCAAAGTCCTGCCTACCTGATATCTCCTTGACTTTGCTCTCTGGGACCATTTTTAAAACTATTTAGTGACTTGGAGCTCTGGAGGATTTGGAGATGGTATCAGATGTGCTGGGGAACCACAACTTAATGGCTGGAGACAAGAAGCAGGGTGGTAACAGCTCTCACCTCCTCTCAAATCCCAGCCAAAGAAGCGGGGGTGCTATGCAGGAGAGGGGATCCAGGGAAAGGGATAGGCACAAGGACTGGGTACTTTTGCAGGGATCGGGCACTTCTGCAGGGACTGTGCACTTTTCCTCCACCCCTTGTTTCACTGAATTCCTCCTGCAATGCCCATTGGGATGAAAGCAAATGCTCCTTTTAATTAACTTCCCTGCTCCCTTTCTTTGGAATTCATAGCCCTTTTTGTACAGCAGGTTGAGAACCAGTCAAGAGCCATTTAATTTTTCCAGTTTGTGTTCAAGTGGGTAAAACACCAGCCAGAGAAGCCAAGAGACGGAGAGAGTACTGCATGAGCATGCTGTGTCTCTACCTGCTCATACTGCCAGACTGCAAATCTCCAGGGGATGAGTTTGTGCCTACGCCATAGCACATCCAGAGATGCTCAGATCTCATGGAGGGGCTCTGAGTGCAATTATAGCAGTTCACAAATTCAGGTTTTCCACCTGAAATAAAATGTTTCAGAGCTACTGGAGACCACTGTGTCCTCATAATGACTCCCCAGGGCTGGTTCAATGGGCTCAGCTAGGGTGCCTGGTTCAGCACCCCCATCCCCTCCTGGTTTTCTAGGGCAGCTCAGGTCTCTGCTGTGATCTGTGAGCAAAGCACGGGATGTCCTGGGCAATCCCCAGTGGAAATATGCTCAAAAGCCTGGCTGGGATGATGCTGGCCACGGCAGCATGGCCAAGGGACATGCATAAGCAGGCTGTCATTTCCAGGACATGGAGGGTTCTTGCTGCTTTTCTTGCTTTGCAGTCGAATACATAGGAGTGTGCCCTGCATTTTTCCTGGCACTACATTTGTTTAATTTTTAACCTTTTCTGAATGTGTATTCCATGCTTGGAGCTGAGAAAGCTTTTTTGCTGGAGGAATCCAGTACTTGACTGTGCAACAGCAAACACCACGGGAGCAATTTTCCTTTCTAGTTTCTAAATATATTGAAAGCAGAAAGGCAAAGGGTGTGAATTTAAATGAAGGGAAGGAAAATTAACCCACCAGTCACTACAGAATCTGCCTGGTTCTCAGTTTCTCATCCATCCTGAGCTGTCTGACCAACAGGTGCCCAATTTTAAAAATTGCCCAGTCTTTCTCCAGCAGACACAACACAGCTAAATAAATACAGCAGTGGGATGACGATAGCTCTTCTGCAGCTTAGCAGTGCTCTAATGCAATTTTAGAGGTTGGCATGTACAGCTTGAACATAGTTTTGATGGGAGGAGGAGGAAAAATCCGTTATACAGTGCCTTGTATATATTCCTCAGACTGGAAAGTCCTTGATTGCATAGACAGCAAGGCTCTGCTCCTGCAGAGAATGACATACAGGAAAATTTGTGCCTTCATTGGCAGCTCTGAATGTTATCTGTATGGGTCGGATGATCTATCTAGATAAACTATCAATTTTCTTCTATAGCTTCAGCATTGTAGCATATGAACATCCATTAACAATGACAATAATAATTTAATTTTAAATTCCAACAGTCCTACAGTTGTGTCAGAAATTGGTGTTTCCAGCACTATACAAGGATGGCTAGATAGGCAGATAGGTTGATGGATATTCAATTATGATCAAATAAAGCTGATATGTAATATTTATTTCTCACAGAGCAATTCTATAAAAAGTTGATTGAAAAAGGAGGGAGAGTTTTGCCGCCTAGAAAATCCATCCCCTTTCCTTGAAATGCAGAAATGACTTCTCTTCCTCCCTCCTAAAAAACTCCAGATCTCATGGCTTTTGAAATTTTAGTGCACCTAGGTTTGAAAATTGCTCTGAATCTTTAGCGAAATAGTGTATTATCTGAAGATAACCCTAACTTTAGCCATGTGAAAATTAAACACCTAATCAAAGCTGAGTGTTGCTACAGAAGGAAAAAACACATCCTCCGGATACATGTGCCCCATACCCCACCTAAGACCCACATCCTTCCCATCCTCAGGATGCACTGAACCTCTTTCTGTAGTTTGGATAGATTTTTTTGAAAACTTCATTAATGTAAAAGCCCATTTAAAAATCTGACCCATAGAAAAGCTCTGAGCTCTGTGTGATGGATCTCAGGCATAAGCTTCTCCCACCTGTGACACCCCCAGGTTTTGCAGAGGGGCTCAGGGTCTGCTGCCTCAGTGGTCCCATGCTGTCCTGCACATGGTTCACAGCCCTGCCACAGCTGCATCCTGCTCACCATCCAGAACACCTCATCCTCTGATCCATCTCCTTTCACTGCCTCCTGGGAACCAGGAAAGCTCTGCTGAAATTGCAGAGAGATGTGTTTGGGGCGAGGTTACCAGGACTTGTCTGCTTTTTTACCATGACATTTAGGATCTCTCCTTTAGGTGACTCCTTCCCTTTTCTCTGCTGCTCCTTCCCCCTCTGCTGGTGACTAGGCTGTGGACAAAACCTTCCCATACAGGCAGGAACATTCTCCCTAAAAGGTGGAAAAGTGCATTTAGCCGAGACCAAACTTTTAGGGGAGGCACCCTGCCCAAATGAAACCTTCTGTGGACATCACAGTCCTCAGGGGAGCAGGTTTTGGTCAAAATCAAAGCAAGCACAGTGAAAAAACTTGGTGCTTGCTGGAGCCAGGCGGGAGATAGATAGAAACTGAAGAAACTATTTTTCTAAGTATGTGGTTGGTAATTTTGTCATTTAATTAACCATTGCTTTTAATAGGCTTGTTGTGTCACTGCTTGACTTACACAAATTGGTTCATTGACATTACTGGGGTTGGCTATACGGCATACTGTTCCTTGCACAGATTTGGCCTTATCAAATGTGGCTCCTAGCTGTAATTCTTCTTCTTCTGTACAAATACAGGTCCCTGCAGTATTGCCAAGGCTCATTAGGGCATGTGGATAATGGGATATTTTTATCCATGCTAATTAAGTAATTATTACATGTAATATAGAGAGGGGTCAGTTGTACCCAGCCTGCTTCCATTTACATTGTAGCAAGGAAAAAGAAATACTTCCGTGTATTTTCCTTTCTTTTCTAGGAGACAGGTCCATTTAAATCTCATTTATTATTTATTGGTCTTTTTGTCGCTTTGGTGCAAAATTAACCTCATTAATATCAAGGTCTCAGCAAAAAAAAAAAAAAAAAAGCATCTTAAGTGTAATTTTATTCCCAGGTTGATGTAAACACTCTCCTGTCATCAGGAGTGGAGAATCCATCCTTAACCTTCTACATCAGAATCTGCGAGTGAGTCCATGTGCACAGATGATGCCCGGAGCTGGGGTGCTGGAGGGTGGCTTCAGCTGGGGGGTCCCCACTCCCATCCAAACCCGAGGAGCCTTCGGGGTGCTTTCGGTAGCTTCGATCTCCCTCTTGTGGCTGAACATCATGGACACGGGGTGCGCAGTCCGGACTTGCACCTCAAAGGCTTCGAGGGGTGTGGGCTGGGAGCTGTATGGACTCTCCCTACATGCAGCCTAAGGCCCTGGAGAAAGGGGCTTTTAAGCTTAATTGTTTAATTTTTTCTAATGAAGTAAGGCTTGTACAACCCTTTCTCTCTCTGTCATCTTCCTGTGGTCAATTCTGAACCCAGCAGGTACTTGCAACTATAGATGACAGATAGCAGCAAGGGTATGATGTTTTCATGTACTTCATGGATTTTGGAAATTCCTGTCTTGTGGCCCGGGTTGGCCCTGGCTGGGCTGACCCAGGGCTGATCTGCCCCCACCGTTTGGTGCTGCACACACTGGGTGCTGCATCCCCTTGTGCCTGTGCTTAAGAGACCCAGAGGGGATGGGGATGCTCAGAGGAGTGAGGGGCGGCTGGCAGGAGCCTGGACATGCTGTGGCTGTGAAGGCGGGAGCTGTGCGAGACAGAAGGGGAAGGAAGGTCTTCTGGCACTGCTTCACAAAAAAATCCCACATTTCTCTAGTTTCACCACTCATGCAGTAAGTGAGTATGTTACTGGTGTGTGTAACCACCGGACTGACCCCACTTTGGGAGCATGATTAGAGCTGGAGGCTCAGCACTGACAAAGGATGCTGGAGGGGGAGGGAAAGGTGGGTTCATTACTTGATGAAGCAGCATGTGCTTTTCCCCGTTGATGTCTCTGTAGACAGCAGAATAATTGCCTCTCTGGGGTTATTGCTCGGTATTAGTACGAGCCCTGAGATGTAGGGATCGGTGAGCAAGCTTGGGGTTGAAGTCCCCAGAGGGTCACTGTACTTCCTTACATAACCTTGCAGCATGGGTGTATGCACCAGGAGGACACCTGGATGTGTTCAGTAAGTCAGACACATCACTGTACAGCATCTACACACACATTTCTGTCCGTAAATCTCCCGACTCCATGAAAGGACTTCTGGTATGGGGGTTGTGTTGCACAATTGTCAGAAAAAGGGGCTTTCTGTAGGCTCCAACACTTGGAGACATGTCTCAGGTGAGCGTCTCAACAGAGGTCCTTGTTTTGACCCTTCTCCTTGGCAGGTCTTACTGTCTAGTGCCTCTTTGCATTGAACAGGCTGAAATTTAGGGCTGGAGATTTCAGGGATTCCTGAAAGTTCAGTGCTGCAATGCCCAAATGCCTTAGGAAATATTGTCTTTCCCTGCTTGGTCCCCAGGAGCCATCCTCTTGCTGTCTCTTTATGTGGGCTGCTCTCCAGTGGCTCTGGGGAAGGTTTCTGTGCACCTCGCATAAAGTGTCCAGAGTCCCAAATGGGACCTGTTTTGCATCACTGTAATACAAATGGCCATTTAGCACTCAATTTTGAGAGTCATTCTCTGCAGAATAAAGGTCTGTTGGGGATCATCAAACAGCAGAGCTGCGAGGGAACACTTTCACTGAATAGAAATCAAGGATATAGCCAAGAGAAAGGGGAAAAAAAAAAAAAAAGGCAGCAAACAAACCCAAGAAATGGAAAAGAGCTATTAAGTTTGAAGTATTAAAACATCAATCCATTTCCATGAAGAAGGATTGGATAAATGCCTGAAGACATCTGAAACAGCCCCATTACACACGCCACGTTTGAAATCTTTTTCCAAAGAATATGGTTTTTACGAAGCAGTGGCCTATGTGGATTTTGTTATAGAGTTATTGGAATATAGCTGAAGTTTTCCAGGAAAATCTCTATGTATCTAGGCATGTATATAAGCGTGTGAGCGTCTGTATCTGTACCTCTGTAAGCTTTTGCTTTGCCTAAAGAAAAAACGTGTTGCAACTATAAATTGAATGAAAGATCAATGAAAAATCTTCCTCCCTTCCTTGAATTCTGTCACCCCTTCCATTATTTATGGTTGTGCCTTGCCTTTTCGGACCACTCGGGCTGACCGGCCCAGCTTGTTTCATAAAGCATATGGTAGTTTGATTAAATGGCATTTCTGGAAAGGGAAAGTATATTTGTTTAGCTGATCTATATGAGCCAGACTAAATCTCTGATAGTCTTCAGTAACAAGGTAAGAATACATAACTTACAAATACCTTCACCCCACTGAGAACTTGTAGAAAAGTATTTCACTGGGATATGTGAATGTAAAGCCCCACTTCATTGCAGGCTGTTTATATTTATGCATGAAAGGTTTCAGACATGCTATAAGAAGTAAATAACTTCCCTGGCATTATGTTCTTTTCCGTAGACACAAAGAGAAAAATATGTGTTTGCAAAACATCTATTTACAGCCTAGATCTTTTATTTCAGTTTCAGGAAACACACACAAATGAAATCTCCGTGGAGGGAGGGAGAGCAAGTCTGTACACCAGTCAGCCTGAGAGAGGACATGCACAGCAGGGAACTTGGAGTATAACATTCCCACGTGAAGGGTAAGATTTTAAATGCCTAACTTAGGAAAGAGAAAATTCAGTATCTAAATCATCTGAGCTAGTCTCCCTCAGCTCCTTGAATAGGGAGCAGAGAGAAACAGGCAGCTCCAGAGAATGATTCATCACATCCCAAGACAGGTGTCAAAAACAGGGTAGATGAATCGCGTTCTTGCAGCACTTTTTTCTTGCTTATTGACAATAAGACAACATGGGGACCCAATAAGATGCCCAGATTAGGGTGGATGAATCCTATGGGTAGAAAAGGCAAAGGCTTTTAGTGCAAATAAAACAGCCACCAGGCACGTTCAGGGATGCAGGATACAGAAATGAGGGTGGCAACCTCAGTTTTCCATTCAGCGCATTCACTGCTCTTATGTTTGCTGAACATTAAACAACTGAGATACTTCTTTCTTTTAGCTTTTTCCAACAGTTGCAGACCCCAGCACTTTGTCCAGCAGAATAGGGGTCTCTCATAAGGAACTTATGCCTTCCGCTAATAGGCTTTTTATCTCCTCGTTGCAGAGCTCTCTCTCATTTGTAATGGTAGAGCTAAGTGCCAAACCCACCACCAAGCACAAGCAGGCTCCCGAGGAATTCTTTCCCCACAAATGAAACAAAGAGGTTGCAAATAAGCGCTAGCCCTAGCAAGTGAGCTATTTCCACAACCCATGTTATCTGGATCCTCATGACTACTGGGAAACCATAGGTTAAAGCACAGAAGGGTTTGCTGCAGGTGTGTGCATGGTCTTGTAAGAGCTGGTTTGTCTTTTAGCTGCAAAAATACATCCTCAGCTCAGCCAGATTGTTCCTGTCTCAAGGGGTCTTCAGAAGCTCTGCTCTGCTAGGTTCTCTGCGAATATTCAAAAAGAGACAGCTCTTGCCCCAAAGAGCTTTCCTTTCACATGGAAACCAGGAGATGAAGCATTTTTCCTGAGCTTGCAGCATGGGCTTATACGAGGATGGGCACCAGGCCCCTGTGAGTGCTGCCTGGAGGGCAGCAGCACGGGATCACCCCACTTTTCTGTCTTTCCATCTGGCATAGGAATCAACTGCGATCAACAATCTGCAGCACATATCCCCACAAAGCCTACTGCACCCTTGAGAATCCTTTTGGCCTCTTCCCTGGCAGGGCTGGGAGTCTCCCGTGATCCCCCCACCCTCATGGCTGCTTTCCATCTCTCTCTGTTGGGGTGCAGAGCCTGGTGCTTGCAGGTCTCCTGTGTGTCGTTACACCACCTGATTTCTTCTTAGTATATTCTGAGAAGCTGGAGCTACCCTGCAATTAATTAATACTCTCTGCCTTACAACAAAGGTTCCCCCTCCCGATAATGCACAGCTGCTTCTCCACTCATCAGTGGTGCTGGCTGCAGAGGCATTCAAGGCATTAGCAGCAAAATAATGCCTCAGTTTAGGCTCTTGAAGTTCTCTCCAAGCACAGAGTAAACTTCACAACGCCCGGGAGAAAGTAAACAAGTGCTAGATTATAAAAGCAAGTGCTAGCTAAGATACAGATAAGCTGAGTCTTGCTGAGATTGAATGTAGCTGGCTTGGAAGCCTATAAGAAGCCCAGAAAGAGCCAAGGATTCTGGCTGTAACCGCTCCTGCCTGGTACAGGCTCCCTGGCTTACCTGCAACAGGCCCATATTCAGTGGTGGTGTAAAGGTCTCGCTGGGGCAACTTGGGGAGCTGTGCCTGCCTCTGCAAGAGCTGAATTTGTCTCATGGGCAGCAATTTCCTGCAATGAGTGAGCCTCAGTGTTTTCATTTCCTCGGTGCCCCTGCTGACCTCTCTCTCTCCAGGATTTCATTGTGCAGAGACACAGGTATAATCATAATTCTGTCATCTCTCTCAGTAATAGCCTTGAACAGCTCTAGCACTGGCTCATCTCTGCCTGGCTGGGGACATTTCGGTGAGTCTTGAGTGTATCTGTCTAAGCTGTAAATACACCCTCCCTCGCACAAGTTCATAAGCTCTTGCTGAGTTTTGCCAGCTAGCTATGCTGCACATACCTGAAATGATCCAATCCATTATAAAACCTTTAAAATGTTACAATGGAGGTACAGCAGTCAGAAGATCTCCTCGTGTTCCTGGAGTGCATGCATAGGTTTATTATGAGTCACTCCTTGCTCTGAGCACTAGGCTGAACAAAGAGGACAGTCATTAGGAGAGTAAACAAAAAAACAGAGGCATGATTTACCTCATGAGGAGAGCACAGTGTGGAACTGGTGTACCCATCACCTAACCCTCCTTTACACAGTCAGCTGAGAGGATTGGAGGCCTCCAGAGGGCAATTTCTCTCATCTAAGAGAGGTCTGAAGTCTGGTCATAGGAATCCTAATGCAGGAGGCATTGGAAGGAGTATAGGAAGAGATCTGTCTTTGCAGAAGAGATTTTGGAGGAAAGGTGGGAGGATGATCCCGCACAGGCAGGTAGGACAAGTATCTTGTGGCTTCTTTCTCAACCGTGTTGAGCTCAGAGTGATCAGAGAGTCCCACACCGTGCTCGAGGGCTGTGCCTTGTTCCCAAGGCCATGCTGCCACACAAGTGGGACCTGTGGTACATGGTAGAATTAAAGAAAGGTATTTCTCTTTCCTCTTTTTCCACAGTTTCTTTGAATCCCTAAGGTGGGGGGGGGGGGGGAAGAGAGAGAGACAGGTCAGAAAAAGACAAATTCTTCAAGGTGACCTCTCATGAGTAAACTTCAGCAGATTAAGAGGGATAAAGCTAATTGAGTGACTGTTTAAGAAGCTTCTGTTGCCCCTCATGCTTGTAAAGAAATTGCATTAAATTGTTAAAGAATCTTTGCCACACAAGGTGCTATTAAGATGCATTTTGCTCTGCTACCTAATCTGCTGCAGAGGCACATGAATGACAATGGGCCCTGCAGCTGCAGTCTTGGGGGGATACAAAGGTGCCAGTGTCAAAGTCCTATCAAGGCTTAGTGGAGAGGGCTCTGAAATGAATCCCACGTGGAATTCAAACGCTCTGTGTGCTTTTGATGCTGTCAGGGCTTGCACTTGCTCCCCTGCACAACAGCATGCTTGTGCCAAGCTGACTTTTATTCCTCTGGGTCCTGTGCTGCAGTGAGCCTGGGTTTCTTCTTTTTAAATTATGATTTTAAGCATCATGATCCTATGGGTTCAAAGCTACATATTTCCTTGTAAAGGATGCACAGTTCTTACATGGTATCCAGACAGTCTGGACTCAAATAATTGGTCTCGTTTGATGGGCTCGATTAGAAATGCTGCCTTCTGCTTAATAATGGAAATCTCATCAGCTGGCTCAGGTGAAGATGGTGCTGCTGTGGACAGCCCTGCTTGGCAAGATGATGCCCAGTTTGCCATCGGGCTCTGTACGTACTCTTTGACAGCAGTGGGTCTTTGCTGCATCCCAGCTACAAGGAATAGCTCCAGATTTCTCCCTTTCTGATTTCCAGGCAGAGGCATGGGCTAGTCCATTTTAATTTCTACATTTAATTTACGCCTCAAGGGTTTCCATCATAGTTGTTTCCAGCTGATGCTTTTATTATTTCAGTCACATGCAAGTTATTAGTTTTGAACAGGTCTGAAATCTGACAGAAATGAAAATGCCTTTATTTGTGAGCATGGTACATTCTATATGACACAAACCCTTCCTTTGATTATTTTTCCATAGCTGTTGTGGGGCTGCTCAGGAGCTCGGAGGATTAGAAGATGGCATCAGAACTCATTCAGATATAAATGACTTTAATATGCTTTGACACGCACCTCAGTAAATAAGCCTGGTGTGTTGCCAAGGTGATGCTCCTTTGTTGCTATGACTATATCAAATAGCCATGGTTACTTCTTACCGGTTCCACTTGGAGAGACCTATTTTTGAAATGTCCTTTTAATATCTTGTGACACTAATAGAGTGATAGGAATTCTGGACATGAATAGGATTTGTGTGATACACACTGTGAGCTGTTGCCATTAACATATGCTGAAGGCTTTTCTGTAGGAGGAACTTCTCCAGACCCATTGCTTTGCTTATTACCTCTGCTGACTGCTCTCAAGTCCCACCAGTGACGGAATTGGCCCTTATCATCTACTGTTTCCTTTCAACCATATCCAGACTAGATATATCTTGGCTATTCTTTTACCTTATTTTAAATCTAGTTGTGCAATGAGAGCGGTGTTGGGTTTTTATTTCCAAGAGTTGTAAGCATTCAGAGAAATAAGTCAGAGCAATTATTTTGCATTTAAAGACACTTCTTTTCTTACATTAGCAGGCAGAGGTAGTAATTGGTGTAATATCCCCAGGAGCTGGAAGTTGATAAAGCCTTGCTGACTTCAAAATGTGGTTTATCTCAGGGTTTTTTGCCTGAACTTTGCAATTCTGGTGAAATGTGTGGTGGGAAAGCAATTGACAAGATTTGTTTCTTTGCAGTTGTTCCAAATACATCATTGCAACTTAATTATCTTGTTCAACTTAGCCCTGACTTTTATATTCTAATACTGATCTAGTATTTATATGGTACACCAAAACGTATAACTTGGCCATCACAATGAGAAGCTGTTCCACCTGACTGCAATAAGCTGACAGTTCTGAGCTGAAATGCTTGGGTATGGTATTTTCCCAGGAAATCCCGATGCTGCAGCTCTGGATTGCCCTCAGAGTGGGAGTTAGTTTAGAAATGTTGGAATTTTCTGGAACAAATCCCACTTTTTTATAACTAGTCTCTAATCAGCAAACAGATCAGAGATCAGGACTTCTGTTCCCAACCTTGCTGTTGATTTGCTGTGTGAAGAGCAGTTTATCATCTGGGTGCATTACTTTCCCATCTGTGAAACAGGTAACAAGTTGATGCCATCGAGTTATGTCCCCAGACATATTTAATTGACAATAATAAAGCTATTTGTGACTGGGGATGCAAAATGGTGAAAAAAAGCCAGTTGTTTTTCCAGGCTGGGTTGGACCGACAAAGAAGTTTCCTCCTCAAGACAAGATCTCGCCAGGCTGTTAGTGGGGTGTTCTTGTCCGACTGTTTTTGGTGGAAAATGCTCCCCTTTTTTCTTAATAATGAAGATTATAAGAGTTCACAGCCAATTTTCTGCAATGAGATGAACGCCTTTCTTCTTTAGAAATTAATAGCTTTATTGCTTGGTGAAATGTTTTCACGGGGGTGCATGAGCATATGGATAACCTGCATATGTGTACAAGCTCCTTAGAGTAAAAGCTCTTCTGGCCAGTCCAGCAGTCCTGCACATCCATTCATCACTCTCAAACCTGGGCAGTCCACCCCAAATGCATTGTTTTCCTGAAGAGGTCTGGCCATGGCCTTGCATCTATACCTTTTTTACTCTCATACAGTCTATTCCCTTATCCATCCTAGGATCACACCAGCATTTCTTGGGGCCATTTCCAAAACAGTATCTCAGAGCCACCTTGTGACTGCTGAGTGCACTCTGGGATTTTCCTTCTTGCTCAGCTCTAGCTTAGGGTAGAAATTCCAGTTCTCAGCCTCCTGAATGCACGGATTTTATACTATTAAACTTCATCCCATTTCTATTACTGCATTTTTCAAAGCCATCCAATGTATGTCTAATTCCAAGAAGCGGCAGTGGGGCTCCTTTCCTTGCTGTCCATGGGTCTGAATTAGACCTATCGAGGGAACAAGTTCTGAAACACAGCTGGATAAGATCAGTTGTATTTGGTACTGGCACCGTGATCTCTTTACAGCATAAATGATGACACACGCATATTGGAATCGGGGCATGTGAATTTGTCTATGCTCCACAAAGTTATGGCATACAGCTATGCTGAAATAAGCCAGTTTACGCCTGTAAAAGATTGATCTTAAATTGATTCACTTCTATCACAATACTTTTTTATTTTTTAAACGTAGAAGAGCCTTTGTATGTCTAACTGTCCCTGAACTCAAATGGCTAGAGGGATTGTGTTCAAATGATCCATTAAAAACAATCTCCTGGCAGAGACCAAGCATGAAAAATTCAGTCCAAAAGATGAAAGGTTCAGAAAATGTTAGGAGTTCATGGAAAGAGAGGATTTATAAGGGTTTGCAACCTATACTAGATTTGCCATAAGCAATATGCACCCTAACACATATAGGGCCAAAGCTCCCATCAACTTTAAAGGAAACTGGATTAAAGCTTTAAGCCTAAAGCCTCATGACTAATCAACCATGCAAGTAACCCAAACTGCCACAGGATCCGTCAAGTGGCTGTTTTACTTCAGAGAGCTGCTGCTGGAAACTCGCTGGGTTAATTCCTTAGCTCAGGTGGCAGAAATGGGAGTCCTGAATGGGAATGATCTGATATTCAATCCCCACTGAAAATCCAGATGGAGGAGTGATGCCTTTCCCCCTTCATGGGATTAAGCAGCACCCTGGAAGATGCTGCACATGATTTTAAGCTGTATCCGTACCAGAGGTCCTTCCGGATGGCGTGAACAGGGGTGTGGAGCTGCTTTCAGAAAGCCCTGCCATGATGAAAGAAAAAGAGGTTACAACAATTAATAAATGTTATTTATAAAGCACTTCCCTCACTAAGAGCCTTTTGGGAGCAGCATGAACTATTAAAATAAAATCCAATTATAAAAACCAATCACAATTAAATTGTCCCTATCCCTCCACAGGAGCCCTGTCTCAATCAGTCACTCTGTCTCTCTCCTATGGCCATGCTGCAGAGGAGGTTCATTTGTTTGTGGCATCAACAAGAGAACTCTCATTATCTACATATTATAAAGCTGTATGGGCTAAAGTATTGAGATTAATATGAAATAATTAGCTCTGATGAAAGTTATACCTCACTCAGAACAGCTGGGACTTGAATAGGATGCAACTGAGACTTGATTACTGTGTCATTACAGTATTAGTGCTGTGTACAGTCATTGTCATACAACTCCAAAATGCCTTTGATATGATTACATTTTAATTGAACACTAGCCATGCTAGTGTTTGATGGCACTGCAGCACTGGGGGTGGTAACTTTATTGTGTAATGACTTTTGGTTTGGTTTTATGAGTAGAACATCTCCTTACCATTTAAAAAGCAATCCTCAAAGGGGAATTTTCCTCCTGAGAAAGCTCTAAAGTTTGTATCGGTGTTGCCTCTGCTTGAGTTTACTCCAGAAAATGGCAAAATCAGGATTGCGATAAATTCATACGCCGTGAGGACTTCACACCTGTCACTAGGCTGGATGCTGTAGTCACATGGAAAGTCGTAGTGACAGGTAGGACAGAGAGAAGGTCCTACTGTGGCCGCACCAGAATCTCGAAGGCTTGTCCCAAAGGAGAATGTCCGTCAAACCAAGGCTGTGCAGTAGGTGGTTCCCCCCATCCCACAGACAGCAGAGGTGTATATACCCCAACCCCTTCTGTGCAATGGGGAGGGGATGCTTTGCTGTTCCACCCACATGTCAAAATATCTTCAGAGTTACTAATAGAAAAGGAGACCTTAAAGTCATTAAAATCAGATTTCCATTTTATAACAGTTAATGTCACATGGTTTAAAAAATACCTTAATTAGGAATTACCCTTCTTAACATCTGACTGACCAAGGCCTGAAGGTTTAAGGTTAACTCTGAGTTGCATATATTTCATCCCCTAGTGCTGTTTGGAGGACAATGGTTAAGGTTATGTCCTCAGTGATGTATGCAACTGTGCTGTGATTTGCATACAGAAGTCAAATTTAATTTAACCTTTTTTTTTTGGTAGCATTTTCTAGCAGAATGGAAATATACATGCAACATCTAAGGACTTGGGGAGGGGGAGAAAAAAAATTTAAAACAAAATCAGGAGAGATGGACCTACTTCAGCATATCCTGGTGTTGCAGAATTAACTCTGCAACACACAGACTCCCAGAGTTGGGGTGTACGTGGATTTGCAAGGGTATGCCAAGAAGTGATAAGCTGCCTTAGGAAATTAAGTACAAATTTGCAGTACCTGCCTTGTTGTTGGACAGAAGCTGGACTGTGCCCACAGCTCTGGAGACACCTCCCTGGAGCTCGGGGGCTCTTGATTCTGGATCTGAATTTGAATTTGAGAGCTGGGCCTGTGTAATAACTCAGTCTGAACTCCTGTTTCAGACCCCCCATAAAAAAGGTGGGGGTGTTCTACACAGTGCTCCAAAGATTTATCCCAGCTTGTTCTCTCAATATGAGTCATCCGAAAGCATGACTGCCATGTAAAATTACATTGTTTTGCTTCTAGTGGAGCCAAGAATAGAGCTGTTCCTATAAGAATGGTTGGTCTTTTCCACAGAGAGAACAAAACATGACATTATCAACCCAATTTTATAGATCAAATAACTTAATTTGAGTTCAAATTAATCTTAAACAGGCATAGCTGCTTCTGCCAATGAGCTGAATAATATAATCCAGCCACAGCGCTGTGCCTCCTGCCTCATGCTTGCCGAGCACATGAGACCATGACCCCATTTTACAAGGTCCATGCCCACTCCCACAAGAAAGGTGCATATGTGCATGTGTGCCCCATAACATACATATGATGGAAAGAATCATGTCATGAGGCTCTGCTATTAAATTATCTCACTCCCTTGGCTGCAGGAAAGCTCCTCTCAAACCTCATTGCTTTGAGGGCTTTTTTGCTTTCCAGTCTGAATTGTTTCATGGCTGCTTCATCCCCACTTCTTCTTGTGCCAGTGCTGTCCTCTCATTTGAGCAGCTCTTCTCCCTCCCCAGTGTGCAGCCTCCATCAGTCTTCATTTGGCCAAGCCAAACAAAGCCCACGCTCCTCCACTGTGAGGAGCTCTCTGTCCCCATTGTCACCTCTCCCTGTCCCATTTTGAGGCCACCCCGGGACGAGCAGGACTGTGTGTTCTGTCCGGAGGTTTAGGGCTTTCTGAATTTCATTCTGCTGCCAGATACTCACACGAGTGGAGTAACAACGCTACAGCCAGGGCATAATGAATTTTAAACAAGGCTTCTTGAATCCATATCACCCATGCAGACAGCTTCCCACCTTCTCTCTTGCAGTTATTGATACACAGGGGCAGGCATTGCTTTTGTCCTTAACATTTGGGTGATGGAGAAATAAATCTTGTAAATCTTACTAAAAACAACAACAAAGAATACCTTCCTCCTTCAAAAATCTAAAGCAATTTGCAGATAGTGCCTTATGCCAGAATTCAGCTGGTTTATAATGTCCCATTACTATTTTTGAAATTTGGTCAAAATAAGTATATAGAGATAACAACTCAGGAATGAACAGTTGGGTCTTCTAGAGGCAAACATGAGTTATGAGCAAAATTTACTGCTTAGCTAGAACACTTCTGAATGCTAACAGTGCTACATAGCCAGAGAATGCAGACCACATGTGCTGGTTTATTAGCTTAAAAATTAATATCTAGGCTTTCTGCACTCATCAAACATAGCCCAGAGAAAGATCAAGCTCTTAAGCTTTCTAAACTCTGTTGATAGCTGGGTGCAAACCCATAGGACCTTTCAGTACAGAAAAACTTGCCCAAAACTTTATTTAGCTCATTCATCCTCAGATATATTGGCTTCAGTGATTTTACTGCAGACTTAGCAAATGATTCTTTATAGTTCCAAAAAAAAAAATATTCTCTGGCGCATCAATAAAGAGTTACTTGATACAGTCAGCAGAGGGAATACTTCACTCAGCAGTAATAAAGCAGAGAGGCCAGTAGGAGAGGGGGATGATGGGCTCTTGGAAAGGGAGGGAGAGCAGTTATCTCAGCTCTCGCAGCTCTGGAGCTTTCCCCTTTCCTCCCCTGCTGCACCATGCACCATGTGGTTGGGTGCGCTGGAGACCACCAGGCCTGGAGGAGGCAGGTTCAAAGGCTGGGAACAATACTGGCATGGCATTGAATAGGTTTCCTGCTCATAAAAGGGTCTAGAAATCATCCACAGAGATTTCGACTCCCTCCTGCACACGCAAAGTGAAGGACGCTCACCCCTGTGGCTAAGCCCATCTGGCGGAGCTGGGTTGTGGTCTTAAGAAAACAGACTCAAAGATCTGGGGGATTTTATTTAATATTTTTCTACTTCTTGGCTTTTCCAAAGCCAGTCCCATTTAACGAATGCAAGTTTTGCAAGATCCTGCTTCAAAGGCAAACCACTGGCAAGGGAAAGGGAAAGGAATTGACTAAAGTAAAAAATTGCAAGCTCTGAGGTTTTTGCGTTGATTGAAAGGTGTTAACCATTGCCTGGCCAGTAGCAGTCTTTGCAGGGGTGCAAAACAGCCTGGAATAATAGGGCAAGGACTGGATGCATCAAACCTGTTTTCCTGCAGAAAACAAGGATTTTGAAACTTTCGTTCCGTGGTCACTTTTTATGGAGTGTTTCCATTTTTGTCAACAAAGGCAAACACACAAGGAGGAAAACATTTTTAACTGTTCGGTTTCACATTGAATGTTTGACAACAAAATTAGAAATCTGAAGCTGTAACCCTAGAACCGTTTTTGACGTAAGACTTTGGATGGTTTTATTTGGAGTCCAAAAGAGATTATGCAACAAAAATCAGCATTTCTCCCACAAGTAGAAAAGGCACTCACTCATTCTCTGCTCAGTTAACACACTTACTCATTAATCATTTTTGCCATAGCATTTTAGGGAAACATATGCACTACTTCTCTTAGGATACATGTGCAGCCATGAGCTATTTAGCCTTGATCTAACTCAACAGATTCAGCCCCGTGCTCTTCTCGCTGTGCAAATTACACCTCAAGAAACATTTTCAAGGTTTCTGTATCTTCAGCTCTGAGATTTCAGCATGATGCTCATGGATTGAATTCTCATGAGACCAGATGCTGCAAAATTTATAATTGGAAATGCACAGAGCCGTCATGGCCCTCGTATTGCGGGGGGGAGCTAAGCCCACAAAAAACCTGCAACCCTGTAGCAATGACTGCAGAGCAATGCCTGGAGGCACTCCCTTCCCAAAGGTTTTAGGAAGAGGGAGGCTGGAAACCAGCTCCTCAGTTAGAAAGTTGTCACATGGGGTCAAAGATTTGAAGGGGACAAAAAATTTCCATCTACACAGAGAGATGAAGACAGTCAGCTTACCGCATGGGACTCATTTGCTTGGATAAGATTTATCTGCAGATTAAGGTGATTTAATGTACATGGCTCCATATGTGCTGAGTACCTATCCTCCCATCAGAGTCAATAGAGATCTTGGGCGCAATTAAATTACTTAAGCATTTGTTTTATTTGGAACACCCTGAGGGCACCCAAGACATGTACAGTGGCCTGGAAAATGTGACACAGGATCTGAGAACAGTTCTTTTCTGGAGGGATGTTAGGAGGCCATGCAAGATACTGTAGGGCAAGTAAGTTGCACTAGAAGTCTATACATGAGCAACCACATTGAGCTTCTCACCAGTAGCCAGTGCAGACCTCGAGACCTTTCCGCTCACCCAAGTGGACCCTGAGACTTTGCTTTGCCTGTGACCTGGGCATGTCCTTGTGAGCAGAGCTTGGATGTGGACTTGGAGACAGACCAGATCAACGGTACCTCCATACCGTTGCTGGTACTACAGTGGGCAGCAGTAGAAGGGTTTGTGGACTTGCCACCACCACTGACCAGTCCTAATGACTGAGTGTCACCGGGCAGCTCCTGGTCTTTGCATGGAGATAAACAACCCCCTTGGCTGCATCCCACAGAGCTTGCTTAGTTGGATCAACTGCAGCATGCAGCACTGGTGAATGGGCCAGTGCGATTTCCAGTTTAACTTCTTATGAGTTATGCTTTCTTTCCCCTCTCCGTGTTTTCCACAAAACAAAACAATGATTACGGCACAGCTCCTGAGAGCATAGCACAGAAGGGTATTTAAGACCATCTCTCCCTCTGCCACCAGCCATGTTGCCCCTTAGGGGAATCCCTCCTTTTCCTTGCCTTCCTCATGCTGCTGCCTGCCTTCTGGTTCTCACCATACAGAGCAAAACACTTCTAACTCAGAGCCCCCGGGAATTCACACAGACCATTGACTCGCCAGCCCACCTCTGGAGTTACACCCGCTGGGCTGAGCCAGTTTAATGATGCAAACATCACAAGCAGCAAAATGATTTGCAGCATCCAAGAGCAGCATCACTTGCGGCATGCTGCTCTGCCTGTAGATGTTGCTGTGGGCTGCAGCTTGCTCCAGCCCATGGCTGGTTCCTGGTTAATAAGGTGTACAAAGCTGGAGCTTGAACGCTGTGGAAAACAAACTGCCTGTGTCTTTACAGAGGATGCAGCTGTCTTAAATCAATGCTTGCTTTTTAGGGCTCATTCTGATTTTAATCAGCATAGCAGACATCCTTCTAGCATTTCCGGAAAGTCTTAGGAGCATCTACAGTTCTTGGTTGTGATGGGAAGTTAGTTTTTACAATTTTTTGCTCATCCTTATCTGACAGTCTCTGTGTAGGATCCTAAATATCCTCCATGGGAAAAGTGAATGTATATCAGCCTAGATGTCGGGGCACTGTTTGCATTTTATAATGATTTTGAGCTCTTCTCAGTGCAAAAACATAGCAGGATGAACGCCTTATCCCAAATGGGAAGTTCAACAGACACTTGTGACCAGCTGCGGAGGAGCAAGGAGTCATTTATCCAGTGTCAGATACGGAAACTTTCCCCAGAAAAATGCAGGGATTGAATTCAGATGCAAGTCCCTCTGAAGTGACAAACCCAAATGCCAGCCCTCCTGCATCTTCTCAGACCATTGCCCTGTGACACAGCCACAAACCTGAGAGGAGTTTGGCTCTTCAGAGACAGAATCCAGCTGCAGCTGGAACCAAAACCCCCAGTTTGGGTGCAGTACACACTGAACAAGAGATGCTTTCTTTCAAGCCAAACAGCTGGATGATCTTTGGATTCATTACCTCAGAGGGATGGTTCATTTAGGACTTTTCCCCTGTGATGGAAAGAGAAGACATGTCCCATACCTGTCATACAGCTTCACATTTTCCTCCCATGCCTAATGAAGGGACATTATGAAAACACATGCTTGGGGAAGGAGATGGGTGCCCGCCAGTACTCTTCCTCCTGAAGATTTTGCTTCAGTCATGAAAAAAATCCCAGAGTCAGTTTGTTCTCCTGATCAGAATCCAGGTGCCATATTTACATTTTGTCTGAAATTAATTCAGTCAGATCTTTCAAATGCAAATAGCCGGGAAAGAAATAGCCCTGGATTGTTGAGGAAAGTATATATTTTTTTTTTCTCTTAAAGAAATAATGCAAGCAATTGTTTGTGTTAGAGAGCAGCTGTTTGTAAACAATCAAAGCATTACATTCACAGGTTAGCAAGACATAGAAATGTTCTTTCTTCTCATCTTCAATAAATTTTAGAAATTGACATTGACCAAAGTTACTAATTCTGCTATTAAAAAGCAGGTGCTTACTCTCATTTCTATTTTTCCTGGTTAGCTTCTCATAAAGAAAATATGCTTAAGAGAATTAATCAAGTATCAGCAGTGTGTTTGCAAAACATGCCAAAAATAGGGCAGAATCTGCTTATTAGTGCTTTATGCTAAGCCCTGCAACAGAGAGTCGTAAGTTGTATGCACTTGGCTCTTTCCACTGAAGCTCACCTGGGATACTCAGAGGCACAACAGAGTGCGTGTTTTCTTTTCACTTGGATGTGGTGTTTCATAATATTCACATATGTATTCAGCAGCAGCTCAGAGTGCTTTGGAAAGGAAATCATCAGCCATTTTCCCATTTTGTGGAAAATGAGGCAGAGGAAAGGGAAACGATCTGCTCCCAGCCATCAGGTTAGGAAGCATCACTGTCGGTGGCTCTCTTGCCCTCTGCCTCCTGCTGCGTCTTTAAAGAAGGAGCATTTTTTTACCTT
This sequence comes from Haliaeetus albicilla, assembly GCF_947461875.1. Lineage (NCBI taxonomy): Eukaryota > Metazoa > Chordata > Aves > Accipitriformes > Accipitridae > Haliaeetus > Haliaeetus albicilla. Next base: position 6,547,378 of record NC_091498.1, on the reverse strand, counting down.
CATTCACCTAAAACATCTAGAAGAACAGCAGGTTGTTTCTGGCTGGATGTGCTTTAAGCAGATGCCTTTTAACCCAATGCACCTGTAAACTTTGGCAACCAAACATGTTCCTCAGTGTAACTGTCTCATTAGTGGGAACAGGTGCCTTGTACCTGGCTGCTTTGGGGACATTTCAGGGCACATAAAGTTCCTTGTACTTGGGAATACCTGGTGCATTTGGCAGAGAAACAAACGTGTCCTACCTTGCAATGGCAGGGAAATGTGGCAGCAAATAACATTCTGCTGACTGGAGATGGTATCAGAGGAAAAGTGGTAAAAATACAGTGGGTTTGGCTCCTGGATTTCCTTAGGCATTCCCAGGGCTGCAAAGCAGGATTCAATGGTCTTGGCATGGTGGCATCGGTGCTTAGCTTTGGTCAACCCAGGTAGAGAGGAGCTCTCTGGAAGTGTGGTCCTGGCCACCCATGCCTCTGGCTGCCCAACAGCCGTGCCAAGCTCAAGCACCTCAGGCTCCTTTGGGTGCCCATAATGGGGGTCTGCTCGGAGTGCGGCCAACTGGCTCGCACGCATGGGTGTCCTCCTTGTGGAAATGCAGGTGCCCAGGCGAGGAAGAGCGGGGGTCCCTGGGCTGTGTCCAAGTTGGGATGTGATGGGAGAAGTGACAATCAGCACAATGCAAGCAGGTGCAACAACACAAAGGCATGTGGGTTTGTGGGCAGCGGTGTCTCACCACAGGTGGTCCAAAAAAGCCACTAAAAGGGTCAAAGAAGATGGACAATGTTTGGTTTGATTCACCTCAGCTATGCAGAATGCCAGAGCCTGGTCAGTGTGAAAATGCCAAGGCGCTTAGGTGGAGAAAGATGCGTGAGGGCTCTGCTTGTCCCTGGCTGTGGCATTTGAGTATGTCAGGGCATAGGTACCTGTGGGAGGTCCGGGATTTTATTTATCCAAGTTTGCAAATGCTAGTCCAAATGTTTTCATGGCAAAAACAGAGTCTTGGGATCCCCAGAGCAAGGCTGTCCAAATTACTGCTCAGAAAATTAAAAACAAGAGTATGTTCTGTTTGCTGAAAATGAAAACATTTCCATTTTCTCACCAAACCTCAACTCACCTAAAGTTCTGTTTTGGCCTGACACAACTTTCTGTTTCTTTGCTTTTCCTTTTGAACAAAACTTTTTGCCATCTTTGGTGTAAGAATTTGAAAATGAAAACCCACTTATTTCACTTCAGTGAGAGCAGGAAAAGATGTTTTGTCACATCTGAATCCTTCTCCCATTTGTTTTTCTGAACTGACCTGTTTGATAAATACAGCTCAAGTTGGCAGATGTTTTCTGTCAGCTACTGGTTATTTTCATCAGCAAATAAATTCATCATGTGAGCTAATTTGCCAAGTCTGTTTGGGAATCCTGACTTGCCTGTTGCTTCTGCCCTGATGGTTAATAGCAGCCATGTGAAAGTGCCCTGACTTTCAGTGAAAAGCTAATAGGTTTTTAATATCACCACAGCTTAAGATGAAACCAAAGCATTTCATTTTTCTTGGAACAGAGCTAGAAAGGAAAAGGAAAATATGAATCCTGCCAGGGACTTCATGATTTCACTCTGTGCCAGCGAGGACCTGAATTCCTCAGAGTGTCACTCACCAGGCAACCTTCATCATTAATACCCAGTGGCAAATGAGAAGTCCCAGGAGTGCAGGGTTATTCTTATAAATTAAGTTTCTGTGGAAGAGGTTGGCAAACCCAGAGCATTGGCTCACTCAGTCCTGTAGGTTCACCAAGGTGCTGGGGGAATGAGAGAGTGGGGCCAGACAAACAGATGAACCTTTAAACAAGTCGTTAAAAAACAAAAACAAGTTAATTTAGTTGGTAGACAAGAAATAAACATTTTGGTGTGGCCAGAGGCTCAGTGATGTCCCTATCAGATCTGCCCTAGACTGGGAATACGTGATGGTGACATGGTCTTCCTCCTCATTTAAATTAGTAGCAATTTGATGCTTGGCTTTATCTTTAGATAATAAACATGGTCCTGCTTGCACTCCTTCAAGTGAAGGGCTGTCTCCCTTCTCACTCAGGGAATCCTCATGATGTCAGTGAATTTCTCTGGATTAGCAGAGAGAAAAAATTATCCCAAAGCCTATTCCTGCATTTTGGAAGGTGGTGGGAGACACACTACAAATATCAGCCTGGTATAAACCAATGGATTTTGGATAACTTCTAAGGTGGTAAGAAATGCCTTACAGGGCAGATCAATGGCCCGTGAGGCCCAGGGCTGTCTCTGATGGTGGCAGCAGGACACCCCATCCAGGCACAGCAGGAGAGCCCAGCTCCTCTCAGAGGACCTTTCCCTTGTACCCTCCCTTCACTTCCACACCTTCAGTCATGGAAGGTGTCCTTCATATCCATCAGCTCTGCTCAGATATCTCAGCTATCCCAGAGCTTCTCCAATGGTACTTCGTGCCTCTCCTGAGGCAATTCATAGAATCGTTTAGGTTGGGAAAAACCTTTAAGATCATCGAGGCCAACTGTCAACCCAACACCACCATGCCCACTAAACCATGTCCTGAAGTGCCACGTCTACGCATTTTTGAACACCCCCAGGGATGGTGACTTCACCGCTTACTTCCCTGGGCAGCCTGTTCCAATGCCTGACAACCCTTTCAGTAAATGAATTTTTTCTAATATCCAATCTAAACCTCCCCTGCTGCAACTTGAGGCCATTTCCTCTCGTCCTATTACTAGTTACTTGATAGAAGAGACCAGCACCTACCTCATGACAACCTCCTTTCAGGTAGTTGTAGAGAGCCATAAGATCTCCGCTCAGCCTCCTTTTCTCCAGAAAATTCAGCTGAGCACTTACTGACTTTGATGGGGTCACGGATGCCAGCCCCAGTTCAGTGGCCCACACAGTGTCTACTGTCATCAGAGATAGCTTAGGGCCATCCTGCTCCTATGGCACATAAGTGCTCTGGGTCACATTTGCCATACCCTGAGCATCTGAAATGGCCCCAGACACCTCTGGTTAAGCAGAGGTGTTGATCTTTAATGGGAACTCAAACACTGACCTGTGGACACATACATTTATGATCCTTTGGAGACAGATTTCACCCACTTGAAGACATGCAAAAGAATGCTATGAGATTCAGGAAATGCATTTGTATTTTGGGATCTCGCAGTGTTTTCCTGATGTGCCCAACCAAGCTAACCCTGAGACTGGAAGCCACCCTCTGTAATCCCAGCCTGCCTGAGCCATGTTGTCTGCCTCTGACTTTCCATGACTCTGATTTCCATCATCTCCAGTAACTGGGCCTGGGCTTTGTATCTTGCTCTTCTCCTTCATCACCTCCCTTATTTATGCTTAAAGCCACACACACAGAAAGAAGACATTCAGCTCAACAGTGGGCCTGGATCACAGGCTTTTGCAGTTCAGGTTGCTAAGACACTACCTCAGAAAATTTGGAGGAAGAAGCAAAAGTGAGATCTGTTCTTCTAGCTCTACTAGGACCTTTTCCATAGAGAGATGAACAGGAAACCATACAGTCACAAGACAGTTGCGTGCTTTCTGCAAGCATGAGGCAACTTTCTCTACTGAATACTACCTTGCTTTGCAACTCCTTCAAAATACTTTGTGCTTCAGGAGCAGTTCTTACCCCTCCACTCCAAGGACACAGGTTGCCAAACACTTCAGCTGCTCACAAGGTGAGCTGAGGTGAAGAATGCTTGATCTGAGCTGACCCTGGTGTGAGTGATTTGACTCACCCAAAGAAATATAACGCAACCCAGCAGTGGGAAGAAAAAAGTGCTGGGAGAGGAGCCAGGAGCTTTGCAACAGGCCTATCATACAGGCTTCACTGAAAACTGGTTTTCTTCTTGTACTGTTGTGTGTAATGCCTGCCCTTGGAACGTGAAAACCAGAATTTTTAATAATATTATTTTTTCTGCTGCAAGGAGGACAGGCAGTGCCATTTCTCTTCCAGGTCTTTTTGCTGGACTTAGATACATGCCAAAAAGCTGCTAAGTAGCTTGTAAAGTTCACAGGCTGTGTTCTCCTTTCTGGTGTCAGTGTAGAAGTCTGAAATCAGTGTGTTAACACTGGGCTTATAGTGATATTAATGGGAACAGTAGTATTTAGTGAGTTAGGCCAAAATGTTTTAAAGGAACATTTGTGTTATGCATGTCCAGGATGTGATACCTGCCCTAGAGCAATCATCAAACTTTTAGACAGGTTAAATAAGGTGAGAAGAATCCTATAACTAATATTTCTTAATGGGATCCTTCGGGATCAAGATATGAGTCTTTATGATCTCATTATGACTGTTGCTCCCCTTCCAGTATCATTTCAGTATCTTTGACTTCTGCCAACATTTTGTGCTTATAAAAATCTTTTCATTATTGGATCATTTTACAGATATTAAGAGTGTGTGGCCTCACGCCATGTCTCAACCTTTACATCAGATATACTTCACTGACTTCAAAGCAAAGGCAGGCACCCTGCTAATTTCATAATGACCCTGAGATAGCTGAATGCTGTAGGGCCCTTTCTGCTGTCAGGGCTAATTAGGAAGGGATTGGACTGTGTCAGGTCTGAAACTGCAGTGAAAAGCCTGAGGTTTCCAAACCTGAGCTATGTTGCAATATTCAGTGTAATCATCTAAATTTAACCACTGCTGAGACTGTTGCACAGACAGAAGAGGCAGCCTGAAACCTAAAAATGATAAAATCCAAGAATTTCAAGTGAATCTGATGTGGTGCTGATGCAAGTCTGGTTCTTCGCAAAAAAAAAAAAAAAAGAAGAAAAAAAACCTCCGAACCACTCTACTTCAAATACTGCTTGACATCTTCAAAGTGGATCTTCAGCAGCCTTCCCACATTTGGGTGTAGGTATAATCTTCAAAGTTTGCTCTCCCATCAGAGTATCTGTCTGCCCTCTTCAACATGGAGGAAATCTCAGTGTAGATCTGAGCTTTGTGGCTTCACCTTGGTAGTCAGTTGCACATAGGGTGCTTGGTTTTTTTCAGCAGTCATTTCGAAACTGTGTGATGTGAGGAGGAGGGCTAGAGCTGAAGCAGATCAAAACAGGTATCAAAATATTCATGTAAGCTCATGGGAAAAGAAACCATCAAGTTACTCATGCTCTTGATTACTACTTCTTCCAAGGACAGAACTAAAACACAACAGAGTGCTTAAAATATCTCACCTGCTCTATGTCATGTTCCTTCTTTCCAGTTAAGTGCATTAAAGGGAAATGCAGCAAAAAAAGCCTCTATCTGAGGACAGTTCAAGGGAAGGGCTTCACCTGTGGACTGAAATTCTCTCTTCCATGATAATCAAGACAAATTTCATGTAGGTTGAAGGCCTTGTGCATAGTCACAAGTTCATCACAGGAATTTCAAGCCCTTTCTTGAATCCAGTCTTTGCACTACAGGAGTTCATCCTTACAGTTCATTAAGTCTCCAAGGACATTCTAGCTGGGGAAGGACTTCATCTGGCCAAGAAATGGGCATCTCCAGGGGTGCTGAGTAGCTCCACATGAGAAAGAGTGAAGTGTATGACCTCCCTATACCTTGGGATATATTGTCATACAATTAAATTATTGATAATTATGTCATGTTGGCTACCTGCAGGGTTCTTCCATGGTGTTTCCTGCCCCACCACTACTATCTGACCACTTTAGTAGCCATCCAGTGGATGCATGTGGGCCAAAGCAGAGAATCAGCAGTAGGTGAGCAGGTACTGGCTTCCTAGACCTGGAAGGCCAGCAGGTCTTGTGTGGCTGTCCTTTTGCTGCTAAAGAAAAAACTGAAAATCTCTCAATTGGCCCCAAATATAAGACTTTATGTTGTTTGGTTCAGTGAGCCACTTTTTTGGTAGTATGACCTTTGCTGTAGGAAAACTGTGTAGGAGGTGTTATGCCATGATCTGCTGGGTGTGAAAGGATCCATCCCCACGTGCATGTCTGTGGATGAGAGTGCACAGTGCCACTGTGTTTGGGCTGATACACAGCTCTGTGCTCATGGACTTAAAAGTAGGTTTGTCTCCCTTGCTGCAGCCACACATCAGTCCACTGGATTGTACAAACAAGTGTGTCTATCCAGCCTTGTCGCTGATGGGGGCCAAAACTAGCTTCCTAGGAAAAAGCACAAGAACAGAACACTTTCCAATATCTAGCCATTTTCAGCTGAGGGACTTTGTTCACCTAATGTGAGTTTTTATGTGTTTAATAACCCTCTATGGATTTCTATTCTCTGAACTTGTCCGTCCTTCCCCTACAAACTCATGGCATCCTGTGGTAGGAGTTTCACAGCTTAATTCTGTGTAAGGGTGTTCATCTCTGTGAAGAAACATCTTTTCTTTGCATTGACTCTGCATTCTGCTACCTTGATTTGATGACCTCGGGCTCTCATTTTGGATTAGGCACTGAATGATCAATTCTTGTATACCTTCTCCATGCATCTCATGAATCGTTCCTGGGCAGCACGACAGCTGTGCTTGAGCTGTCCCTGATGTAAAGGGGGCTCTGACGCATGCTAACAATGTGATCATGTCCTCTCCCTGGGCAATGCTAGACAATTCTGTGAGAGTTTAGGGATCATCATAGATTCAGAGAGAATGAGAGCTGGAAGAGTCCCTAAGACATTATATAATGCATGCAGTTGTGGACAGACCAGCAAGAATGCTTTCCTCTCGCATGCAGGCAGGTGTGAGAAGGTGTTAATTCTTTCTGTAAACAGGTTTATTATGATAACAAGATGTCCAAAAGCCCCTTCCAAGCATACACAGTGACTGATACAAATTCCCCTTTGTGTGACTGTGGGTTGGTTTTCAAAAACATCTTCCTCATGCACGTAAGGAGACCATATCCCCAGGAGATGTGTGTTCTTGGACCAGTGTTTGCATTTCTCGGACGTTTTTCTATTCCCACAAACCCCTCAGGGAGCACAGATGTGATCTGTTGGGATTCTCACAGCCTAGAGTGTTACAGGCACCAGTCCTATGAAGGAAAAAACAAACGGCCCCTCTCTGAGGTTTCATTCATACTGCTCCAAACGCCCGTGAATGTGCAAGCAGATTTGAGGGAAGGGCTGCTGTTTTCCTTTGAGTGAACCCAGAGAGGCTGTTGATAAACACTGGCAGCTAGTCCCCAGGTCTGAGCCAGCAAACAGTTTGTACCTATGTGCATGATGCATCAAACCTTTGGGATTTGAAGGTAAAGGCTTACAGGAAAGCACAGCACCATTTCTCAGGTGCTTGAAAAGCCAGAGTAACTTCCAATCTGTGCTCATTCTGATGAAAAAGGGCAGGAATTCCAGATAAATGCAACACTTAAATGCCTGGGAGATTTTAGGGTTCAGTTTCTTGTTGCTTTGGGTTTGCATCACATAATGTATTTTAATGCAAGGAGTAGACAGGAACAAACATAATGTCCTTAATGACCTCATAGGAGTACAGAGTTACTTAACCCTGGAAGACTACATGTATGGTCACACAAAATCTACAGAGACACTGGAGCAGTTTAAGATGCTCCTACCCTGATAGGTATTGGTGACACCTCCTCTCCTGCAGGCCACCACTTCCATGGATGAACTGGTGGAAGTGGCTGTGTCATTGTTCCTCAACCACTTTGATGCAAAGTCATCTACGCTGGCTTTTGAAGGTGCTTTAAGCCACGTGGGCAGACTTTGCCTTGAGGCAGTTAATGAACACCCACAAGATCCTTCCAGTGAACTCAGTGGGTTTGATTTCTTTTTGATCTCAAAAGGCTTCAGTGCCCAGGACAGCACAGTGTGGGGTTAGGCACACAGAGCCTCTTTGATCTGGCCTGGTCAAATCATCTCAATGTCAGTGGGAAAAAGGTCCTGTAAGACAAGAGGAAGCATGTCCCAGAGCAAAGGAGTAGAAACCTTCTACCCTGGTTTGGATATCCTGGGTAGGAAATTATTGTCCCTAATGTTAGATTTTTTACATTGGGCTTCTAATCTCAGCCAGCCATTTGTTGTCAATGGAGATCTTCAGGAGGCAGATACATCTCAATATTTTTTCAAATCTATGAAACCTGTATTCAGGACACCTAATTTGAGTTACTTTTAGTGCATAACCCAGAAAGTCCCTGAAAAATGAATGATCATGGGAACCTTGTCTCACACTGTTCTCATCTACGACATTTTCTTGACTGTAGGTGATGTGCAACTGCTGTCACTCCCATATATTTTCAGTTTATGCAGACTCTTTCTCCTTAAGGAAAGGAGTCTAGACATAAGACTTAGTGTCACTTCATGTCTACTGTATGTCAAAATACAGATATTTCTAAGCCATAAAGTTAAACACTAATGCAAAAAGACACAGCTGAGAAAAATGTGTTCATTATTACAATGATCTAGGTGTTGCTTTTAGGACAACTATCTCATAATCTTGAGAATAATTTATATAATTTTGGTTGCAATCTTTGATTTCTTACTTTGTCATACCAAATTTCCAGACACTTTAAAAGGAAGAGAAAAATGCAGTTACTAGTGCTCCATAACAAAATCTCTAAATTCACTGTAAAGCAGGAGGACATAATTTATTTGTTCATTGGTGTGTATATAGCCTGGGAGAAACATTCTAAACCTAGAAACCTAGATTCTAAGGCTAGCAAAAATAATTATTCTAAATGTAAAAACCTATTCAGAAAAATACTAGAGCAAAAATACTTGTTACTGGGGCAAAAATCTTTATTAGCAATATCCAGGATATGTAAAGTAATTGAGACCCATGTCTTACCTTACAGGCACATGACATAGTAAAGGGAGGAAGAAGTCTCTAAGGTGTTTCTGGTTGCAAAGCGGGTTAAACAGCACTTGAAAAACTGTCTATCACTTCTAGTGTCTTCCACAGAGAATGCAGCCATATAATTTTGCCAGGTCAAATGTGTAATCCAGGAAACTTTTCTCTCTGCAAGTCAAGCAGTAGAGCTCAGACTGTTCCACGTAACTTAGCTCTCATGCAGGTATTGAATGATCTTCAGAAATATGCTGTCCATGGACATAGCAGACCAAGCTTTGTGTATTGCCAAAAGCATTTGAGTTCAAGCCTTTAGTCTCTTTGGGAATTCAATGAAATGCATGAACATGCCTCCATCTCTTTGAACTGGCACAAAATAAATAAATAATTAAATAGCTGGCAGTAAAGCACAGCCTGCAGGGAAGCAAAAATGGGCAACGGCACTTCTTAAGAGTCACAGTAGTGGAAAACAAACTCAAGTCCCTTTTGCTTTATAGCAGCTAATCCATGTTAATTTATTTTAAGGAAGCTTAAATCACTGAGCTAACATCTCACCAATAAACACATTTACCGATTAAGGTGTTTGGTGAAATGCCCTGGTGCTGCTCTTGTTGTGCTGTGCAGTGCAATACCAATGGGTATTATACCAAGTAATACCAAGTGGTCAGGTCAGCCTGGCAGAGAGCTGCAATTTGTCAGCCTTTAGGTTGAGACCAGATGCAGTTATTTCACAGAGGAGTATTTGGGGTGACTTAGGAGCATGCCAGCTACAAGGAACCATGGGCTCATAGGTGACATGGGTGCTATCCATTGCATGTGCCCTTAAGCTTTGGAGATGGTACAGATAGAGACCTAAGAACTCTTCCTGTCCTGTTCCTGTGCAATTGAGAGCCAGCTCTAGTCCATGCTCATCTTCCCTTCTGAAAGTGGGGAATAACAGCTTGCAATGTGGGGAGTGGTGGGGTGCTGCAGACCACAGCCAGATACTGGAACACCAGACCTGGACTTCCCATTCAGGCCACACACCACCTTGGAGCCAATAAGGACAATATGATTGCTTTAGCTGTATTATTACAATACCTGATAGTCTCCACTCCAGTAACAGGATGTCATTCTGTCTGCCACCAAAATCAATCAATCTGGCATGCTTAATCAAAAAGCTGAAACTTTAAAGCTATATCTAATTTACAGCTTGACCACATCTTTCACTTGAGCATGGTTCCTGAGTCCTTGCCTAATACTTAAAGTTTTTTCTCTAACAACTCTGTACATTTTTGTCTTTCTCTCTATTCCGTTCTACTTGTTTACCTTACCAGCTAGCTATCCAGTACATCTATATATTACCCTTTTCTATATTTACGCTCAGAAGAGAAAAGAATAAAAGATAATTCAAAATGGACAGATCTTTTTCACACTCTTTCCACCCCTATTACATAGTAAGACTATATCCTGGGAGAGAATACAATTCACAGATTTTTTTTTTAATCCTAGTGGCTTTGAAAACAAAATTATGAGGTGTTACAAGCTAATTCCAGTTTATTCCAAAGGACCAAACAGACTCTAAAGTCTTTCTGAAGTAGAGAGAGATCCCTCTGTGACCATAGTGCTTTGTGGGCTCATGAAAAGCATAGAAGAAACACTGACTCAAAATACATCTAGAATACATAATATTTAAAACATACCCGAGTCCCCTGCGCATGAATTACTGAATCAGAAAATCTCTGCTTTGCATCATAGGCGATGGTAGAGCATGTAATAATAACAGACCACTGCTTGCCAGAAAGTATGGGAACCTCCTATAAGGGCTGTTGTAAAGTTGGCTGTTAAAGTCAGTGGGATAGCTCCAGCGCAAATAAAATCTGGATATTGCTGTGTCAGCCTAACTTTTTGTTTGCACAGAGTCCTGTTTTGATCAGTGGTGTTGATGTCAGTGGAATGAATCATGATATAAGCCAAAGTGTGTGAGATCAGAAGTAAAAAGCAAGGCAAAACCAAACACTTGGGTCTGTTCAGAACTATCTATCATCTGCCTCATTTCTGATCGTGTTTAGCCCACAAACAGACTCTGTAAAATTGTTGTTCAGCCAGTGATATATCTATGCACACAGAGTTAACATGTTTTCATATCTTCGTTGCATTCTGGGAATGCAAGATGAATTTTCAGCTAGAGATGCAGAAGTAATAAAAGCTGTGAGAATTCATAGAAAGTCCAAGAGTTTAATTCAAAACCTCATTACTTCAACTCCTGTCAGTCATTCAGGAGAGTCTGCAGCCAGGGTTCTCACCTCACCTACTTGAAAAACATAATTTAAGCATGAAAATTAGATGGATTTGGTGAAATGTCTAAGTGTGTCTGTAAACCTGCATACTGTACTGTAAATTAAGTGTTTTGCTGCTGTCTCTCTAGTGCATTTATCATATTTTTTTCCCAGCATGGGAGTATTGCATGCCCGTGGGATGCCAAGTCATATGAACATGGGGGTGATAGAGGGAAATGTCAGGGGGAAGACCCACAGCAACGGGGAGGTTTCCTGTGCAGGCTGTGCACTGCTGAACGTGGCCACAGCCTCTCTCCCACCCTGGGACCTCACACATCAAATACAGCTGGTTGGTAACCTGAAAACTTGTGCCTGTCATGTCTAGATGTGGAACTGGAGCTGCATTTGGAAATAGGCCATGGAAAGAGGGGACAAAAAGTTGCCCTTGCTGGAGCACTTCTGTTTTGGGAGCTAGCATCTGAATTGCTGTAACTTAGTTTCAGACTCCAGTGAGACACAGATGAAGCAAACAAGTGCTGGGAAGAACCAGGAGGAGATAAACTTAGAAGCCCTCCAAAAGACAGTATCTAAATTTAAGACTCCTGCCAATGGAAGGACACAACAGCCTGGAAATGGGTGAGGAAGGAGCCCTTGGGAGCAATGTCTATAGATCTTTAACCTCTGTGTGAGTAAATGGGAAAAGCTTTTACCTAGCATCAGAAAATGGAACAAAGGAGAAAAGCTGGCCATAGTTTTTGACAACAGTACCAAAGATGTTGGGGAGAGGAATGGAGATGACACAGATGCTGGGATCATTGATCGATAGCAGGGGTAGGTGACAGGGAAAACTGGAGACCTTACTAAAACTGCTTCCATAACATCTTTGCTTCTGTCTACAGGTGGAACGACCCTGCAAACATACATTTACCTTTCCTGTGTTATTTCCAAGACTGAGAACCTGAGGAAGTCCAGGCAATGCCACCTAGACCAGGGCAAAATGGGTGCAAAGGTCACATTATTCCTATTGCCTCATACGCTGGTATGATTTTATGCCTGTGTTTTACCTTACCTGGCATGTTGCCCAGTTGAAAGAAAGATCCAGCACCCAAATATGGGGTGCCTAAATGTTTTCTTCAGGTTCCCAGCTTCCTCCAAATCATCATACCAGGCAACTGTTCTTCATCTGTCCTGTTTCTCATACCTAACTCCAGTAACATGGTGACCTTGGAAGTTTGCTTTCACTGCATTGCACTCCTAGAATTTCATTAAACTATCTCCATGGCTTCCTCTGCCAAAAATGCTTCACCTGGCTTGCTATACATGATCTCCCATTTGTGAATCCAGGCCTGTTCTCTTTAATTAAATCAAAACTTACCAGGATTTTTTCCTCATCTGTCCCTCATCCTGTTCCCTAGAATCTTCCCCTTTGGCAATGTCAGTCTTTACAGGCCTGTAGTCTTGCTCTGCTGTTCCCTATAGCATCCTTTGACAGGTGGTGTGTACACATCACTAAGGTCCACTGTTAATTTTCCATTTTCTGAGGAAGCTTCTGATGCACCATCTTTCTAGTTCTAGCAGCTCCCTTAGCTCCTTTGACACTTTGCTTGGAGTTTGGAGATTTGACCATCTGGTCTTTTTTAATCCTAAATTTTGAACAGTCACCTCTCTTGACCAGCTGTTTGTCACAATCCCTTTCACAGATTTCTGCCTTTAGAAAATTATCACAGTTTTCCTTTTTTAGGTCTTTTCTCTTATGTTCATGGGAATTAAGACCTACAATACCATGGTGTGGGAGATGGAGCACAGATAGCACTGTGGATCAGACACAGTCCAGGTTTCTCCTGACCCATTAGACCTAACCAGTCCTGAGCTAAGCTACCCCTAAGGATAAAATGATGATAATTATGCTCATGGACTTGAAAATATCTTTAATGTTTTTACTGACCTTGTATTACCCTAATAAAAGTTTTAGATTAAATACAACTATTATCACATGACAAAGAGAAAATTACTAGAGAGATGTGTAGACGCTGCCCTTAGTTCTCAGAGATATTAGTGGGAAAAGGGTGAAAGATCCACCTTCTCTTTTGTGTCTAGAAGTTAGATGTCTAAGTCTGCCCTGGTCATACTTTATATAATTAGTAGTTAGATATCTATACCACTTCAACCTGTTTCTCTTAGCCTGAAACAGGCACTTAAGACATGTCGGATGAACTGGTCCCTGAAGGCTCCTGTTTCTTTCTGTTTCCAGAGGAAGCCTTCAGCAATGAGCTCAGGCTTAAGGCACTAAAGGTTGGGTGTCCAGTCTTGTGAGAGATGACATTCAGCCCACAACTCCTTCCTCTGACACTGCAGATCAGAAGTAACTTTGGTTCCCTGAGTTTACATGGATGTAAGAGGGATCTGAGATCCCATCAGAGATGTCTCAGAAAGAACTGTCAGTGGCTTGTGAGTGAACTTTCAGTCCCTGCCTGTTTTTCACATGACCTTATTTAGGGCATCCCACCAAATTTTGCTGTAAGCATGGATTTCAAAAAGGTCTAGAAAGTAAACTGAACTTCAGCCAAAGCCATGATTTCTGGTCAAAGCCCACCTCTCTCCTGTTCCACATGTAGCTCCATGCTAAGCAAAGGGCTCATGAGGCTAAGAGATGTTTCTAACTGCTCTCATCTCAGGTTTTGTTTTGTAGAGAAACCATTAATTTCTCCAGAAAAGCTTTCATGGATTTGCATGTGAGTAATTTCTTGGCACCTCTGAAGCAATCTCCTTGTCATGCACTGTCTCGACTCTTTACATTCACTTGCTTTTAATATATTAATTTCATCTGGCCCCTTTCCAACAATAGCGCCTTGCAAAATATTTGGTATCCTGTCTTCTGAGAATTAATCTCTACGTCTTCTCATTCCTTCATAATATTCTTTATTCTTCTATTTCTCAAACCTTCTCAAGTGTACTGTCATTGACTGTGCCAGTTTTGTCCAACATCCTCTTACCTTACACAAAGACATGAAAATTCTCAGGTCCAGCCTGGTCAGTGTTACAGATCTAAATGTGTCTCATGTGTGCATGGGTTTGTTCTTGACTCTCAGGATACATTTAATCCTGTGCAATTTGAAATCTCTGTAGAATGTATCTCTGATGAAGTAAAGCAGCAGAACACAACCAAAGTTACAAAAGTAGACAGTCTGCCTTTATAGTTTTTGTTTTTATTTTTCTTCTGTGAAACATTTGCCAAAGTCATCATGGTGGCTTGCTTAGAAGAGGGAGCTGGGCAGTATTAAGCAGCTGGGTTTTGTCCTCATCTCAACTGGTTGAGATTCTGAACACATAAATATGTAAATGAATCCCAAGCCTGTATCATACAGCCGAGAGCTGGCTAGTCCCATGCTAGCTCATACATTATTTGTTGGGCTTGATGCATTTCTTCTCTCTTCCCTCTACCCTCCTCAACCACAGAAAAACATCGCTAAATAAATATTGACACATACAGAAAGATGTTTAGGGAATATAGAACTGGGACACATGATGAGAGGGATGTTTTCTTACTCTGAAACCTTATTCTTACCAGGCCAAAACTTTGCTGACCTTGAGGTATAGATCTGAATCCTACTCCTTCAACACAGCTGCTGACAAAGGAGCTTTGAAGGTACAGCCCAGACACAGAAAGCCTTCACAGGCAGCTGATGGCCATGCTAGCATTATCAGAGCATCCACCTGTTTCATATTTTAATGGTCTTTACTTCATTTAGTAATCTGTACTCCAGAAGGCATGTGCCATTAAAAAGCATTTATCTGGAGAGAAGTCTTGTTTCCACACACTGTGTTCTGCAGTTTGTGATTTGGTATTCAAAGAGAGGACATTTTGCTAGCTGTTCTGCAGATGTAGGATGAGAGATAGCTCTAATCTCCAGGCATGTCTGATTCAGAGGTAATGAGTGATTAGTAGTCACCGAAGGAAATGGGGACAGAATCCATCCTCTCAGTGCTGAGATGCAGACAGACAGCCCTTGAAACTTGACTCATCTCTTCCTAAATCAGACATTGTCATAGGTGGGATTGCCAGGAGGTATCTGTGCCTCTCTATTGGTGATGAAGACAGACAACAGTGATCTGCTCAGACTTTTATATTTAACTCACAGCCATCTCAAGATTCAACTCCGGATTAAGACACCTGAATATAGGTGTCTGCACATAACCTAGGAATCTAAGGTCTTTTTTTATTTGGTGAGGATGCAAACTTCATTCAGTAGCTGACAAATAGTTATTTACTACAAATTCAGATGCCCTAGAGGATCCAAAGCATCTACATGGGGCTGACAGATATGATTCAGCACCTGTGGGAGACATGGCCTTTCTGGAGCAGCAGTTGGAAAATAAATGTGATTTCCTAGGAAATGACATAGCAGCTATGCCACTGGAGAGCTGTATGTGAGCAACTCCATCAACCCCAGCATAGATACAGCCCTTGGAGCCTGGAGGACCAAATGTGGGTGGTTTGATTCATGAACCCAAATGCAGGGACTGTGTGTGTTCACGGCTATATCCAAGGATCTCAAATTGGCACTGTTATTGGGACCATTGGCACTGTCAATGGATGTGTCTATGCTGCTTCTGGAGGGTGGGTTTCTGCATGGCCAGCTGGCCTTCACATCACTGGAGCGTCCTCTCTCATGAATGCAGGATGCTATACTGAAGCGTGCCTGGCACAGCGGGATGTCCGGGGCAGTGCTGCAGAGGGATCTGTGGCTGGCAATGTGAGACATATGGGTAGGATGGAGAGGAGATGGAACACATGCTCTGCTTCCAGCTGCTTTCAGCATGGGATAGCTTGGGCTGCCAGGAATACACTCACTTCAGCTACCTGAAAACCAAGATCTTGGGCTTTCAGCTCTTCAGGATCCATTTCACAGCTTACATGGACATTTAGCCTTGTTTGCCTTCCAGCAACAGGAGGGCAGGATTTGTAGGTGGTGATATTTTTTAATCCAACTCACAAAGCCTTTGTTCAAGAGAAGGTTTTTTTGCACTCTCTAGTCAGCCATCGCAGCAATAAACACAACATGAAGGCCTGGACACAGGCAGCGTTATGGAGTTGCTATTTATGGAGCAGATGCAGTTTGGGTTTCTGAGTAGACGAAAGCCCTTTTGTGCCTGGCACTGCCCCCGTTGATGGTACAGAGTCCCTAATCTGGAGAGTGATAGCTTCCTTGGGTATTTTTAATACTGGTTCATTTAAACAAACACATACCCACATGGAGGGATGTGAAGGTTTAAGTGATTAGAATCTACTGAATAGTCATGAAAGCTATATCCAGACACAGCAGCTCCTCAGAGTGCAAATTGCATGAATATATATGAAGTGACTTATTTAAAAACACTAGCCTTTAATGCTGCTTCTTTCAGTTCATTTCATGCAGAAATAGAAGTGGAGTTTTAAGGTGAAAATCTATTCTCTTTTATGCTGCCATAAATCAAGATAGTTAATTCAAAAAAATGTCAAAGTCAGACCCTAGGGTTGTGACTCACCTGGATTCCACTACAAATCATAAAAGGAAGTGTGAGAGTAAAAGGGGGTTTTTTTTGAAAAAAGAGTCAGGACCCTAGAATTTAAGAACCAGATTGTTAAAAGTGCTCAATGAAAACAATGAAAACAGGGTGCTCTGTTTCTAGGAGGAGTTGGGCAACATTTTAAAATGAAAACCTTTTTGTGTCCTTTAAAAAATTCTGTACCAATCCCCAAGCAAAGGAAAACACAAAATAGCTGGAAACTGATGTAAAATCTTTTGTTTCAAGATGACTAGTATGCTTCTTTCTGATAAAACCTGAGTGAGATGAGTCATTTTGGATGTGATCATAACCTGAAATGCTTGACTTGTTTTCACCTTTCAGTTAACTGATTATTATTTTTTTTAAATCTCCCATCTTCTAACTTGAGGAAAAAATGATGTCTTTGGTTATTTCATAAACAAGAACTCTAGATCCATCTTCCTTTGGGAATTATCTTACTTACTGGCTCTGATGGTGCAAGTGATGATTTCTTGCAGAAGAGACCCATGTTGTTGCAGTCTATGGGTGGAAGTGACACCAAAACCACATTTGCCTGCAAGGGGGTCATTCACAGGCAGGACAGGGTGGGTGTGACACGGACCCGTGTGGCAAATCTCCTTCCTGACCTGCTGTCACCCCATGCGTAGATAACTCTATGTGATAGCATTGTGGGAAGCACAAACGTCTGCCTGGGATCCTGCCAAAACCACCAAACACATTTTCTAGCAGGAACTTCAGCAGGGTATGAAACCTGGTCTCTGAGGGGGGAAATGGGAGCATGGACCCAGCCTCCTTCTTGCCACAGTTATTTGGAAAATGTTTAATGGGTATTAATTTTTCCAATAGAGAAATTGCCATGGTTACTGTGGGCTGTGGTGGGAATATATATACATATATGCACACACAAACATGCATATATATTTATATATTATACATACTGAAGTTAACATCTTTAAAGAACACCTTGAATAGGAGTATAAGCAGGGGCTTGAGAAAGGGGACAGCAAAGGGAAGAAACACACGTAAATTCTCTGGTTTCTGGACATATATGCAAGGATATGTGGGTGTCTGGTGCAAACACGTAGAGGTTACCTGTTCTAGATGGGGAAATCAGGGTGGGAGGAAAGTGGAGCTGGGATTTCCCAGGGAAAGCTTCCTTGGGAAAATGACTGTTAGGTGTGAGTCAAGGTTTTCGATGGCATGGGTCTGTTCTAATCAGTGTTTTCACCTTTATTTCACCTTTATACCTTTATTTCAGGTATAAAGGTAAAAAACCTCCTGAACCAGCTAGCTTGGACATTTTAAAATAATAAAGATGTCCAGCTTCACCCTGTGTTTGGAAGACGTTTCTGAAAATGAAAATCAGTTAATGGAGTATTCTGAATCACAGGTTTGTTTGTATGTATATGTATGTGTATATGTATATGTACATATACAAAGCTTTGCCTGACTTTGCCCACATATTTCTCAAAATTTGGTTTAGACAAGTTTTGTTGTTTCTTCTAAATTCTGTCCTGACCAAGGATTAGAAGTATTCCAGTGCCCTGACATCTAACACAAAGAAAAAGAAAAGAAAAAAGAAAAAAAATCATTCTTGCCTAATTCTAGTGACGGACTTCTCTCTTTTAGTAGAAATAGAGCAGGAGTAATGTCTGAGTGTCCTGGGAGCCCCTTGGTCCAGCAGCATCCCTCTGCACCCTGGCCAGGAACAGGGAGGGGTGCTGGGGTACCAGCACCTCCCAGGCAAAATTTGTCACAGGGGCAGATTTACCGGGATGTTCCCTTTGGCAATTCTTTCTGACCTTGAACTGGTGGGGAGAGCAGATCTGTTTTTTCCAGAGTTTGACCTCTCTAGTCCCACCCGCTCTTCCTCACAGCATCCGCTGCCCACATTAGGCACGGCATGGCTGGCGTTGTCTTCTCAGACAGACACCCCTGTAAAAGGGTTGTTTCCCTGACCATTGGCAAGAGCAGTAATAGAGTCTAGGATGCTCTTGCACAGAAATTTGGAGTGGAATTAAAAAAAAAAAAAAATCCCTTCAGCACCTGCTGCCCAGATCCCTTCATCACCTTGTGGGAGCTTCATGCCTGGCAAAGACCTCTGCAAAAGAGCCTGAAATTGGGAAACAAAGGTGTAGAGAGAACTAGACACTCCTCACCCATCCAGAGACCTGCAAAATCTATCAGGTTTTGATGTAGACCATCATGGCCTGGCCCAGGGAAAAAGTCCCCACTGTGCTTCTGGCTAAGGGTGATCTCTGCTATAGGGACAGAATCAGAATAAATCATAATCAGTAAGATTTTCTAAATTGCTCCCATCCTCAAAACATTTCTTTCCTTTTCCCCTGCTAGAGAAGAAACATCCAGTCATTGGTCTAGCAGGGAAGGTGGGGGGGGTGGGGGAGGTGGGGAAATGAATGAAAAGCCTTGAAAGCCAGCACACAAACATGCCTTATAAGGGTGTCTTTATTTAAGCGGATGGGGTAAGGGAGTTGGAATCACTTTTTGAGGATGAAGAATTCACCAGGGAGGCTGCCGTGAAGTCTCACAACCGTCCCCAGCACAACGCCGGCATCTATGCTACCCAACCCGCGGGAGCACCTCAAAAAACCCCCGCTGTTTTTAAAAAGGTGTGTGGTGGGATTTATGGCATTCCAGCATTTAGTCTGGTATGAAACAGATCTTGTTTTTTTACAGTTACAGTCAAAGAGGAGGGCTGTAGGCTGAGAGTGACAGATGCACTGCATTCATGAAGATTGTTTCAAGATACATTCATTTCTAGAAAAAAACACGAACCAATCATTGAACTTAACAATTAGTACCAAAAGCTGGTTTGTCATTACAGGGATGCACAAGTGCAGACAGCATTCCCAAGGACCCTGCTTCAATCTATTGGTTGTACATTCGGGTGCTACAATACCATTTAAAATCCAGTCAGTTATGCCACAATAAATGTGCACATTTAATAGGATTAAAAGCAACAGTGGAAATGAGTCTATTGAAGAGTAGGAGGAAGAGAAGGAGGAATATTCTGGGAAAAAAAGGATGTAAAATGCCAAGAAAAATTAAAGAAACATACCCTTTGCATTACCTTGGCTCTTGACTACAGCTTGTTGCAAATGCTCCATCACAACTGTTTTTGAAAGGAAAGTAGGTTTTCAATTAAATATATTTTTTTTTTTCCTAGAGATCCTCTGCTTTCCTGGGAAAGGCTTGATTTTTTTTAATCCAAACAAAAAGTACCTGGATTCTGCAGCTGAATTTATATGTTCCTTGAATCACCTACATGCAAATCCCAAGATGTACGGCCTTCTCTCTTTTAGGAAAAAGAATTGTGAGGCATTGCAGGAATTTTACTCCAAGAAAATGCCCAGTAAAGAGAATGAAAGTATGAGGTATGCAGTTGAGTAGTGCTGGCATTTTCAAAGCCCAATATTTAGATCTTGTGCCGCCCCCACCCCTCACCAAAAAAAAAAACCCCAACAAAAAAAATTTAAAAAATTAGGGCTTATTTATTTCTGCAAACAATATGTTTTCATGGATTTTCCCCTATTTTCTTCTAAGTATTCCATTAGGGAGAACATAAATAAATAAATCCTGATCAATTGTCTAGGGACATCCAGGCCAAGCTTCCAACAATTCTTCACCACAGCTGATAAATGTATTTATAATTTTGGCTTAAAGAGAAATGCGTGCACTGCTTCAATCCCCCACTTCATTTACATATAAAACCCCATTATTTAGTTATACCTGAGACACTTAGATGAATTCCTTTTGCTTTCATCTTGGTTTTTAAACCTCAGTGGCAGCCTGTGCTGGGAGCAGACCGACTCTGAGCAGTTCTCTGTTTTCCTCCCCAGTGAATTCTGGAGTGTTACCAGGACAAGCCCTAGTAGGATGGCTGAAAGCTTTACCGAACTGAACTGATTTTTGAGCATGGCTAGAGATAAAAGTAGAGAAAATAAGAAAGCAAGATCTTTGATTTCCTTGATCTTGAAAGAAGAGCATCTCTTCTCACTCACACACTGCAGCTTGTTCACTCACACAGCGTCTGGTCTCCAGGGCCTGACTGAGGTACGTGTAACACGGACAGCTTCTTGTCAGTGCCTCCAGGCAGGAGGTGTGTTTAGAGTTAACGGAAATCAGCACCGCAAATACTCTGATTTTCATTTACACTGCAGAGCTTGTTCGCATCACACCACAAACCCCCAGAGTCCCTCCAAGGGAATAAAGGTGCAAAGTCAGAAACAACACGTACTGCTCAGCGCCCTTCCTTCACTGATTGCTGATGTTTCGGATCAAGCGCTGGTACAATAAGCAGTTTGGTGCAGGGAATTTATTTGCAGCAGTTACCATTGCATGCTGCTGGCCCATGACCGGGTGCACCATTCCTGCTGCTGCAGCTCCTAATTCCTAAATCCCGCTGTGGTTTCAGGCTAGTGCAATTAGCTCAGAAATATTTACTGAATGGGACAATGCACATATCGGAGAAGTGTTTGTTTTGGCTCGTGCTGCCAGGTTCACGGTGTCCAGCGCGTTCGTTGTGAGCGGCACCATGGCCACTTGTGCTGCAGATCCAAGTTCTGAGCTGAAAATTGGCACCAGCACACAGGAGCAACACCACTTCTTACTGTTTGCTTGCTGGAGATGTGAAAATGAGTAAAAGAGCAGGAGAGATAAAGACAGATTGAGAGATGACAGAGAACAGAAGGTGATGAAGGAGCCATCATGCCACTGGCTGGCTTGTTACCCTTACAGCTAGAGAAATTTTTGAGTTAAAGCTCTGCACCTCTCCTCCGTGGCCTGGATTTGGGGAGGCAGACTCTGCCTGGAGTCACAGTGGTGCAAATGGGATGTAAGTGCATCAAAACCAGCAGGATGGCTTCATATGCACAGCAATGTAAGGCTGGGCTGAATCTATATGGTTATAATGTAAACATATCCACAGTTTGGTTCCAGACGCTTTCTATCATAGACATACGAACTCTATAATTCAGTCTTTCTAAACTTCCCTGCGCCCTGATGTAACTGGTTATGAAAATGAAGTGTGTCTGGCACAGCTGGAATTGGAGAGCTAAATTATCATCTGGCGCCTTGCAGCAAAAACCTGGTGCCTTGAAAGCAGCCAGGTTTCTGCTATGCTGTAAAACACAGAAAGGAGCCTGTGCTTTGCCTGCCTTAGACTGCCTCCTCCACCTCCCACCTCTCAGCCTCACTATAAAGAAAGTCTCTAAATCCAAGTGTAGATCATGCAGTCAGGGCATTGTCTGTAGAAATGTATTTGTTTAGATTAAGTCTTTTAAAAATAATGGTGACAAAGGAATACGCGTTAAATAAGGAAAATCTTAATTGACCTAACCAAACCATTGGCTAAATTCCTTAGGAGATGTAGCAGTGTATATAGAATAGAAATAAGTATATTATATTTACTGTAACATAAGATAATGAATATAGTGGAGTAATGAAAGCAATTAATCTTGCATTATACTAGCTAGTAAATTTAGAGCGTGCGGAGAGGAGATAATACACTATTTTAGCATCAAGTGTCCTTATGAGACATTAGTGAAGTGAAGCTGTGATGAACTGAGCATTTTGTCACATACTTGTGAATTTTGAAAGTGATGCATTAGGTGGTCTTAATGCTGCTGTCAAGGTCGAAGCGATATGAATGTAATCTTAACCAGTAGAATGAGGTCTCGCTAAGTGTGTCATATGGGATGCAAGACTGCATAGGTAATAAATTAGTATGTAAATTGGGGTAGTTTTAGGAGATAAAAGGGCATATTCGAGGGGTGTACTCCAAGAGCTGTTCTTCCAAGATAAGGTCACCGACAACCGCCATGGTCCTTTTGCTGTCAAATCAGCCTGTAACAGAAGTTCCCAAAGATTTTGTTCTGTTAGAATACTTATGTGCTCCAGAGTATAGCAGGTACTGAACTTATGTCCTGTCTGCCCTTTCTTTATTGCTTTTATTCCAACAGATCTAATAATTTTCATGTGACTATTGAGAAAAAGTGGTATTTAGCTGGCCTGTGTTTTCTACCAGCAGCAATGGAATAAGTTACACTCCAGAACTGAACCATGCACTCGTATTTAGGGATTTTCATGAAGTCCCATTTCTTCAGTCAAAAAAATGCTATAAGAATAACAATAAAAAAACCCACCCTTCTTCCTAAACAAAGAAGGAAGCTTATTGCAGCTCCTTTGTTCGGCTCTTCTGCACAATGTGTTGTCTGCAAATGGAAGTCCAAACCAGCTGCAGTGATGAGATTTCCAGCTTTGTGCAATCAAAAGGCACGAATCTCATTTGCAGGCTGTCAGTTACAAAGCCCAAATCTTTTCAAGGCTACACAACAGTGCTAACAAGTGGAGGTGGGCAAACTAGAAAAGGCAGTATTTTCTTGTGGAAAAGGAATCCCAAATACCTGCCTATATAGAGCAACTTGAGCCAATACTCCCAGGGTAGGGAACCTATTTAGGACCGCTCCCTGAAGCATTTAATCTTGCCTTTGATCATTTCTGTGTCTAGCTGCAGTTAGAACATAGTACTAATAAAAAGGCAAGACAAAGTTGAAAATTAATGACTAAAGAGACTAAGGAAATTTAGGGGTTTTTAACAAGAATGGGACCTTTTTTATCTGATTTAACCTATGACACTTGCCCCATCACTGGTAAAAAATGAGCTCTATACTGCTGGGACAGATCACCTCCTGGAAACATCTTTCCCCAGAGCTTAGGTGACTGCTAGAACTAACTGCATGATCTTTTTAAGAGCTAGTTAGGACAGGTGAATCCCATTCTCTGCAGGTATTTCATCTCTAATGAAGCTGCTTCTGATCTTCTAGAACATCAATATTTCTCTACATGGTAATCATATATGCTTTAATTTTCCATTTTCACCCACCATGTCTGCTAAGTGAGGAATGGGAAACATCAGCAATTCTGCAAAATATCAAGGATTTGGTATGATAAAATTATTCTTTACTGCTTTATTTGGGGATTTCCCTTTTAGAATTCTACCTGCAACCAGGAAGCCTGACTGAAAACAAATCCTGTTTCATTTTTCTTTACATGGGCAAATGAGCTATATTTATTTCCCAACTTTTTAAGAGGCTAATTTAGTTTTGGAGAAAGTTCCAGTTGTTTATGTTATTCTAAAAAAGAGTGCCAGTCTTTAATTTCTTCATTTTAAAATCTAACACTGTGTAGCCAATATCATTGTTACCTTGGAGTAGGTTTCTCTGTTATTCCCCACATTGCAAAAGAACATTATAGATATGAAATTGTTCTGGGCAGGAGCTGGGAAAGAAAAGCTGGCCAGGAATATAAATTACTTTTCCTCTCATTCATATTGAGTTTGCAGTTATTCTGGCATAAAACTAGACTAAAACCACTCTTACTAGAGGATTTACACCATTGGCTTAAGTGAGGTTGCTTTGTGTTCACAATCCTGGATTCAATGGAGATACAGTAACACCAATAAAAGCACCATAAGGACACCAGTAAAAAATAAGCAGAATCTGGCCCCTCAGAAGCATCTTTTAGACAAGTTGGAGGCCTAAGTCATGGCTCTGAGCAGCAAGCAAGGAAAACCTGAGGCCAGCAAGGAGACCAAAGGCAGTAGTGTCTTCCTTGCTAGCAGCTATTGCTCATGGGCCTGTGATGGTGGGAAACCACTGCCCTGGGTGAGGCCAAAGTTTCTCCCTGAATACGTATAATGTGGTTTTCTAATCCTCCCTGTGAGGTGTCAGTGGGGCTTTCCAGGATTGTCCTCTTTTTAGTTTGGGAGAGCAGCTTCTAGATGGGAGGCCCCTTGACTACGAAGAGGTCAAGGATTCCCTGCACTCACACACCGAGTCTTTGACTTGGCAGAGGTGGAGCTCACAGAGCAGATGCTCCTCTGACTCATACAGGTGTAAATAAGGATTTCCTCCAAGGAAAGCTGCATGTTACACCTACCCACCTTGCCAGAGCTTGTGGAGTCACTGCTGATTCACGCTGGGAAAATTTGGCTCCATGACCCTGACCACTGGACCACACAGTCCACTCCCTTCCCCTCTCCATAATTCGTACAGAGTAACACACTTGTAAGGATGATATATGCTTTCAGCAGATGTTCCCCATGCGGGTATGATGAATATGCATCTAGGGTATTGCACTATGTAGCCAGTGCCAGCAGAGAAATGGTCTGGTGGGTCAGATCTCAAAGGGTTGATCCATGCAGACAAGAAAAGCCCTTGCCCAGGCATCCTGAGGCATTATCCCAAAATAGAGGCAGTCAGATTCATAGATGGCAGCAGGAGAATCATTTTAGGGAGTTTTCTCTGATCTGAAGTCTAATAGTCCAAACTACAAAAAAAAAAAAAAAAAAAAAATCCCATTTATACATGACACAGCTGGTTTAGGGTAAAAAAGCTTTTTTCCCACAATAATTTTTATCCAAAATTTTAAGAGAAGTTTGCCAAACTTTTCTTTCCACATCATTCAGTGTATCCAGCACAGAAGGGAACAGACATAACGGCTGGATTGTGATGCCAAGTGTTGGTTAAATCCAGACCTCTCCTCAGATCCAAAGGGGACCTGAAAGAGGACGTATTGCCAGAACTCAATTCTTCTGAGACTCCTGGGCTGAATTTCAAAGACATAAAATAAAACTTGGAAATAAATGTAACATTTTGGACAGCTACCAGGATCAAAAGAAACTCCCAGCTGATAGGGTTCCTCTATAGCTACTAGCAAGCCTACATAGCTCCTACCCACATAGTATTTTTAAAATCTGTGGGAACAGCAAATGAATATGTAAAGAACATATCTTTTTGTGTGTCATAGAAATTTCCCATTGAGACCTATCACTAGGCCATCCAAACTGTACCCATATAAAATAGATGAAGTCATCAGTGAATTTAATGGAATCTCTGCTCTTTTCTCTTACTGGGCTATATAAAACTCTGCTTAGATCATTTTTCTCAGAGTGTAGAAAGGAGAGGAAGTGGTTGCTTTGTATTTTTTTCTGTTCTTAGTCTGTGTTGCTTGAGAAGAATGGTTCAGTAATTGCTAAATGTTTTCAGCTATTTTTCTTCTTTTCCTTCACTGAAATCTTAAAAAATACCCAATCAACCCCATAGTTCAACAACTACATTAAGAAACTATCACAGGAATTTCTTTTGTACATTTTAAAGAACTTTTTGATCAAAATTTTAAAATTGTTATACTTTCCACTTATGGTGATGAAACTCCCTGTGATAATTATAGTTGGGGGTTTTAACCCAAGCTTTGTCTCAGTGAAGTATTGCTTATATTTCTGTTTCTGCATCTCTTGTCTAGCTGAGATGTATATCTAAGCTGACATGCCCACTTTGCCTCCAGCTGGAGTTTTTCTGAACAGGACCTGTCCTGAGATTCACCACCAAATTATATTTTCTTCCATATTCACATTCCTATTTTAGGTGAACACACAAAAATGTCACGGGTAAAGCTACTGACATGGTGAATGAATGCCCAAGAGCAGTCCCACAGAATTATTGACTCTGCTGAAAAACTTCCTACTGGAGTAAAATTATGCAACTGCTGGGTCAGATAATTTCACACAAATTAATAGTTTTGCAGACAGCAAAGTATCTTGCCTCTTGAAATGAATACCAGGATGGCCTTTATCCTTCTAATTGATGTAGGACCTAGTGAGCAGAGCCAGTGGTCTCCAGCCCAGGGAGGGTGGCACTTACAGCCATTTCACTAAAACTGAGTTTCTTTGCAGGATTTTGTGGTGGAACATTGATGTCAGAGTTACAGGATGACAGATGGGTGCAATTCAAGGTGAGGGTCTTCTGCAGGAAGAACAAAGAAGGGCTCTGTGCAAACCACAGAGCTCCAACCACTCTATTCAAAAGCAATTCAAAATCCCATTCAAAGACCTCTTTAACTCAGTGGGAGCCTGGTCTGACCAAGAATTTTAAGCTTAGACCCTTAATAAGGACAGTCACAAGGGGACAGAGACAGCAGGATATATTCCATTTGTTTCTAACCAGGATGAAATTAATCTCTATGCAGAAAATCAGCTTAAGGACTCTACCCTCCTTAAATTCCTGCAAGGCCTCTGTAGTTCACTTGAGTAATCATTGATTGGATTCTTAAGAGATACAGAGAAGCTCTAGCTAATTACAGTACATCTGTGAATAACTGCATTTTTGGTCCTTAGGCAGTTCTGAAATTTGGAAGGAAAAAAAAAAAATCAACCCAAAAGGAAAGTATTCCAAAATGCGGTGTCTTGAAAAATAAGACTGTCAAAATCTGGTCAAGTGAAACATTTTGATTTGATTGCTACAGGTTTTTTTACCATATATAACACTGAAACATATTTTGAGGTCAAATGTTTTCTCAACCTGAGAAGTTGAAATGTTTCATTTTGAAAATGGCAAAACAAAATGTTCCCATTTTTATATTATAATTTGTGGGTGGAGGATTTTTTAAAAAACTCTGCAAAGTTTTAATATGTTTGTGTAGGGTTCCAGCTGACCCTCATTTGAGTTTTGGGGTTCAAAAGTTTACCTCAGACTTCAACTTTCTGTACCCATCATGACACAGAGCCCTTTTCCTGTGCAAAAGCTACAGATGAAGCACCTGCACAAGAGGGTCTTGTGTCTACAGACAGTTATAGTGGACATATATGGAGAAAATGGATTGTTCTCATTTTGGCAGAAAAGATGAATGTTTGTGTGATCTATGCACACAAACTGCAGCAATATTTTAAGATCAATGGTACTGAGGACAGTCACAAGAAAAGACCATTTGCAACCCTGTAAGATTGATGCTTCCTTTCAGGAATGGGTGAAAAACACTGGCAAGATTTCTTTCTACTGTCTTAAAAATGCTCCCAGCCTGATCCAGAGCCATCTGAGCCAACAAACTGATCAGTTGTATTATGGTGACATCAAGAGGCCACACTGCTGTGCTGGAGACACAACTGCTCTGCAGAGCTCACGGTCTCCTGAGAGCAGAGCAGTAGCTGGCTCAAGGACATCTCTGTGGTCAGAGGTATGACCCAGACATGACAGATCCCAGCCCTCAGCTGCCCCGCACACGCTGCTTTGCCTGCATCTGAGGCAGATTTTTGAGGCTACAGAACCAGCTGCAGAGCTGAGATGGGTTTTTGCTCAAAAAAATCACCCCTGAGGGAGGTTCGTGACCAGCTGTGGGGTATCCATCTGAGAGCAGCCTGCAAGGCTGGGAGTAGTGGGATCTGAAGTCAGGCATGGCCAGACCTGGTGAGGTAGACCAGGGCTGTTTTGGGTTCGTGTGGCGGGGTTTTGGTAGCGGGGGAGGGGCTGCAGGGGGGTCTCCTGTGAGAAGCTGCTGGAAGCTTCCCCGGCTCCAAGTCGGACCCGCCGCTGGCCCAGGCCGAGCCCCTCAGCGACGGCGGTCGCGCCTCTGGGAGAACAGGTTTAAGAAGGGGAACCTGCGGTGAGTAGTGGGAGTGGAATGTGAGAGGAACCCCTCTGCAGATCCCGAGGCCAGTGAGGAAGGAGGGGAGCCCACGCCGGAGCAGGTGGGTGCCCCCCAAGATGGCCGCCACTCCATGGGAAAGCCCGCGCTGGAGCAGGCTGGGACTGAAGATCGGCCCGCGGAAAGGACCCACGCCGGGGAAGTCTGTGAGGAACTGCAGCCCGCGGAAAGGACTCATGTTAGGGACGTTCGTGAAGGACTGTCTCCTGTGGGAGGGACCCCACGGTGGAGCAGGGGAAGAGCGAGGAGTCCTCCCCTGAGGAGGAAGGAGCGGCAGAGACAAGGTGTGAGGAACCGACCCCGACCCCCGTCCCCTGTTCCCCTGCGCCGCCGGGGGGAGGAGGGGGAGAGAACCGGGAGTGGGGCTGAGGCGGGAAGGAGGGAGGGGTGGGGGGAAGGTGTTCTATGGTTTGGGTTTACTTCTCATTATCCTTGGTTTGATTTGATTGGCAGTAAGTTAAATTGATTTTGTTTCTTCCCCAAGTTGAGCCTGTCTTTTGCCCGTGACCATAACTGGTGAGTGATCTCTCCCTGTCCTTGTCCTGACCCAGGAGCTTTTCTTTGTATTTTCTCCTCCCCATCCCACAGGGAGGGAGGAGTGAGTGAGCGGCTTCGTGATGCTTTTTGTTGCCGGCTGGGCTTCAACCACAATAAGGGGTCTCACAACCTTGAAGAAATGCCTTCACACAGAGCTTTCTGAGAAAAACAGGAAGATGTTGCTTCTGCAAACTACGCAATAGCCACCAAATTGTTCTTCTTTCTATTTCCTGGGAGATGAGGGTGGTGATAGTGCAAGGACCAATTGGCAAGGTCTTCTCCTTGTCTGGCCCGCTTCCTGCATAACAGAATCCCTGCATAACAAAATCCCCCCACCCCACTGTCCCTTTCTGCCATCTCTCCATCTCCTGAAGCTATTTGCACAGGGGACGCTAGCTGCACCATGCAAACATACTCTTTAGTTGTAGTATTGCTAAATCTCTCGTGCCAAAGCACGGTGGCCTCTGCCCTCCTGCCTGCCCTGGGATGCAGGAAAGGGTCTGGCTCTGGCTGTCAGTCCTGATGATCCCTGCCTGGCACCAGCCAAGATCCTCTTCTGCTATGGGACATCTGAGCATTTGACAGGACAACTTTCTCCCACTCCCAGGAACGTGCTCCAGGAAGACAAGCTTGGGTTGAGTGTTCAATATGTAGGTCTGAGACATAGCCTGGTGCCTCTCACCTCTGTGTATGCTTGTGGGGAAGGAATGGCTTGCACATCTTTCCTGCCAAGCAAAGGCTTGATCTTAGGGCTAAATAGTAGAAACAATACCAAAGGCCAAGAATGCCACAATTATGTCCTGCTCATTTGAGATGTAATTTAATTTTAACCATAGCATTTATCCAAGAAAGTTATCTGAGGAGTCAAAATTGGGAAATCCCTCGAAGTGGTGACATTCCCAAACAGAGCTGGGATTTGCAGTGCATCAGCAATGGCTGTGTCCACCTCCTCCCCATCCTGCTTTTTGCAAGGTAGTTTTGGGGATAAGCCACCTATCTCGAAGACAGCACTAGTACAGCATCCAAATCCCAGCACACCACTCCTGATTGAGGTTTGTCCCATTTCTCACACTGTCTCAAGAGTTTCCCTTGACAGCCTTTCTGCTGACTTTCAGACGTGCATATTCTGCTATAGGCAACAGTCCCTCAAACTGGGAGTATGAGCAGTTAAATTTTACTAAGATTCTCATGTTTAACGCAGCAAATGTTCCTTTCCAATCAAGACAATGGAAGCCTTATGGTCCACATTTGCTCTTCTTCCCTACAACGCCATCAGTGTGACTGAATCCTAGAAGATCTCTGCTTTCCTGAGCTCAGTTTAGACTTCACTTGACTTTCATGGTGCTGAAGAGGCTTCACTCTGCTGTGCAAATCGTCCATGTTTTCCTGCATTTCTTGTCTATTGTTGTTGGCCATGGCTAGTTTGTTAAAAAAACATATTCAGCATTTCTCTATCTGTTGCAAGTCAGTTTGGGTGGAAAGCTTGAGAGTGGGTGAAAAAGCAAAAGCGGCCTCCATACAGGCTCCTATGTACGTGTAAATATTTGAAAGGTCATTCAGTTATTCATACAGTATGTTCTGCCAAGCTTTGTGCAGAAAATGCTCACCTTTTTTGGTGTCTCCTAATAAATCTTTTGGGGTTTGCAAATCTAGCAGCAGGCAGTCTTGTTCCCTTCTGCAGCTAAATAATCCATTGTTTGCTTTTTTGTTTGTTTCCTGAGCAAATCAGGCCTAGGAACAAAAATATCATTAATAGGAGGTAATTGCAGATGCTTACAGTGAGCAACAAGGGCAGGTTATGAACAAACCTGGGGATGGAAAACTCAAAAGGGGGTAAGATTTTTATATGGTGACTAAGTTCCAGAAATGTGTTGTTTTCCTGTTGTGGCAAGCAGCAACCCACTAATTGGGCAAATCTCCCGTGGTTTGCAATGGGCAAGGTCCAGGTCTGAACTATGGAACAGGGCTCTCCTTTGCCCTCAAATAAGATGAATTTGGCTCTGGATGTGAACTGCTCTTGTGGATTGTGCCTCCCTCTCCTGGCCTGACCTGATCCCAGGTTGGCCTCTGTGCTGGAAGAGGACCAGCACTTACCAGCACCCTCAGTCCTTTGGAGTGCAATGGACATTCACAAATATGTGTGCCGATGCTGCAGGAGTCTGGAGATGTGTTGTTCCAGCAGCACATTGCTGGCACTTGTGCCTCCACATAGGTGGATCCCTCATGTTTCAGCCATCTCTCAACAGAGCCTCCCAAAACTGCAGGAGCTCTGAGGCAGAGGCGTTGTAGGACACACCTCAAAGTCCTTAAGTACCCCAGTGGTCCTTTCCATTTTGGAGGTGATTTGGGTCATGGATTCCTCAATGGTGTGGAGGCAGCTCCAGCTGCCATTGCAAAAGGGATTCCTCTCTGCTAACGAGCTATTTATGAGCAAGGTACCTAGTCCAAGTTGCTCATCCAGGCTCCTACATTCAGGAGAGGGAATCATCCCATGTATCTCAGATTGGACACCTAGGGTGGGATTTAGCTCCAAGTTAAGGAGCAGCTTTTTGGTGTTAGATGGGGATATCTCTGCATGCTGATGGTGGAA
The DNA here is from genome assembly GCF_947461875.1 of Haliaeetus albicilla. Lineage (NCBI taxonomy): Eukaryota > Metazoa > Chordata > Aves > Accipitriformes > Accipitridae > Haliaeetus > Haliaeetus albicilla. Next base: position 6,516,191 of record NC_091498.1, on the reverse strand, counting down.
GCTGTTAGGGGAAGCAATGGAGATGTGGCCCTTAGAGCCAAGAGGGGGGTGGGCCTGGTCCCCCAACATGAAATGTGTTGGCAATTTAGATACCTGGCACACAAGTAGACACCTACATTTAAGTGTCCTAATGGGGAGTTGAATCCCATATTTAATTTTATAAGGCTAGGTCAAGGTAGGAAGGATCTCTCCATTAATCACTCATATGAATAACAATTAAAGAGAAGTAGTGTTTTATTAATTTATCCTTGTTGGATGACTGTTTAGATTAAACTGCTGCCTTATTTAAAACCAAAGGACAGTCTTGTTCTTGCATAGCTTTGTGAGTAAAAGCTAACACAGCAGCTTCCTCTATCCAGCTGAATGAAAACAATAGTCTTTTACCTCTGTGAGCACTTAAATATACTCCAGATTATTATTTTTTATGTCTGAGAAAAGCAGAAGGCATGTAAAGTAATGTATAAAATATAGTAAGGTATATCTAGAGGGAGGCTGTATGGACATCAAGCATAGCAAACCTGATATAAAATATAATGAAAGAATAAAGCAGGTAACAGGGCAGATATAAATCCTGGTGCAATGAATAAAGCATGTCACATAATGGTGATAAAAAAAGTAGCAAATGGCAAAACACACATCAGCATAGACATAAAGCATAATGAACTGATGGATGAAAGTCACATTAATGAATAGATTGCTCTTGTCACTCAGAATAAGCAAAATGATCATTTTGTCTTCTGAGCCCTTAGAGAGCTCCTGGCTACACAGGATTATGGGGAGGGTTTTCTAGTTTTCTTACTCAGAAACTAATAATATCTGACACGTGCAAATACCTTTTGCTGAATACTATCATCAGGTCTAAAAAACCTGTCAGGCTGAAAACCTTTGCTGCTGGGCTTAGCAAGGGTTTGCACGAAGCAGGCATGGGCTGGAGACCTAGGAGAAAGATGGGTCAGCACAGCTTAGGGGAGCGAGGCTGGGAGTGTTATAAAATTCGGCTATGTTGCTATTGCAATAACCCCATCCACAGCCATGTCTCCATGGTACTCACTTGCACAAATATGTGTTCCCCAAATATCCCTGATGAAACACAGTCTGCTCAATGAGATGTAGGTAGAAAAACATGGATGAGTAACTTTCTCTGGGGTATTGCTTTTCACCTTTGTTAAAAACATATTTGAAAGTATTTTTTTAAATCATGATAGTGTAATTCTCATGTTATGCTGTAACTGTTTCCAAATGCAAGGTTTCACCTTTTCGCTGCTGGAGACAAGAAGCTTTATAGAGGGAACAGAGGAACCCAGGTATTTGCCCCTAGAGAGCAGGAAACACCCCCCCCGCAAGACCGGAGCTCCAGTGGGATTCACCTGAATGGACTTGGGCACAGATGTTAATAAAGCACTGGCTTGTAAAACTCACTGATCGCAGGGTATTTTTGCCTACGAGCACCCTTCAGTTCAATCCAAGATAGGAGCCCATTACACAGAGCTCTGGTCACAGCTCACAAGCAGGTGCAGATTTTCATAACACGCTGACTTCTGGAGAAAGCCCCATGTGCTCCTCTGCCCCCCCAGTGCTTTCATCTGCAATCTGGCAAAAGGCAGCGACAATCCAGTGACTGCGCCTCTTCTCGCTTCTGTTGCATCCTTTGCTAGCTGCATTTTTACAAACCTCCTTTTGCAAATAGATTTGAAAGGAAAGTGCATTTGGTTTAATTAGGAGACTCCAGAAGCAGAAGCCATTTGTCAGCCACTTAACCAAACTCTCCCCTTTTCCTGGCAGCAGCAGATGCCTAAGCCCAACTGGTTTGCAACAGGAATTTGCGGTAGCAGACCCAATGCCAGCCTCTGCCGGAGATTTATTGGTCTGCTGGCATGCAGCGTTTCTCTCATTAAGGCTCTCACATTGTTGTTTGGCTGCTTCTAAAGTGCAAATACATGAAGCAATGCTTTGGAGGAAGCCAATTAGGAAGGACAGAAGAAACATTTCCCACTGGCTGGGGCCAGACCCAGGACTATGCAGGATCAGGGCTGCATGGAAATTGGGAGCCTGTTACAAGGAGGCTGTTAGAGGTTTGTGTGCAGGAAGCTTAAGTACAAGTCAGCTTCGTTGTAGGCTGGTTGTTTCTCTGGGAAAAGCTTCTTAATTTCCTTGTACTTTGTTTCCTCATCTGTGAAGTCAGCACAGGCTTTTTAGACTAAAAGCTTTGTCTTCCTAACCCGACCTCTTGCTTTCAGAATTCTCACTTCTTCCATAATTGTCCTTATATAAACAGTGCATGCCTGAAACGATGTCTGAATCAGGCATAAAGATTTAGACAGGGAACATACGGCTGGGTTAATACCCTTCAGAGCAATGCAGGCGAATTGGCAGCTCTGATTTATTCGCGGTGGCTGTCCTACACTCTGGTTCAACTCTGCTCTCATCGAGGAGCAGCACACCCAAACCTGGGAAGCTCTTTGCTGCCATGGGTGCAAAGGAGAGTGGCACGTGGCTTGTTTCAGCCTCTCCTCATGCTCTCTTTGAAGGAGATGTCTTGATGGGAGATGCTTTCTGATGGCAGTGGGCTGTGAATCAACCTGAAGGACAGACACCCCTCAAATGAGAGGTCCCACCTGGGATTGCTTCCAGGAAGGAGTCAGGGGCAAGGCTCTGCAAAGCATATAAAATATATATATCCATAACTCCATGAAAAATACATGGCTGTGTTCCTTAGAGCAGACTGACTTCCTACAACACTGATCTTTCAGCAATGGTCTGGGTGTCTGAAGAGGCTGGTATGCAGACCACTGAAAGGGGCCACTCAGGATAATTCTGTGAGCCAAATATGCAGTGGCATTCAGGATTATTTGAAGCCAATGGCCCAGCCTGGGCCACACTTTCTATTTGTTTTTACACATTGAGAGCTAAGTTTGGGTAAGGTATGCTCAAACACACAAGCAAGCCTCTGTCTGCCTCTAAAAGGAGAGGGGGGATTGCAAAGGGAAAGTACACTTTTCAAGCAAAGTCAGGTTCAAATTATGAACCAGCTTTTCATATTAGCAGGAAATACTTGATTCTCCTGCACCTTCATTCGGCTGGGCCCACAAAATGGCTTTGAGGGGAGGCAACCCCCAAAGAAAATATGTTTCATGTGGAGAAGGTAAAGCAAAGCCTGTATTTACAGCTGATTTGTAAATGAAAGATGCTTAAACAGATCAATTTTTAAAACCAAATATTATTTTTAACCCTATTTCCCCAGTGATGTTCCAGACATTATTGTGGTTTGGCATAGCTCTAGCTGCCCCAGGGGAGCTGATAGATGCACAGCTTGATGCTTGTGCTGCCCTCAGTCCTCATCTATGGCTTTGTGCTTTCCCTGCATGTGAAGAGCTTTCAATTTCATGTTGTACTACGGATCCATCAGTGAGTCTTTGCAGCTGGATTATGTTTTTAATAGTAGTTAGAGGCTATGCTGAAAAATGTGCTAAAACAAGCTCATTTCTAGCCTGAAAAGCACATGCCATAATGGTGACAACCAACAGTGATGTCAGAATTTTACCAGTTATTAGTCATGAGTGATTTGGTTCAAAGGTGACCCCAAAGTGGTAGGATTTAGTCTAAACCTAGTCTGAGGTCCATTAAAACTTATAGCAACTGTTCATCATTCATCTCTCATTCCTTTCTCTCTCCACCTGATGGTTTCATGGAGGCTAGGAAGCAGGAGATCTGAAACACTGGAGTGAAGTCTATATTCATAATACTGCTTGGAATAATAAAAAAAAAACCCACTTGCCTGTAAGTGTGTATTCATAACACTGCTCCACTGTGTCTGGAGGAAGAAAAAAAATAAACATTCCTGTCAGAGATAATATTCAAGCAAACCTGCTTCTCCCTGTCTCCAGAGCTGCAGTTTCTGCCCCACAAGAGCTGCTTTGCTCTTCCAGGTCATGTAGATTAGGGAGGCAGAAGTTGTGTTCTCTAAAGAGCTCATTTTCCCAGCATAAACTGCATCTCTAGTAGAGGTGGGCTTTCTTGCTGCATCCTCATGGACCAAACTTAAATGAATGGTGCTGTAGGTGTCTGCTGCCTCAGTGCTGAGCACCTCTGGAGCTCTGGAGGGTCTGTGGCCATCTGGTCCTGTGCTCAGTGCAGGCTGTCGTTGTAGAGACATGCAGGGGACAGAGCTGTCTCTCTTGGGGGAAGACAATTTTTAGGCTTGGGGGCTAATATTAGGCATTTGCACTCATTCAGCTGAAGTTATGACCACAGGAAGGCAAAGTTTTCACAGAGCTATGAATATCACGGAGGCTGTGGTCAGGTTGAGGGCTCCAAGGCAGAGGCAGACAGGAGGGCACCGTCCTGCTCTGCTCATAACCAAGGACAGGTAAGGGGGAAAGTGGCAGAAATGTCTCCAGTTCTAGGTAATGGGGAGGTCAGTGCACAGTTCAGACTTGACAGCAAGGTCCTGACCTCTGGACAAACCCTAATCCCACCTAAAATTGGTGAAATTAAAACAACAGGCAAGACGGACGGTGCACTGAGTTTCTCAATGTTAATAAACACCCACCAACAGTGCTGAGATCACAAAGTGTTTCCAGGAGATGTGGCTATTCCTCTGTTTTGTTTAAAAAAAATGAAAACCCAAATCCACAACCCTACAGGAATGACACTTGAAACAAAGGAAGACAAACCCCCTCAGTGGTTAAAGAGCTTTGAAAATATTTCCCATCATACTTAAAGAAAGATTGATAGAAAGATATAGCTTTAAAATAAATAGGAGATCACATTTTGGGGGCTTCAGCCCAAACCTTTCAGCACTGTGATAATGCATGACAAAATCTTGTAAATAAACAAAAACTAACTAGAAGGAGCATTTCCTACCTGCTGCCATGGATTTGCCTTTGCATGTGAAGGCAGGAAGCTGCAGGAGGTCTCTTGTAATAGGAGACCCATAACTATACTCTGTAGAAGTTACTTTATTTCCCATCCTAAAAAGAGGCAGCATCTGTAAAAACTCATACTGGGGAGGAATGAGACGAAACATACTTCAGATTTACCCTGCATAAAAAATGCATCCTTGAAATCTGGAGCTGTTCAGAAGCCAGGCAGATTTTGAGTGGATTGCAGAAATATAACTTACAGTGATGCCATCTTTTGCCAACACTATAATTTCAGCATCTATAAATTTCATGTTTTCCTTGCAATGAAGTCTCTCCTTGTAAACTGAGCAGCCTGTGAATCCACAGGCACCGCTTCCCTTCCCAGCTCTCTTCTGGCCAGCGGTGTGGCCGTGAACAGGGGCATTTCTGCACACATTTCTCAGTTTCGCACCTGTAGAAAAAGAATAATGATGCTTGCCCACCTCTGCGGAGCCTGCTGAGGCCGCTGGATGGAAAGCTGTGTAGAAGGAAAGCAGATCTCTCTGGTCTTGGTGAGCATGAATTACTATGGGCTCAGCCATGTGGGCTCAGCTGGGTTTGCAAGGAAATGTTCAGCTGGAGTTGAAGCCATGGACTTGGACTGAAATAAAACACACCAAACTGACCATGCAGCCCTGGGCTGAATCACCCAGAGCTGACTTAAAACTGACTCCACTCCCACTCTCTCCCAGGGTGCTTAGCCTTCTACTGTCTTTTTTTGCATTTGAGCATTTCTCTCAAACCGGGGGAATACTTTCCCTTTTCTTCTTCCATTCAGCTGCGCTTCGCTCTTATTTGTAAACAGTTTCCTACAAATGCAAGACTGAAAAACACAGAGGCATTCTTAAACGGGGGGGGGGCGGGAGAAAGAGAGCCATGTGACTTCAAAACCTGGGACTTAAGTAATAAACTGTCAGATTTGGTGAGATTCCAAAGAAAACCATTGGAATATGCAATGGGACCCAGCTGCACTGACCTTGTCCTGCCCTGAAATGTCTTTCTGCTGCAGAGATCCCTGGCTCTGGAGGGGAACTCTGGGCATAAAGGCATGGCCAGTCTTTTATGGACCATGTGATTTAAGTTATAAGTTGACCCTGTCTCAGACGCAGTGTTTCCAGGGACCTTCAGCTACTTATATTTCATACCATCACTGTCCAAAACACCTGACTTTCTCTAAAAACACATCACTGTGGAACTTCCATGGCATTTGGGAGCATCCACTCAGCCAGACTGAAGCTTTCCAGTACACCTCCCATAGTTGGATGTGTAGTGCTCTGTACGGATTTGGAGGGCTACAGAACAGCTATTTCCTGGCATTGAAGTGGAATTTGTGCATTTAGTTTCATAAGAACAATCAAGAAAACCCTCTGCCTAAGCATTGTAGGTCTCTGATGATATGTTGGCTAGGAACAGTCCTGGAAGCACAAACCAATAAACTCGGTGGGTACATTTGGGATGCTGAAACCAGGCATGCCGGCACGCAAGTTCCTCCAGTGCCTGTTTGAGTGTGCCCAACTCTCTCACTACATTTACCTGCATTTACCTGCTGGAGAACTGTCACCCTGCTGTGGCAGACCAGACCTTTCCCAGGAAGCCAGAAACTCAGGCCAATCTGCTCCACAGAAGCTCTAAGGCATGACTTTTATGTCCCATAGGGTGGGGAAAGAGGGAGAGAAAAGAAAAAATGTTTTTTATGAGAATGGTAATACATATTTAGCAAAGAGCACATTTTAGTAAGTTCAAGCAGGGGTAGACTGTCTGACATCCTGCACAGTGTCTAAGTCACCAGGCTCAGATGTCTCTGTTGCTTTTCTTTTCCAGGAGCTGACTAACATAAATCACATCAGCTGTGCCAGGAACCCGGAGCAAATCTGAAGATCTCTCAGCCAACAACTCTGACCCTTGGAGTCCCATCATCCTTCTGGTCCCAGAGTCCAGAGCTGCTCAAGCATCAGCTCCCAGGAACACTTCCAAGGAATGGTGGATTTGCTGGCAAGGAACAAGCTGCTTCAAACTGAGGAACTTGGATGCTTTACTGCAAAAACAGCGGGTCAAGTTTAAGGTGAAATTCTTGGCCCCCTGCTTTTGTTTGTGATGATTTTTGTAGGACAAAGCTGCACCCTGCTTCGCATCCCTCCTCTCCCTGTATACCTCACTTGCTGGACACCACCTGCCCGAAGCAGCATTTGTGCTTACATTTGCCATCTGGGATGTGCAAGCAGTTAAAGATCTGTTAGAAAAGAAACACAATTTTGCTTTCTTTATTATTGAGAAATAAAAGACCTCATGTGACTTTGTAGATGACTTAACACATTTATAGACCAGGAAGGAAGTTGAGCTGCACTGCTCACTTCGCTTTTCAGTGGGGCGGTTGCTGCAAATTCAACCTCATTAACTCACAGCTCTGCAGAGGGATCAGAAAATGACTGCCCAAACTACCACTGAGCCCCCCAAATGTTGTTTCTTCAACATCAAGACAGCAACAGTTGCTCTAGGGATCTTCCACATGGTAAGTTACAGGACTGAAAGGGGGGACAGGGAGAGTGACACAAGAAAAGAGAGGCAGAAGTGTAATCTTTGCAGAAGGTGTAATTATTGCAGATCACAAGGTTTCCTGACTGTTGACTTTTCTGTGTTCCCAAAAGAGAAAAACCAATTATTTAAGAGGGATGGGCAAAAGAAAAGTTGGCATGGGGAGAGGGGGACAGGAAGAAATTTATTGTACTGGGAGGGTTTTTTAACTACTTTTCCCCTGGCTCTACCAATTGGAGCTCATGGAAACTCACTCTGTCTCCTGTTTTTCCCTTGCAGCTTAATTCAGGAGCTCTTACCCATGCAGGGGTGTGTAAGCTTGGCCAGGGCTCAGTATGGCTACCTGGACCTGTTGGTTAGAAACTGGGCAGCACATTGGCAATGGAAACTATAGGAGTGCTGAAACTATGGGTCACTGGAGGGAGGAGGGATTTGGGCCCCAGGCAAGCAAAGGACGGGTGGGCAAAGCTGCCTCATTTCTCTCTCTACGGGCAGTTGGACGCTATATGCACCGGTTTGGTTTCCGTTTGGATCTGCGGCTGCGTTCAGCGGCCAGGCAGCTGGCGTAACTGCTTGTGGGTGGCTGCAGATGGCAGCAAGCAGAGGCAGCAGAGCCTGGAGGGGCATTTCTTCCCCTCTACCCGGTTGCACAGAGGTGCTTTCAGGTGGCTTTAAGTCATACTGAGGATGTGGTTTCTCGCAAGGCAGAGGCACTTAAAATAATCCCATCTGTTGCGCTCAGTGTGCACAGTCACAGGTTGGGAGCCTGCATGGTGATAACTGTTAACGGGGGCTCTTAACCTGCTCCTTGCACAGGAGAAGTGGAGGGAGGGGAGCTGTAGCCTGCAAATACATGCTGGGCACGGCAGCTGTGGCAGCTATGCCACGCATGGGAAGTTCATGCCATGGTCCCCCTCCAGCACCAGCCTGCTTTCCTGGGGCAGCAGGAGCAATCCAAGCTGCCTGAGCAAATCCTCACTGCACCATAGCCCCTTCCTCACTTACACAAAGCCAAGACAGCAGTCTGACATGCTGGTTTAATGGTTTTGACTTCCACGATGCCATAGATTCGTGGAGGATTCAACTCATGAAATGAAAGGCAAAGAAATCTGGAGATCAGCTTAGTTGCTTTTTTGGATAGTAAGATAAAGGGAAAGCATTCCATGAATGATGGGATTTTATAAACACACCGGGAGTCAGCAGCACTGTGGGTTGCTGGAGGCAGTGTGCAAGGGGGGTGACTGTGCTTGGGCACAGTGCAGCATCTCTGCACCCCCCTGGCTGGGGGCAAGAGATGGTCCCGTGCCAGCCCAGAGCAGAAGAGCAGAGAAACTTGGGTCTACATTGCATCGTCATGCAATGTAACTACCAACATCTTTCTCCTGGCATTACTTGAAAGCCAGGAACTGTAGTGGCATTTCCATGACATATTTTAATCATTTGGGGACCTCAAAGACATTATGAGATCGGTTAAAAGAATCATGCAATTTTATAACCATTTTTGCCTTCTGCTTTTTGAGCATGTTGATTACACCCTGGGCAGGCTACTCCTCTTTTGCCACAAGCTCAAAGCTTATAATCTCAGTGTTCTAAAGAAAAAGAAATTGCTGCATTTCTTGTGCATTCTCATGACCCCAAGACACAAAAATTGAAACGTATCAAAGCTGTGAGTTTGCAGCAAAGCACAAGCAATTTCTGACAACCAATTTCTGACAACCAATTTCTGACAACCAATTAAACATATAGCCATCACAGAGGGATGGTCATGAACTGTTTAGAAATGGGACTCTGGTAGGAAGTATAGCCAAGATCTGAAGAGGAGCTGGCAAAATTAAAGGTCTGTGCAAAGGTGGGAAACACAAGACAGGGAACTACAACACATTTTCTCCAGAGAGCTACAAGCACGCCATGTGACATGAGCTATCTGTTATCAGTGGTGAAACAGAGATACAGAAATTTTTTTTCCTAGCTGGGAGGGTGAATTGTAAAAAAGCCTCCTTTGTCTTTCTCAGAAGTCAGCAAATGCTTTGAACTGAGGCACATTTTTTCTCACAAGTGGTTCACTGTGATGCCACTAACAACAATAGAAATTCCTGATTTGCACCGGTGTGTGATGGAGGAGAATGAGACACCACCTTTCGGTGTACCAGCACCAGCTGACAGGGAAAACTTAATTACCAGTGACATCATATGAAAGATGTGTTATTTCAAAAAAGTTTTGTGGGTCTGTTGAAGACATCAGGTGAGTTTTGAACAGCAGAAGGCAGAGAGCCCTGGAGTAAGCCTTCACAGCACTCACAGGAAAGATTTTGCAGAAGACATTCAAAGGTCCACTGAGGGCGGGCAAAAGAAGCTGCTTTTTGCAAAATGGCAAAGGCAGAAGTCATAAGACAGATGTCCTGAGTCTGCCCCGAAGTCCAGCAGCCTCCCAGCCTGTCTCCAACAGCAGCCAGCAGCAGCTGCTTAGAGAAGTTATTGGAAGCAGGACAGGTACCAAGTGATCCCTGCCCTGTGCTTCCTCTGCAGTCAGTAGGTCAGAGACGTCTTCAGCTTGAGGTTACATGAAAACTATCATGTTTACTAGCTGTTGTGTTAATAATCTCCAGCTCTGTTCTGCTCGCATTTTCTTTTCAAACATTTCTTTTCTATGTTTGACAAATTCTAGGGTAGCAGGGCTCTCTGTGAGAAGAGGTTGTTTCATACACAGTCTTTTTTTATCGCTGTAAATGTTATCCCTCTCCTGACTGTTAGTGGAGACATGGTTCAAATCAGAAATTATGTGTGGCATACTTAGTTGTAGTTTATACCTTGTCCTATATAAATAAAAGGATAGGTATCTGCAACAAAACACTTAGATTCTCTGCATTGCTAACTAAAAGAGGATAAAGAACTGATCCTGGGCCCTGAAGCCAAGTGATGCTGCCTGGCTTGGAGTCAGCCCCTTCTGGAGCAGATTGGTCTTGAAGAAAAGTGGTTGGAGTGGTTCAAACCAAAGCCAGGGAGCAAGCTAAGTATGACAGTATAGGCAATCAGGGGTCTGGTGCTGGAGCTATGCATTGACCCTTTTTAATGTGGGACAAGTCTGCACTGAGTGTGAACGTGACTCTGAGATCATTTTTAAAACAGACTTGCACATCACCCACAACATGTCCTAAGCACATTCACAGGAAAGGACTTAGCAGTAATAACTCCACCTGATATTTTAATGAGGACCAAACTCTCACATCGCAGTCAAAGCCACCTGCATGTGTCCTCTTCCAGGGCATAATTTGTCTTCATCCTGCACCTGACAGATCACAAGCAACATGAACTCAGCATGGGATCTCACCATGCTTTTGGAGTGGATGCTGCAGAGCCACTGCTGGGTCCTTGCTCTGCTCTCCCTCTGCCCACACTGGTAGTCCCCAGTGCCAGGGCTGCCTGGGTAAGAAGCAGCCCCGTTTCTCTAAATGGCAGCTCTTGTGCAGTTCAACCACCATCGCAGTGACCAGCTGGATGTGGCTGGTGGTCAGGAGGGTTTGGGGTCACCCTCTGAAACTTTGTGGTGCATCACTGCAAAGCCAGAATAGTGATTACCATAAGATATGCATAAGCATGATGTACAAGATCAATGCAGGCCATATGGTACCAGGGAGCATTAGCAACTAACATGCAACTTGGGTTTAGACTAAAGAGACAGAGATGCTCTTGAAGACCAGGTTTGATCCAGTAAAGGATATGGGGAATGGGCAGGGGCAGCCTGAGGCCTCAGGTCTTCAACCCTGCTGCTGCTGGCCCCTGACAAGGTAACCGTCATTGTGATACCAGAGCCTGCAACTCCCCAAGTCCCTGCGGGTCCCACTGTGTCTGTACCTACCATATCATCTCAGTGGGTTTCTTTTACATAGAACCCCTTGGAAAACAGTTTAATTTTCAGAGAAGGTTGTTTTCTCTTACTTCTTTAAGAGATAACACAGAATAGCAACCATTTTTTCCCTACCTTTTCTCCACCTTTTTGATCATGTAGCTACAGCTGGGCAGAGGGAGGGAAAAAGAAAAGGGGATTTATAACTCAGCAGTGACTTGGATGATTTGCTACATCAATACTGTTGGTTTGTATCAGTATAAATTATTGCTGTGGGTCCTAGTGATGAATCATAGTGATGCTGGGTGATAGTAATGCCATCAAACGCAAGCTCTCAGGCTTTGTGGCGATGTCTTGTCCTTCTATAAATTAGATTTGTCTCACTGCTGATCTTTCCATAGACAGTTGAAATAAATCGTGCACATTCTCAAACAATCGGGGAAGGAGAAGGAGGGGAACAAGGAGGGGACAGAGTAGTGTGATTAGCAAAGCTTTGCTGGGTGTTGTGAGGTGACTTGCAGGTGACTTTCAAAGAAAGCATGGAGGAATTTGTCCTTCTGCTCATCGGCTCCTCCTGGGCATGAACAGACCTCAAGTTATTTGACATTAGCTTCAAGAACAAGGCTGGAAAGTTGCGTCTGTGCATACAGCATGGGCAGAAAACCTGCTATTCATTTGCTACTAGTCCTTGATTAGAGCCAAAGGAGGTCTTAGAAAGCAGCATGTCTGTACCTTGGTCTGGCCTCAGTCGCAGATGAGTTCTTCTCTTTGGCAGCTCTTTAACTCAAGGAGCAGAGTCTCATCTCTGGGACCTTCGCCAGGTCCAGTCCTCACTGGCGGACGTGACTTGTGTTGGTACAGAGCTGCGATTCATCATGCTTTCAGCAGGCTGTGGCTGACCCAAGATGTTCAGCAGACCCTGTGCTGCTCCCTTGTCCTCCTGGAGCATCTCTGTTGCACAAACAAGACGGGGAGATGGAGGCAGCAGGAAGGAAAAGATAAAATGTTTTGAAAGGAAACCAGATGGGAGCTAAAAACACTCCTCACTTCATCCTACCCTGCCACAACAACTACTTTTAAATTAAAGTAAGAAAAGGTAAGGCTCTGAAAGTACAGCCTTTGTTTGTGGTGGTATTTGCCTTCAAAGTGAAGGGTGTCACCTGCTTGCGTGCACTGCTATCAGAAACCTTCTCAGCACCCCAATGCGTTGTCAGAGCAGGATGTCACTGTCCCAAATGATGCCGGTTCATTGTGGCTTCAAGCTCTTCTTGCAGAAACACTCTGTGAAAAAAAACAAAGGAGCAGCCGTCACACCAAGGCTGTGTGCATAAAGATAAATTATTTGGAAATTAGTCAAGCTGCACATATTTCAGAAAAAAAAGGCACATGACACAATCTCTAACAGCAGTTTAACCCTACTGCAGCTGCAGCAAAATTATTCACCAGGGAATGGGGGGTGCATGTGTCATGCTGTTAATATTCTGCCTTGCAAGACACCCCCAATTTAGCTGCCTTGATTTAAAAACTGGCTCTACCTCAGGCCTACACTGTTTGGCTAAGTCACTTAATTTCCTGGTGTTACAGATCTTTTTCCAAGAAATTTGAAGGATTCCTTTTAAATGGAGGCAGCAAGAAGATGAGAGGTGTTGTCCTGGTTTTGGCTGGAATAAAGTTAATTTTCTTCCTAGTAGCTGGTATAGTGCTGTGTTTGGGATTTAGGATGAGAATAATGTTGGTAACACACCGATGTTTTAGTTGTTGCTAAGCAGTGTTTTTACTAAGTCAAGGACTTTTCAGCTTCTATTACTGTCCTACCAGCAGAGGCTGGGGGTGCACAAGAAGGTGGGAGGGGACACAGCCAGGGCAGCTGACCCAAACAAGCCAAAGGGGTATTCCATACCATGTGATGTCATGCCCAGTATATAAATTGGGGGCAGTTGGCTGGGGGACACTGGAGCTTGGGGTCAGCAGGTGGTGAGCAACTGTATTGTGCATCACTTGTTTTGTATATTCTATTATTATTGTTATTACTTTCCCTTCCTTTTCTGTCCTATTAAACTGTCTTTATCTCAACCTGTGAGTTTTACTTTTTTTTTTTTTCCCCTGATTCTCTCCCCCATCCCACTGGGTTGGGGGGTAGTGAGCAAGCAGCTGTGTGGTGCTTAATTGCCAGCTGGGGTTAAACCATGATAGGTGCCCTCCAAAAGTTGCAGCTGTAGGAGATAAAATAAGAAGGACTGGCTGGTGGAGGGTTTGGGAGACTGTAGTACACTATGAGCTGTGAATTGAGTGCTGGGAGGTGAAATTTCCTATTTTAAGCCCACCTCTCTCCTGTTGTGACATAGCAATAAGAAAAGGAACTGGATGTCTGTCTGAGCAGTCCTGTCTGTCTGAAATGGGAACCTTTTGGTTTCTTCTGGAGCTGAAAGGTGAATCATGAGTGAGAATATGTACAGGCCTGCTGAGCAAGGGGTGCTGGGCAGACACTACATCAATCTTCCTCTACCTTTTTCTCAAATTGTGGCAAGCAGCCCATTGTAGAGGTTTCATCACCTTGTATGTATATTCTTTACAGGAATAAATGAGATTGTCACGTGCCAGGCAGCAGCATGTCAAAGCCAAAGTCAGGTGATAGAGAGGTTTTCTGGTCCTCACATGGCACTTGTGATGGAGAGCCAAGGGAAAGTCCCAGAGGTCTTTGTCTGTTTTATCTCATTGCAGTGCAGTGGCTCATTCTTTCTATGCCAAAGTCCTTTTAAATGGAAAGTTTAAACCAACTTTCACTTTAAAAGTCTCTCCTTAATATTTCAGGTTGGGCTTGGGTTTTCTATCTGATGTGTACTTATTCTATGTGGCTGTGGTTGGTCTGGTTGTGTGGCTCATTTCAACACCTGCAAGGAAACCAGGGCCTCTTTTGCTCTACTGTTCCCCTCTTTGATAGATATTAGAGATTGTTCTTCATACTGAAGTTTAGCCTCTGGCTCTACTCTGGTTGTAAATCCATCTGGGATGGGAGCATTTGGGATTTTATGTCCTGCTTTCACTCACTGGTCTTTCAAGAATGAAACAGATATTTAGGGCTCAGGTCATCCATTTTGCTCAGGACTCCTTTTAACAGCAACCTGAAAAAAACCAATTTCTTCCTATATTTCCCATGTTGACATTTGAGGGGTGTGATCAACAGTAGCAATAAGGGAAATGAAATCTCTTCAGGAGCATGTACATGGAACCTCTCAGCCAAATTAGGGCACTTGAAGTCAGCATGTGATTAGTGTGTTAAGTTAGTTAGTAGTGTAGTTAGTTAAAGAGATGCTTTACATCCCAGGGGAGACTGTGAGGTGTAAAGAAACTTCAGATTAATGCAATTTCATCCTTGACAAGGTTCAGTGCTTCCATGGGACTTCAAATGCTGTTACATTAAACTGAATTCATGTTAACTTTCTTGTGTCCCCATGTAATGAGATCTAGATATTTCTCCTTTTCCTACCGGGCTCATGAACAAATTGCAAAGTTCATTTTCTGCATGACAAAAACTGAAAAAAAGCAGTGTGACTTATGTAGCTGTTGAACAACCTGATATCAGACAGGCCAGGAAAAAATATGACACACCCTTTCTTCCAACTCAGACTCTGGACAGTATTTTAAATTCTGAGGGAAGACTCATGGTAGGACACAGGGTCCCAGTCCCCACTGCAGCAAGAGTGTGGCTTGATGGATGCTCGCTCTAGAAGCAAAGGGCTCTGGGGGATGGGCTACAGCTCTTCTGGAAACTGCACTTGCAGCTTGTGGCAGAGAAAGTTGATGAATTTGGGTTTGAAATAGTTTCCAGGTCTGCTGCAGCTAACCCAGAGACAGTGGGAGAGTCTGCATTCAGCTCCTGTCTCTGCTGCAGGGCATCCCTCCCAGCCACACTTCCCCATTTCTGGGGCAATGCAAAGTCTTTCTTTCCATGCCTCTTTGTTTTGTTTGCTTGCAATGACAGCCCTAGCACATCTGTTACTCCTGCCTGAACTCTGTCTGGATCTCGTACGGCACCTCCAGCCATTGCTTTGCAAAAGACAAAAAATATTATCTCTTCTGCTCACTGAACAGTTAGGTTTGCCTCATCTCCCTGCAGTTGCTGGTTTTGTGCTGTTTCCCATACATAAAGTTTGCAAACACAAGTGCAGACCACAACAGTTCCGGTTCCTCCTTGCCTGCATCACTTCTTTAAGCTGTTGTTGAAATTAAAGGCTGCTATAGCTATTGTGGAAAAGTTGTTTCAGCTCTATGGTACCCAAGCTGTGTTGATCTTGGTGGCAGATACAAACTTGCTTCTTGCATCAGTGTGTGGTTCAGATGCACAGACAGAAGTTGTGCAGTCCAGATAAAATGGCTTCTCTCATTCACCTCTTCATGACAACCTCTTTTTTTGTTGATAGTGCTTTTGCTGATGGCTCCTGTCCCTGGTATTCTGCAGAATGGGTGCTCCCAATGCTGGACCTGGTGTTGGTGGGGTAAAGATGGAGAGTCATGTTGGACAAGCTTCTCCATTTTTTGCACACCTCAGGATTTTCTCTCCTGCAGACTCTGTTCCCACGTCTCTGAGGAAAAAATGCCCAGGGAATAATGGTCCATCCATTTCTCCTGGTCTGACACCTGCTCTCTACTCTCAGGTTGTGCCCTGTTGTTGTGGCAGGAGGTCCTCCTGGACAGGGGTAAAGCTCAAGCAGAGAAGAAGTAGCAGCTTTTTGCACAGTAGCAGAGAGATCAGAGAGCTTGTCCAGATCACTGATCAGAAAGTGAGACACAGCTGCAGGGTGACAAACCCGTGTTTCCTGCATCTTCGGGGAATGTAACAGCAGGCTTCCTCCCCAGCCACCCACACTCTTAAGCCAATTTTAAAATAATACAGTACACACTATGCTGCTTTTGGAAAGTGCAGCTGTAGGTATAGGACTGGCAGACCATGCTGTGCTCCAGCTTGCTACACCCTCAAAATGCAGAAGAAATGAAAAGACATACCAAGCATGAGGGAGGACAGCAGAGATCGGAGAATGAGGAAGAAAGTGATGAACAAGATGAGATGCATGGTGCAGTCAGAAATGTGCCATCTCACTATACAGTGCTGAAACTGTCAGTAAGGTGATGAAGGAGCAATAAATGTCATCATAGTAGTCCTTTACCCCAAGAAGTGTTATTTGCTCTGACAACAGTGTGGGCTGTGACTGATGCTCTGTAGTGGCCTTGGACTTCTTGTTCTCGGATCTGCAACAAGTTTGGTCCCCTTGGCATGCACCGTCTGTAGCATACACATTGGCGGGGTGGGATTGTCCCCAGGAGGGATGTGGTGGGGTGTCTGGTCTTGTGGCTACTCATTTCCTGGTTTTACTTGCACAGAAATACCCTGGACTTGCTGTCTGAGGTGCTCCAAGGCAAGGTCTCCAGCCTTATGGAGGTCTTCTGCAGCCCTTGACTGCCCAGTGCCCCACATGCAACAGGAGTTCCCCCTAACCTGGGGGTTAGAAATTGATTTTTCGCTGCAGATCATAACTGTTTGGATATAGAAGTTCAGTGCTAGGACTGAGACCACAGCTCTAGACCTCACTCCGTCTCACAGCTTGCTAAACTCAGAATGGAATGAACCCTGGAGTCTGGGGTTTGATAGTCCAATCTGGAAACTTGGAGAAAATAATTTTGGTTCAATGTGAAAAAAAGCACATTTGGAGATTTTTCGCAAGTAAATAAAAGGACAATGATGGTTTTGTCAATGAAGTAGTATAGCTAGACTTACAGAGAGATCTTTATCCTTTTTGTGTTTCTTTTATACTTTAAAATGCTATTGTTACATTGCAATTTCAAAATGTAAAGCCAGGACTTTCTGGATAAAAAATGTTGAAACAAAACTCATTAACTTTCTAATTTCTTCATCCTCTTTCAGAAGCTGGCAGAAAAAGACAGTAAACTGAAACCATTAATAAACTGATAACTTCTGCTTCAATATTTCCTTGTACAGGACTTTAAACCCTTCATGACTGTCTCACTTGGACACCCATCCTGCATTTAGGACTGTGGACATTGCATGCTCCCTGGAAACAAATTTGTTGACAGGAAGTTGGCCCAAGGCCCACTGAATTGTCTTTTGCTTTTGTTCTCCTAGGTTATGAGTGTTTTGCTGCTGATTGAGTACTCCCTGGAGGTAGCAAGCGGGAAAGGCTTTTGCAAAGACCTGGACAAGGATTACTACAGAATTGGTAGGTCACAGAGATGCTGGAAAGCAGCAATGGTCTGTGGGGTTGAGAAGGAGCCCAAGGTCCTGCATTGGTCCCTCTTTCTTTTTCATGAAAGAAAATTGGAAAGTGGTATTCAGAGCAGATGGGCCAAAAGCTCAGACCCAGAGACAAAATTTAGGCTCTAAAGATTTGGATTTTGGTTTAGGCCATGACTGTGTTGGCTTTTTGGGGACCAGTGTGGAGCCCAGAGAAGTTGTCTTTATTTCAGTGGATCAGGCCCTCAGCCCAAACTCTCCAGTAGCCTCGTACTCCTCCAGCCTTCCCAATCCCTCTGCAATACATTTTGCATTAATCTGACAATCCTGTTTTCCCCTTCTCTTTCTTTTCACCAACTGTAGACCATTTAAGCCTTACACACACTGTTGACTTTCTGCATCTGTTGGGCGTTTTCCAGGAAAATACTGAAGTGTCTGACCAGCCTCTCAATGGACCTAGTCTGGCCCGTGACCTCAGGGTCCCAGAGTGGGGAGAAACTGCAGCCCCACACTACATCCCATGGGTGTGTGGGCTACCTGACATTGCCACCAACACCCTGCCCTCTATGCCATGGAGCCATCCTCTTCTCATCATCCATCATGCTGTGCAGGGAGTCTCCTACCACACAGCTGAAGGCACTTCAGAGGGCCACACCAGCCCACCTCCCTTTCCCCCCTGTCCCAGATTTTCCCAATCCCTGGTGTTTTTTGCAGAACATTGGTTGTCTGGAAGAGCAGCCAGGCTGCTTCATATACCACAAATAGTCACAAGCATCATATTCATCATGGATGATTGACTTCCTGATGCTTGATCTTGGAAGGATCTAGCTTAGCTTTCAGAGACTTGGCAGCTATCTCACGTGGGGTGCCATTTAAAAGAAAGTAACTCCCCTAACTTCAAATATTACTTAACCAGGCTAATTACGCATGAAGCTGCTTGCAAGCAACAAACAGAGGGTGTTTTTTCCTTTTCTTAGTCACTTTTCGATGTAAAACCACAAGTTGAGATAACCCTTCTCTGCTGTGTGCAGAAAGATGGAAACCAGGCTTCCACACCGTGCATTGTCTCTCTCTGCAAAGAAGGCTCATAGTCAGAGAAAAATGCTACTCGCAGCAGCAAGGACTTGCCTGTTCCCTGCTTTTCCAGTGTGTCCTTCCCCAGGCTCCAAGCACGCACAGGGAGGCCCCTTGTAAGTGGAGGAAAAGGAAACAAAGTACAGCAGATTCCTGCACATCCCAAACTCACTTGTCCCTGGGGTAGGAGTCATAGTGGAAAGCATCAAAACAGACATAGTCACCGTCTGGGTGAAGTTACTGCTAACAGATGGGTTCACATCTTTCAAAAGAGCCCAGCTGGGTTTTAGGAGGCACACTGTGATCCACCAAGGCTGTTTTAAAAGGCATCAATAGTGAACGGAAAATGGAAATTTGAGTAAGTCCTGCTGATAGGAGACCGAGCAAGGGTCTGCTGTCATGGTTCACATCTTTCACACGGGGCATTATTTCCAAAGTAGTCCAGTCTGCGTGGGTTGGAGGCTACTTTGCTTAGCTGTGGTCCACAGTGGTCCCTCTGCAGCTGTGACTCAACTCAACACCCGATGTAGACTTGCCTGATGACTGCTTTGGAAAATGCTATCTGCAGAGATTTCCCACTAGAGCAACACACAGTACATGGAACAGGCTCTAAAACCCGACTGTTTTCTGGGTGGCTGGGATCAGCAAAACATAGGTAGGAGAATCCACTTTTCCATTTCTGTGATACATGTTTCTAGTTTTAATTTTACAGATGAAAAGTGAAGAAAATGATGCAAGTGTGACCTTAAGGTCTTCCTCCCTTTTTTGGGCTTGGATTTTTTTTTTTATTTTTTGTTTTGTTTTGATGTACCTGGCTTGGACATGGGCATAGTTGGAAATAATTTTTCCTGATGGCGGAGTATGCACATGCATTTTGACTAATACAGTGATCTGAACTGCTGAAAACTGAACATGGTATTTGCAGATCAGATCACTTTCCCACAGACACAGTTATGTAAAAATGACAATTGTTTTTCATTATTTTTTTCAGAAAGATCATCCAAGGCCAATAATTTTTACTTTTCCTCAAGTATCCAAGTAAAATATTCTTTAAAGAAAAATAAACAAATCGTTGAGAGAGATTTTTCAGATAATTTCCATACGAAACCATTATATGCTTCCTAAGCAAGACATACATTTCTGCAAATCTGGAGGGTTTTCTTTAAGAATAGAACCGTTCTGAGTGAAATTGGCCCCATTTTTAACAACCTCCCCTCTTCCCACACAATCAAAATGACAGGTCTTACCCCTCCCCCCCTCTTCCACTGCCTCCTACACAAAAAGGAACATTTTATAATGAAATCCCCAGCACTTCCACTTGGCTTCTCTTCCCAAGCATTTCAAAGGACTGTGCTTGGGAGACTGTGTTTTCTGATTATAGTTGGAATAAACACAGTGCAACCCTTCTATTTCCAGAAACTAGCAGGGAAGCAATACAGCAAAGCAGTACAAAAAGTTCAATTTTACTTCAAAACCCAGATGGAAGAGTTGGAGAACAATTTGGGGAGAGGTTCTGTCGATGCCCTCAGCATCTGCTGCTCTATTTGTAGATCCTGCCAGATTAAAGCACGTCTCAGAATATATAATGCTAACGCTGTAGTCATGGATCAAGAATATAAATAAGGCAAGGTTTATGGAAAAATGCTTTTCACATGATACAGTAGGAAAAAATACATATAGGAGTTTTTATAAGAAATCAGAGCTCCGCCAAGATTTCTCAGCAGTATGTTTTGCTGCCTTAAAAAGAGGGTATGGGATGGGCCTCAACTTCCACAGGTATGGTCAGGGAGGGGAAGGAAAATTGGAATTGTTGTAGGTTTTTGTGATTGACAGGGTAATGAGAAGGGTGACTGGGTCAGCTGCCCTTAGAAGAGGGATGCTCTGTCCCTTGCAGCCTGCTACCCCTTGCTCTCTTGGTTTACAAGATGCCATAGGCAGCACAGGACTGAAAGAACTCCTCTGAAATTTGCTTTTTGATGAAAGTTGACCAAGAAATTAATATAAGACCTACTGAAAATGTTGGATTAAAAAGGGAAGAAGACTCAGGTTCTTCTTTGTCTTTGAGAGCCTTGAAGATGATTTTCCCACCCCTAGTCAACGGGTTAATGCCAGGATGTTGGCTAAAGTAGATCCAAATTTACTACTGAGCTAACGTTTAAGAAATAACACAAGATTAATTTGGCCAGGCAGAAGGAACAGGAGACACACTTTGTTGCACGGTGATTTGGGGCATTCAGTTGCAATTTGGAAGAATTAGGTTCTCATGTCTGTGGTCTATCTCACGTACAGCAGAAATTTGGATGAGCATTTCCCATGCAGCCTCCCCCATTTCCAGTCTAATAGAAATCTCATCCTGGAGCTGAGAAGCCTTCCTAGCAAAAGACATCTTGGTAGTGCTTCAATCCCGAAAGCATATGAGCTTTGGCAGACTAGCTTTTCCTGCTGGAAAAATAAAACCAAAAAGCAATCCCCCCAAAACATTTCAGTTAAAACCTCCTTGCCAGTTCTAAGCTGCTAACATGAATAGTTTTCTGCCTTGAAAAGATTATACTCCACTGCTTGCCATAGGTCAGATCTTTAGGATGTCTTCAGTTGATGCCTGTGTACAGTCTGATTCTTAATCAATTTTATTTTTCATTAATGACTATGAAAATTGAGGCTGTGGACAAACTACAACTGGAAAAGTTGTTTCAATTTCTGTGCAGTTAGCCAAGAAAAATACCTCAGTTATGCCTGAAGACCTGTGTGCACAGTGTATACCATATCCTATGCATACCATTTCCTATGTAAAAAATATTCCCTCCTTCTCCGATGAAAAGTGAATCCAGCTAAAGGGACTGGGAGGCTTCTTCCCCCTGCTGGTCCTGCCCATCGTTTGAATGTGGCTGTCCAGAAACAGCTCCCTGCAGCTTATCAGCAACACCAAATCAGACACTGCCGTCCTTGACAATCTGTGAATGCAACTGTTAAACCACAGATTTATAAGCCCTATTTGTATTTTCCATGCCAGTTTATTGGGCCATAAAATAAAAAGGGGTTTCTCTGCATTCATGAGAAATATTAGGACTCATTCAATGTCCCTCCTGGCTACATTCAGGGCAAAAACCCTGATGTGAAGTTAATAAAAAATAGACATTTGGCAAATAAATGCTCTCTCTTCGTGTTGGATGGGTGGGGGTTTTTGGTACTACTTACTAGCATTGCAAACATCTAGTGCAGCTCTGCAGAGGCCCCCCAGTCTGATTATAACACCTCCACAAGGAAAAATCACATTTACTTCACAGCACATATATATCACTTCTCATTAAATTCCCTGGGATCTCTGGGACACCCAGGTAGTCTCTGAGAATTTGAGTAAGAAAAAGCATAAGAAAGAGCATGTTTATTTATTTGCTGCTGCTGTTTATTCCTGTATGCTTTTGGAAAAATGTGCACCTCAAAGGAGGCAAGCTCTCACCACACTCTCTGCTAGCAATAAAGTACCACTGCCAGCATGGAGGTGGTTGTGGAACTGAAATATTCTTGTAGGTAGGATATTCTAGGGCTATAGGAGTGAAGCAGACTTTGTGAGGAACAACATTTCTTCCCTGAGTGATCTTATAATCATCAGATCAGAGCAAAAGTAAGGTGGATCTCTGGAGGTCTCCAGTCAAACCTCCTGCTTGAAACAGTGCTGACTCCAAAGATGGGGCAGCTTGCCCAGGCCTTTGTCCAGTTGAGGTTTTCAGACTCCCCAAAATTAAATTCCACAACCTCTCTGCACCCCTGTTCAAGACTGCATCACTTATTGTAAGATTTTTCTTCCTTTTAACTGGCATTTCCTATACTGTCACAGTTGCCTCTTATCTTGCAGCAACAGCCCTCAAAGAGCCAATGCACCTTCTACAGGGACAAACCCTGTTATTCACTGAATACTACGGTACTTTTTAAGGTGCTGTAGGGAAAACAGGTTATTCCTCAGATAGGCACCCGGATGAACATGCAGGAGGAACAGAGGGGAAAACCATGGAATGATGCCCCTGTGTTTGAGATTATACAGGTGCTCAAGCTTGGTTCAAGATTCCTAAATTTTGTCATTTTCTGAGGGGTTTTAAGTACAAAAGAGACAAACATTCATCCTACAAAGGCCAACTAAGCATGAAAGCAAATACTGAAGAAACTTAAAAATTAACATCTTATATTTTTGGACAACAGATGCTGGGCATGGAAAGAGCCTGTTAGTCACAGTAATCCGGTCTCTAGGGTCTGCTATGGCTGCAAGCGCCTCAAACCCTGGGGATCCCCAGGGATCTACTGCTGGTTCTGGAAGGTAACTTGTCAGCCTGCCAGCCCTTACAAAGTATTCCAGGTGGCATTTGGCCTCTCTATAATGTGTACCACATTCCCATCTCACGGAGGGTTTGCACAGACAGGGCTAAGAGCCAGCAGCTACCACTATCTAAGGGGGTCACTCCTTTAGCCCATCTGCTAAATGTGCTCCCACAAAGGAAGAAGTCATTTTGTTTAAGTAAAATTTTTGATTACTGAGATCAAATCCATTGGTACTAAAATGTCCCTGGACCGGAGAGATCTGCTGGCAGCAGAAAGGATGACTATATTTGCTGTGAACAAATAAGAGGCAGACAGTGAGTGGAAAGTTGTTTTGGTTTTCCTTTTCTTTCCATCCCTTTGTGTCTGTAGAGTTGTGGGCTTTTTGTTTCTTTGTTATTTTGTTTAGGGGGTTTTTGATCTAGGTTCCGCTTGGAAAATTCAGCTGGGTTCTGCCGGCAATTAGCCTGCAGAAGCAACGGCCAGTTGCCCAATTAATTAGTGAGCCTGCCGAGAGAGCTGGAGCATGAGACCATGTAGAAAGACGCAGAAAAACACAGCTGTCTTGAATCCGAGGAAACACCGTGCTAAAGAGATAAATCCTCTCTGGGGCAAACTTCTGATGGTTGGTTCTGGGAGGAAAATCAGGGAAAATGGCTTCAGGCAGTTTGGAGTTTAATGGGACTGGGACTGCCTCATTTTATGGCTGTTCTTACAAAGGCTGAGTCTGTCATCTTTGTTAAGCTCTTTTCTGTTTTAAGTTTATGCTGTCCTTGTGTTAATCTTTGGTTCTTTGTGCACCAGATCACAGTCTTGTCTCTACTCCCCTGCTTCAGCAAGGTGGGTTTGGTTGTTTGATTTGGAGCTTAGGCTCCTCCCATGACCCTTGTGAGCTGCAAAGCTGTGAGCAGCCTTTTCTGCAATAAAGCCCTTTCTCCACTGCCCTCTCTCTTCTTCAGGCTTTACTGGATTTGGGTTTTCTTTCTTTGCTGTTTCCTAAGACTTCTTCCTCTTCTGCATTTCAATTCTCATTAGTTTGTGGTAAACAGATCCTGCATTTGTTTTTTTTCAACAGGTTATAAGTAAAAGCTATTTTCTTGGTTTGTACTATCAAAACTTTTTTCCTGATGTAAGTTAAGTGTTTGTTGGATACTTTCAATCACTCCCTTAGATCTTGGATGTCTGACACCTCCATGTGCAGCAGCTCATGTAGTGCTGCTCCCTCTCTTGAGATAAGCTATTCTTGCTTCTTTGAGGGATGCAGCCTCCCTAAAGGGCTTTTCTCTTTGAGCCCCAGAAAGGAAGAGGCTTATCCTCAGGGAAATGAAGTACTGGTCAGAGCTTCTTTTCAGACTAAAGGTTCCTCATCAGCAGATCTCATTTCTAGAGGAGACTCAAGTGTGTTGCTAATTCTTGAGAAGACAGTAAGGGAAGTTAAAATATCTTTTAGGTTGCACAGAGAAGTTGTGACTGCCCCATCCCTGGAAGTGTTCTAAGCCACATGGGGTTTTGAGCAACCTGGTCTAGTGGAATGTGTCCCTGCCCATGGCAGGGGGGTTGGAACTAGATGATCTTTCAGGTCCCTTCCAACCCAAACCATTCTATGATTTTGTATCAATGCATTTAAATTAAATAAAGTGTATTCTCTGCTAGCAGAGTACAGATGTAAGGAACGTGGCTGTTGGTGCCACCTGCCCTTGCTGCTAGATGTGGTTCAGCCCAGCTGTCAGGCAGGTCCTCTAAAACGCTGGAAAGGCTCCAGAGCTTCTCATTATCATCTTTGGTCCTTTCTTCAAGTGGCATTCGTCCATACTCACATCGCTTAGCAGAGCCTGGAGGCAGTACTTGACAGTTTGCATATGCTGTAGCTGCTGCATCTAATGGGTGCCCATCTCCTGCCAGCTGTCGTGGGCAGCACTGGGTGGTAGGTCTGCCCTTGTCCAGCATGGCTCTCCCTTTGACTTGGGCTGACTGTTTATATTTGCTCCCTCCAAGAGAGGAATTAACTGGCCAAATTATGATATAGCTGTGGCTGCTCTGCTGCAAATGTTTTGTTGCTGTAAACAACAGTGTTGGTGGTGTCTACCTGAAGAAGAGGGATGGGTTTCTCTGCCTCAATAGCTTTGTAAATTATTTTATTATAGTTATTATTTTATTATAAAATATTATTTTATTGTCAGCAAAGCTAGGAAGTGAGTAAAGGACAATTTGGTATATGCCCAAGCACTGAAACACTCCCCCACCCGCTAAAAAAGTAATGTGGTACCAAAGCTATAGGCAAACACTCAAGCTAGGGGAGATAGAGGGGTGTTTTCATGGTGAAAAAATGGGTAATATAGAGCAGTGAAGGATTTCAGAACAGCTGGAACATATCAGGGATGCAACAGGCTAAAGCACAATTTCTAGGTTTCTTTATGAAAGCAAGTGAAGGGGGTAATGGAAAAAATAGACTTAGGCACTAGATTTATTTAATAGCCGTGGAATAAACTGGGCAGTTGGCAGGGGGGAAATTGAACCAGTAATCAAACATTTCTGATGTTTGAGAAACATACCTATGGAAAGCATCAGTTTCTTTTAAAAAGTCAGAAAAGTTAAAAGTTTGGCTCTTTCCTAATAAAATTAAGTCCTTTATTCAAGCACTTGGGAGTTGGAGACCCCAAACAGACTGTTGCTATTTTAAACTCAGGTAAAACAATAAGAAAGAAATCAGAGGAGGCACTGTAAAAGACTGTACAGTATGCAGAGGCAGATAAAGAAATTAGCAGTGTTTTGTCTTTGGAGTGAGCTGCCTTTCTTTTTTTTAGAAGCAAACCAACATTTCAAAAAACCTCACACTGTCTATACTGCTATAAAGACCAAATGTCCATACTGTACAGTGCAAGCAAGGCTTTGGTAGTCATCATCAGGGCAGCCTGCAATACCAGGAGGGAAAATTGTTTCCTGGGAACTGTTCAGTAGGAAGCTACACGTTTGTAAGAGATCACCTTTCTGCACCCAAAACAGCTGACATTACTTTCAGCCCTGTAGGTAGAATTGTCTCATGTTGTTCTCCTCACATATTTATTTTTAATGTGTATGTTGCATCCTACAGCTACAGAGAGTGGAGGTGAGATATTTCACTGTGAAACTGTAGTCCATACCGGTGGCATGTGGTTAATACTCATGCTTCTTGTCTGCTTGCGAATCTTGCAGACCTTTCACCAGATTTCACTGCTGGTTGCTTTACCAATTTTTGACTTTTGAATCTCAAAATAATTTCCAACTCAGACTTAATAATCATTAGCTAAAAGCACTCTGCCTTTTTTTCTACTTCATTTTACCTTAATATTGTAGCCTAGGATATTTAAAACTGCAGCCTGGGCAATAAAGTTTTTTGGCTCCCACGTGCCTGAGCTGACAGTCTGCTCAACCTGGTGGCTAAAGAAACAGAAGCTTCAAAGACAGATGAAAAAATGGGTGTAGAAAGGTGTCCTGGTTTCAGCTGGGATAGAGTTAACTGTCTTCCTAGCAGCTGGTATGGTGCTATGTTTTGATTTCAGTATGTGAAGAATGTTGATAACACTGATGTTTTCAGTTGTTGCTCAGTAGCGTTTAGACTATAGTCAAGGATTTTTCAGCTTCTCATGCCCAGCCAGAGCACAAGAAGTTGGCACAGGACACAACCAGGGCACCTGACCCAAACTGGCCAACGGTGTATTCCATACCATGGGACGTCCCATCTACTATAGGAACTGGGAAGTGGGGGTGGGGAATCGCCACTCGGGGACTGGCTGGGTGTCGGTCGGCGGGTGCTGAGCAATTGCCCTGCGCATCATTTGTACATTTCAATCCTTTTATTACTACTGTTGTCATTTTATTAGTGTTATCATTATCATTATTAGTTTCTTCTTTTCTGTTCTATTAAACCGTTCTTATCTCAACCCACGAGTTTTACTTCTTTTTCCCGATTTTCTCCCCCACCCCACTGGATGGGGGGGAGTGAGTGAGCGGCTGCGTGGTGCTTAGTTGCTGGCTGGGGTTAAACCACAACAAAAGGGAAAAGAGGGTTACCTTCCAGCTGCGTGGCATTCATTCCCCCACATACACAACTCTTTCTGCCAGGTTATTACACTTTAACTCTTCCTTAGAGGTATGATTGATTTGGGACATTAGGCTCCAGCTTTTAGTAATGTGGTAATTACTTTTATTACTTTTAGCTGATGTCATCACCAGTTTCCTGTTGATCATCATGCTGTTCATCATCAGCTTCAACCTCCTTCTTGGTGTGGTGAAGGTATGTTCTCCACAAATGACATTTAGCTTCTGGCTGAGGCGTCTCTGAGTTGGGAGGTACTAGAGGAGGGGACTAGAGGATGCTCAGTGAAAATGCTGAAGTGTGATCAAAAAAGCAGATAAATGTCACCACTCTCTTACAGAGGGGGAAGGCAGCTAGTTTGCAGTCACAGGCTCATCTGCAAGGCTGCTAACTGTCAGATTTACCAAATCTGGGTGACATTTCCATTAAGACTATTTTTCATGTTAAGGAATGGAAATGTTACGATTCGGAAATGTTGTTTTATTGCCTCCTTTCTTTGCTCTTTTGCAAGTCAGATCCTGCAGGGGAACTGTAACTCCTCTATTACACTGGCGATTCATTTCCCATTTTAGGGGAAGAAATGACCACGCGTTGGTGTCGTTACCCAGCTTTCTCTGTAATGGTAAACTTTGGGGACAGCTGAATGATGGGATCGAGTGCCAACGTGACATAGTGAAAATTCACAGAAACTTTCCAAGGGAGTGAAAAAAATCAACGTTGATGCCCTTCATTTTTTCTGAATCAATTGTCACCACAGTATGTGGAGTTAGATGCAGAAATTCCAGGAAAGTATTTATGCTTGGAATACCTTAATATATGTCCTTTCAGGTATTGATAGCTGGTCTCATTGTCCCATTCAGAATAGAAATAACTGGCATCGCTTTTCTTTCTCAGAAGAGGGAACGTCTCCTGATACCCTTCCTTGCTCTACAAGTCATGGACTTTCTCCTTAGCCTCCTAACAATGTTCAGTTCCTACATACAAGTCCCAGCAATCATTTCTGTGTCCTCCGTTAGCCACACGGTAGGTAACGGCTCACTTCTGGGGTGGTCTTCTCTGTTCTCTATGAGATGGAGACGGATGCATAATGTGGGAATAAAGGATCATTATCTTGGGCCACAGTTCTTCATAGCAAGGTAGTCTCTATACTGGCTGGAGACAAGATGCAATCCTTCAGGGCTAGAGGGTGCATAAGGAAAACTAGTGACAGCTGGGACAATGTTTAGTTTCCCATGTCTGGGAATCTTTCTGTTGCTTTTATTTTCTGTCTCATGGCTTTGGGGAGGTTGTTCTGGGTATGGCCGTGCTAGGAGGGGTTTGCTGGAGATAAGCTAGAAATATCACTGCTCCAGCTAGACGCCTTTTCTGTGGAGCTTGTATAAATGAGCCCAACAAGAAGGTTTGCTCATCATTTTGGCTAGTATAAGTAAATTAAATAGCTTAGGCTGTCAGTGTGAACAAAGCACAGGCTTTGTGTAAAAAATGGAAAATCTATAGAAGTGATGCAGTCTTGTAATCATAACCAAATTCCTATTCCCTGCCCTTCTTGCAGCAGGGATACTCCAAGATCCCTTTCCTGGCTCTGCAGCTGCTGGACTTCTGCCTGAGTATTCTCACTCTCTGCAGCTCTTACATGGAGGTTCCCGCCTATCTCAGCCTCAAGTCTTCAGACAATGGGGTAGGTTATGAACAAGCTCAACTGACTTTTCATACTGTGAATTCCTATGAATTTTCTTTCAGTGGCTCTTAAGACAGAGTAAACTTTCTCTGATCTCTACAGTATACCCAGAACTGCTCTGTTTGATGACAAAAGAGGATTTTCCCTATGTTCTTACCAACACAATGTTCTTGATCGGCAGCTTGCTTATGCATGTGTTTCTTAAAAGTACACCTTGTTTTTCTTGTAAGAATCTTATAGATGCAAATTGCAGAGCAAAATGATTTGGATAAAGCCTGCCTGCATGCGTTGAAAATGCATCAACTTTTCATCTTTATTAAACAGTCATACTTTTAGCTCTCATTTAAATAGTCTTCTGAAAATCTTTGCCAAAGGGGTGTAAACAGTAGGAGATAAAAAATATCCCATACTCTTTCTGATGAGGAGAGGAAGGTGGCCTGTCCCACCTTTCTGAGAGGCAGGCTGAGAAACTTGCTGAGATCTCCACCACTTTGTGTGACCCTGGTAGAGGAAACAAGCATTTATGACTGAGACCCTCTTTCTCTTCACAGGGCTTTTTGCCAACCCTGGAGAAGTTACCAACAGAGGAATATGCCAAGGTGATGGTCACCTTCACCATTGCATTCATTGCTGTCCTCTTCTTGAAGGTAAATGGCTGCAGGGTCTGGTGAGGCTGAAATGAAGTCCTCTTGCCTGGAGGATAGGAGGAATTGGGTTTACTTCTCTCTCAAATCTACCAGGGCATTGGAAAGCCTTGTTGGTCTCTCCTTGGGCATAATAGGAGTTATGCCTCTGCATAGTGTCTGAGACAGGTTTAATATTCAAATCACTGGTTTTATGCTTCTGCAGATGTGAGTTATAAAGCAAAATCTCTCTTATATCCAGAAACTACTACTGCCCATTCATCTTTAGAAGGATAAGATGTTTGAAAACAAATACAGGAAACTCTTCTGCTATTGTGTGCCAAAATAAATTAGATCATTAAGCAGCAGGTTAGATCTTCCACTTGGGTAAGTTGCTGTATCCACACTGATGTAAGCAGAG
This sequence comes from Haliaeetus albicilla, assembly GCF_947461875.1. Classification (NCBI taxonomy): domain Eukaryota; kingdom Metazoa; phylum Chordata; class Aves; order Accipitriformes; family Accipitridae; genus Haliaeetus; species Haliaeetus albicilla. The sequence continues at coordinate 6,486,488 of NC_091498.1, read as the reverse complement.
TTATGCACACTGATACCCTGAAATTTAATTAAAACCCGTGAGCTGCTAAATCCTGCTTACATCTCAGAAAACTCCACTGTGAGATGGGTTTTATTCTTCTTGCTTCAATGGATCAGAGAACAGGTTTTTCACTGAGAGGTTTCAGACCAGCTAAGAAAACCAGATCTTTCCAGGTACTTGGGCAGATTCTGCCACAGTGAAAAATGCTACTTGTTAGTTGGAAAGCATTTTTTATTCAGACTCTTCCCAGGTGGCCAGACAAGCCAGTGTGGAGTAGAGTGTCTTGTATGATTGCACTGCAGACATGACTTTAGCATATCTTTTAATATTTGCATAAACTGCACAATAGGAGTGGAGATAACCCTGAAACCCAGCTGGCAGTGTGGGTCTTCAGCAGAAATCTCACTGACCTGGCAAATGGGTTGATTTGAATTTTCCACAGGGTTAGCTACAAGACTGCTTAACTTGCAATGACTTCTTGTGCTGGAGTTTGTAGGAGGAGGGATGGGGGGGAGGATAATTAAAAAAACAACGGACAGGCACAAGTACTCCTTGGTCTACTAAACTCCCCCAAAAAAGTTATTAGGATCCCATCCTTTAAACTCAGTGACAACCCCTCCCCTCCTCCATGTGTAGCAAAACCATTTTCATGAGAGAGTTCCTTCCAAGTGACAAAGATCTGATGAGGGACGTGGCAAAAACATGAAATATTTTAGACCTAAAAAGGCCATTTGGCCAATCTCGGTTTCAATTCACTGAATGCCCACACCAAGGTAGTATCTAAGTATGTTGGACTAGCCCAGGACCTTTTAGCATAAATTGACTTGCTTAATGACCCATCACAAGCATTTACTGCTTTTACACTAAAATGTTGTTTCCGTGCATCCGGTGCTGTTTGCCTGCCAACTTGCAATTACTGTCTCCAAATAGTTATCTGCATCCCACACCATAGCATAATTCAGCTAAAAGGTGGTCTGTCAGATGGAGAAGAGATGGGGCACCTGACTCACTGAACACCTCTGCCAGTGACCTCATATGAGACCTGCAAGACTTTGCTCACTCTTTTAGCAGGAAAGATTTCTCTGACAATGCTCAGGGGATGGTAACGCTCCTCTCCCTCCTTTCTCTCATATAACACCACCCTTTGCAGGGAGCATGTCCTGTTGCGACGTGGAAGTCTCTCCATGCAATTTCATAGCTTCTTACGAGTGCGGTGGCTGGTTGTATGTTTACTTGTAGAGCCCCAATGGTGATATCAGTTCTTCAAGTCTAAGTTCCTTGGAGATGCAAAGTATTCAAACGGCAGAGTGAGTGAAGGGGTGATGCTCACATAGCACCATTAGAGCAGTCTCCGTTGCTGATCTGTGTATCCATGCGTAATCTTTCTCTCACCTCAGTATCATAAAGTCATCCCCCTCCACCACCACAGTGACAAGAATGCAGAAACCAAGGGGAATAAAACATTTCTGATGGGACATGAAAGAAAGGGTTTAACATAATTACTTCCGAAGTAACTCACTTCCTGACCTCTAGGACAAGCTTCCCATCCACTTATTATGTCAACAGCTGCCAGAGAAGTTTTCTCTCTTCAATTCAGTGTGGAGAAGGGTATCCTACAGTGACTCTTGAGTGTTTTGAGTTAGCCAGTAATGGGATGATCCCAAGGTCACTGGCTGCCTTTACATAAGCTGTGTCTACTAATGTATTCTGCTCAAACCTGCTTTTGCTTGCAGCAGTCTTAACTGAAGTCAACTTCATTGAATTCGGTGCAGATATTGGGTTGGCACTGCAGCAAACTCTTACAGAATCAAAATCAAAGAAAGGATTTTTTTGTTGTATGATTTTTTGGGTGGGGGCGGTTCTTTCACGGATGGGGGGGTTGTACAGTTTATATGATGGCTTCAGTGTCTTGCATGTTTGCTCTCTGTATGAAGAGGCTTTTGGAAGGGGGAAGATTTTTGCAGTATTCACTAAAGGTGGTCAAAGTTTGGATTTACCTCCTCATCTCTGGAAGTTTGTCTGAGAGACGGATTCCTTCAACGGAGATACTTCATTCCTTGTTTTCGTTCTTTGTCTTGGCTTTGTGTCAAGAAAAACAGTCCTCATTGTTCTAGGAAATCCTAAGCTCATGGCTTGTTCTCAGGGCATATAACTCCCTATGTTTCTTTGAAAATGCCAACTGTTTTTAAAGTAGACTCTTAAGCCAATAAAAATAAGAGGCACACGACTTTGCCTTGCTGCACAGAGTAGGGAAAATATTTATTTAATATGGTATGTTTTACAGGCCTTGCTTATTTTCTTGTGCCACAATCCGTCAATCGATCCATTTTTCTCAGAAAAGCTCTATTTATTACATCTTGTAACTCTGTGAGGTGCAAAGCAGCCTTGTCAGAAAAGTGTAACTATTGCAAGTATAGGATGTGTTGAATGAACTGACCTTTCAGGTCAGTCCTACTTGACCAAGAAGCCTTGGATCTCTGAGTGGTGAATGTTGTGCCCACGGTGCTTTTCTGAGACAGCCAAACTTTGTAGCCTGCTCAGAAAAATAACATGAAAGACATGCTTTCCTTTCCTACCTGATGACATTGCACTCTCAGTGGTCTGAAGCGTGTGCCTTTATATTCAATGGTATTACTAGTCCTATTGACTTCCCACACGAGTGTCCTGTTCCAAATAGATGGAGTTGTCACCTTTCTAGTGAAGGACCAAGAGAGACTGATTTAAGGCCCTGGGACATATGGTCCCAGACTTCTACTTCCAAAGAAGAGAGTAGAACTATAGCAGGCTGGTGGCACAAATGGAAATGGTCTTGTTGATTTGCAGTGCAATGGCAGACTTCCCTTTCCCTTTCCCTTTCCTTTTCAGGCCTATATGTTCAAATGTGTCCTGAGCTGCTTTAAGTATATTAAAGCCAGCAAGAGAGAGGAGGTGAAAGTCGACCCACAAGCAGTTGAAAAGGTGAGTAAAGACTGCTTCAGATTTACACCGTGAAAAGGCATGGTTTAGACTGATGAGATGCATAATGATCCCTACTTTTGATTCTCTGGTGGTCTGAGAGATAGTTTGACCCTTCAAATGTGCATTAACAAGTACTAATAATCAGTTTCCAATTATATTATATTCCTTTAACTTTACTTTTGTATAAAAACTTTGAAGTCAATGGTACCTGCAAGGAACCTGAAACTCAAGCTTCAGGCAAAGCAGAAAATGGGAATATATCACTTGTATTCTCCATTCCAGATATTTTTTTAATTTCAGTTGAACTCTGATTTCTGTGCCTAATAATGCTACCCTTGTTTAAAATTAAGTTTGTCTTCACCCTTCACTGGTTCAATGTCTGAGAGATTTGGTGCACTGCACTTCACCTTAACAGTTTGCTAAATAATGAATATCAATGTCCTCCCTTAGATTACTGATGATCTCTTTAATAGTAGCATCCAGCTGCTCTGACACAATGGAAAGATATTGAAGACCTTCCAAAAATAAGAGATACCGTAAAGACGGATGAGAAGTAAAGAGGAAGAATATGGAATGCTAAGTGTTGGCTTTTGTCTTGTTGAAACTTGGCAAATATGATGAGCCTTGTCTTACCAGTAGTGTGTGCCCCTGCTGTGCATGCATCATGGCCCTCTGCAATGATCTGAGCTTAGCTTCTTTGCTTAGGCAATGAGGCTTATATTCTGGATGTTAAAGAGCCTTTTATTGCAACCATGCTTTGGGAGACGTAGGTAGGACTGGCAGCAAAGTGGTTCATAAAGTGCTGCTGACCTCTAACTCTTCTGGATTTCTGCCCTTTATGTCTTACAGCCCATGTGGTTCTTTCACCCTGCTTTGAACTAGGTAGAGAAACACATCCAAGATCAAATCCAGTTGAAATCCTTCATGTGATCCCCAAAGCATAACTAATGGTCTTCTCTTTCAGGCTGTGCTGCCATCGTATGAGGAAGCCTTAGAGTTGCCTTCCAAGGAATCCCCACCACCCTATGTAGCAATCTAAGCTGCACTCATGGAGAGAAGATGACATCTGTATTGCTGTTGGTGCCTCTTACCCCTTCTCTGATAGTCAGCCTCATTGAGAAGTCTTTACTTTATAGCAGTATCGTGCTTTTTACAATCCACCTTGCTTTATGAGCCTACAAAGAGTAATGGTGAACCACTGGAGCTGGCGCCTTGTTCTACACTGGCAGTTTTGACTTGGTACTACCAAGCTGCAGGGCTAATTTTAATAAACTTGGCATCAGGCATCACAGAGGTTCCCATCACTGGCCTCTGACATCTGGCTAATGTGAAGTGTAGGCACTGGCCTGAATCCCTTGTCAGGCTTGCTTTATGCCAGCAAGATGCTGTTTCTCATCTGTCTCACATCTAACTCAGCAGCTGAGACATTTAGGAAGTGGAATGGGAGGAAAATGGGCAAGAACCTTTTCACTGAGATAGTCCCACCCTGAAGCTATGCTAACTAGCACCTTTTAATGAGAACTGTACAGGAAAGGGATCAGCAAAATAATGAAGATTTCAAATGAACTATGATGCAGCTCTCATCCTGTCACTTTATGGTGATGATTAATAGTGTGTACTCCAGAATATACAACATGCTGGAATTGTCACAGCTCTGCCATTTTATACCTGAGTGTTTGCATTTTTTTGCTTTTAGTGTGACTTGAAAGATGAGTTTCAATTAAAAAAAATGTTAATGGCTTGAATACTTTGCTGTCTGATTTCTGACCAACGCTGTCCTTGCTGCCTGAAGTATGTCGCAAAGAAGCAATAGTTTTGCTTTCTGAAAAAAATTAGCAAAAATGGTACTTTGGCCTTAGGCCAATGTTATCTCATGTATGTGCTGCTCACAAAGAAAAAGATGGTACTTCTAACAGCCAGCCTGGCAATTTCATCTAAAAGTCTGGCTTGTTCCTTCCTCTTGTACATTATCACCAGTGATAAAGATCCTGCTTTCTGTGGCACATTCACAACTGACTCTGATTGTACAGGTCAGTCTCTGTAGATGTTAGTGAATAGTGTTGCTGATGACAGATGAGAGGTATCTGGAATTTAGCATCTGCTCACCTTTTTGGATTGTTGCCTGCTTTTTAAAACAACTCAGTATGAAAGTGTAATTTGCTCAGTAGTAACTATTCCAGCATCACCCACAGTGTGGACCACAGCCTGGGGTCTTTGTTCTGCTCTGAAACAAAACAAAACAACTAGCTTCAATGAAAGATTTGCCAACATATAAATAAGAAATGTCAGTGCTGCCCCATGCTCTTTTCACTGGATATGTATTTATGTATACAGGGATGAACATAATGATGTTGGTCATATATTTTTGAGCTGGTTTTCTCACCACTGGAGAGGGGAAGTAATTCCCGTTCTCTGCACTTCATCTCCCTTGTTCTGGGGACCAGGATACTCAACAACAGACATGAAGTCCAGAAGACTGTACCACAATGACATCTTCATGTCTCCAGTGCTTTTAAACATGCTTTAAATCACTCACAAAAGTACACACCCCTCAAATTCTTCAAGCAGAAAAGAAATTTTCTGGCCCTAAATCTGGCAATTGTTTAGCTGTGAACAAAGAGCAAGATACCAACCCAAAATTCAACCAGAAAACCTTATGGAAGCATGTGAAGAGCCCACCTTCTTGTATCAAGGTCCAGCCCAGTATCTTGCTTAATTAAGTGGAGACATAAAACATGCTTTGAAATATGAATAAACAATAGGCTTCAGTACCTTCCAGACATCACCTGTCAGCTCTCTTGGTCAGTCTTGAAGACCAGGCTGGATGCTGAAACTGGTTACTGCTTATTTCTCACCAGCTGCCTGCCCACCCACCTTGGTTGCAGTGCTCAAAGCCAGGTCTAGAGGAGGCAGTGGGGTGGGTTACCTGGGTGGAGCTTCTCTCCTTGTTAGTTTAGGGAGCTGTTTCAGAGCACAGTCCTTCCCTTAAGAGTCCTTGTCAGAGTCTGTAGGTGCTGAGATGGTGTGTGACAACCATCACAGCACTGGGACGTCTTCACCAGACTGCCTTCCACTGGCCAGGGTTAACCAAAAGCCCATTAACTGGGTCTGCCCAAAATATCATTAGGAGAAATGCTGGCAATTCACTTGGCCAGAAAAGGGTTCCTCAATGTGATCCAACTAAATTGTGTTAAAAATCCTTTTCTATCTCTTTAAATAGTTCAAATTCTACCTCTAATTAAATTCCCATTAATAATGCTCTTGCCTATTTAGTTACTGCAGCAGGGTCAAACATTCCCTAAGCCTCTTGGTTTAATTGACTTTGATAATGCAGCTAAAGCATGTTCAACACATCTCTTGCAGAGATGGTATTTGTTTCAATGTGTATGAGGAGTTGAGCTTTTGGGTACACACCTGATCTTCTAAAAGAACCTGATGTTTCGTGGCTCAGCAAGCCAGACGATCCTTCTGCTTCATGCAGTATTTTCTCTCCAGGGCTCAGAATAGTTCCCCATGAAAGCCTGGCTCAAAACCCCCTGAAATCTGATAAAATGTATAGATTTATTGTGAGTTTCCAGCCAGGTCAGGGGCTGAGTTCTAGACGGGAAGTGGTTTTGGTTTTCTGAAATGTTAGATGATTTGGCCAACACAAACTGAACACAAGCTGTCCCAAGCCTGTTAAGAAGTCAGACGATGGCACTATCAATGCTGGTTTTGAGACTGATAAAAGACTCTTTTTAATATGCTACTGTTATACTGTTTTTTCTTCTGTAAACTTCTCTCCAATACAGGCTGAGAACCAATTCACACAAATATGCTTAATGCTGCTCCACACATTGCTTTTTTTTTACCAATGCAGAGGAGAAATGAGCAGCAATTCTTTGATGTAGAGAGTAGATTGAGCTGATGATCTCAGCACTGACAGAACACATAGGTAAGAGGGACTTGACCACCTTTAGAAGGAGCAGCATCTCATGGAAGTGGAGGTGCTCCAGGACTCCAGAGATGTCCGTTAGATTACCTGACTGATTGTGGCTTTTCCCCCACATCTGACCTGAAGCAAAAGCTCCAGTGGAAAAAGGGCTTTTTGCTTTGAGTGTCTGTGTGTTGCTTTGAGCACTTCTGCTTTGTTTAATTTCTTGTTCTTCTCTAGGCATTCTTCAGTTGGAGGAGACATGCCTCTCCCTCTGCTCTGAAAAAAGAAAAAAACAAACATACTTCACTGATTTCCCTATTCCACAGAAAGGGAAACTGAGGTATGAAGGAAAAGGAAATAACTCATGGAGTATCATGGACCCAGTCAGAGGACGGAGGGAAATTGCAGAATGGGTGAGAGTGATCCTGGTCTGCTCTCAAAGCCAGGCTCAGTACCTAAGACTGCAAAAAAAAAGCCTCTAAAGGTCTAAGTAAATCCCTAGAGACTGCCTGCAGGTAGTCCTCATGGCTGGGTGAGATAGAGTTGTGCTCTGTGCAGCTGCAGAAGTGTTTTGTTTTATTGACACAGGATAGTCCTGCTTGAGGCTCCTTCCCTCAGCCTTGGCCTGGTCCCCATTAGACAATGCTGCAAACCCCAGTTACGTGCTGGAAGTGCTCCCATGCACCATTCACAGCCTTTTAGTCAAACGTTTGATAAACCTTTCCACTGATGGGAAATGTTTTTTGGTGAAGGTAACCAGCACAGGTTGCTCCAGCAATCCAGGCCACACCTTTTTGTAAGACACTCTTTGACACGGAAGCTCCATAAAACTTCTGTTTTCTACAAATCCTCCTGGATGTTAAACAGCGCCAAAGCTGGAAGAAAACACAGTGTCAGTAAAGCCTGGGGAGGATCGGAAGCATTTGTCTGGTGCCGGCTTGTATCAGACTTTGAAATGCCATCTGGAAACATGATGGAGCTGCTAGCAACTTGGCAAAAATAATGCATAATGCAATAGGAACAACAGTACTTAAAACCAGGCAGATAGAGTCATAGCGTCCACTATGATGGAAAGGTCTCTCCTATCCCAAGGGTATTCTGATGTCCATGAGTGGGTATAAATAGACCTTGAAGAGGGCAAAGACAGCAACTTGGCAGCATTCCCTGGCATCTCCTTGAGCTGACGTAAGCCAATGTGCTGACTGGCCCTGGAGCGGCAGAGGGAATCCCAGGTGATGGATGCATGGCATTTCTCCAGGAGCCTGTCACTGCAGACTGTCCTGCACCACAGGGACTGTGCTGCCCTTCTTGGTTTTCTTGCTGTCTCGGTTCCTGCTGATTTGAATGACACCAGTAAACCTTCCAGGATTCAGACGTTAGAGCCTGGAACAGGCACCATTATAATTGCATAATTCAAACATCATAAAAAAGACAGGCTTTACTTTAGCTTTCCTGCAGACAGTTCATTAAGATAATTACTCACTTGTATCAGTTGAATGAAGTCGCTGCAACTGCTGTCCCTGGTGGTGGGCCCAAAATGACAGAAGTTGGCCATGTGGTCATGCATCAGCCCAAATCCTTTTGCTGCCGTTTGCTTTCTGTCTGTGTGCTCATCCATCAGGCCAGACATCCCCACGGACTCCAGCTGAGGATCTCTCTCATCCATGTGTCTGCCCACAGGATTTGTGTAACATTTCTGCTAGTGAAAGTTATTTTACAAAGATGTTCCTCTTCTCGGATGATCCCAGAGTCTTTATTACTACATTTTCCTACCCTGGTCCTTTTGTATGGTTTGCCTTGATCCAGCCCGAATGTTGGCTCATTCACCTTAAAGAAGAAGAGCTGCCCACACAGTGACCTTCATCTTTACAGATGATAAGTCTCATACTGCTGTTTAATTCGAGTGATTTAATAGGACAGATATAACCTTAGGGAATTCTCCTGGGCCAGGCCAGCATTGTTGGTGGCACTGTACAGGTGGAGAAGTCAGGGCACGGAGAGAGGACACGAGCTGCCCAAAGTTTTACACGTGGTCAGCAGGAGAGCCAGGAATAGCGCCCAGGAGGCAACTCAGTCCCGGGGGAAGATGTGGGCAAGGTTAACATGGCAAATAAAATATGATCCCTCTGAAATAAATGTGACCCATAAAATACATAAACATTGACTAGCCATAAACAGCATTTACTATTTACAGCATCAGAGCACAAGGATATTTGCCAGCCATTTGCAGCTTAAAGGATAAACAACCGTTCTTTTGATCCCAAGTTGTCGAAAGGGTTATATTTAAAGCCATTCATTTCTCCCCAGTCTTTCACCCTTTACATCATTTCTTTTAATGCTTTGCACTGGTTCCACTGCTGTAAATACCACTTTCGCAATACAGTGGCAAAGCAGTAAATATCCTTTCTGGTAATGAAGTAGGCTGTGAGGGACTCCTCCACTCCCTGTAACAAACTGAAATAGAAATACCGTGGGGATAAAATACAGGAATTGGAGCTTTGACTAAATGGCAGCTTTTGTCACCATTTCTCTGAGTATTTGAAAAATGGAGGCTGTGAATCCAGCTCAGAAGCACTCACCTGGGAACATCAAAGGAAGCCTGAAAAAGACAAAAAAATTACAGAGCATTTTGCTAAACCCTGGAGTTTTCTGGTGGCTGGAGGGCAAGAAAGCTGTGTTTACTACAACTAACAAGTTTGTTTAAAATGAAATAAAAATCAACAGTAAACTACTCAGGATTTGGCTGCTTGTCCCTTACCAACCCTCTTCTTGCCCTGCTGCCTCAACTAGCATAACTTAGCCACATCTCCAGCTCCCTTCTAAGAAGTATTTACAGTCCAGGGCTACAAACACTGTTCTTTTCTTTTTTTGAAGAAAAATTCAATATGTTAAATGCCTTCTGCTTGAACTCTCTTGGAAGTTTGGAAATGTCTTGAGATCCCTGAAGTCTGATTTCCTTTTTTCCCACAGAAAACCTTCACATTCTTCTGGGTCATTTACATGGAAGCGCCTTAGGAACTGATTCATTTTGATTTTATCATTTTGGTTTGTTGCAGTGTGAAATTTATACTAAGATATTAAATGTAATAATGGTATGTTTATTGGAAATATGTAAATATAAAACTAAAATACTGTTTTAAAACAAAACTTGAGCAAAGCAAATTGGAAAAGTAAAATGCCAAATCAAAACAAAGCATGTCTGCACTATTGAAACTTAAATGTCATTTTTCTTGTCTTTTCCTGTCTGATCTACATTTCTGTGAAATGTTATGCATACAGTGATAGAGAAAGAATCTGCATTTATATAGTTTATGCCATCAGACTTGCTTGTCTTATGATAAATGAGAAGTTACCACTTCTCCCAGCTATAATACTACCTGTATGAGTATGTGCTTACTTTTAGTACTTCCTCTTAAATTGAGCTTTGCTCTTTCCTGCCCTATCCCAAGGCTGGCAGATCTGGCAATCCAAAGAAAGAAGGCATCCAGCAGAGAGCTATGTTAGCATTGGAATTTTACAAACCAGAAAAGGTGGTTAGAAAAACAGGGAGGATCGGAAAGAGAGTGCAGCACAGTGAGCAAACCATGAATAAGTTTGGGGCATCACACAGAGCTTCAAGGCACCAGCCACCGAAGGAAAACCTCTCTCTTGCCTGGGTGCAAAGGATGACGCTGCCTTCCCTGATCAGTCATGCTGGAGAGAACAAGCTGCATGTCCTGGCTTCACCCTGTAGTCTTCTGCTGAACGTGACTGCCTCTAGAAAGGCATTTATTTTAATTCACTCATTCACCTGCAGGCAGAAACCTTGGCTGTAGTTAGGCTATGTCAGTTGTTAGGGCAGTGCAAAGGCTCTCCAGCCCTCCTAAGCACTTCCAATATCATTATTTTCCAGCTGAAGTCTAGCAGCAGTTTAAGCATTCTGATGGTGAGCTTCATGCTGACATGTCATTAAACAGGTCTCATCCATGCTGTGACATCCAGACGCTGCAGACAAGCTTAGTGCAGCCAAGCTCATCCCATCCGAGCCAGCCAACAACAGGCATCAGCAACCACAGCCTCCCATCAGCAATGGCAAGCTGATCCCAGCAGCTCCAGCCCCTCTGCCCACCCGCTGCTGGGAGCAGGGAGGCTGCAACTGTTGGCAAAGTGCTTTTACCCATAGTGCTGGTGGAGCAGAGCAGATGATCCCATTATGTATTGGAGATTTCTCAAAAAAATTATGTTTATCACCTCCACCCTGAGAACAGGTCAGAATCTGAACAGAGATGTGGAGAGTGAGGGACCGGGGTGCAAACCCAGATCAGTAAAACCTATATGGGTGCAGGCACTGTCTTTCACTATCACTTTCTTTGCCTTGATACAAAGCATCTACATGACTTTTCTCCTCCGTCTGCACTCAGATTATAATACAATGGGACCATTGTTTGGGGGAAAACTTCCCTGGCTATACACAACATTTTCCCATCAGTCTGAAGCATTTGATTTCAGCAGGAGCAAGCTGGGACCACGATCTTCTGCTGACCATCCCAGCAGTGAAAGGAAAGAGGGGATCTGGTATTTAAAACAAGAACTTTTTTAGTAAGGAGACATGGACGTGAATGTGTTGGAGGGAGAGGCAGACCTTCCTTGTGCCAGGACACGTGAAGCCTACAATAGCAGCTCTGCAGAATGGCAGGGCTTCTCCGGGGCCAGCATGAGCCGTTAATGGTTTGTCTGTTTACGTTGCACACAGGCTCGGGAAGAGCTTTAAATGCATATTTTCCTCTTGAAATATTGAATCCAGTGTTTTCATTTTCAGAGGCCTGGGGAAAAATTATGTTTCATATTTTAAAAATAAACACTGCTTTTACAGAGGTATAAATGCAGACCTATAGTATCCAGCACACCTTTGCCTCTCGCCTTATTTTCAAAGCTTTAATGTTGCTTGTGTGCCACAACCTCTGCTAGTGAAAATATTCACCTGAAATGTATTTATCTTTCTTTGCTAATTAACAGCAAAATGACACAGAGAAACTTTATATTTTCCTCAGCAAGAACAGCCATAGAGACTTCATTTATGGAGGGCTCTGAATGATCCCCATTCATGGCAAGCAAGTACTGTCTGCACCAATAGATCCTTGTACACATGGCAGAGCAACAGGAGAAACCCCATCGTAGACAGGGCTGGAGGTAAAATCTCCCGGATTTTATGCTTTTATTCCACTTTGTTCCCTAATAGTCATAAATGTATGGGTGTAGCTGTTCTATATATTTGGCGAGTAAACTTACATATGTGCATATAAGCACACAAGGGTATCAGTGAAGAGTATTTATATGTATTAGCACTCATCTAAATCCATGCATATATAAGCACATCCATGAAAAGCATGCATGGAGGAGAGTTAGGTATCTGCAAGTCTGTGCAGACATACACATTTATCTACATAAACACATATATGCAATCATGTTTATATTCCTGTATGGTCACATGTGTATATATTTATGCATACATTCACAGGCATTTATACATTAAGTTTTTATACCGCGCTCTTTGTGCATGCACATGTATATGTCAAGGTCTGCCTGTGTTTTCTATACTACTCCATGATCATAATCTGCAATTTTCACATCCTGCGTGGTAACCCTTTTAATCCCATGGGCTCTGAAATAACAAGCAAATAAAATAAGATGCCACCAAACTTGGAAAAGGGCCCCAATGACAGAAAAAGGTGAAATGGGAGCAAAAAAAAAAAAGCTCATCTGGAGCATTTGCACCTTCTGACTAAAAATTTCCAGCTAGCTCCAAAGACGGTGGAAAGCCTGTGATGGATGGTGTGTACCTGGAAAGACAGCAGTGGGACAAATCCATGCTGATTTTGCATGAGAACATAGCCATCTTTTAATATTTTGATTAACACTTTTAATGTTGAAAGAGTTAAGAATAGCCTGGCAACTTCACTAAGGACAGGTCCTTTTTTTCCTAATCAAAGAGCCTTTCTCTGCAGGAGATACTGCTCTCTGTTGAAGCACTTTTGGAGTAAAGAGTGACTCATGATAAGGGAAGAGAGTTAACTCAAACGGCTTTGAGTTAAAGGTAGTTTGTGATGGCATTGCATTAACACAATGCAGATTAAATGGATGAGTGTTCCAAGGGTATGCAGCTGGAAAGGTGAGCAAAGACTAATCCATCACATGAGAAGGGCTTTAATCAACTGACAATAGTGTAATACAGTCATTAAAAAAAAGAAAATAGATGCACTGCTTTGTGATGAACCCATCATAAAATTCATCTTACTCTGGTACCAAATCTCCCGGCTGCTCTTCCATAAGGAAAACACTGGATTTCTGCTCGCTTGCGCACCATCAGTCTTATTTGTTTATTTAGATTATTGACTTTTTGTGGCAGGAGCTGTATTTCCCTCCTGTGTACAGATCTGAAAGTTGTGCTGTAAAAAATAAATCAAACTTCTAATCTGTCTGTCTATCCTGAGTTTCTTGTCTATTTATCTAGTTTAAGCTACTGAGTTCTTTCTTTCCCTCCCTGCTCTCCTGCACGGGGGGCACAGCCTCATAGAGAAGTAACAGTTTCCCGCAGGAAGAAATTTGTTCTGCATCCTACGCTTTCACCCATGCCTCCCCAAGCCTTGCTCTCCTCTTCCTCTCCCCTCCTCCTGCAACTGAGCATTCGCCCGCAAATTAAGCCAAGGAAGCGAAGCCCCCTGATCCCACAGGCTGTTTCCAGCCCTGCACTTGGCAAATGCGGGGACTGAGAGATGATTTGTGTGACGCTATTCCCGTCCCCCCCTCCCACCACTGCCCCCTCCCCAGGCTTTGCCAGAGGAAGGACACAAGCCTGACACACTGCAGACCGTTTGCTTACAGTGGCAAAGCCCAGGATTTGCTGACGGGAGCTGATGATTGACAGGTTAACCCCAGTTCCCCAGGGCTGGTTTCACTGGTCCCACTGTTACGGTCCCAGATTCCCCACATACCATGCCGTTGCAGGTCTCTTTATAGCTTCCCATCCCCTTCGACGAGCAATGAAGCCATTGTGGACGGGATGGGGGCCGGCAGGGCTGGACATCCTCCCCCTCCCCACCTTCGAGCAATATTTTGTCCTAGTCCTTCTTGCTTGTCCCTCTCCCCTCAGTGCCCCCCCCCCCCGACACTTCACACGTGTCAGGGGCTGGCCCCGTGCCTCCCCGAGGAAGGGCAGGTTAATACCTCTGGGCCAAGGCTCTTGCTTGCCACTCTGCATCCAGCCTCCGGCTCCTCCGCAGCCATGGACAGGATTTTCTCTGCCTTGCTGCTCTCTTTGCTGCTTCTCCTCCAGAGCTGTGGAGTTTGCGGGGCACCTCCGCAGCCGAGAGGTAAGTGGGGAGCTCAGCGGTGGAATGCATGGTGTCGGTCCTCTACCTCCTTGCCACCAGCCTGCTTTGGGACAGGGAAGGAGATGAAGGAAGACGAAATACCCAACATCAGTCAGGGAAGCAAAGGAGCGTTCTCAAATATTTTCCCAAGGCAGCAAAACCTGGCAATGTGTTTGCTTCTGTCTGTTACATTGCTTTAGAGAAATAGTGGGAGGTCTGTGCAGAGGCACAGAAAAGGTGGCATCAGCTCAGCCCTAGTCCCCCGTGTAGCAGCAGCCTCGGGGCTTGCTGCTTTTGGCTGGAGGAGGCCCAGGCAGGAGAAGGACTCTGCCTTCCAAAACTGCTTCTCCTCTCCACAGCTCTGCAGAAGACTGGTTTTGCTGGGAGCTTGAGGAGGACTTGGCTAAACACCCCGATCTCTGGTTAACCTCACCGAGCAGGAAGGTCTGGGTCAGGTTGCTGACGATGGGCCTTTCCTGGGTTTTACTTCATCTGGTCTGGAGCAAAATCCCACTCTGTTTGTCTTTCCAAGCAGGGTGTAGAGCAGCCAGATGGGATATGAGCTGCCTGCTCTTTAGGTTGCACAGTCTCTAACTCCTAATCTGCAATTAGTGTCAGTAAGTACCAAACACAAAGGGAAGGGCTGGGGGGTCTGGTAGGGAGGAAGCATGTCTCCTCTGCCAGGGGTTCCAGCCAACCTGGGGAACTCACCGCAGGACAGGTGGGCAAGGCAAAAATTACTGCTGGGTTTTAAAAATGTTTGAATGATCTTATGATGATCCATAATGCATATACCTGGGCAGATTGACAATTGTAAAATAGGCGTGACAGTGACTGCAGTGTTAGCTGTTGCTTACGAAGGGGAGTTTTCTGGTACGCTGACCAGTTTCTCCCTAGTAATTTGGAAAGGGAGAGTTATCTTTTCTGCAGAACTGCTAAGCGCTACCAAAGTCAGGAAGCTAAACAGACCAGTCATTCAACTCAGCCCTACTGTGAGCAATCGCTATTTCTAAAATAAACACCTTTTAATTCAGAGTTAATAGGCAGGTTTCCTGTTCTTTTAATGAATATGGCAAAGATGCCTTAAGAGATATTTTCTGCTAAATCAGTGCATGAAGTTCAGCTATTGCTGAATAACTTCAAGTGTGGACATTTTGAAAAACAGAGGAGGATTTTGTTTCTGGTTTAATTCAACTTTAAAATAAACTATGCTGAGTCAAGATGTCAGTCAGAGCAAGGGTGCCTGACTGTCACCTCCTGGAGATAACTGAGGCCTGTCCTGCAGACCCTGATGAGTGCACAGTGGCTGTGACCAGACAGGCTGAAATCCCAAAGTTCCCATTTGATATCCCTTCTTTTCTCTTCATTTCCCTGAAATATACTTCACTCTCACAGAAGGAGGTTGAAAATGTTATTTAGGGCAAAATCACAGAGCTTCCATGCAAAAATAAAAATACAGTCTTTGAAACTTCTATTGGATCCAACTGTTCCTAGGGGAAAAAAATAACTTTTCTTCCTTGGTTTGTCACTAAAACCAGAGGTGATTCATTAGCTACAGTGGCAAAGGGGAATCTGTGCTTTATTTCTGGAGGAACTGATTGCAAGTCTTTGAGCCTTTCTCTGTACCTTCATTTCTCACCTGTAAAATGGGCATAACCAACCCCTGGTAAAGGGATTTGCAGAACTATAGATGGACAGCCAACTGAGTTTTTCCTTCCACTGCAATAAATTATGGTGGCAAAGTGAAAGTAGCCCATATGGGAAAAGGTTATATTGCATTTTAGTGGAAGCTAGAACATCTGACAAAGCAACCACTGCCTGCTTCCCTTCTACACACAGCATCTTTTAGAGAGAGAGACCTTTCTGGGAGCCAGAAGCAGATTCAGCGTAGTGTCTCTCAGGAAACTAACCTGATTATATTCTTTACAGATATATCACAGGGTATTTATTTTCATCTGTCTGAAAGACTGAAAGCTCCATTAAATTTCACACTGAGGACTAGCTATAATATTTATGTCATAATTTGGAACAGATTTGTTGGCCCAAAAGCTCACATTTAAAAATCTGTCCACAGAAATCTCCTTTATGATATAACCTATATCGTCCCTCTCTGTGGAAATCAAATATTAACAGAGCACTTGATACCCCTACAGAGACAGGCTAAATGATAGAAAAAAAAATTAAAGAACAGAATGCTATAGATCTGGTGGGGAAAATGGGACGATTCATTTGGAAAATCATAAAAAATATCAGTCCTTTTTATGTTTTGCCACAGTTGAAAATTAGGATGGAAAACAGCATGCAAATGAGAAATTTGAAAAAAAAAAATCACTCAGCTTTTTGCATTGCTAATGCTTCCTGTTTATATCATTTATATTTTACAGTGGATATTCATGTCTTACTATGGGGTTGTAGAGATTAACTATCAATTACATGGTTCTATACCTCTCTATTGTATTCTCTCTTACCAGCTTGCAGAAATAAAACAGCGCTGGTCTTTGCTGTGTTACCGTATTTCATTATTAGTGCCACTAGCTGAAAAACATGACACTGGTTCATGTTATGCTGGTTAGTTAATCTGGGTATCTTGATTCACAACTGAATCTGAACTGCTGAGTTTCATGCCCGCTTCTGGTCATGCATGACAAAGATATTATTTCATTAATTAATATACATGTGGACTGCTTATCTATGTCCAAAATGTGGTAACTCCTTTTGAGACTTTGTTGGATGCACAAGCGGATGCACAGGCTCCACTTCATAGCTTTATTCCTCCCTCCATGCTGCCGTAAGTGAATTAAGTTTCATGTAGACATTAGCAATAGCCTGGGGTGACAAGTGGGTAACCTGCTCCCACAAGTGCAGCCCTGGTATCTGCAGAAGTACATCTTGTCAACCGGTAACTGTGCTTTTCTTACAGACGTTTTCCTATGAAAGGAAAAAGAACATTTATAAATATTAGGTTAAAGTGATCTCACTGGGCCTCTGTGAGACAGGCAGAGAAAGAACTGAAGCTTGCAGGTCCTCTACTCTCAGCTGCTGCCCTAAGAAGACCATCCTCTCCCTCCTAGTATACTTTTCTCTTCTTTTTCTTTTATTTTTCTCCTCCCTCCTTATCCTTTCCAGGCACTCTGTGTAGAACCAAACCCACCGACTTGGTGTTCGTCATCGACAGCTCTCGAAGCGTGCGCCCACACGAATTTGAGAAAGTCAAAGTCTTCATGTCCCGGGTGATCGAGGGGCTGGATGTGGGCCCCAACTCCACCCGGGTGGGTGTGATCAATTATGCCAGTGCCGTCAAGAACGAGTTCTCCCTCAAGACCTACCAAACCAAAGCTGGGCTCCTGCAAGCAGTCCGAAGGATAGAGCCACTCTCCACTGGGACTATGACTGGTCTGGCTATCCAGTTTGCCATTAGCCGGGCTTTTAGTGACTCAGAAGGGGCTAGAGTGAGGTCTCCCAATTTTAATAAGGTAAGCAAATTATCTGCTTCTTCGATGCTCCTTCTTTCTTGTGACTCGTCACGGAGTGGTTGGAAAAATCAGAAAAGAAGAAAAGGTGATTTTCTCTGTGCTTTGAGTGTGTGGGGACAAGTGGGAGTTAATTGTCAAAGGTGGCAAATCTTTGAGAGGTGGAAACCTCCCAACTCTTCTTGAAAACAAAGCTTAACTTTCATTTGGGCAGAGCTGGCCAGAAGTTGTCGGGGTAAATTTAATCCAGCTTCACCAGTTCTCCTCTCTGTGTGTCTCTGGAGGGTCTGTCCTTTGGGACACAGCTCCCCGCTTCCAATGTGCCTAAGACAACATACCACCATGAGATGATGATTTCAGCCAAGTTTGCTGAGCATGAACAATTCTCATCTTCCCAAAATACTGTAATAAAAATGGTTCAGAATCCACTATAGTAAAAAGCGAGGCAACCTTCTGAAAATTTCCTTTGAAATGTCCCCTTTCAGTTGCAGATATAATGCAAAGTGCTGTTTCAGTGTCCTCCACTGCTCTTCCAGTTTTTCAGTGGCTGGCGAATGGCTATGTTCTTCATTCTGGGTATGCTCTTCAGGTACACAGACTTTATTGACCATTTAACATTTAAGGCTATGGTATAAGATCAGCTTAATTCTACATGTGGTTGCAATGGGGATTGCTGCTCCTGATCCATGTTCCCTGTCCAGGAAGCTCAGTCTTTAAAAAATTATTCCCCAGATACCTTGTTCATCCCGTTGGATTTGACCATGAGTGCAACCAAACCTCAGCCCAGTGACCGTCATCAGGAAAACTCTCCTCAGAGCACACGGAGAATGTATATTCTTGACAATATGTGTTTTGGCTAAACACCGTGAATGTACTTCCTAGGCCCTTGTGTTCCGTGCCAGCTCTGCTGGCTCTCTGCTATGACAGCAGGCCAGAAAAATAAGCAAAGGCCTTAGCAAGCAGCTAGAGCTTTCCACCAGCTGGAGAAAAGCTCAGCTGTTGGAGCAAGGAAGCCTGGGATATTTCTCCTGATTACAAATTTTTTGGAACATCAGTCACTTTCCATTTCTCTCACTGCTAGTAATGCTCTAGGGAAGGCAGAGCAGAACATGGAAAAGATGCCCAGAGATGGCAAGTCAAAAATAATACTTAAAGGTGAAAAACAGGCACTGGTAAAGATCTGCTAACTCCAAAAATCAGCAACCTGAAGGCTCTGCTGCTCTGGACTTAAAAGATATCCCTAAAAATGAGGCTGTCACGTACAAGGATGATCTAATTAAATGCCTTGTGTGTCCCCTCACCATGTTGAACTATAAGCAACTTGCAAATATGAATGAATTCATCCTCATATGGTCTTTTATTCTGGGATTCACAGCAGGGAAAATTCTATGTATCCTTAGCCTAAATCTAGTTTGACACAATAGGAAGAAAACCAGGAGTGAAAACAAGAGAAAAATTACACTCCAGGAAACTTTCACTAAGTTTCATTCGCAGTCAGCTCCAGAGAGAGAAGCTTATCTGATGAGCCATCATGATCATATCATTACTCAAGCTTAGGAGTCACCTGCTGCAAAATTCAATAGCCCAGCTCTCACAGGGGAACTCCAAGACCTAATTGCAGTGGTTTTTATTTAAAAGGAGTAACGTTGGTTTGTTTGTCAAATTCTTTGAGGTTCACTGAAAGAAATCTGTGCAAAATTGCAAGGCATTATTAATAGTATCTTGTTATTATTTTTTAGTAAAGAGCTTTAAAATCCTTTAGGTGCAAGACTAATTGTTCTTATTCATTTGACTGAACTACTTCAAAAAGATTAAGTGTGGATTCAGCCTTTAGCTCAAATCTGCTATTTTCTAGAGGTTCAAGCAACTGCCTGTTGCTGCTAAGGTGTGTTTTGCTTTTCCTCGCTTTCCCAGCAGCAGTAAGTCTGCTGCAGGGTTGCAGGAGAGGCAGCAGCGATCCATGCTACCCACTCCCACCCCTCTCAAAAGGCTTTGGAAAAGATTAATTTCTCAGAGAGCTCAGGGCAGCCCTGTTTCTCCACGGATGAATTCACTGAAGAGCTGTTTCAGCTATTGCATGGAAAAGAGATGTTTCCTCCAGTGAAACTGCCCCAGGGGAGCTGGTGTGAAGGTGACAGGTCTCCAGCAGAGTCCTCCTGCCATCTCAGCCTGGCCAGAGCACCCTATGGTGGAAAAACATGAGCAGAGTGGGAGCTGCAGGTCTCCTCTAAGCAGGATCATCCATAACCACATATAAAATAGTGCATTTCTGTCCAGAAGAAACAAAGTAACGGGAAATGTTTGTTTTTGTTGGGTATTGTTCAGCACAAAACCAGACAGCAGAACTGAAACAAAGAAACAAAAAATTATCTAGATGACAATATCTATTTCTGCTTTTCAGACATTTTTACTCTGATTGAAGAGCAAAAATTGTTTAACAACAAAGAAAACACAAAAAAAATCCCAAGTTTGAATGCCAGACCACAGAAACATTTCAGTTCTTGAGTACTGATAGGCAAAAAAGACATTTGCTTCTCACTACTTCCAATATGCCCTTGCAAAAAACCCCCTTATTTCTCATCTCACTCAATTAATTGTCATTCCAATGTCCAGAAGTGCCAGAAGGTCCAAGCAGGAGAGAAGCTCAGATGTGCTTGTCCTGCCTCCTACAGTGTCAGCAGTAGCTGCCCTCTACATAACAGTAAATGTAATAGCAATCAAGGAGGGGGTAGATGCTGCTCCTTTCCTTGGAGATGGTCATCTCTCACTAGGGGAATGATTATAGCATTCATTTTCATGTCTCATGTCATCAGACCTTCATTCAAAGCTGTTGAACACCTTTATAGATGGATAAGGGTGCTTGAAGCGTGCCAGTCAGTGCACAAAGGTTTCTTTCTAAAAACTGGGAGTTGTTGGACTGCACAGCAGCAGAAATTGCAGGCAGTTGCTAACTTGCCATTAAGTGGCCTTTGGGACCTGACAACTAAAGGTTGTCACTGGAGTGGAGCTCTTCTCCAGGCTCCATCTCTTCTACCCTCATCAGTCCAGAAGATCTACTTGTAGGGAAAAACAGCCAGGGGCACCGAGGTAGCTGAAACCGTTCTCCTCTCTTCAACACTTTGTCCTGTGAGCAAAGGAGGGGGGCAGAGGAACAGCTAAGGGAGTTAAGACTGTTCCATGTATCTTCCATCTTCCACATGAGGAGCTCATTGCTGGAAGAGTAATTCCAGTGCCCTCTATGATCCCACACTGCGTACGACCCTGACACAGCTCCAGCAACACCCACAGAGTCCTCTGATCTCTGAGCTGGGCAGACTTCTTCACCCAGTCGATGGGGGAAATCAGGAAACAGGAAACCTATGGCCAGTCATTGCACCTAGAATGGTACCTGGGTTATGAATGAAGGATCCTAAAGTCAGGGTCTGATTTCCAGTCTTGTTGCGTGAAGGCAGGTCCCATTGATTTCACTGGTTTTCTTGTTGTTTACCTTTCAAATGGAACAAATAGTGGGATCTTTTTAGATCCACTTTCCTCTAGGACCACTACCCAGTCCATTCAGGACCCTCAGACATCTCACCATATTTCTTTATTTTCTCCTGTCTTTATCTAATTCCTAAATGTCTATTTTAAGACAAGATGACCATGTTTAGGTCAGGACTGGGACGCAGTCCTGTTTTATACAATACTATTATAATACTTTCAGTATTAGTCTCTCTTTTTTTCCTTAATACAGCCTGACACCTTACATGCAGCATTAGGCATTACTATAGATGGAAGAGACATTTTCACTGAGCTGTCTATGAAAATGCCTGGATCTTTATCTAATTGATCTCTTCCACACCATTTAAGTAAGGCCTTTCCTCGTGCACTGTTTTCCTGCTCTTGTCTACTCTGCAGCTGGGCCGCCAGACAATGCACTCAATATGCTCATGTAATCCTTGTGGTTTCCTATCATCTCAATACACAAGAACTGCTATGTCCTGCTAATACACCAAACAAGCCTTTAGTTTAAATATCTGAACACTTGAAAAAAAATATCAAATTTTTTTAGTGGCTTACTGCAGTAGCATGGCTAAAGCATCAATATTTCTGTGGACAGTGGTACAAAGAACTCTAAAGCTGCTTTGTTTCCCTGAAACCTTATTTCCTGAACATCTAAAAAAGCAGTAGAATAGTAATGGTCTTTTTCATGATTTACCTTAGGCATTAAAAAAGAAGGAAAAAAAAAATAATCACTAGAGGCTTTCCCCTCTTTCCTTCCACTTTGGATCTGGTCGAAGAGACAGAATCACAGAAAGGTTGAGGTTGGAAGGCACCTCTGGAAGTCATATTGACCAACACCCCCTGCTCAAGCAGGGCCACCTAAAGCTGATTGCCCAGGACCATGTCCAGATGGTTTTTGAATACCTCTAAGGTGGGACACTCTAAAAGCATTTGCATTCCTTGGTTCCCTGGTGATTTTTTGCTTTTTTCCACAGTGTCTTGAAGTCCAGCAAACTTTTCCCTTCTGTGACCCTCATGCTGCTCAGTGTGGCCCCATCATCTGCCTGGGAGAATGAATAGGTCAAGCAGTAATTTAGGGAGCTGAAGCTTCCAGAAACATTGGACACGGTCCTTGCTTCTTCACACAACAGAAGTCCAGCAAGACACTGTGAAAATCCGTGCTATGATTGTCAACTATGCGGGACACTGGTCAAAGCATCACAAGATCATTTGATCTTGCTGTGCTCTGTGCAGCAAATGTCACCCCAGGACAGGGAAAAGCACTATTTGTTGCTGTAGGAGCTCAGAGTAAAGTCTGTTTATACCTTTATCAAAAACTCCAGGGGTGCCCAATTACTTTTATCTTTCTTTAGGAGGAACAACAAATAGATTGTCAAATTGCTGAGAAAATCAAGAGCTTATTCAACTTTCTGCCCAATTCCCCTTTCAGTGCTGTTACAACATTCATGTTATACACCGCATAATGAGACATAGCTACCTCATTAGCTGCTGGATTGCCTACACATGGCAACTCTGAAATATGAATACCTAGGGATGCCTGTGAATACTCTGGTGTCTTAGTTAACCAAGAATAAATTGTGCCATGAGAACATGGGGGATTTCTACATGACAGAAGTAGCACAAGAAGGATCCAGAAAGTTAGTAATTCACATGAAAATCAAAGGTGGTAGTTAAAACGAGTACAAGTTTTGACCTTGAAAAGCAAAAGTTTCTGAGTTTCCTTAGGGTAAAACTGGAGATCCTGTTCAGCTCTTTGAGACAGCAAAAGCATTCACCCCTTCTTAATTCTTCTCACATGGCTACCTGCTGGGTCCAGCACAAGTCCTCCACCGCAGAGCAGTGTCAGCCTCTCCAGGCTGTAGCAGTTGCTCCTTTCTTCCAACCTGTCTCTTGCTCTTTACCAAACAAGGCACATACCAGGACTCTCAGCTTTTTAAATGAGACAAGGTCATAACACAGAGAATTACAGAGATCCTGTGACTGCAAATAATTTGAAGGTAGGTTTAAAAACAGAAAGGATGCTGGTTTTTTTTTCACGCTGGAACTCACTGCCTCAGGCTGGCAGGGAGAGCAAATGTGTGGAGGGGGAATCCTAGGAAAAAAAATCAGGCTTTCCTGATTATCAAGACAACTACATATGATAACAAGATCACTTTATACTTGCTCTATTTCTTACAGTCTTTCTGTAAGCATCTGGTCCTGGTCACGGTCACAGACAGGCTCCCTGGCTGGTTGGTGCTTGGTCTGTCTCACTGTTGGATTCATTTTAGCCAGGGATTCACTGATTAATTCCGGATGCCTGATCCGGAAGTACCTCCAGCACCTCTTTGTACCTCCAGGTTTTGTTGTCTCCAACAGCAGGTCAGAAGCAACATGAATTTTGAGGGGTCTATAGTAGATTTTCACACAGATCTATTATGAAGATCTTTCCCATCAGATCCAGCTGTGGATGCTGCAGCCAGACACCTCCCGGGTCTTATCTGGGGCTCAGGCCTATGTGAAGATGCCACCCTGACGTGAAGAACAAAATGAACTGATTAAACTTGGAGAAACCCTTTATTTAGACAGAGAAATGCCAGGAGGACGTGCAACACCTCCATCCTGTGACAAACACCGCAAGAAAGATACTCAGCTACTGGCAGAAACCTGTTCATAGGGTGGTGTTGCTCGCAGAAGCTACTTGATAATACATCTTGTTTCCTGACAGGTTGGCTTTTGATAAGCTCTAATTGGCAGCCCCCACCTCAGAGCTGCTGGGTGTACAGAAAGCAGAGCCGGCTGCGGAGCGGCTGAGCCGAGGGCTCTCTCTCCTGGCAGAAAGCACGATTGCACGGCTGGCTCTGCTCCTGGCCTTGGCTGCTGGTCCAGAAACCACCCGAGTGCTCCTTTTGGGTGAGCTTTGGTTGTCATCTGCATCCTCCTTTACAACACACACTGACATCTGGCACAGGTGACACTTTTCCTTAATTTGGGCACAAGCAGAAGAGAAATACTTGAATATATATAATTTTTTTTCCCCCTTGGAAGCAGCCAGATACAGAATTGTGATGCTACTAGGAACTTTTAATTTTGTAGCCCTTCAGAAGTACAGATAAACACTTGAACTTACAGACCTGCACCAGATTGAAAAGCTCTACATTTTTCCTGGTTCTCCCATATTTTGCATAGAAGGAAAGCTCTGAACAGGGCAGCAGATTACTTTAGTATTGCGGTATTACTCTGGGGCAGATGACTGCAGCATTCAGCCATCCCTCAGCTGAAGGGTGGGCAGAGAGGGAAGGAGCCACTTCAGCCACATGGCCAGCACCCCTTAGATGCGTGGGGCAGGTAACCCCACTCCTGACCTTACCCGAGATAACTTTTTTCCACCCGAGGATGTAAAACAGCCATCACACTGTCCTAACTGAGCAGCTGGTGGGTCTGATTTTATCTTCAGAAAGATGGAGAGCATATATGGCACAGAGAAGAATAGCAAATACTGCCTTAATGACCAGATGACAGCTCATTCAAACTCACTGTTGCTGCCAGACAGACTTTTTTTCTGCCTTTTTCGTTTGATGTTTCTTTACTTTCTATATTTCTGAGGGTATTTGCCTGCGATGTTGAGGTTTTTTCTGCTTAGCAGCTCACCTGCTCCGGCTCATTATATTTCTCCATACTGCATTACGTCCCAATCAGTTGCTTTGGAGTTGACAGTGGTGTCACAATAAAACAGTTGTAAGGAAAAGTGGCAGGAGCAGATGAATTGGCAAAGAACAAAAATAAAGGTTTTGTGACAATGTCACTTATCAGAAGGAAAACGAAGAGGAAAATGGACAAACTAGCAACAGGAGCAGCACCCTTGAAGGCTTTCCACTGGTTCGGGGCTCCATCTAATCCAAGGTGAAATCCAGTTCCCACTTAAACCTGCTGTCATTTTAATACTGATGTTAGTAGGAGTAGAATTTCATCTCTGCTATTTATTGTGGAACAGGGAATCAGAAATCATGGCAGGCACTGACACAGCATGAGCTTAGGCAGATCTCTTCCCCTCTATTTGCTTCAGCTTCTCCATCTATAAAATGGGGAAAAGTCTTCATCTCATGATGTTTCCATGACATTTCCTGAGATTCTTTAAAGTCCCATACTGAGTTAGAGTTGTCCTTAGTGTCAGCTGGGGGTTCAAGGAGATAGTTTGGCTTGAGCATTGAAGAACGTAACCTTTACTTTGGTTTCCTTAGGGGTGAGATGCACCAGTTGTCCCTTAATTAAATCAGTCAGGTCCCTGGCAGTTTAACCTTTCCAGCTCAGAAAGAAACAAACCCCATATAAAAGAATGGCGTGTGTGATCTCAGGAAGAACGGGAGGAGGGGGAGGAGGGGGTGGCATTTCCCTTTTCTTTAATTTTAGAAATGTGAAACCTTCTTTACTAATGCAGCCTGTTCCACAAGCAATAGTGATAGTAATGCCCATTCAAGCATACACCTTGCCTCCGCCCTCCTCTGCATAGGTGGCAATCGTTGTGACCGATGGACGTCCCCAGGATGGAGTTCAGGATGTGTCAGCCAGGGCCAGAGCAGCTGGCATCGAGATCTTTGCCATCGGAGTTGGCCGGGTGGACATGCACACGCTGCGGCAAATTGCTAGTGAGCCCTCGGATGATCATGTGGACTATGTGGAGAGCTACAGTGTTATAGAGAAGCTGACCCACAAGTTTCAAGAAGCTTTCTGTGGTAAGTCCTTGCCGCAACCCCTGGATTCCTAGCCAAGAGCTGCAAGTGGCTGCCAGCAAGCTTTTCACATGGAAGTTGTATCACCCTTCATCCATCTGCTTCCTTGTTCCAAGGACCTGGGTCTGCAGGAGCATGAAGCAGTATGGAAGACAGATGCTCTTTGAAGTTGCCTTTCAAGAATTTCAGGTTTTAGTTAAAGAAGTCTCCAGACTTCATTGGCACAGAAGAGTTTATAAACATGACCCACGTACTCCTTGAGGCATTGAAAAAGAACCTGGAAAACATGATCTTTATATAGCTAAGATCATTGCCCTTACGTTTAAGCCTATCTGGGCAGTTCTGAGAATCTGGCTTGTAATTTCCCCCATCAGTATTGTCTTCTGAATTTCCAGTTAAGCAAGGGATGGTTTCACTTCCCTGCTAGAGGCTGAACTGCCTTTGCCTGACTATGCTATTGTTTTTGCAAGCCTTGTGAGGCAAGAAACTCTCCTGGCTGGTGCAGTACCTAATGCCTTTCTGCACAGCGTATAAAAAGAGCCT
Organism: Haliaeetus albicilla; assembly: GCF_947461875.1. Taxonomy (NCBI): domain Eukaryota; kingdom Metazoa; phylum Chordata; class Aves; order Accipitriformes; family Accipitridae; genus Haliaeetus; species Haliaeetus albicilla. The sequence continues at coordinate 6,460,039 of NC_091498.1, read as the reverse complement.
GACTATCCTACAAAGACATATTCACTCCTACATAAACTGGTGAATGGAGTGAGAAAGCTTTATTACTTTCAAATGTACCCACAAGACTGTAGGAGGTGGTCTATAAATATCCATTTTATGTGTCAGCAAGAGAGGCCTGGGGGTTTCGCGTGCCCATCCCGTTGAAGCACAGACGTGTGGCAACACTTTTTAAAAGGTGTGATACACCATGGTGCCTATGGCGAGGCATTGCAAACACATACACACAGATGGACCTGTAAAACTCTCTGAGACCAATTTCTTCAAGAGGTGTAAAATTTCATGATTCAACTTTCAGGCTGAAAATGATGGGGGTGAGCAGCTTTTTGTCAAGGAAAATTTCCTCCTCTGTAGGAAGGAGGAAAATTTTGAATATAAAGTGAGTCTTGTATTATAATCAGGTTTCATTGCACCAGAAGCTCATGGAAGAGGGGAACAAATACTTTATACTAAAGGGAGAATGGAGACAAAATTTGAGAAGGTGGAATCCAGGCCATGAATATTTGTAGGAGTTTGTGTTGGCTGCCCTGGAGTCAGGAGTCAGCCAGAGATGGAGAGGCCTGACAATGTATTTTGAAGTTCTGACACTGGTGTCACTCAAAAAGGTAAAGAGAAAAAAATCCTTTCTGTGCCTTGCTTTTCAAATCCGTAACATGCAGATGACAAAGTTCTCCCCATGGTAAAAACCCTCAGAGATGCATCCAAGGGAAGCGCTGTGCTAAGGATTATTATAGCTAACAGAGAAGAGCACCATATTAACTGCCAAGTGGGCTGTTATCATGCTATGCAAGCAGCTGCACAAAACCGTCCTTGGAGATGTACCCAAACACCACCTGCTATTGCGAAGCACGGTTTGCGGGTACTGACAGCAGGAAGAACTGTGCAGCACTGTCCAAGCTGTTTCCCATAATGCTCAGCAAACACATGGGAAAAAGGGAGACCTTTGGCAATCCAGCCACCAGTTAGACTAATAAGATCTCCGTAGGCTTCAGAGAACCCAACATGAGAGCCCAATGTTACAGCCATCTGCATGGTTAGTTATATTCCTAATAATATGAGCTACATATACGCTGGAAAGATCTACCGGTGCTGGCACAATATGCAAACGCATGAATTGGGAAGGCCACAAGGGCAAAATACATGCAGAGCGGAACACAAACAACTTGAAATAATGAATAGAAGCCCCTTAACGTTGAAAGACCTCCCATCGTTTTGGTAGAACCCAATGCTCAGTTTTCTGCACAGATTTCCCTGGTATTTGTAAATGAATTTGCTTCAACCACATCTGTTTACTTTCCAGTTTGTTTTCCATCATCATTGCTGTAGCTGTGACAGTGTTGTCAGTCACTGAAAGCTGTGGGCTCAGACTGCTGCAATTCAGCTTCTGTTTGCTCAGCATCTCAGGAGCAGATCCAGGTTAAGATCAGCAGGCAGAAATGTTTGTAGAGAGCAAATCTGAAAGCTGTACGTGTGAGGTTAGCTCTGAAGTGAATTCCAAGTATGTTTGCACATGAATCCCGTCCAGAAAAGACAACTGTACATGGGGCTGAACTCACTAATCATAATTGTACTACATAGCTGTAAAAAATGGGTATTGGCCAGCCCAGATGGTAGGTTGGAAACTAAATCTCATCCAGTAGCTTTGGACAGTGAAGTATATTGTGATATGCTTAACAGACAGATGGGTTTTGCCCTCAGTATGCAGACTATTTCTAGTCCTGGCTGTGCCTTGGAGTCAGCAGACTTGTGAAAAATTTCTCCTTGCCTCTTGTATCTCAGTCACTACCCAGGAGTAATGACTTCTGCTGCTTTGTCTTGCTGCAGAGTGGATTTAGTTATCACTGAGCGTATGGGAAAAATAGCATGCTTTGTGCATGGGCTGAGTAAGGTCTGGGTTGAAAAGCCTTGGTGCAGTCTTTGATTTTAATCTGCACCTTTGCTTACAGTGGTGTCAGACCTGTGTGCCACTGGAGACCATGACTGTGAGCAGATCTGTATCAGCACCCCAGGAGCATACAAGTGTGCTTGTAAAGAGGGTTTCACGCTGAACAGCGATGGGAAGACCTGCAGTGGTATGTAATGATTTTCATTTGCACTGAGACGAGCTGTGATCTGCAGTGGTATGTTGGGGATAGGACTGAGACAGAGTAGACGTGTTCTGTTCAGAAAAGGCAGAAAAGGAAACCATGCGCTTATAACCAAGAATTATTTTGAAAACATTAATGTGAACTATTGTTGAGTTTTGATTGATTAAACCTATTTCATTAGCCACAAAATGACACTAGCATTATATTTTCCTACATAATTAATTGGGGTCTTACTTGCTGTCTTTTTTTGCCCTCTTCTCACATTTTGTTTCAGCTTGCAGTGGTGGGTCAGGATCTGCTCTGGATCTTGTTTTCCTGATCGATGGCTCCAAGAGTGTGCGGCCTGAGAACTTTGAGCTGGTGAAGAAATTCATCAACCAAATTGTGGACTCTCTGGAGGTGTCAGACAAGCAGGCCCAGGTTGGTCTGGTTCAGTACTCCAGTTCTGTCAGACAGGAGTTTCCACTGGGACAGTTCAAGAACAAGAAGGACATCAAAGCAGCAGTCAAGAAAATGGCCTACATGGAGAAGGGAACGATGACGGGCCAGGCTCTGAAGTACCTCATTGACAGTTCCTTTTCCATCATCAATGGAGCTAGGCCTGGTGTCCCCAAGGTGGGCATAGTCTTCACTGATGGACGGTCGCAAGATTACATCACTGATGCTGCTAAGAAAGCCAAAGACTTAGGTAGGTCTCCTAAATTCTCAGTGACTTGTTTCTCCTTTGGACCAGGTACTGCATCGAGTATCAACTTAGGTATGGCTCTTTCCCTGGAGATGTCTCTTACTTAGGATAGAAACAGGTTACTATAGAGTGACTATGTCGAGATGTTGCCTAACTGTCCTTGCACGCTCATAAAGAACTTGGAGCAGCTCTGGCTGGGGTTCAGACAAATCTTGGTTTGCCAGCAGCTGGTTTTTGTTCCCACAGCCCCTCTGTGTCTTTGATCTACGTCTGCTGGCGATCTCTCTGCTGGGCAGGCTGGAGTTTAACACATTTGGTATGGGATGCACACTGGTTTAGCATGTTTCACACAAATGTGAAGGAAACCACAGGAAAAGGCTGAGGATTTGTCTGATGTTGGTAATTAAAGTCAGGTCAGCATCAGTGGCACTCATGGTGAGGCAAAGACAACCATCAGAGCGCCCCTTGGAGAATAACGGGAGTTGTAGAGCCAAGTGTGACTTGGCTGTATCAGCCTTAAGGCTTGGAGAAGAAAAAGAAGAAATAAAACAGAAACACAGATTAAGGGAGTAACTGTGGACTCCTTGTGCAAATCCCAGACACGCTAATAAGAAACTTTCTTCAGCTTCTGCTGGAATATTAAAAGTGCACAGTGGCTACAAATTGATGCATTTATATGTCTAAACTCCATGAAGTATAAATATCTAGAGCTCTGCCCCTTTGCTGACCTGCTGAACAAGTTCCCAGCCTCCTGCCATCTCTGTGTTAAATGGATGCAGCCCAAGTGAATACACTCATGAATTGCTAAATCCTTTACTTCCTTTTAACTTCTCTCTCGACCACTAGATGGGACTAAGGGGTAGCACATAATAATAAAGGTCAGGTACGAGCTCATGAAAAGCTGATGTTTACAAAGCTAGTTGATATGTTATGTGGATGTTCAGCTCTTATAAAACAAAAGGTCCTTATAAACTGTATCTATAGAATTTATTCCTCTGTGATGGTAAAACTTCATGCCTTGTTACTTCATCCTCTCTTGTTTCCTACACAGAAATCTCCAGCATCTGTTCATAAGTTATTTCAGTGGGATAAGTAACAAGATGCTTATAACTAGACTCCAAGCAAGTTCCTTGAGTTGAACTTCGAAAAAAACAAACATTGGATACATCCAGAGGTAGAAAGACAAAGCAAAAAGGGGAGGAGGGCAAAGAATTACCAGTGTCTAGACATGGACAAGTAGAGACAAATATTTCGAAACAGGGGTTAATTAGTATCACCATTCAACTCAATGGGAAAACTGTGGTTCAGTTCAATAGAAACAGGTTTAAGCCAGAGGTGGCCAATCAATCTCTTGGCAGTGAAGCATAGTACCTGGACATGTTCTTAACTCACAGTATGGGTTGCTCTTGACAGACTATATGAGTTGCAATTTTAGGAAGAGCTACAATTTTGCTGAACCACAGGTCTCCATTGCACAGGGGACTTTGCCACTACATAGGCTGATTAATGGTGGCTGCAGGCTATTTTGAAAACTTCCACTGTTTCCTTTTATTGTATTATTGCTTCCATATTAGTTGGATTCATGATCCTGTCAGGGTGTTAAAATCATCTGTCCTTTCCTATATCTCCAGAACATTGTTCTTGTGGTGTTAGTGGTCATTGTCTGAATAACTCTAGTAAGACTTTGCCTGCAAAAATATTTTGGAACCTTGGTTGACCTGGCTGAAAGAAGTCTGTAACAGTAGAGGGTAAGGGGGTTAATTTCCCAGTGAACATCTGGAAAGCTGTGTGGAGACTAGGGGTCCAGAAGGTGAGCAAGGATGTACAAACTGACAGGGGTTGGTACCATAGCAACAAGATGCTCCGTGTCTGTCTGACTGACAGGCTCCCATTGCTCACAGGCTTTAGGATGTTTGCTGTGGGAGTTGGCAACGCAGTTGAGGATGAGCTGAGGGAAATTGCGTCAGAACCAGTAGCTGAGCACTACTTCTACACAGCTGACTTCAGGACCATCAGCAAGATTGGGAAGAAGCTACAAATGAAAATCTGCATTGGTGAGAGCGGGGGATTGGGGAGAGGGGGGATTTAGTCACAGCATTTGAAGGCTGGAAGCAGGACAAAAATGCCCCTTCAGCTGGATGTTACAAAAAGCTCTCTGTTCTCAATGTATTGAGTTGGCAGAGTACGTGGAAGGATCATAAGACATCAACATTTTGGGTGGTTACCTGAACCACAGCCATGCCTACACCTCAGCCATCTCCCCTTCTCACAAACTGCTTTCTCCTTCCCTTTTTCTCCACCTTTCTCCCCTTCTCCGCCTTCCTTTTCAGAAATTATGAGTTCAGGCTGTACCAGGTCTTGAGAATAGCCAAAAGTGACATAAGGAAAGAACAGATGCTCTTAAAAGAGAAGATAAGTGTTGGTTTATTTGGCTTAATTTGAAGATCATCACAAAATTGGGTATCTGAGTTGAAGCTCACTAACCACTGGCTGCTTCTACTGTCAAACAGGCATCACAGGGGTGACACATTTCAAGCTGAAATAAGCATCTAGTATCTTCTACATGACTAGTAGGTGTCTAAATTGGGGCAACATGAATGCTAAACTCACGTTTGGATAGCCTAGTGAAGCAAAGGCTGAGAGAGGACTGAGTGGGAGACAGGCGTGACAGGAGGAGGTAAAGAATAACACAAAATTTAAAGGATGTTGACTTGTAAATAACTCGAGTCTAAAAATGGTTAAAAAAAGGACTACCAGTTATTTTAGATTTTTGTTTTGAAGGAATCATATGCCTCCTATGAAATATTGGCCCTTTGCAATGCATCTGCTTGATCAGGCAGATCATCGTGAATCCCAGATGCTCGGGCTTCATTTAAGACATTGAATACCTTGCAGCACTTCTGAGAGCTACGCTGCCAGGTTCATCAGGAACCTGGCACTCTCCTGTCGAGTCCAGGTGCTCCGGCTCCTTTTTTCTGCTAGGCAAATGTTTCCTTCCAGTTCCCAGCAAGATACATTGCACACAGCTTTGATGGGGCTCATTTAGTTCCTAAGAGAGCTCTGCCAAGCTCAGTTCTACTTCCCATGAGTGTGTAGACCTGCTCTTGAGGTACCCATGGCCCCACACGATGGAGAGACCTCCACTGTTCTCATGGCATGCAGAGATGCTCTACAGCATCAACTGGATGAAATAATACACATTGTCATATGTTAATCTCCTTTTTCCCTTTCTTTGCAATTTCTAACATTGTTATTTGTGCCAAACCCAAGAGATATCCATGTAAATATTAGCAGGTTAGCAGTAGGTGACTCATCTATCTTTCCCCCTGAGTGTATATCAGAGTGAAAAAGTACTCAGGAAGTTAGGGGCCTTGCCTCAGGAAAATCAGATTCAGTTCCTTGCATCCTTACAGACATCCTGGGTCATGCTGGGCAAGTGGCCTGTTCTCCAGTTTCCTAAAGATGGGACCTTCCTTTCCTCCTGGGGAAGTCTGAGAGGGACAACACCCTCCAGGGTCCTGTGTCTGCAGAGCCTGGTAGCCAGGCTTGCAAGATAGAGACTCTTTGCCATGGCTACTTTAAAATGTAGGAGTCGATCCAAGAACAAGATGATGGGAGCTATATGAAAACCCCCAACATATTGTATTTAAACATCTTTTGAGAACACAAATACATTCAGGATTCATTACTCAAAAAAAAGTAAAAATAAATTTCAGAAAAAGTATTCGTTTGCAAAAGAATCAATTTTGGTAAATATCTTAACATTTGAGTTAAAAAAAAAAAAAAAAAGAAAGGAAATATTTGTATTTGATTTCCAGTACCAGCTTGTATTTATCAACAGATGGCTACAAATCATCTCTTAATATCCAGTTTTAGTTTACTCATGACTGGTTTAATCCTGTAGTGGTTTTGTGCAAGTGATGTCCTTTCCCTTATAAAATCCTTATTTACTGCTTCCTTTTCCTAGGCAGTTGAGCTGACTCAGTGTGGTCTTGTAAACATCTCCTTTCTTTTCCCAGTCATCTCAGTACCCTTTTTTGCTCCTACTCCAGTTTAAGTCATTTTTTCTTAAAGAACATATGTAAATTATTGACATAGATTAGCAAACTGATTAATGCACATTGCACTGCCTGCTCTAGAAATGGAATACTGAAGCAAAGCTGAAAGAAGTCTTGACTCTCAGATGGTAAACAGTGCCTCCAATTTTTATTTCACAAAATAAGAGTATGGCCCACTATGGTGATGTTATTGGGAAGACAGAGGTTGTTTTGAGCACTGTATTTGGTCAGATTCAAATTTTGGGGGCAAACTTTAAGCATCAGTAGTAGAGCTCAGTGGGTTTTCAGGAAACTGGAAATCCAGGAAAGAGTTTTTGTGCGCAGAGCCTGGCCTGTATAACAAGAAAATGTGAGATTCTCTTTAAAGCCAGAAGTGATCAGTCAGATAATTAGAAGGAATGATATTTTGATTTCCTTCCTGTTCCTGCTAAAGAAAATGAGCATTGCTTTATTTCACTTGTCTCAGTGATTTTGTTTTAATCCTTTTTTTTGTGCCACTTACCTTCTTGATATTCTGATCCACAGAGGAAGATCCATGTGAATGTAAATCTATTGTGAAGTTCCAGACAAAAGTAGAAGACCTCATAAATTCATTGCAGCAGAAATATATCCTTCGGAAGCTGTCTTTGTTCAGAACTCAGTGGGTTGGGTTGTGCTTTCTGGAGGGACCAGTGGGGAAAGTGTACTCATGGGGGAAGGAGGTTGAGTAGGTGTTCAGCAAGCTGGGAAACAAGACACTTGGATTATGAATGTGTATAACAAGAAGAGTCCCTGCACCAGAGTGAATAGCTACTGGTCTGACACAGAATAAGTAGACCAAAACCAATAGAGCCAAAGTAGACTATGACAAACCATTGCAAGACAGCAATGAGCTGTAGGCACCAAGACCTAGGTCAGTTTTTAGAAAGATGCTTAAATGATGCCCATGTGACCTGTGGAAGCATGGGTCATGCATGGGGTCATGCTGCTACCTCTGCAAGCTGCAGGTCCTGTAAAGCAGGCAAGAACATGAGGGCTGAGGGCAGCAGTGGCTAACCTGGACTGTGAGCAGACAAAACCATGGGTGCACACATGCAGCTGATTCACTCAGTCATTAAAGCTCCATGGATGGGATTCTTTTTATGATGGTAAATGCCTACTATGCAAGCATCCGAGTTGGCTGCCTAAATTCCTCCACAGCACTGGAGGAAAAGAGGGTCTTCTATAGCAAACCACCTCTGACTGTATAGTTGGTGGCCTGGGTAAATTCAGATGGATAAGTCCAATAGTCAGATGGGTAGGTCCAAATTTTCCCAGTTTGTAACTGCTCACTGCAAACATCTCCAGTGAGGTGAGTTGGATCCCATCTGAACTGAGTTTGTGGGAATGCATTCTGCCATGCTGGGTCCTGTCATATTGCACAAAGACCATGAATTCATGGTTGAAAGAGAAACAAGAAGAAGAAAAATGTTGTGAATAAGATTCAAACCTCATGGGGAGAGGAATTAGTGAAACCCTGGGGTGGCTCACACAGGACTAGGGAGATTTTTCGTTACTGAGAATAAGAAGAGAATATAATTTTAAAAGCAATACTTTAATTTATTCACACATTTCTGTGCTTTGCTATGTCAGTTGTGCAGTATATTTTCTACTCTTTAACTCAAATTGAGTGAAATCCACCACTTACGTTATGCAAAAGGTCAGTGTAAATCAGTAGTTCTCACCCAGTGGGTTGCCGCTCCCAGGCACATCATGAAAAGCAATTAGTGAAAAGAGCAGAAAATTGCAACACACAACTCTAAGAAAAGCACTCTGCTCCCCTCTTCACGCAACCCATACTGCTCAAGGTCAGGAATTCTGTCAACCACTCAAAACACACTCCAATCATTCTCACATTTTTTACCCTTCCTTTCATGGTAAATGTATAGGTGCATGTGAGTATGTGTGTATGCATGAATATTTTCTACCTTCAATAAAAGTTCATCAACCTGAACAGTTCTGGAAATGCCAGAGTAGATGGTGAGAGCATTCCTCTGCTACCTGCTCCCAGCAAGGGAGCTCCATTTGTTATCTGTTCTGCAAGCCAGGGGAGGACTTCAGCAATAAATCACTAATGTGCACTGCCATTTTTTCCCCTTAACTCTTGCTCACTGGAAGCTGTGGCAAAAAGGATTGAAGCCCTGGAGAACAAGATCATCTAAGATCCCCAAACAATATTATTTCCCTCCTTCGTAATGTAACAAAACTAGAACTCCTTTACTTGTAACAGAGGGCAGCTCAGCCACAGTGCTATGTCCAGCTTGTATTTTTTTAAAGAGTCTAGTCTACCTGCATTTGTTTAAAAGGGAAGAAGTATAACAGTAGAGCAGACATTGTATAACAGGCAGAGCACTGTGTGTGACTGAGAGCTAGACCATGCTAATGTTTGTTGCATCGTATAGAGTGCATATATTAAAAAAATTGGAAAGATCTGTTTTTGATTTAAAGCTTAATATATATATGTGTGTTAATAAGTACTTGATTACGAGTTCTGTGAATCCTTGCTGTGTTCTTCTGCATCTTTTGTTTCTATGCATGAGATAATTTAATTTAAAAGTCAAAGTGACTTAAAACCAACTCAGATGCTGAGTGTAAAATGTCAAAGCCGCTGATCAGCTTATTACTGACACATGACGCATTTGTCAGTAAGTAGGTGAAATATAGTAATGATCTCTGAGTGTGCGTTGCAGACGAGATAGGATAGGATGCTGCTGCTAGTTGGGTTTATCCATAGCTGCTGTACAATAGAGAAAGAAAAAAAGCTCAGCTTTCCTAGCCAGCAAATGGCCTCACAATGTCTCAGTGAACTAGCACCTGAGCTAGACCTGTTCTGGGTAAGTCCTGATAATGTGCAATGAGCCAGCGGCCGCGGCTCTGTATAACACACAGCAGTACTGTTAACACCAACCCCAGGAGATGTGCCCCTGCTCCTCAGCTCTCTGGTCTCCACGTCTTCAACTGAAGCTCCAAAACATCATTAGCACCTAAAACACAGGGAACCGCTGCTGGAGCTGCTGCCGATGGAAGCGGTGCCTTCATTACTGTGTCGACCAGAGGCTCACTAGCTCCTTCCATATCCCACACCTCTAAGCACCTTCAAAGCCAGTAAGTTCATCTCAACACCTTTCAGACTCTTCTGCTCCTGGATCCCCAGCACTGGCAAGACAAAAAAGCAATGTGGACTGGAAGCACCTAACGCTGCCTGTCTCCTACAGCTGTAGTCTGGCTGGGCATGGAGGGAAGAGGCCATGTTTATTCATGGCATGATGGCACACCATTGGATGTGAGCACAAGGGGTTGGGTTTGGAGGGGTTTTTTATTTTTATTTTTTGTATCAAAATATTTATACTTGAGGCTATGTGAAAAGCTTTTCAGAATAACTTGGCCTGTTCAGAAATGTCACCATAGCAGATGTGTTTTGGGTGAATATTAAAAGTTTGCTGAAAATTTTAAAAGTTAATTTAACATTTCTTTGTGTAAGCTTTGAGGTAGTTGCCTGACAACAATACCTCTCTATAGTCTTGTTAGTGGGTGGGAAAGCCTCCATCTCATGTCACAACCTTTTATTTCAATGCAAGAGAAGAAACAGGTCCGTAGAGAAACTGAGACCCTTCTCTCAAAACAAAAAGCTTCTTTTACAACAAAAGTCATTTATTATACTCTTGGACTTGCAGGAATGAGTCAACATGTTTCCAAGCACGAGCTCAAGGACTACAGTCAGTTCTTGATAGCAAAACCTTGGCTTCTCAGTCAAATCTTGTGGACTCCAGACTCCAGAGTAATCCCTACCAACTCCTGAACTTCTAGGGATAAGATTTCTGTCATCTAATTTTACACATATGAAATCTAGACCTCTAAGATTGAGCTTCTCATGTGACATTTGTTTCTCAATAGAAACAGATGCCACAGGGCATGCTTGTCAGGATTATCTAATGTGCCCATTTTAGCACAACAAAGCAGCACCTGAGCCTATTTCTCTTCATAGATTACGACAACTCCTTCAGACTTAGGTAACTAAGTTTTAAACACCTCACCCAGGGCACCAAGTCACCTCTACAGCCATCCAAGGGATCTTTTTCCTGGTTATGTGGAATCACTTTCCATCTTAAAGATAATTTATTTATAATGGGGGAACAAAAACCTCTGCAGTAAGCAGAAGAAAAGAAGCTTCTGCATGCTCTGGTTCACAGCTTCTCTTTTTATCAAGGACTATCAGCAGCTGAGCTCCTGACACGGTGCAGAATTTCACCTTGCTGTTGAATAACATTGCGTATCAGCACAGTGTTACAGCCAACCAATACTTAAAGGGGGCTTATAAGAAAGATGGGGACAGACTTTAGTAGGGTCCATAGCAATAGGAAAAAGGGTAATGGTTTTAAACTAGAAGAGGGTAGATTCAGCCTAGATATAAGGAAGAAATTTTTTACTATGAGAGTGGTGAAACACTGAAGCAGGTTGCCCAGAGAGGTGGTGAATTCCCCATCCCTGGAAACATTCAAGGTCAGGTTGGACGAGGCTCTGAGCAACCCAATCTAGTTGAAGATGTCCCTGCTTATGGCAGGGGAGTTGGACTAGATGACCTTTAAAGGATTCCTGCCAACCCAAACCATTCTGTGATTCTATGATCCTGCATTCATGCAGCCAGAAAGTGTTATACAAACGAGCTGTGGAAAGGACTGGTGAGGACACAAGTGAGTAGCAATCCAGGAGGTGGGTGTGAAAATAAGGAGGAACATATAGTGTTGTAATGGTTCATCTCCTTGAGTCAGGAATAATGGATCCATAATGGTTGTGGATGAGAAGACCTGGAGGTCCAGCAGTTGATCAAACAAGCCTATGTATCATCTTTTCACTGTTGCTTAATGAGTTGTTGACTCTATTGTCTCTCCCTGTTTGAAACCAGGGTTCAAGTATAGCCCAGAAAACGTCAAAGATGATGGAAATATTTAACAATTCTCACCATGGCCCCTACTGGCTTCACTGGGTAATGGACTGCGCTCAAAAATCCTTCCAGCACCATATGCCCAAGGACGAGTCAGAGGGTTTTTTCTACCATGGTAAAGCCAGGAAAAGAGATAACAGCAATTCCTGGCCAGAGGAAAATCTGGGAAGCAACTGGGCTTTGAGAAATGCAGAGGGATCTGTGCAAACCACAGCTCAGGGGCTGGAAACCTCACTACTTGTCAGGCTGATCTCAACGGGTGAGGTAAGGATGAAGCCATGGGTGTAGCTGGGACCCTCATTTATTACTCTCAGAAATGAGATGAGTAGTTATGCTGAAATTGTTGTCTTGTGCCACAAGGTTTCAAAGAAAACAGAACTTTTGGGCCACTAAAGCTGCTGTTTCTGTCATGGTCATACAGTCTAGTACTCATCTGGTCCTCATGGAATACATGGTTTTACGTAATGTCCAGGTTCCCTGACATATTTCTGGACTTATTCTTTACTCTGTTTTTCTCCTTTTCCATTTTTTTCCTATGTCTTTTCAATCTAACAGCTGATTAGAGGCAATTCACTTCTATTTGATAAGATGATGACAGCATTATTTTTCTTTTTTTTTTTTTTTCAGCTATAATCAGTTTGCTAATCATGGAAATGAGCTCCTGTAGTTAATTTTCTTATATGCCTATTTATTCTTTAAATGCCTTGAAAGTAAAATTTAATAGTTTCAGGAACTAAAAGATGGATTTGATGTTAATTCCTGTCATGGCATGCATGGAAATGTCTACATGATAAAATAGTACTATTGTCATTCTGCAGTTTAAGCCATTTGCCTCACTTTTTCTGGTAATGGGATAAATTCATGTTAAAGTGAGGGCTGGATATTCACCTCCACAGAAAACTTCATCCAGTCAGCCTACCTTGCCTGTTGCCAGTTTAATCCAACAACTTCCATAAAACTCAATGCTGTTCCTGTCTTTGGGGAGCAAAACAATTCCTAGCCCTTTCTAGGGAGACTGATCCAGGTAGGACCATGCCTAGGGGCTAGTGACTCAAACTGGGATGTGAAGGGCTGATATACCAAGCATTTCCCCTTCAAAGCTCTGCAAGCTACCTTGAGAAAGGACCTAGGAGACATGGTGTCTTCCTAAATCACCAAGTTCCTTGTTTAAGAGCAATACTCCTGGATGCTGCAAAGAAATGCCCCTATATGCAGCTCTTGTTTTCAGTTTTTATGGAGAGCATACCATTATACCTGTCTTTTCCTAGCTATTCTTCCTAGAGTTTATCTGTCTGTCCATCCATCCATCCATCCATCCCATCTGATCAGTTAAGTAACAGTCTTCATATTTCTCTCTATAATGGTCCTTACTCACTGAAAACCTCAATCCAAGCTAACCTTTTGGCATCATCAGGCCTACTTCACACAGTAAAATCCTCCACAAGGAACACAGAGTAGGAGTGGGCCATAAATAGTTTGCAGGTGTGAACAGAAAAGAATGCTTTTCCAGTGCTCTGCAATGGCAGGAGGGCCAAGATATATTATCAGGCATAGAATTGCTTCTGTAACTAATATTTTGTTTTGTGTTACAGATAAAGCAGAACTAAACTAATTAACAATTATTTTTCCTCCCTTCTCACTTCTCCTGGCTTAAAACAACAAAAGAGCTCTTGCATCTCCAAAGTCAATTAGTCACTGGGCTAGAACATAGGCTTTTGACATTGTAATTAGACTTCATTAATGGATCGCCAACGGCAGCAAGATGGAAACCTACTAGATGAGCCTCTCTTTGCATTTTCTTTCAGCTAATTACATGCTTATCTTGGAAATAAAAGATGCTGCACACAATGAAAAAAAACACTTATATGTCCCAAATTGTGGAGTGATGGGCTTATAGTGAAAGCCTCTTTGCTGGAGGTTGTAAAATGATCCTTCTGCAGACATGGAACTTCTTTTCCCTCTCTTTGCTGCTGCATCCTACATACGACCAGTCCTTCCCTCCACATTGCCACCAAGTCCCAAGTTCCCTTAGATCTTCTGGCAAAATAATTTATAAAATGCTGTCCTTTAGGTATGGAAAAAATCCTTGACCACTTTCTCCTTACCTCCCCTTGGGTGCTGAGCATGCCACTGAAAGACTGAAGACTCCACTGCTCCCCAAGGCAGGAGGAAAGCTCTGTCTTCCAGCAGAGCTCTTTTGCCAACAAGATCCCTCTGGGGAAGCAATTTTCTCATGCAGGTCATTGATACTATAACACAGGGCCATTAGTAATCAAATAAAAAAGTGCTTTCAATTAAACTGAGGGCTTCTAGCTTGGTAACATCTTTCAATAGCAATTTGTAACACTAATACAGTGTAATTGCTGCTAATGAATGGGTAGGTAGCAGACCAGTTATTATTATGATTTTTCTCCAAGCAACATCAGGCAGTGAAACCTGTCTCAGGCTGTATGAATTTACTGTTTCTTGTGAAAAGCAGCGAGCTTCCTCTCTCTTAGTCCTCTGAGGTAATTCAGTGAACAGACAGTTTAAGGTGCTAGTAAATTTATGTTGTGCAAATTATTACTTGTCATTTTATGTTCAACTTGGGAAGAGGCTTCAACAAGCCAGAGTACACTACCCTGTATAATTCCTTTAGTGATGAACTTGCTAAGGATCAGAGCTCTGGCAATAAATTGTAAGTGGCTTTATACTTCAGATAGTCATTTGGATTTATTTATTTTTTAATCACCAATCACGGCAGGAACAGCTTTGTGAGTTTTACAATTGTTGTGGTATTTTACTGTCCTGTGGCCTATTCATTCCCACTATTATATACTGTGTAGATTAGACTAGAGATAACAATAAATGCTGAACAGTTATCTGTCCTCAGGTAGTGCTATGTTCTTTGGCAGAGATCAGATTGCTATCCCTCTCCTCCGGATGGAGAAAGTCAACCCTAACAACGCAGAGCAGGCGGCATGGTAAAGTGCTTGAGGCGCCGTAGGGATGGGCAGGAAGGGAGAACCCTTGTCCTCCAGGGCTATCCTAAGGCAGACGAAGGACGAGGCACACAGGTAATTTTACTGCTGAGCCACGAGAGGTGCATTACTTCCTATAGCTCTGCGCACACTCACCCCTCTGGTTTTCCATCCTGGATGACGGAGACCTGTCCACAATCAACAGACGGCAGCTTTTGGCACAGCCTGCGGTGGAAGGGATGTCTCTGGGGTCACGACAGGCTTCCCCCCTGCCCCCAGCTCTCACACTGCACAGCTTTCTGTCCCGAACTGGTGTGACCTTCTCCTGATGAAAATGTCCACATTTTGGAGAGAGAGAGAGAGAGAAGGGTAAAAAGCCTCTGTTCCTCTGCTTGGAGCTGAACTTTGCAGCACAGAAGCTGCAGGTTCGTACCACAGCCAGCTCCTACAAGGCGGCACAGCAAGGGAAGAAGCCCCAGGTACAGTGGGTGTAGGAGTTAGAAAGGGGCAACTTCTCCACCTCCAGCAATCAGCTGGAAACAGGGACTTTGGTTACCACAGCACAACCTTACACAGGTCGGATTGCCAACAGGTAGCAGGGAGCTGGTGTGGGCATGTCCTGTCCCAGAGCTCCTGGTGAATTAATGTGCATGGGCATCTCCGCAGACAGCAAGGAACACGAGTGAGTATTGCAGCAGTTGCAGTTGGGTCGTGTGCCAGGGCTCCCCAGAGTCTCAGGGACTCTGTTGCTAGAGCTTTCAGTAAGGCATAAAATTAATAAACTACCTACATGGGGGAAATCACTTCCTGACCTTTCATGCAGTCAGACTTCAGTTTGTCAGACCTGACACTTCTGGGTTTTATCAGTGTACCCACAAATTAGCCACGGTGTCTCACTAACTACTAGGAAGAAAGTAATTACTAGAGCTACCGCTAGAGCTGATAGCAAGGGCTACTTTGGGAAATAAAGGCTTAATTTCAAATATATATGTAGGAGATCTTGATAGCAGCAGGTGTAAGGGGAAAAGAAAATTTAAGGTAGACATAGATGTGGGAAGAGAGATACAATAGTAGAAGTGGAAGAATATTTGGAACTGAAGTGCAATCTTTTTAGCATGTAGAACAGCAACGGAAATTCTCAAACCCACAGACCGTTGCCTTCTAGTAATAAGTGAACAAAGTGAGAAAACTCACAGAGAGAAGGTAGTGATGGAAAGATGGTTTTTTTCATGTCTCAGGGGCCTGTCCCCAAAATCATAATTGGGGGGGGGGAGGGTGAGGCGAGACTGGCATTAAGCCAGCAAAACTCCATCTGCTTAAAAGGGACCACCTGCGACAGCACGTTGAAGACCCCGACATGGTGTGCTGGGGTGCAAGGGCTGGTGGCAATTTGGCTGAAACAGGATCAAGCCTGTGTCTTCCTGGTTGCCAGGATGTACCAAGGGGACCGGGATGCTTCTCCTCTCACCACGCTGGCAGCGGTAAGGCTCAGAGAGCCAAGTACTATTCCAGATGGGCGGGGGGGGCTTTTCAGGTAGGGCTGGGTAACACCCTCACACTCTATAGGATCATACTGGGCCACATTTCTTACCAAAACCTCCAGTTTCTCCATATCCCCAGCCTATTCTGGAAAGCCTCAGAACACCAGATGCTCAAAAGATGGGGAGATAGCTGGCTGGGTGTGCAAAAGGGAGTGTGATAAATGTGAGAGGGAAAGGTTCCTCGCTTTAAAATGCGTATGGCTTCCTGGCTTGGATAAGGCTGTCTGCTTTAGAGCATGAATAAAAGAAAAAAAGAAGTGCTTGTTCTTTTCAGGTACGTTTTCCTTAGCAGAGGACATTTGGGACAGTGGTTAGAGCAGAGAGGGGCTAGAGACACCCCCTCAGCAGAGCAGCTGGTGGGCTCCAAGGCCCCCACGCCGCACGCATGCGGCCAGGCAGCTGGATGCAGAGCTGCCCTGCAGGAAACCTGCCTCCGGGTGCCCACCCACAGCCTTGGCCATGCCCTGAATGAAGAAACAGCTCTGGATGACAGAGACGCAGAGCAGGAGTCAGGCTGGTTTTTCTGACGGTGTGTTGGACCGCGGGATGTCTCCAGAGGTGGAGAGGGACTGGGAGCAGTGCCACATGAATTGAACTGGGAGCACTGGGACCCCGTCCCTTCTGTTTCCCCATGCTACACCCTGATGTGTTCAGTGTAGGCTCACACAACACAGACCCCCTGGCACGCAGGGGCAGCCCTTGTCACCATGTACATCCCTGGGCACCCAGAGGAGCCCAGCGCTTGTGCCAGGCTCTGCTCATGCCCTGTCCTGCTCGGTGCTGGATGCAGCTGGGTAGGGAACCCGTGGCGGTGACTTGGCTTTGGGGAAGACCTGCACCATGGCAAGACCCACAAAACCCCACAGGCAGTCCTTTTGGAAGCAGCAGGATTAGGCCAACAGGGTGTCCCTGGGCACATCCTCTGAAGGATGCGCCTTTGCAGCAGCAGGTGAAAGGGGGGGGGAGCAGTATCAGCAATGCAAAAACTGCTTTCCAAGAGGGGCAGGGGGCTGCAAGCCAGGCTTTCCATCTCCATTACACAGTGCCGGGATGCTCAATCTTGCAATATGTCACCGTGGGCACTAGATGTCCCCATCTGAATGCAAATGACAACCTGCCAACCCCCTCCCCCTCCCCAAACGAGACCTACACCCCCACACCACTACCCTGTTGTTCTCCTTGACACTGACAGTAATTAAAGATAACACCACTTAGCCTTCTGTCATTTGCACTGAATCAGTAATGTTTGATTTGTTTAACCTTTGCATCAAAAAAAGTTAAATAAATAAATAAGCACCTCTGCAGGGTGTGCAGTGCCAAACAAGGAATCAACAGCAGCTGTGGCTGATGTGGTGCTACACGAAGGTTGCACTGAGGCCATGCTTACGCCTTGGCCCCGGTTTGATGCACCCCGTTTGCCTCCCGCATCCTCTGTACACCACTGGGCCAGTGGGACTCTTCCCCTGTGCTGCCTTCTCATCCCTGTTATGGGAGGGAGCAGGAAGGAAAAGATGTTGAGTCCTTCCCGAAACAGTGCTGCTCTGAGCCAGAACTGCCAATAACGACTGCTCCCATCTCACTTTTCATGCTGAGAGCATTAATTAACCCTGAGGTTGATCAGGGTTGTCTGATCACCTGCCAGGTAGCTCCAGGTGAGGGAAAGGAAGGCACAAAGGTGATGTGAATTCCCCAAGTCCAGGGAGTCATGTTGGAGGTAGGAGACAAGGATGGCCAAACCAACCAGCATGAGATGGCCACGAGTAAAGGATGGATGTGAGATTTTCAGTTATTAGAGGTTCAGAAGGGGGGTCAGGGTAGAGACCCTTGAAGTGTTCAGACATCAACTGGACACAGCCTTGAGCAACCTGCTCTGCGTTCGCCCTGCTCTGAGCAAAGTGCAGAACCAGACAACTCCAGATGTTCTCCCACCCATACAACTCTGTCCCAACACCTCTCCTCCAGACCCTTTCCTGGCCCCTGTTCCTATGAGCCTGGAGTTTGGCTGCCACTCTCTGGATCCTGATGTTACCCAGCTGGCTGTCATCACCCTGCAATGCTGCACAGAAGTCCTTGCAAGACGCATTACAGCATCCTCTGCAGCTACTGTGTCC
Organism: Haliaeetus albicilla; assembly: GCF_947461875.1. NCBI lineage: Eukaryota > Metazoa > Chordata > Aves > Accipitriformes > Accipitridae > Haliaeetus > Haliaeetus albicilla. The sequence continues at coordinate 6,441,619 of NC_091498.1, read as the reverse complement.
TGACCTAAAGCCTGGGCCAGCAGGATTTTGGTCCTAAACCAGATTCTCTCCACTCAGACTTCAGGAGGGCTCAGAAAGCTGTGATCTCCCCTCGCCTCCCTGGCTGCATCCCTTAATGCAGTGCACGAGAAAGACCTCATGGGAAGGGGTTGGATGCCTTGCTGGACAGACTCTTTTCTCCATAGGGGTAACCTCCATCCCTGATCTCATACTCCGGGCACAGTCAGAACATTTTTCTCGTGGCAGGCTGGTTCCCAGACAAGGATTTACCATCCCCGTAGGCTTCCTTGCAGGAAGCCGGGCTGTTCCTCTGGCAGAAGCTGGCTGTGGACAGCCCTTGTGGCAGCTGTAAGCTATCCCCTGCTGCCCATGCTTCTCTTTCCAGCTCCTCTGTCTTGTTTTACCTGGCTGCTTATCTCAGACTTAATATTTCCAGGTCATTTAAGCTGCTTTATTTCTTAAGGAGAGGCAAGTGGAGACTGTAACCAGAGTTGATAAATTCTTAGACTTTGACCTCAAAATTTATCTGCTCAGGCTGATACTCTCCGTTTCTCCAGGCTGTGCAGAGGAGGACACGTAGCTCTATTTCCCTTGGAGACAGGCTTTTGTTTAGAGGCAGAGGGTGACTCCATGGCAGACCTCTTGCAGAGTGCCCTACTTGGGGGTGCTGATCTTTAGGCTCAGGGTTTATTCAACCTGGGATCAGCTATTCCCTCTTCAGTGGCCTGATTTTGTCATCCTAGCACACAATGTCCCAGGGGGACGTTTTTCTTCTTTCTCTCTCAAAAGAGAGATCACAGAACTGATTGGGCTGTGTGACAAGGCTGATCCCATAATATGTCCAGGAACTGCAAGACATCATTTCTCACATCACAGGAAAATGGCCCACAGCCATCAGAAGGAAAAAAAAAAAAAGAAGAAGAAAAAAAAAGATGCTCTAATAGCAGGCCATTATCTCATGACAATGGCTCTGTTAACACATGCTAACCCTTCCGATGTGCTTAGAAATCTGAGAAATGAAATGAAAGGTGCTGTCGCTAAGGAGAGCTTGTATTTAGTGTTTCTGTCCAAGTGGAGAAATGGGAAGTGGAATTTGAGACAGCGGTCCTACAGGCTTAAGGAAATAGATTGAAAAATGCATTTGGAGTGCGGAAACAGCATAAAACATGTTGCAGTTTGGTTCATTTGGGATTCCAGTCATATGGGCAGCGACACTGTGGAGGATTTAGCTTGCCAATCAACATCTTATTTATTTCCTCTGAACAGGATATCTTTATTCTGTGGCCGTCTCTGCCTCTGAAATCTATGGAGGCTGCAGAATCAAGCAGCTTGGCTCACTTTTTGTTGGTGGTTTGTTTTGTCCAGAGCAGCACAAGAAGTAGGAAAATATCGATACTAAGGAGAGAGGTCCTTGGCACCGTGGGATGGGTGCAGACTCATTCACCTCCAGGTCACCCAGCTGTGCCTGGCTCAGGGATTACATGGTGGTGAGGCTGGAGTTCAGCTTGCCAGGGATCATCTGCTTGGTCTTGGGTAGAAATATCTGCTTAAGTGCCTTAGGCTGGGGTGGATGAGGAGAGGAGTGAAGCGATTTAGAAGAGGACAAGGAGACACTGGAAAAGAAAAATCTACCTTTCTTGTCTTGCATATTCTCGCCACTTGAGGCGGGGTCCCAGATGCACGGTTCATGTCTGGTGGCCTGTGTGAAATGAGTAACGGCCCAGAGCTCAAACCAAGAGCTGCTCTTGGCTGACTGCACCAGAGGCAAAAACCCTGGTGAAAGGCTCGGGCCATGGACCCAAGCCTGGGGGGGGTCCTGTTCAAAGCCCAACCTCCCCCCAGCAAGGAGCTCAGTACCCAAGAGAACGTGGTACCCAAAGGAATGCCATGGGGCCAGCACCCCAGGGTTTCCAACCTGTCAGAGCTGGAGCAAGAGCATCCCTTCACTCCCCTCCAGAACCTCTTGGATGGCTCCAGCTTCATGGAGCATCCCCATGGTCTTCCCAGATTCCTGGAGCTCCCAAAAGTCAGAGAGAGTCCTGGTATTTTGTAAACTCGAGGACTGCCCCAAGAGTCTGGGCAACCAGAGGGTTGGTATTGTTTCAGGGGGGAAACAAAGCAAACCAAAGCATTTCAAACAGAAACAACTGTTTGAGGTTAGCTCTTTTTTGTTTTGGTTTGGTTTTTTTTAAAGCTTTTCCAGAACTCCCAGGGTGAGAGAGAGCATTCAAATTCTCATTTTCATTCTGCTCAAGAAAGAAACCTTTTCCTGCAGTTGTTCCCTCAAAAATTAATCTGATTTTTTCCACTAACCCTCCCTGAATCAAATAAAGAAAAAGGGTCATTTAAATGAAAGCCAGTGCTCAGAAGGTCTAATACATTAAATTAGATGCAGTGAAATAAAAACACACTGGACCTGTTTCTTCAATGAAGTATTTATATAAAAGATCTCCCTATTAAAAATGAATTTTTGCCTTTGTTTTTCCCCCAAAATATTTGAACTCTACTACAAGAGAAAAAAAACATTCCAAAAAGAACCATGAGAAAATAAGTCTGGATTCAAATTAATGTAACATTATGTTTTGTTTGGAGTCTTGGAACTGGAAAAATAGACTTTTTTGTAGACAAAAATACAGTAAACTCAAGACAGTGGGGAGGAAGGCCACACACTGAAACATTAGCACAAAAAAATGTTTTTTGCTTCAAAAAAAACCCAACAAAAAACCCCCAAGATTCACAGATTAGGCTGAAAAGAGACAAACAGTACCATTTCAATGTGTTGAATCACAGCCAACCTTCTTCATTTGGGTTTTTTTGGTTTGGTTTGTTTTTTTCCAAAGTTTCATGTTCCTCCCACTTAAAAAAAAGAAATGTAGTATAACAAAATAATCCTGCTCACTTGAAACACTTCTAACTAAACGTTTTCCTACCTCATTTTCTGTGGGAAAGGTGTTGATTTCCTGAGGAGCTCTGTGATGACCCAAACTTCTCCACAGTCAGCCAGCTTCTGCCTTTTACACCTCCTGGCAATCAGCCTGCTCACAACTCGGTGTAAAGGTTTCTTACAGACTCTAAAGAACAGTTGTTTACAAAGATTAGCACCATGAATTTCTACTAAATTAAGGTCTTGTGCTGCAGGACCTCTGAGACGTTGATTATCTTCAATTCTGCACATTCCTTCACAGTTTCAGTCCATCACATTGCAGCTTCAGACAGCACCATCTCCACTTGCACCAGCTCTCCTTTCACACTCATCTGCAGCGGGTCCCAAAATATTTTACATGCCACACCATTGCAGCATCCCTTTCTCACATCTGGAAGACAGAGAGGCATAAGCAGTCACAAGGCTCAACATCAGACCTCACTGATGGGTAGAGGTCACAATAAAACCCCAGGTCCCAACTATGAGTACAAGGCCATCTCTGACAGGCTGAGCACCTATATTGGTGGGTCAACCGCTCAGGACCCAACTGAGCCTGGGTGCTGATGAACTGGGTGCTGCCCTCAGGACAGGGAAAGACGCTGTGTCCAAAGAACTCACAGCCTACTGATAAAACATGACCGAGTGGTAAAAGAGCAACACAGCAGAAAGATGACAGACCTGCCACAGTCTTGCCTTGCTAAAAAGCAGCGGTCCACAAGGCTACTGAAACCCACCCAGGAGACATTTCTGAAGGAAAAAAATGCTCTATGCTTTTGTTACGCTGGTGAAAGCCAGCACAGGGCATGTCGCAGTTAAAACCCAAGAACCACATTGATCTACAGATGTTGCCTAGCAAAGCTAGTGTCTAGGCTTCAGTAGAACTAGTGTCACCCAGAAGCCTCATTCGCCCTCTCTGCATGGGAGTCAGTCCCACCCAGAACAGATACTTTTTCTTGCTTTTCTTTCACTCATTTGTTTCAGCTTTCTGGAAGAAAACAAGATAAAATATCAGTCCCTTTTTAGCGTGGGGCAGAAGGGAAGGAGTCTTATTGATAATAATAAGTGCTGATGAAGAGAAAGCACATCTGCAGAGGATACTTTCCAATAGATTATTGTCTGCTGGGTGTCGCCAGCCCGTTTCCTCCCATCTGAATTCTGCTGGTGGAAGCACTCCCGAGACACAGCTTCACATCTGTACACAACACCAGAGCTCAGAAGAAATGTGAATCCTGGCTTTCAAATGCCAGTAATGAGAGGAGAGCGGGGGAGTAAGAATTGCTTCTTTTATTAATCAAATTCCCCCCTCCCATCTGCACCGCTTGCCATCATCCATTCTGTAGAGCATCGTCAAAGCATCAGGGCATGCCTGCCTAGCTGCTTGTGAAGTCTATTGGTAGAGTAGCCTCAGGTACCACATACTCAATTTGACAGTGGTACCACTGCCAAGGCTCTGGCAGCTAATGGAGGACTTTGTTTAGCTGCCTGGAGGGGTGATCCATCACACAGAGCTCAGGCCTGACTACGAATGGAGGATGCCTGGCTCATGAGAGTGATAGCTATCAGGGTATCTACGGTAAGGACAAGGAAAGAGAAGCGTTCATACTCATCTGTTTAATCATCTGCGATTCCTAACCCATCACCTCTCAGCACCAAAGTGCTGAGGTGCCTGAGGGGAGAATGCAGCCTAGGGCAGAAGTGGACTCACAAAGAAGCAGCTGTCAGGAAATACAAGGGAAGAGCAAATCATCTAGGCATGGGCAAGGTCAGAAATCAAAGATCTCCTAATGTTCCCTGGCAGAGGAAAACCAGCTTCAGTTTATTGCAAGCAAAATGGATAAAATGAGGTTCATTGCAGGGGAAAATTATAGGAGCTGGGTCTCAGCTGGGTTTCCAGTGATGCTCCTTGGTGACTGGTGGCTGACATCAGGTATCAGTCATTCCCGGGAACTCAGACAACCAATACAGCCATTAATTCCTCATGGGGTACAGTTGCCTATGCTGGGACCAGTAAGAACCAGTTTCAAATTTTCAAATTCTTGTCATAGCCATTGTAAGTGCAAGGGTATTGAGCTGGAAGTCCAGCATCAGCAACTCTGGCCCAGGCTTTTGCGCACTGCTGGCCCACTGAGCCCTGAGCACAAGCTAAGGGCAGGAGAGGGTGTCCAGGCTCCTGGGCTGTGTTAGCACGATACCTCTGCTGACAAGCACAAGACAAAATCACGTCAGCACCAAGGTGGAGGAGAGTTTCCACCGGATTGCAGCTCAGGCTCTCAGCGCAGCCATTTTGCTGCCATGGGCCACTCTCACAGTAATCACATGAGTCTGCAGACGGTGCTGGCTCCCAGCTGAGTGGGATAAGTGACGTCTGGGACATGGGGCAGTGTCCACCTGCAACACCCCTGGTGACCTCAGGCTGTCAGCTCTTTCCACTGCACCAGCTGCTGCTTGCTCCCAGGCTGGCATGCCTCATGATTCCTACCCTTTTTTTTTTTTTCTCCTTCTTTTTTATTTTTTTGAGATTTCTTTGACAAGCCAGTGGGCTCAGCTGCAAAGCATCAGCTTCTCCCTGCCCTACCAGGGATATAATTTACACCCTCAGAAATGAAGCAGCTGTGAGATGATCCAAGTATCAGAATGGGAATACCTCCACTACAGAGTGGCAGCAGGAGCTGAATAGCCACGGCTGAGACCAGGAGCATCCATGGTCCAAGGTTGGGAGAAACAGCAAGAGTGCACTGCCCTGCTGCTGCAACTTTTTGCTCTCTCTCCAATTGTCGTGATTTAACCCCAGCCAGCAACTAAGCACCGCGCAGCTGCTCATTCAATTTCCCCCCCACTCCCCACAGTGGGATGGGGGAGAAAATCGGGAAAAGAAGTAAAACTCATGAGTTGAGATAAGAACAGTTTAATAGAACAGAAAAGAAGAAACTAATAATGATAACACTAATAAAATGACAACAACAATAATAAAAGGATTGGAATACAAAAATGATGTGCAGTGCAATTGCTCACCACCCGCCAATCGACATCCAGTTAGTTCCTGAGCAGCAATCCCCCCACCCCCACTCCACCCAGTTTATATACTGGGCATGATGTCACATGGTATGGAATACCCCATTGGCCAGTTTGGGTCAGCTGCCCTGGCTGTGTCCCCTCCCAGCTGTGCCCCTCCAGCCTTCTTGTTGGCTGGGCATCGGAAGCTGAAAAATCCTTGACTTTAGACTAAGCACTACTTAGCAACAACTGAAAACATCAGTGTGTTATCAGCATTCTTCTCATACCTAACTCAAAAACATAGCACTATACCAGCTGCTAGGAAGACAATTAACTCTGTCCCAGCTGAAACCAGGACACCAGTGTTCCTCCCTGGGGGCTCACCAACTCCTGGGAAGTGAGTTTAAGGTTCATGTACCTCATGGCATTTTGCAGCGACTTGGTACATGCCTATGGAAACCCCTGTTGCTGGCTACATATGCTGGAAATTTAATCTGGGCATCAGCATGACCGACAAAGCTTCCATTCAGGGCACTGTGCAATAGTGGTGCCAGGCCTGAGAAACTGTACCTGAGCACTAGTCCGTGCTGTAAAACTCCAAAGAGTGCAGGTCTGGCTTCCTCTTGGAGGGTGGAGATGCTGGGAAGATGCAGATCTGCATTAGGTATGATTCAAATCGCCTGCAAGAGCTGACTCCTGTTGTGAAGAATACAAATGGCTAAGAGGAAAACAGGGACAGGAAAAAGGGGTTTGTCCTGCTTTTACAGGTAAAAACTCCACAATGCAAAGGGTCAATGACTCACCCTAAATCACCACAGGCCTCTTCAGCACAGCATTCTCTCCAACATACTGCAAGACCCTCTTTAGACTGAGGCACTTTCTGATACATGCATTCTATCATTCTCAATGAAGCCATTTCCAATTTGACTTGAGGGTAAAAGGGTTTGTGTAACTTTCCGTGGCCCAGTTGCAGCAAGAACATGTGATTTCCATTAGCATCAGCAGAAGTGATGAACCTGCACCTGTGAGAAAAAAAATGCATACCCCAAGATAAAAGTGACCCCATGTAAAGGATAACACATTTGAAGCTTTTAATCAATCCCATTAAGGAGAAGTGGTATCTACACTCCTGTAATCAAGATCCTACCTGCAACACTGCCAGTCTGGCTTAGACAAGCTTGTTCCTCTTTGCAGCCTTTTTCAGATATAGAGATTGCCTCGTGCTGAGGTGATATTGAATTGATTCAAAACAAGTTTTAGGATGTTTCAGGCATTAAAGTTCTTCGGGAAGGTCACTGGTTATACGGTACAAGTGGCTCCTTTTCAATCTACCCTTTAGTTTCAATTTACAGTTCTGCAGAGAAACATAGAGTGCTCTGATTCCTGGGTTTAGAAAGAAATAAAACAAACTCATGTGGTGAGCATGGGCAGAAGTCTTTGAATTTGATTGTAGCAGCTCCTCGGTTTGTGTCAGTAGTCGGACTTTGGATCTCATGTCTAAAAGCACATTCTTTGCTGTTATGAGATTAAAGAAAAGTGCAAAACCAAGAAATGTTGCCGCACCTGGGTCTCCTTGGTGTAGAGACTGCAGCCTGCTCACTTACCTCTGGGCACGTGACTGGCCACCAAGGGACCTTGTGAAATCCAGGGGGCAAGTATAGAGGGTATAGAGACAAAGTTAGAGACTGCAGGTATGGGAGTGGACTCTCGCATGCAGTATTGTAAAAAATGTCATACATCTGACTCTTTTCACGGGCTATTGAGGAGAGAAATGTGACAGGGAATGATACATGGTATGAGCCCACAGAAAGTGGGGGCAGAAAGGTCTGCAGATAAGGGCTGTTGGAAGTCTCCTGGAGGACAATGTGGTGAGGTACCTGAATGATGGAAGAGTGCTAATGAGACGGATGTGCAAGACGGGAAAATGGTAGTGGTGCTTTGGCCATGATGGTCTAAGGATTCCATGGAGACAAGGTTTGCAGGGAGAGGTAACAGGTTCTATTAGAACAATTGGTATCATTGAGGGGAAAAAATTACTAGCTTTTGACCACCTAGTCATTGCAGGTTTATGAAAAGGAAATTGGGGTGAAGTATTACAAAAAGTACATGGAGGGAGAACCTGACACATGCATTCGTATAGCTGGTGGGCTGTTGGTAGACCTTCTGTTGTCCGGTGCTCTTTCGGGGCATTTCCGTTCATGGAGGCAGGGTGTAAAATGCTTCTGAATCAGAGTGGAATGACTCACATTTCCCTTGTTCTCATGTTTACTTATGTAAATGATAACAGTACGCTCAGGACAGATGGACCTGGATCCTTGTTGCTCTCAGACAATGTACATTTTTCCTTCAGTGGCCAGGACTACTGCTATGCATTATTATGCACTGCAGTCAGAGATATGTTGGTGCAGTGAGCCATACAGGAGTTGTATAGGAAGTATGAATCAACCCAAATATCCCCAGGATGAAAGCCAGTGTTCTCTGTTCATGGGGAAATGGAAAATTCACTTTAATAAAACCAGAAAGTTGGGGACAATTTTCATTGCCAGGGCCAGCTACTAGAGAGAGACACTGCCACACTCTCTAAGCCAGGGCCACCTAATTCGTGGCAGTATGTCCATAATAGCTCTCAAATAATGAACAAAATGAATGCATTAGTATCAAACCCAGGTGAAAAGGGCCACTGACCTAGCTGAATCACCAGCAGTCCCTGATATCCTCACATCTGCTTCCATCTGCAGGTGGTGCCCCACTACCTCCACTGCTCTAGAAGCCATGGATTATTCTGGGAAGCCTGAATAGCCTGTCATTTTTCCAATGTTGAAAACCCAACGTTTATCTTCTGCTATTATCTTTGCCCCATTTTAAAGAAGGTCCCTCCCCATATGATGCATTCCTTTCAGCAGAGGGACTCTGCGGATGTTTGTTGGCTTCCCCTGTGATCTCCTTGGTCTTCTGCTTTCCAAGTTTTCTTGGAATTCAGCAAACTGAATTGCTCCTTTTATTTCTGAAAAGGGCCAATGACCTCCCTTAGTAGGGCATCTTGGAAGTGTCACTTTTCTGCAGGTTATTTAGCATTTCAATGCCAGCATACAGGGTAAAACAGTACCAGTACTCTTTTATTCCCTAACAGTCATTAAGTCAGCTTGATTTCTTTCAAAGGCTTTTTTCAATTTTTTCTTCTTTTTAAATTTAGATTATATAAAAACCTAACATGAGAAATTTTAACTTATTATTTATCCCTTGATGAAAACGGGATCAAGTAAGATAAAATGCTATAGCAAGTTTTCACAAAACAATGCCACAATTGCTGAGTGGATTTCCTTCTTTTCTGACCTGGCTGGGTTTGGGTGATAGTAGAAACTGTCGTCTTCATTAGGACAGAAAGCACCTCCAAATTTGATGGAGATTCTTAAGACTTGAAAGCAGAAACAGACAATTCTGTCCACCTCACCTGTCTTTAGAGAAAGCAGGAGCCATGAATCAGATGGAAATTGCTTTAATCTTGCTATGTATTAATAATACTCAATTTCATTTATTGTGAGCAAGAGGAATACAGACCTCCCCTGCCTCCTGCTATGTTCATAATTTATCCCCAGCCAATTAACTTCTTCTGCCGCAGAATTAATAAACTATTATATTATTGATGCCAAAAAGTGGGTATGGCATTCTCTGTCTTTCTGACAGTGTTGTGATTAGTTATGTATATCATTGCAACAGCAAGGAGAGGTTTTCTGAATTTCCTTTTGTACCAAGCTGTGGGAGGTGATACTCTGTGGGAATTAGTTCTTAATTCTTAGCCCATTACTAACTCTGTGGCCACCCTCATCCGGCTTTTCTCAAAATGCTGAAACCTATCTACGTCCCTCAAAGTTTCCAGAGTCAGTGGTACTGCTGAGGTCAGTTAAGGAGGTCAAGCAGTGGATTTTCTATGTTTGCCTCATCACTAAGATGCACAGTCACTTTAAATATTAAAAAAACTAAAGGTAGAATTTCAGTTCAGGATAGGATTCATCTCACTTAAACAGAAGTCAGTGAAGTGTGCTGCTACAGCTGAAATAGACCCTGTAGACTCCTTTCAAATTCAGTGAAGAGAGACAGGCACTGTGAGGAGCAATTCTCCTAACCACTGCAGACATCTATTTCAAGATGAGCTAAAACACACCCCAGGCAGCACTGACTACCAACCAGGTCGGCATCAGAGAGGCCTGCACTGCTAATACCTACATGCAACTGGAGAAAGACCCTTGCTGTGCAGTCTCAGTACTTTCAGAAGGTCACCCATGCCACCTTCTCTTGAGGTGGGTGAGGTGTAAAAATGAAGGGAGACTGCATGACTAGCTTATCCTGGTGGCAACCTTTTAGACAGCCAAGTTTTGGAAAGGTGAGTCTCAGGACCTAAGTCTGTCAACCCATGGAAGGGTACAGTGATGTGGGGAGGCAGCCTCTGACTACGGCGATGAGGTGCTTACTGATCCCAAGATGCTTTTTGTAAAATACCACAGCCATCTGCTCCCAAGTGGCATCTTCAGTTCCCTTCCTACCTAACGACCTGCACAATGAACCCAGCCATTATCAAGAGACTGCTGATGGGAAGTGGCTCTCTCTACTAAGTGCTTCAACTCTTTATGCCCCTTGTGCAATACAAAAGGATTTTTAGTGCAGTAAATGTAAGTAATTTCCACAAAAAAGCCACTCTGCCATGTCATGACTATAAGCAGTTTTTATATTGCCTCAGATCCGTACGTCCCTTGCCCTCATAGGAAGCTCTAAGGCAGTGGATAGTGTTGGACAAAACCATGGTTTTGCCAAACAGGTTCTTGTTTGGAAATGCAGGTTTGTTCAAACCTGATTTCTTTGAGGGAATGCGTCTCTTCTGTAAGCAAAAATTTCTTATAACTACTACACCTCTTTAGTTTTGGCCAGAAATAGCAAACAGGACCTGACTGCCCCATAATCAAAGACCAGGCTCTTTTCTTTTTGGCTAACTCTGACTGAGTTCAAATGACTAAGGGCTCCTTAGGACCTCTTCAATGTCTGCACTGGAACCTCTATCTTCTGTAGTCCAGGAAAATGCACTTGCTGCCAGCCTGTCACCTACTCTGGATGTGTGACGTTGCTGATGCAGTTCTGTTGGAGCTTTTCCATTTCTACAACTGAGCCTTGCAGCAGAGACTCTCTCTGCCAAACACCCAAAACTGTTACTGTCTCTTCCCAGACACAACTCAACTTTCCTGGTCTTTCCATGTGAAAAAAATAAAAACCATAAAACAAATAACTCTCTAGCTAGCCAACCAAGCAACCCACCCCACCTCCCAAAATACTGTTGTTTCAGTGCAATACGAAATGAGAAACAAATGTTGAAATATTTGTTCAGTTTCTTCCATGATAAAATCCTCCCGGCTGTACAGTGGGCTGAAGGCTCAATTTCTGGCTTATGTAAAGTTTTATTTAAAAACTGAAAAGTCCATGTAAACAAAGTTGAAGTGCTATTGTTTCTAAAGACAGCTCTGGGCTTTTCTCTATGGTAACCTTGCAGAAGGTAATTAGGAGCCATAGCAACAACTACACCTCCTAGCATACTGTCCGCTTGCTCTCAAATATTGTGCAAGCTCCAAAACATACAGGCAAGCATCCTAGGGATGCTGGGCTGGTTTACATTATGTAAGAGACAATTTATGTTTCCCAACATCACTTGGGCCTTTAGTTTTGACAATGTTCTGTTTATTTCTGCTCCAGTGTATGAACAGAAGACACTGGCCAAAAGCTGTGATCATGTGTCCTTGTCTTATGTGGAAGCCAGGCATGCCATGCATCTGTCCAGACCGGGAAGCCTTGCTAGTTGTGAATTATCACATGCCATGCCTGGACCCATGTCCTGCAGCCGCCTCCACAGTAGGGGTGATGTTCTATAGCTGGGGAGAAATCATGGCCTCAGTGTTCAGCCTTCCCTGGATTTGAGCTGTGTGCTTTGGAGCTCTTGGGATTTTGCTTTGTTGCTGATCTAGGTTATATGAATTTTGGAGTTACCTAATTTGTACTCTATGTCCTGTTGTTCCCTGGTGAGTATCTACAGCACTGGTACCCACCCCTCCCCTGTGGGTCCCCTCACATATCTTCTATAAAACAGGCACTCTGAGAAGCCCTAAAATGCAGTTTGGCAAAAATCCGTGAGTGGAGGTGGAAAAGCAGGGAGGCTTTGTGCTAGATGTGACATCCAAGCAACCAAAACAGTAATTTTCCCCAGCTCTCCTCAGGTGTCTTCCTCTTTGTAAAATGGGCCAACAGCATCACTCTGCTTATGAAATTCTTACAAGAGATGTTCAAAAGCTCTGACATTCAAAAGTTCTTTTGTTACAAGAGGGCAGAAAAAATGCCCTGACAAGGTGGTAGTTTCCATCCCTCTCTTAGAGAGCAGCTCAGTGTAAACTGTGACAGAGGGTGGAATATTGCAAGTAAGGCAAGTTTGACTATGTAAGTTGGACATTGCCCTCCACTCAGATGCAATGGCACAGAACACAAGGCACAGGTGTCCTAAATAAACCTTAGACCTCAAGTACTCATGGGGTACCCACCTGTGCCAGCACTGCTCTCTTCTTTGCTTTGAATAGGTCCGTAGAAAGCACCGTCCTGGCCTGCCAGAGTCTAACTGCTGAATTAGGATGGACAGTGGGCCTGGGAGGCCCCAGAAGAGAAGATGGTCTTTGGATGGATGATTCTTCTGAAATAGGACTCTCTTGCAGGAACACAATATGCTGGTAATAAATGAAGGAAGCAGAGATGGCAAAGCCCTTTTAATACCTGGACATATAGTGGGACTCTGGGGCCTGGGTTTCATCACTCATTTTTCCCTAATCTACTGTTCTCAGGTTGCTTCATGTGCCTCTTGCCTCCATCTCCCATGCCTGTAAAAAGGGACATCCTTTGTAACACAAACCAAGGCCTGGTGACAGGAATGACTCTGCCAGAGCTGTTACTAGCAGGATGCACATTTAGCCTTAGAAAGGCAGTGCATCGTCCAGCACTTGCCCACTGTCTTTAATTCAGTGGCTATCTTCCATCTCCGCAATGAAAATTTTGCTCACCTGGATGAGGACGGACCTCAAGGTGTTTGCTGTTCAGTGGTGAATAGGCTGTGGTGGTTTAAAGAAAGCCACTTCTTGGTGGTGCCACACGAGGTCCAATGCGTGGGCACTGCGGGTCACGGGGGAAGCAAACAAAGCAGAGGAGAGCATGTCCTGTCCACCTCCCCCAAACCACTTGTGTCTGTCCCCAGACACCAAGAGCAGCAGCAGTTTCTGCTAAAAAGAGGAATGATTTGAAGTGCGTTTAAGCCTATCCACTCATTTAAGCAAGGTATTTAGATGCAACAGGTCTCTGGTTCGGAGCTGACAGACGTTTACTCTATGAAGACACGAACGCTGTAATTTCCCATAATGAATAGCAACTGCTATTTAGCTGATCTCTCCTCTCCTAATTTTGTTTTATGTGAGATCTTGGCAGAAGTGCAGCCGCTCAGCTGCAGGTGGGAGGTAGGAAGTAAACTTAAATATGCAGGAAGAAAGAAAGAGTATATCAGAAAAATGCAGTAAGATAAATTAAAAAATTTTTCAAAAAGGGATCAAGGGAAGTGGGTTCAGGAAACATTTTCCTCTCTGGATGAGCATTTCAGACTGACTTAACTGCGGGTGGGAGCACAGTGGTTTTGTCTCCCCTCCACATCAACTTGTATCCAATGCTGCTGAATACAGCTGCGCAAGGTCAGGACTGGACACACCATTTTAATTTCTCCTCCTCAGGCTGTGGCTGTTAAAAAAATACAGAGTTCATTCAGTCCAAGGACCAAAGTGGCACCCAGTGATTCTCTCAGCATTTCTTCCAAGAAGAGGGCATTGCAAAGGCTTCTCTGCCTGCCTGTTTTTGCCATCTGATTTCTATCTGTGATCTCTCTGAGCCTCACCTACAGCTCTGTTTCCCTGAATGATCCCATAAATGAACATGATTTGAGTGTTTTGTGACCTCTATCTTGTTAGAAGGAATGGGTCTTTTTATCTCCCAAAAGACTAACAGGTCATAGGATTGTAATTACCACTGAATAATCCAGATGGGAGTGAGACAGGTAGGTCTGAAGATAAAGGACAAGCAGCCGCACCATAGTCATCACAACCACTAGAGCCTAACTAGGACTCTGGAGCTGTCTCCACAGGAAGGCTGGCTCTGAATGGACTGTGGAGAGAAAATAACACTCTCATGCCCTCTTGGCAGTCCCATTAGTGTTGTCAAGAGACTGGCAGAGCAAGGCAAGAGTTTGAACTGTCATTGTCTACCTTGCAATCATTCTGCAAGGGGAGTATCATCATCTTCCAGGCTGTCCATCAGGGAATAAGATTCCCCCTCCAAGAAAAGGAGAGTGGAGAAATGTCTCGATGAGGATTGTTAACATATAAATGCAGTCACCCTGAGTTCTTACTTTGCTGTTTTCCCATCCCAAGAAAGTTGTGTTTATTTTAAAGTCTTGGTTTCCCTGTTTGCAAGTAGGAATGATAGAATGCAGACTTGGTTCCTGCTATGGTCCTTGGATGGGGTTACTGAAGGAGATGGGGTGCGGGGTGTTGGTAGATGGACACAATGCTTTTTGCTACCAACAGCACTCAGACCGATGGTTACACCAAAGAGTTAAATGCTAACAGGAGTGATCAGCTTTAGGTGTGATTATGTACAGAAACTACTGTCAGACATTACAACCTTAATCGTTACCTTCTAATCCAATCTACATGGGCAAACCCAGGAGCCCCAAAATGTTCCCAGTATGTGAACCAAAGGAGCAAACAGGTTAACAGAGTGGTAGCAACCGGCTCCCACCCTGTGTACATGAGCCGACAGCCCAAGGAAGACGAAGGACTGTTGGGGGTGCAGGACAGAGCAACAGCCCAGCACATGCTCAGTGGCAGTGTGCTGCAGGCAAAACAGGCTCAACTTGGGGAATTTTTGCTTAATTTAATTTCTTGCCAATTAACACCAACTTCTGATGTCTGATTCGGGTATTGAGAAAAAAAAAAAGAGAAGACAATTTAAAAAAACTTAAGAAAACACATTACCTCCCATTCCCCAGGGCTCAGCTAAAACCAAACACTTTCCCTATCTCCCCCTCCCCCCAATCTTTGTAGGCAGTGAGGATTGATGCTGCTCTTTGCTCGTTACTGGTTTTTCTCCACTCAAATGTTGGTCACCCACAGCCACAGTCCCTCAGGGGTGTCCCTGCCCTGGTGTGGGTCACCCACAGGCTACAGACCTGGCATGACTCAAACCCTGTGATTTACACCTGGTACAGAGCAGAGAGTGGTGACCGAGCCCTGCAAAACCTTGACGGGAGGTTTCAGCGTTCCCCGCTGCATCTCTGAAACAGAGGTTACAATATTAATATACATCCTGCTGTCATTTCATTAAAACGACAATGGACTGATTGCATTAAGCGCCCTGTCAGCTATTCATTAAACGCCTGATTGAAGACTGTCACCGATGCCTTTTCTCTTTTAATTAAAACGGGCGCTTTTGAAGGCAGGCTGGAAGGCAGCATGCGGACCAGGTGGCAGACACAGCTCTGGGGTCCTGCTGTGGGTGCTGGGCTGGGGGAGCCCAAGGAGGACCCTTCCCCCCAGTCCCCTGTCTCCCCTCTGATTCTGACTTTGGCGAGAGTGTTAATTAAAAACTGTTTCAAAGATTCATCTGCAGAGGTTCTTTTCTTAATTAGCACACCCTATTAGCAGTAAAACTGTGTAACACAAACAAGGTTTTACATATCTTCCCATTTTCTTCCCCTACATTTGCTGGAGCGATAACAGAAGATGGATGATCTGTGGGTGTTTCAGCTGATTAGGAGCCAAATTTTTGTTTTCTCTGTCCCTTTCTGCCCGAGTGTTACAAATGTCCAGATGAGGGAGATTTCCTCTGTGACAATGACCCTGGAAAGCGAAGCATGTGCATGCAGAGGGCTCACTAATTAAGTGGTTTGGATGGCAGTTAGCACACTCTGAGCGTGTTAACATGGTGAAGACTGGCTCCCAGAGGTGCCCCAAAAGACCAAAACAGCAATAGCAAAAGTAAATACACTCAGTCGGAAAAAAGGGTTTGTTGGTGTTGAAATACACAATCTTAAGCCTTTCTGCATGCTTCATTTACAGGGGACAGCGTTAACCCTTCTGGAAATCAGGGCACCTCATTCAGGTGTTTCAACAGGGATTGGAGAGAAACACTGAGTTATGCCCCTCTTTGCAAGGCTGGGGCTGGGCTGTGGAGGGAGCAGTGGAAGATGCAGCTGTGCATCCTTCTCTGCTCACTGGTTCCTCCAAGGGGGTCCCCTCTGAAGCAAACAGCACAGCCCAAACCCCTGCGTTGGAAACCTTCGCCTTGGCTGGCAGCTCTGATTCGTATCAGTGATATTTACAGAGACACATCCCTGTGGCTTGAAATGATGGAGGGTGTTAATTTCTGAATTCTTCAGAGGAATACAAAGCCCAAATATTATATTCGAGTATCGCGTCTCCAAAAACCCTATTAACAGGCTTCTCTTCATTATTCCTTTGATTTGCATAGTACTGTCTTAATGCAGGCTAAATGTAATTATTTCTCATTGCTGTTTTGCCTGTATTAGTAAAAGCTAATGCCACAGGGCCTTGTTCAAAAACTGCCTGTATAAATATTGTTAAAAATAAATGCATAACATTAATTCTCCATCGTTCATGTCACTGTTTATTTAATGCTCTAAAAAGCTAATTACCACTAATTTTATTCTACATCTTCTTCAGGTCTTACAGTCTCGGCACTATAAGATAAAAGAATTAATTGTTAATTAGCATACCTTTTTTTGAGAACACTTTTTTCTTTATCAAAGATTACAAGAGGAGGAAGAGAGGGGGAAGGGGAAGAAATGAAGCTCTCAGTATTTTGCCAGCTATGATGCCAAAATGGGCTTTTTCTTAAACAACACCACAAAACTTTTATCTGGCCCTGGGGAGGGAAAGTACAAGCTATGGTATGTGAAGCCAATAAAAAGCATCAGTATTATTATTAGTTTTCCTTGCACTGGATGTCTGAACACATTGTACCTGACTGTGTCTGCAGCCTGATGGATTTTTAAAATGGGAAATGATGTCGCTGGAACTTTAGACTTCCACCACCAAAAGCCAGGGTGCCCTTCGCTGTGAAACAACCTGGGAGGCAGCATGAACGTTAACTCTGAGCATTAATTCTGAACATTAGCATGGCAATATTGCATTTGAAGGAGCATTGGTGGGGGATGTCAAGCACTGCAATGCCCATTCCTAGGCGTCCTAATGCCCAGGGGAAAGCAGAGAGACCTCCAAGCCAGGCAACCAGGCATGAGATATTCTACATTACCACCTCAAAAAATCTAAATGCAATCAAAAGCATCATACAGGATTAGATTTACACCACTCACCTGAAGGCCTGTCCTTGTTGCCTCACCTCACTCTGACTCCCCCAGCCATAGCTGTGCCTCTCAGAGTCAGACGACATGGGTAGATCCATGTAGAAGACATTTAGGCAAGAAGGCAGAGGGAGAACAACTGCAGCGTATACCACTCCGCAGTGCCAATAGGACTCCTGCACCCTTTTTATTCTGGGGTGAAGAGGGTGTCATAAATTTCTCCAGAGCTTGGTTAGCAGTCTACACTACCCTTGGGGCTCGCCCCCACATATAGTGCCTTTCCTCCACGCTAAGGACAGATTCCTATATGGAGAGACCATAGGGCAAAGGAGAGTTTTCCACCTTTCTACCCTTTTCTGGGGCCTCCCTAGTCCAGAGCAGATGGGATTTCAAGGAAGGGATAAATTCGGGGTGGTGGGCTCCTGTGGGAAGGCAGTGCTGCTACTCCTGCCCTCATTTCAGAATTCCACACACTGGCCTCCGTTTCTTTGCTTCAGTGCAGTTGCTTGTCTCACTCATATGTGTTTCAGGCAGAGATGTTTACAGTGAGCTTGACCCTGACAACAGCAGCTTTGCAGGTCACAGGAAAGGGCATTTCACCACCGTTGTCTTGCAGAAGCCAGGACCCTGTCAAACATCACCATGCTGATAAGTAGACATGCTCCTCTCCCCTAGCTTAAGCCTCAGATCAGCCAAGAGGGGCAACACTGAGTTGGGTTTAGCCCTAAAGGTAGTTTCCTTGCCCTTGTGCCCAAGTTTTCAGCCATCCTCTGCCACAAATTCCCTATTACCTTCCCAGGGCAATGGGCCACCATGCCGTTAATCTCCACTGCAACAAGCACGCCTCGGAGCCTCACCGTTCGGTGTCGCGATGGGAACGTGCTGTTTATGTCAGAGCAGACTTGCTGGCTTTGTGATGTATTTATAGTTGCGTTGCTTTTCTCTCCAGCTAATTGGAAATGTCAGGGAACTTTTAATTTGTAACAATGAAGTGAAACTCTTCCGCCTCCGTATTTACATAAATTAGGGGGAGTTTGCACACATACATTTCCTAGAAGAAAAGACAAAAAAGAAACAAATTCAGGATGAGTTTCCTACTTGAAATATTCATGAAGGCAGGCATAAAAATATAGTAACTGACTAGGCAGATCAAAAAAGAAAATTAAAGACAGAGCCATGGGGACAGTTTAAAAGCATGTCGTGGTCGGCTTTTTGCCCATCCCACTCATTTGGTGGTAGATTCTGCCTGCCCTCGCATTTTGTCACAGGCAGAAGGGGACAGTCCCTGGCACCGCATCCGATGCTGCCCAGTTAATAAGGCAGCACATCAGAGCTGGGCTATGTCTGTCCAGTCACTCAGCCCCATAAAGTGGATGGGCTGGGGAGGTCTGGGTGGTCGGAGCAGGAAATTAAATCCATCTGGCATGTCAGTCATCCTCAGAGCCCGCAGACCAGCCTCTGCTCCCTTGTTAGCCTGGGTCGGGACCCACTGCATAGAAGTCAATGAGAGCTCCGCTCTGCTGGCAATCATAGCGCTGTGCTGGGCTTTAGCATGTCTCTGCTTCAGGCCATTTCTGAAGGGCATTTGTGGGTTGTTATATTTTTTTGCTAAAAAGATTAGGTTTTTTGATTGGCCGCTGCTTTGCAGAGGTTCATGCAGCCTTAACGAGATGCCTTTGTGAGGAACTACAAACCAAGTGCCTTGGCCCTGGACAAGGCTGAAGGAGACAGAGGATTCTGGGGTGGAAAATGAGCATTTATTCAGCAGCAGCAACCAGTCGATTCTGTTACTTCTCAGCAGGAAGGGACAACCTGAAAAATTCAGTGCTTACAGCTTGTCCAAGCTTCATCTAAGCATCTGTCCACATCCATGACCTATTACCTACTCCCAGTAAATATTTAAATCTCAGATAGCTTAGCATTTTTTGGCTATTTTTATTGTACCTGCAGTCAGAGCACAGCGAGGGTCAGTGATTCAGCTGCTAGCATAATTCATACACAGTATTCTCCAGAATTAGCCTATGAATCTACTATTAACCTGCATTATTCCATTAATTCAATATTTATATCTGGTGCTGTTAATGGAGTATTTGATTTAACAGTACATGAATATTGCATCCCGCAGCAGTAAGAAAAAAGGTGAAATTAGAATTTAAAACCAGAACAGGATAATTGCTAATCTAATATACTTGCAAAATTGTTAAACACAAATTCTGCTAGGCTTACCCCAACTGTGGGGCTGACATTTCAATCCAGTTAGCACAGATGGAGCATTTTGTAATTTGTACAAAGGGACATATTCCACGAAGGGTGCTGGAACCCTGATAAGTTCACATCTGTTAGACGTTTCATACCGTTTGCTGCGGCTACACAAAAATTCAAATCCAAGAGTAAAAATATGTCTTGGAGGAGCAATAACAGCTTGATTTAGTCTTGACGCTTTGTCATTTTCAGTCATGATGGCAATGGGACACAGCCTGTAGAAAAGGTCTGGGCCCCACATGAACAACCCATATGGAAGAACTGGGCTTGGAGAACTGTGAGCTGATTCCCTATTCATATGTTTTTGTGCCTTCAGAATTGCTCAGAAATTCTTGCTTGCAGACCTTGTAAATTCACAGACAGACTGAAATCAAGTAGTGATGGTAGCATAGGCTTTGAGATAAGTCTGATCTCTTGTATAGCTCTATTTTGGGCCAAAAGATGGACATCCGACAGATGCTTGACTAGCATCTTCCAGATAATTGCCACATTTTCATTTGAAACTGCCAAAGATGGAGAATCTTCCACTGTTTGTTTTAGTGGTTGATCATTCACACTGCTAATGTGTTATGGCATCTTTCTCATCCCTCTCGCTGTAGTTTCAAAAAACTGTTTTTTGTTGTTCTTTCCTACAGAGCACTTTGAAAGAGTCTAAAATCAACTCACCTCTAGGTTTCTACACTTTAAAATCTGTTTAGATCTTAGCATTGGTCTGAAATGTTTGCAGAAAAAAAAACAGCTGGGAAAAAAAAAAAAGGAAAGTGAAAGCTGGCCAAAGTTGCCTGCCAGTGCTGCCATCCTGAAGCCCTCTATTTCATGGCTTGGATCCAAAACCTGCAGAGCAGCTCTGTGCTGCCATCTGGGCCACTGCACGCTTGCTGAGCCTATTCCACCTGGTAAAACTTCTTCTTCTTGAAATTTCCCCTCCTGCACTAAAGACAAGGACTTTGCACAAAAGTTGACAGCCTGTCCTGCACCTCTTACTCCATTCCTAATGCACAGCTCATGGGACGGTTTGAAGAGCTCTGTTTCCTTTAATTTGAAATATTTGCGGATTCCTGATCAGGGCTTTAAACAAACAAAGAAGGTGCTGTCTGCAGACATCCCTTTTGAGTTTCATCTTGATTCCACTGCATGCTGGGAGAGGGGATTTGAAGCTTTTACCAGGGCTTTGTGGTTACCCAGGCAGTAGAGATCGATAAAGCTTGTTGATACATACCTCATTATCCTGTCTCTGACTCAAGAAGCTCTTATTTACTCAGGTCATCAGAGAATAATTTTAAGTAGGCCAGTTTGGGGGAGGAGGGGGCACCTACCCACACTCCCTGTTTCATATTCAAAATTTGCACCAAATTTCCCATCTATCATGGGGTGGTGAGTGTTAATTACACGGGTGATGAGAAGCCAGGGAGGGTGAAGGCAGCATCAATCTTGCCCTTCTGGTACTCACCAGAATATTCATGCAGTTTTTTCTTGTTCCCAGATCTGCTCAAGCATGTAATGATGACAGCTTTTTTGTGTGGAAGTTCAGACCTCTCATACGATGAGAGCTTCCTGCTCTGACGTGATGTTTCCAGAACTGCACTCCTGCAGCCTGGGGAAAGAAAAAGACTGTCTTGCCCTTGCAGAATACAGAGAGCATTTGCAAGTCGTCGGTATTTCTCCCAGTCTCCTTTCAGCATTTGAAGAAGTTAGCAAGCTTTTATGGGGAGTGTAACAGACCAATGTTGAAAAGAGATGACTGCTATCTTGTAAGAGCAGGCAGTGATGAAAGGAAATCAGGGTCAAGGATCAGAGACTTTGTATAGGGCAGATGGATCAGACATGCAGTGTTTCAAATTGATGAGATAGCTCTCACCTAGGTATTTATAATATCAAGGGCCTTGCTGGAAGAGCAGTACAAAGGGAGATTTTTTCAGATTCACTTGCTGCAGCGTGGTCAGCCGTGTCAATATGCCACAATTACTACCATGCATAGAGGACCAAATTCCTCCTCGCCTTCACCGCTAAGGCTGATCCAGGGAGAGATTTGGACAAAGTGCTGAATAATAGCTTTCTTACTGATGCTGCATGATTAAAACTGAGTCTGGGCTTTGGTACTGGACCTAGTCCAAAATAACTAACACCTTAGTAAATGTCTGTAAGGGCCTGCCAATTTGTTGCAATATAAAAGTGCTGCTCAGCTGGCCCAGTGCCTTCCACGACCATCACACAGCTCCCCAGCGATGGGCTGCTTGGACTTTATGGATGTTTGGACCTTACTGTCTGTGAGCAGTCCATCTGCTGATTTCAGTAATGCCTGGGCCTTTCAGCTGAGGTTTTCTAGCTAGGGCAGGGCTGATTTTCCTTGTACAGGGAGCATTAAACCTTCACTTTTTCATCAGATTTTTTGACATAGCAACAGTTCCCCACAAAGACACATAATCTTTCTCTGTGCAGTTCTAAAAAAATATTAAATCTAAAAACTGCTGAATGAGGTTCTAGCTTGTCTCAGACTCAGGTAGGCATCATAACATATTTTTTTGTCTCAAAAGCTTCCTGATGAAAACATCTCCAGTCTGTGTTCTACCCACAGGCCAGCCTGGGCCTGCAAGCAGTGGAAATATTGTAGGTCCGAGAAGCTGGGAGTTTCTTACTCCCCTTTAATCTCACTTAAGCATCAGCACCAAAGTAGAATTGAAAAAATACAAGATAAAAGAGAAGGGCTGCTGAATATGAGGTGATCAGCTGCTTTAATGATGAAGGCCTGGGGTTCATGGATGGACTTAATTTGGTTCCAACTGCATTTAAGTAAAATATTGCAACACATTTTTGTTTGGAATCATTGAATTATTTAGGTTGAAAGGAACCACTGGAGATCTCTGGTCCAACCTTTGTCTTTGAGTAGGCCAAGCTGCAAGGTTAGATGCAACTTAATGGTTTTAATGAATCTCCCTTGATGTTTGCCATCATCTTCCTGTTTCCAGGAACACGGATAAAGGCAGTTGTTTCCAAGTAGTCTTCCCGTAGTGTCTACACAATGGGTGCAAGTTCAGGGAATACAAGAATTACATCAAATGACAATTAGATGTTTCCCCTTCTGAATCCAAGCTGACATATTTTTCCAGTTATTATAAAAGATACACCTCCAGGTATTATTTGGAAGCTATGTGCAATGGAATTGTTTTCATTAATGCCAGAAGAGGTAGGAACCCACCCCACAGGCTCTCATCTGAAAGTCATGATGATATACCTTGAGTTTTACTGTCAGACAGACGTGGTTAATATAGCCTGGTGACCTCTACCAGCAGTTCTCTCCTGTAATTCCCTCTTCTTTTTTCTCCACTGCTTGCTTGTATGTCCTGAATCCCTGTTTGAGTGAAAGGTGTCAGTTATTGCAGGTAATCCCTGATTTAAGGCTCCATTCCTATGTTGGGAACAGGTTTGCCTCAGGATATGTGAGAAAGTGATTAATTTAAATCACATGCAGTAAGGAAAGAGCATTTGTCTGACAGCAAATGTATCATCATCCTTTGGTGGAGCACCCTTCTTCCGGGGCTGAAGAATGAATCATTGCCACACACATCCAAGCAACTGCTTTCATTTGGGGGTCCTCAGGGTCCTCCGCTGCAGCCAGTCCTCCCTCTGCTCCAACCATATCTTCACCACTTCAACCTTGTCTATGCTGGGAATCAGGCAGGTTTTCCAAAACTGTTAGTCAGGTACCATTGTTGTTCCAAATGAAACCTCTTATTTTTGCTTTTTGGTCTGCTCTGGAGATCTGCAGTTGTGCTGATGCTGGCAAAGACTGATCGAAACTACGGCTTTTTTTTTTCTTCAAATGAAAAAATACAGTAAGAACCTTGAGTTTTAGTTAGAATTCATTTTCACGTAAACATTCCCAGCTGGCTCCAGTAATTATCTTTAAGGGGTACATCTGTTTGATTACCTGTAGCTAAAGGGAAACCTGCACCAGTTCACATTAATGCCCTTTCTTGCTCTTCTTTTGTTCTGCTTTTATCACTCACTAGAAAATCACTAATGATGTCAAATTCAGGGTTAAGAGGATTTTTATGATTTTTATTATTGTAGCATTCTTCTGATCCAGGAGACTGAGTTGAGATAACTGGAACCTGCACTCAGCTCTTCACCCCTTAGCACACATAAGCTTCTTAATTCCACATAGGCACAATGTTCCTGTGGAAGACAAATCCTGGCCTTTAGCCATCTCCTGTCCCTGTACTAAGAAGAAATCTCTGAAAGAAATTAATGATTAAATTGTTACTTAAGGCATCAGCCAGGAAGAGAGGCAGAACCTGTAAGTTGCTCTCCCCGTGGTACAGCCAGCTAAGAGCTGGCAGTCTGTGCTTGGCTGGTCACTGCAGCCCTCCTCGAGGTCCATGGAGAGAAATGAGCACTTACACAGGTGATTCCTCCTTCCAGTCAGTCTCAAGATGGACCAGTCACTCGCTAGAAATGCCGCCTTCTTTCCGTCCACTATTGGCATGGCTTAAGTAATTTAAACAAAGTGCCTGACCTTTAAAAGGCTACAGCTAGGTGCAGTGAATCCCAGCCTCACCTAGCAGAATGGTGAGAATAACTGAGTGTCTGGTTCTTTGGTCTAAGGAAGCCCTCACTCATCTTAAGCACATCCAAAATTTCTGTTTTGTTGCTTACCTTCTAGATGGAATGAGAAAAGCATTGAGAACAATCTGGCAGATCAGAGAGTACATTGGGTTTAAGCTGAAATAAATCGGTTCAGGTTGGAGGTTTCCATATCCCTTTAAACCTTTTGAAAAGTTAAATTTAGGTCAATATCAAAGTAAAACATCGTTTCAGCATGCTGAGGCAAAGTATGCATTTTGCCAGTGTAGAAACTGACTTTTAAAATTTTTATGTATTATTTTCTTTTTTTGTCTCTCTCTCCCTTTTGCTTGAAAACATTTGTCAAAGTTGGTTCAGATTCATAAATAATTATTTTTAACCTGGCCAGAAAATGGAAAGAAAGACCAGAGCTGAAACTCACACTCGTTTCTCTGCCTACAGCCTGGCAACATGTTCAGAGTAAGGATTTTCAGATGCACACGCTTCTGTGCTTTGAAACAAAAGTAGTATAGATAAAGGATGACTTAAAATGTTTTTTTGCCCATTTTCCCCTCTGCAGGGATTTCTAGCTCCAGACACAGCCTGAAGTGAAAGGTGATGATTGCATCAAGGCAGATGATTCCTACTTACCTGTTTATTTACTCACCTGTTTTAAAAAAGCAGTAGGTGATGATTTCCCCGCTTGCACATCCCTCACCGCAGTGATAAATGCAACAGAGCATTGCCCATTTTCTATTAGAAATTAATTCTGATGTATGAATGTGCCAATGTTTATAATTAGCACAGTAATGTATAGACCCTGCTCTTCATGGCTAATTTTTCATCTTTATTATTATTCACTTGTTGGTGACAGTGACTGTTTTCCACCTCATAAAGTGACAAGCCTCACATGTCAACACTGTTTAATGCATTAAAGGTGTTTCACATTAAAAAGAATCACAAAACCCAGATGCACTGTAAACAAGGTAAAAGGGAGCACAGTTTGAGTGGAGAGATCGTGTACAAAGAAGTCTTTCCTATATTGATATGGCCCCCAAACAAATCCACAGGAGCCCATGAAGACATGATAAATACACCTGTCAGGCCCAGGTACCAGGAACATCCTTCTCCTTTAAGCATCAGCATTTCAGAACAGCACAGTTGTCATTTTTGCATCAAAATGAATGGCTGGGTTTTCAGGGGGCTCAATGAAGATATGATGGCTACTATACAGAGAGAGCTGACAAAACTTTACACAGGCAAACTCTGTCCAGATATGCAGTCGCATCAGGACAGAAGATTATGCATAATTGTATTGATATCATCAGTATTTTATCTTACAAGGAAATTCTGAAAATACTGACATATCCCTTTTAAGGGATTTTATTTTAATAGAACATTTTCATTCTGCAGTTTGAAATTACTTTTAACTTTGTGGTTATATTTTTAATCTCAAAATTGTCCTTAAAATTAGAGTACATTTACTCACAAATCTTTGTTTTCAGTATCAAAAGTCCTGACTCAGATAGAACTTCACAAGAAAACAACTTGTTTCATTCAGGCTGGGCTAAGGTTTTAACTTAGATCTGGCACCATGAATAGAGAATTAGGCTTTGAGGGAAAGGACCCCTTAGCATCACAGTTTTGGTCCTATATCCCTCTTTCCCTAGAGGGAAAGCAAATTGTTAGCAGTCTCCATAGTTACAGGCTTGAAGAGTAACCTTCAGATCCTTTCTAGAACCCAGCTTTCAGCTTTTTCATCACCCTGCTTCCCACAGAACATTGCACCCGTTGCTCCCACTCTCCCCACCCAGGTACCATCCATCCTAGTCCCCACTTCATTCCCAATTGCAAGTCGGTCCCAGGGGCACTGTGCATGACAGGGTGTCCCTGAGCACTCCACTTTGCTTCTGCATATGGAGTGGATTAGAAACCAGCAGTGAAAATGTTGCTTAATGTCCCCAATTCTGCTGTCACTGCACCTCTATCTGCCACAGACGAATCGGATATACTGCACACAGCAGTCTCCCTTTTCTAGCATCAGGGCAGGCACCTTTAGTGCTCTCCTTTGCAGTGCCAAACAGCTACAACATCATGAATCTCACTTAACTTATTGCTTTTCCAGGGCTGAATTCAAAATTCCCATGTCTTATTAAACAACAAGCTTTAAAGAGTAGTCGTCTCCCAGTCATCATCCCATCTTCTTGGATTCACTCTCCAGGCTGTGCAGTGAGGTAGGTTGTACCCATATTGTGGTAAATGCAGTAATATGCATTCTACATGACCCAGGGGGCTAGGCAATGATATTACACAGCACAGTAATATTTCATTCAATCAGATATAGGCACAAGAGAGGACCATGTATTAAAATGAAGGGAAAAATTTTATTAGTTAGAAATTGGTTTCAAAAACAGAGCCCCCACTCAATTGCATTTCTTTCTCTCTTGGCCAAACCCTAAAACACTGAGATGACCCCTTGACTGGTGTAAATTGCGAAAGCTAATGTGGCCATGATGCTTTGATGAAGTTCTGGCTTGTATTAGTTGTACGTCAGTGTAAGCCCTTTGAGTGCCAGGAAATTATTCCAGCTTATAATTGAGATCTGTATCTGGCCCCCAAAGAGTAACTGTAGTCTAAAGCATACAGCTAATGGTTTTATTAAGAACTTTTCAGTTCTGCTACTTTATGGGAACATTGTTTGCAATAGATAGGTAAGTATTTTATCACTAGGAGCAGAAGAGAAAAATATTCCCTAAACTTTTCTGGATGCTAGAATATCTCGGTACAAGGATGCCTACTTGTAAGCAAGGCATTGTCTCTGTGCTGAGGAGCAGCAGGATGAGGTGATGCGTATATCCTAATTGGGAACCCTGGGGGGATTGCCATTACATGCAGATCTAGCCTAGGCTGGACCTGCATGTCTACCCAAAGTACTGTCTCTCTTTTGACAAAATTGACATGCTTTCTCCTTACCCACAAGTATTTTTATCAATAATGTTGAAATCCTGTATGGATCATATGGATGTTTTGGGGGTCCACTTCTTTATTTAAAATTCTGTCTTCTAAATTACTATCTTAATTTATTTGGGGTTCTGATTAAATGTAAAGTTTCTTCATCCCAGCTTGGGGTTTCATTTGCAGCATAGCAGACTGGCCCCATTCATCAATAGTTAGAATAGAATAGAATAGACTATTTCAGTTGGAGGGGACCTACAACAGTCTTATACTCCAGCTGCCTGACCACTTCAGGGCTGACCAAGTTAAAGCAGGTTATGAAGGGCATTGTCCAAATAACTTTTAAACACTGACAGGCTTGGGGCATCAACCACCTCTCTAGCAAGCCTGATCCAGGGTTTGACCACCCTCTTGGTAAAGAAATGCTTCCTAATGTCCAGTCTAAGCCTCCCCTGGCGCAGCTTTGAACCATTCCCATGTGTCCTGTCACTGGATACCAGGGAGAAGAAATCAGCACCTCCCTCTCCACATCCTCTCCTCAGGAAGCTGTAGAGAGCAACGAGGTTGCCCCTCAGCCTCCTTTTCTCCAAACTAGACAAACCCAGGATCCTCACCTACTCCTCAGAGGACATGCCTTCCAGCCCTTTCACCAGCTTTGTTGCCCTCCTCTAGATGCATTCAAGGACCTTCACAGCCTTCTTAAATGGTGGGGCCCTGAACTGCACACAGTGCTCAAGGTGAGGACACACCAAAGCTAAATGCAGCAGGGCAATCCCCTCTCTTGACTGGCTGGTCATGCTGTGTTTGATACACCCCAGGATGCAGTTTGCCCTCTTGGCTGCCAGGGCATACTGCTGGCTCCTGTTGAGCCCACTGCCAACCAGCACACCCAGATCCCTTTCTGCAGAACTGCTCTCCAGCCACTCCTCTTCCAGTTTATGCTTGTGCCCAGCATTACTCCCTCCCAGGTGCAGAATACAGCATTTGCTTTTGTTCCATTTCATGCCATTGATGATTTACCAATGCTCCAATCTTTCTAGAACCCTCTGCAAGGCCTCTTGTCCCTCAAGACAGTCAACAGCCCATTTGGTATCATCAGCAAACACTGAACAGAACCAGCCCTAAGATTGAGCCCTGAGGAACACTGCTGGTGACCGGCCCCAAGCCAGATGTAGCCCCATTCACTACAACTCTTGGAGCCCTGCCATCAAGCCAGTTCTTCACCCACTGCACTGTGTACTTGCTCATCTCACAGTTGGACAACTTTTCCAGAAAGATGCTAGGAGGAACAGCATCAAAAGCCTTACTGAAATCCAGAAAAATTACATCCACTGCCTTCACTTCATCCACCAGGTGAGTGACCTTATCATAGAAGGACATCAAACTAGTCAAACAGGACTTTCCCCTTGTGAACCCATCTTGACTGTGCCTGACAATTGCATTATTCTTTAAACACCTTTCAATAGAATGATATTCTCCATCATTTGTCCAGGTACTTAAGTCAGACTAACAGCTCTGTAGTTTCCTGGGTCTTCCCTCACACCCTTCTTGTAGATGGGAATTACACTGGCTAGCTCCCAGTCAGCGGGGACCTCCCCAGACTCCCAAGATCTTTGGTACATGACCAAGAGTGGTCCTGCCATAACATCTGCTAGGTCCTTCAGTACTCTGGGATGAAGCCCATCAGGCCCCACAGACTTAAGAACATTCAGCTGACGCAACTGGCCCCTTAGAATTTCACTGTCCACAAATGGAAAGTCACCTTTCCCACAGTCATGGTCCTCCAACTCAGAGGACTGGGTTAATAGCTTGACAAAAGGTTGAGAGAATATCATTGAGGTTCCTGGTTTGGTTTCTAAAGGTTCTATAGCAAAGAAAAGCAGAGGAACCCAAATCCAGAAAGGGGCAGGGGTACAGAGCATCAGTTTATTTCAATTGCAAAATATATTTAGGTGGCATTTCACTTCTAGTTCATCCTATGGAGCAGCACGGAGAGCATGTTGAAACCCGAGAGCATCACCTGGGTACACAGACAGCCACGACAGAAGCAGCACTACTGAAATCACAGAGCGGGGTTTATTCCATAGAAGAGGGGACAGGCATTTCTGCACAGCGGGAAGGTGCCCAAGGGAAAAACTTCAGGTCTGGGGCACTTTGATGCCCAACGCTGCAGCCTTCCCCATCCCTCCCTGGGCACCATCTCCCAGAGGCAACGGGACGCAGCACTGCCCTAGCAGGACACACCAAATGCAAATACAGTTGGATTCACCTCTTGGCTCAAAACAGCTCTCTCCATGAAAAGAAAACAGGGCTTTCTTGCAATTTCTTCTGTCTTCCACTTCCTGTTGCCACGAGACAGGCGTCATGCTGTGATGTCACCGTGACGCAACGCAGGTAGATGACAGATGACACTGTAGAACTTCACAGGCAGCTTGCACCAGGGCCCTTCATCCTGCTGACTGGCAGGACGGAGCCTGGCTGGTTGGGGAAAGGGTCACAGCTGGAAGTTGTGGCCAAGCTATGAAAAAAAACCCTAAAATGGAGCCACCTTACCAGAGACGTCCTGGGCTTCCGACCCAGAGGAGCCAGACTGGTGGGTGGCTTCAGCTTCTCCTGACCACCCAGGAGGTGGTACAGGAACATCCTGGGATGATGCCACAGGACCTCTCGGAGAAGAAAACGCCTTTCA
This sequence comes from Haliaeetus albicilla, assembly GCF_947461875.1. NCBI lineage: Eukaryota > Metazoa > Chordata > Aves > Accipitriformes > Accipitridae > Haliaeetus > Haliaeetus albicilla. The sequence goes on along the minus strand of NC_091498.1, from coordinate 6,411,790 downwards.
AGCTTTGCCTGATGAATCCTGGACCTCCATCATACGGTTTTTTTTTTCTCAGAGGAGAGCTCTGCCAACACCAACCAGTCTTCAGCCTGCTCCTTCCTCAAGAAGCTCTGGAAGATCATCAGCAGCCATCACTTCCAGTCAATCTGGTGGGGTGATGATGGAAACTGCATTGTGATTGCTGAAAAACTCTTCAGAAGGGAAGTGCTGGGGAGGAGGAGACCCCTGAAGATCTCTAAAATCAAGTCCATGAGAGGCTTCATTTTCCAACTTAACCTCCATGGATTCTGCAAAATGGAAGGGGATTCTCTCATATTTGCCTTCATCAAGGAGGTGCGAGCAGTAGCAGCTGCAGGTTCTGCTCTAGGCAAGGTATGTTGGTTCCTCTGCACATGAAAGAACCCTCAGGACATTCTTGGGGAGAGGTTCACATTCAGATGAAATAAGCCTTTACACGGTAGGAGATGGGGATGGGAGCAAATGGCCTGACTGTGTCTCACAGGTCATTTTCAGGAATTCTCGATGCAGGATTTCAGAGGAGCAGAAATGCTGACAAAATAGATTTTGGTTATTTCTGCTTGCTTCGAATCTGTGAAATGGAAAGATCAACCCATCCTTTGTGCTTGCACTGTATCTGGCTGCACCAAAAATTTAAATCTTCTTGTGGCACCTGCTGAATGCTGACAAGATACCTGGCAGCATCACATTATTCCCCACATATCCATTTCACTCTGGGGTGCCTGAAAACTAGTGGTATTTGCATTTCTCCATCAGCTTTTAGGCTTTTGAAAACCCTACATTTCTCTGCTCCCAAATGCCAAAAACACAAGGGTGGTTATTACTTAACAAAACCCTATCCTAACATTTTATTCAGCTGAAACTTGAGGTTCAAAATGCCCCAGAGGGCCCTTTTTAATACCCATGTTTGTTTTTGGTGATGCAGATGCTTAGTTATCAGATCTCTTGTCTTTCTCCTCCTTGCAATGATGGCAACTAACTCCTCTCCTTTGCGTTTTGTAGCTGCTCTTCTACTACAACCCCTTTTTTAAGAGAGATTGCCCTAACCTCCTCTGGATGTGCACGCAAAGTGCTGGTGAAAGAAAAAGAGCCCCCGCCGCATCCCCACTGGGCCCCAACTTGAAGGACGACCACCCGAGAAGAAGACGACCTGATGCTCAGCCAGCGGTAGGAGCTGCGGAGGAGAACGACACCCAGACATCTGCAACCACCAGCTCCACACCGACCGAGCCACGGGCTGACACAACCGCCCAGACGGGCAGTGCCGGTCCATCCCCACCAAAACGGCACTGCAGCCACAGCCCCGCTGGCATCCAGGAGGCGGCTCCTGCTCCATCCATGGCTTCACCACACCGTGTCACACCTCCTGCCCCAAACAGTCCCTTCACCCTAGCCATGGGACTCCCTGCATTTCCATCTGGGCAGCCAAGATTAGTTGCTATGCAGGTCCCCGGGGCTGGCATGCCTCCATTCTGCACTCCATGGTTTGCGATGACCACACTGGCAGCACCATCTGCCGTTCCCGTGCCAGGGCCACCGCACGGCCAAGCTCCAACCCACCGCCACTGCCCGACCTGCACCTGCGGACCAAACACCGCAGCTGCCAGCGACAGGATTGGACCTCAGCGGGGGCTGGACTAGAAAGAGCAGAGACCTTAGGTAGCAAGTAAGCATCATAGAGGTAGAAATACATTAGTATAGGAATAAGTAACAGCAAATTGTTTGCTGTTCTCAATAATAAATCTTTTCAAGTTGCCTTGTCCTGCCTCTGCAGTCTCGCAGTCACTGTCTCGACACCCGGGGCGGGGGGTTGCCTTCAGGGATGTGAAGGGTTTGGCTCCAGCCCGCAAAAGCCAAAGGCCCCAGGCACTAGCCCTGCACTCAGCAAAAGCCAGCAAAAGGCCAACCTGGGGCTGCTCCAGGAGCTGCACCAGCACCCAGGGCCACTCGAACCAAACCAATCCCTCCTAGCTCTTGGGGAGTCCATGCCCCTTCCTCCCCCAGCTCAGACCAGGGGCCAGGGGCAGCAGGGCTGCAGGGAGCAGGCTTGGGCTTCTCCTGCCCATCCTACATCCCATCTGGGGACAACTACAGCAATGCAGCTGGCAAAGTGATAAATTGGTCCTACAGGAGTCACAGCTTGGACTTACTGGAGCAAGAACCTCTCCCATCAGCACAGAATCACAGAATCATAGAATAGCTGGGGTTCAAAGGGACCTTTAAAGGTCATCTAGTCCAATCCCCTGCCATGAGCAGGGACATCTCCAACTAGATCAGTTGCTCAGAGCCCTGTCCAACCTAACCTTGAATGTCTCCAGGGATGGGGAATCTAGCACCTCTCTGGGCAACCTGTTCCAGTGTTTCACTACCCTCATCGTAAAAAATATCTTCCTTATATCTTGTCTGGATCTACGCTCTTCTAGTTTAAAACCATTACCCCTTGTCTGATTGCTACAGGCCCTATTAAAAAGTCCGTCCCCATCTGTCTTATAAGACCCTTTAAGTAAGGCAGCAATAAGATCTCCCTGGAGCCTTCTCTCTCAGCCTTTCCTCATAGGAGAGGCGTTCCATCCCTCTCATAATTTTTGTGGCCTCCTCTGGGCCCGCTCCAACAGGTCCATGTCTAGCATTTACTAAGGCTTCCTTTAGAGAAGTCTTTCACCAGAGAATTTAAATGAGGTGCTACATCATGATCCAACTTTTTGCCACAGAACAGGGAATTTCATGTTTTGGCGAGAGCAGACCTCTAACACCTGCTGTGGAGGATGCTCCACACTTCACAGCCATTTATGCAAAAAAATTACAGTGCTCATGAGAAATTACATTACCAGTTCACCCTCCCAGCTTCAACACTTCTCTGCACACAGGGGGAAGTCAGGCAGGTCTGTCCCATCAGGAGCAAAGCCCACAAGGCTCGGAGCAGCTGCCGCTGCCAGCCAGGGCTCAATGCAGCGAGGTGCCCAGCCCCATCCTCACACCGGGACTGGAAAGCCTGCCCACCCATGTCAGAGCCACCCTTGGGTGCTGGGTCTGCACCAACACCCTCTGCACAGAGAAGCAACAGCCATCACCAGAACCCCCTTCTTACAACTTAAGTTACACCATCCTGCAGAGAGGCTGTAATTGAAAATAGACCAGAACAGAAAAGTTCCATTGGAAGGGTCCTGCAACGATCACCTGGTCCAACTGCCTGAACACTTCAGTGCTGACCAAGAGTTAAAGCATGTTCTTAAGAGCATGGTCCAAATGCCTCTTCAACACTGACAGGCATGGGGCATTGACCACTCCTCTGGGAAGCCTGTTCCAGGGTTTGACCACACTTTTGGTAAAGAAATGTTTCCTGATGTTCAGCCTGAACTTCCCCCAATGCTGTAGAGAGCAACGAGGTTGCCCCTCAGCCTCCTTTTCTCCAAACTAGACAAACCCAGGATCCTCACCTGCTCCTCAGAGGACATGCCTTCCAGCCCTTTCACCAGCTTTGTTGCCCTCCTCTAGATGCATTCAAGGACCTTCACATCCCTCTTAAATGGTGGGTCCCAGAAGTGCATGCAGTACTCAAGGTGAGGCTGTAGCAACGCTGAATCAATCACCTCTTTTGACGGGCTGGTAAGATTTTCCTTACAAAATTACTGAAGACTTGCAAGAGGAGGCAGCAGTTCCTTATTTGTGACTGAAGGGTGATACTGAGCTCCAGCTTGTGTTCAGGAATGGCTCTGCAGCAAAGGCAGTGACCCATGGAGTTCGATCTTGGAGGCTATGACAGTGCTGCTCTGCAAGGCAGGGGAGAACAGGAGCAGCCATAAACCTGACTGCTTCACTTCTCCTCTTCACTGCTGCCACCCCTCCAGCCCGCTCAGCCTGTGTGCCTTGCCAACACAACAGGATTGCATAAGCAAATGTGCTCAGACGAACTTTTTTGTGTGTCATGAGATGCAACCACCACCTGATTCAGGAGCAGATGGTCCCTAAAGGAGATTTATCCATGCAGCCAGCAATCTTGGGCCTGAGAATACATGAGAAGAAATCAAACATCTCATCTGTATTATCTCTGGTTTTGTGTTAACCTGTACAGCATGCAAGGTATAATATGCCACAGAATAGGCTACAGAAAGCAACATGCCCACAGTCATCTAGAAGACCATTGCCCACCTTGTCCCTGCTCGTTGCAGGGGGGTTGGCCTGCTGACCTTTAAAGGTCCCTTCCAACCCAAACCATTCTATGATTGTATGTTTCTAACAGAGCTGTCACCAATGGAGAAAGTTGCCTTACTTCCCCCAAACAGCTGTGCACAGCACCTGCCAGTCTGCCCTTCTCTTCTACAGATGTCCAGAGAAAACACTGTGATCTCCCTTTCTGCTGCTGCTGCTGGAATCAGCAAGGGACTTTTGATTATGTCCCAGCAGTGGGCACACTGTGATAATTGTGCCAATGTGAATCTGGAGTCCTTCCATCAGTGGTTGTGGAATGACCCTAGGATTATGCTGCCCTGTCTTGCTAGATTGAAAGTGGAGTAATTGGGACTGAGTTGACAAAGACTTGGAACAGGGCCATCACTAGTGTTCATTAGTAGATTATTTTTTTTAATCTACCTCTAAAGTAAACAGCAGTTCCCCAAGACCAATTTAAAATCTATTTTTACTTCCATCCCTGAGAGTCTGGAAAAGGGTTTTGAAGAAAGCTTCTTTCAAAGTCTCTGGTGACTCAACTAATTAAATCAGGGGCCTCATGTGGAAAAAAATATAGAGAGATAGATACACTTTTGTAGCCTCATTTTTTCATTCTGCAATGAAAAAAGAAATTATTTTAGAGCTTTTTCTGTTTGTTTTGTGCTCTACACATTCATGAGATTCCAGGAAAGCTGCTAAAGCAAATTTTTGTCAAGAATAGATTCCTGCTTTATGAAAAGGTGCTCACGAGCCCTGAAACACCACATAATTTAGGGATGCAGAACATGAAACTGTGATGACTTTTTTCATCCATGTACTCAACCTTTATATTTCCAGGCATTTAGCAGCCAGCTCATTCCCACCGTTCTGCAACTTTTTACAAAGGACTGGCCAGTATGGTGCTCTCTCTTAGATACTTTCCTTTCATTATTTTTATCTTTTGTCTAAAATATATGCAATTTTAGATTGCAGGTGCATCTGTTTTTCCTCTTTTAAAATGTAAGTGGGTATTTAGTAATAGCGCTTTACAGTTTTCTAATGGCTCCTCTCAGAGCAATTTGCAGACACTAATGACTGTGCTCTAACAACACTTCTGAGAGCAAGCCCTGTCATAATACTGTCCTCAGTTTTAACAGATTGTGAGACTGAAGCACCAATGTGGTGGCGTCTGTGATGGTGGGGAATCCACATAACCTAACTAGCACCCACCATCTGAGTCATTCCCTATAGAGTCTGTCACTGGAGAATAACAGACACTGTTTGAAGCTCCGAATGACTTTCTGAAATATCTCTCTCCACTGACTATAAATGGAGCAAAAGTCAATGAGGACTGTAACTTAGACATCTGGTTTTATAGTGACTGTTCCCAGCTCTCCCTCTCTCTACCCCTTTGGAAAGATGTTTGCATGAGGGACACTCAGGAAAGTAAAGGCAATTTAATGAAGAGCATGAAGGCAGTGTAGGGCTACTTCCCTTCATTCTCTGACATGTCCAGGTCTGTGCTGGCAGATTTTTCCAGCAGTGCTTTCCATATTCATCCACGGACATCTGAGCAAGGCCCTCTGTATTTCAGCCATTCTTCCCTCAGAAGCTGAAAATGGGCATGAAAAATCGGATCTTCTTTCCCCCGCATTTGTCCCCATTTCCCAATCCAAATCCAGACTGCTGGAGGTATGGAGAGCCTCAGAGCTCAGTGGTGGCACTCTCTGATAGGCCTCACTGCCTTGCGGTGACATTTGCCATGTCAACAAGCAGAATGGCATCCCAACAGGGCCTTGGGTGACTTACACAGAGCTACTGCTTAAACTCATTGATGTCTGCTGAAGGTCAGCCCATGGCAGATGAGATTCTCCGTGAGGAACAAGATACCTTCATTTGGGAAGGGAGGGTATCAGCATCCTGTCCTGAGTCATAACAATCTCTGTAGTAATGTAAGTTATTGTTCCTACAAATGGTAAAATTGCAGCTCCTTCAGAAAATTCCTACTGAAAGGTGTATCAATGTATGAATAACAAAGAGGAAAGTGACTTGTTGAACTTGTCAATTTGATTCACTATTTGCAAAGTTGACACAAAAAAATACAGTCTGCACAAGGCTTTTATTCTCCCAGCATTCAAAGTATTAGACATAATTAAATCCATATAGCTGAGCGTGCCTGGCTGAGTTGCACCTAAAGCATGTTCAGTCCTGTTCCAGTCTTGACTGCCGTTTTGTCTGTCGGCTTTCTTCATGGAGAGAAAATATCAAAGTATCTGAAATACAAAACCCATGAAAAATAAAATAAACTGCAAGTGTTTTGTAGCTTTTTACATCCAAATCCCATATTTCACTGAGTAAATAGACTTTTAAAAGTTCCCTTATCCTTTCTGGTTAAAAAGGATATTAAAATGAAACAGAATTTGGTTCTGGATTTTCAGTCCTCCAAAACACAGAAGACTTTCAAGACCTAGACAGTGAAGTGGCCCAAAACAAACCTGGACACCATTTTCCAAGCACAGGTCTAAATTTTGAGCCCATTCCAAAGTCATATAACTTGTCCACTGAGGAGGTTTCATGGACACAAAGGCTGGGCCTTTTGGACATGACATTTTTGTAGGAGGTCCTTTGTGCAGGAGTTCCTAAACAGTCATATATGAACTGCTCATGATACAGAAGCCACTACAAAGTGGTGCAGGCGTTAGCACAGCACAGGGAGCTCCTAGGCTGGCTAGTCACAACAAAGTCAGTCTTCTGGTCCTGGGGCTTTTATAGAGGTATGATAGATCCAATGACATTAGAAATAGTCTGGACCATTGCAGCAGTGATACTAATTAACCACTGGAACAACTTACACAGGTTGATGGGAGATTCTCCATCGCTGAAAAATTTTTAGATGAACAATGAACATTTGTTCAGGGAATTTCTCTGAATATCTTGTCCAGAAGGTTAGATTGGCTTATCATGGTTGCTGTTTTGGACATACTATCTATAAGTCTTTATAACACAGATTTAGCATGTTTATCTTGGTCTCCATTCAGTCTTACTATAAAACTGACTTTGTGTCCATTGCCATCCCCATTATAAAATTGACTTCCAAAACGTAAACTATCAAAACACTTTGGTAAATGATTCCCAGGTAATGATTATGCAATGATATCATCTGTAAGGAGGTATAATGTATATACACTCAAATAGATATACTGTGAACTATATACTGATCATCATGGGAAAAAACATGGAAACAATACTTTCCTCTCTTATGAATGGCCCCTAAATTCCTGCTCACTCCCCTTTTACAAAATTACCATATACCTGCTACTTTTGTTACTGATTTTTTATTAGTTAGAATTAATTTTAATAGGAATATAGAACTATAAGAAATATTTTAGTAAAATTATATACTACATTCTATATATTTAACCAACAACTAACAGCTGCTGTGAAATCCCCTGTATAGCCCTGTACCAAGGCCAGAGGAATTGGTTAAAATCATTTAGTAGGAACATTTAGAACTTAGATAACAGATGTCAGAATTTTAAATTAATAGGAACTTAGGAACTTAAGAAAATGTATTATGTGTAACTATAAGAATTCGAGTACTGTCTGAAATCAGTTAACCACGGAAGCTTTGGTAAAGATTTACCTTGATCTAATTAATGAGAATTCCAATCAGTAGAGTTAAGTGAGATTAACCAATGATTGTTTTAGTATAAGAATATTGATAAGGTGGTGTGACTGAGGGCCAATCACTAAAAATATTAGATTCGAGAATTAACATTCAATGTATTTTATGTAAATCTAATACATGATAGCAAAAATCGTACTGCGCAGAATCACATGAAAGATCAACTATCGGACAAAGTGAGGAAGACTATGGAAGACCACCAGAGGGCTTCTGAAGACCACCAGAGACCTTCACTGCGCCTGCGTAAAGGACATTTACATATGCTAATAACTTCCTGGAAATCTAATGAATATGTATAACATTCCTCGGAAATATAATGAATATGTATGAATAAGTTTAATATAAGGTGTATGATTTTGGTGTTCAGGTGTGCGTGGTTCGTGAGAGGACTCACCCGCACACCCGGCCGTCAATAAAGAAGTGTCTGCTTATCTACACTAAATTAGTGTTGATAAGTTCTTTATTCCGAGTTTTTCGGCAACACTTTCAGTTCATCATGTGCTCATATACATGAGCATGTGTAAACATTTAGCATGTACAAACCCTGAATTGGTAATTAATGCCTATCTAATTACTTGCAGAGACACACTGGGAAGATTATTACTTATAACAGGTCTGCACGTGGAGCACCTTTCCTTCCCATTGCCCTGTCTCTCTCCTTCCTTGGCTGTGTTCGAGCCTGCACTGTGAACTTTCTTTCAGCAGTCACCTTGTAAAATTACACAAACAAACAAGAGGAGGAGGGAAAATAAATAAGAAACAATTTCAGGTCTTAATATAACCTGCTTCTTCAGTGCTTCAGATCAGAAGTAAGCCTAGTTCATCTAGTCACTGTATTAACAGCATTACCTGGGGAAGATCACAATCTCTTTTACATTTGATGTGGAAAAAATTGACAAAATATTCCCTTGTTCATGCGTTTCTTCAGTTATTTGGAGAGATTCAAGGGAATCACAAAAAGTACATGCTTGCTTTTTATCTCTCTCCCTCTTCCCAGCCTCCACCTTGATTCATCTTGTTATAAACTTTAGCGATTTAGCACAGTGTGTTGTCTCCCGCTGAGCAAACGGAAAAGTGACAAGAGACAAGGTCGAGCTGCCCTTTGCTCCTCCTGATACACAAGCTATTTCATGTGTCTAAAGCTCTGGCTATAACAGGACTGGAAAAATATCAAAATATATTAAAGTTAAGAAAACAAGTCACTAGGAGACTGTAACCTTCATCAAGTGGGAAAAAAAAGATTCTTATTCTTGGCTTTCCCGGTTGCTGTGCACTTGTCTGAACCCACAAGGTTGTTTTAATGTTCTATTTTATTTCACTCACTCTTGTTTGAAATGTTATAGTTTCAGAATTGAAAGCAATTTTTGTGAATTGATAGTTGAGAGATGCTGGAAGGTATGTGTGTGTACATGTGCACGCCAGCCAAGAAAACCCTTAGTTGTCCCAGCAGAGGGACAATAAATATGACCATAAATGCCAATAAAAACAAAACGCTGAATTTTTTCTGAAGACTGATTACAGAGAAGACCTCTGTGAAGACTGTGATTATTGGTCCCTCTTGGATATTTTATGCAATTATACAAGCACATCAGGGCAACACTTTGATTTTTACTTTTGGTGCATTCAAAATATAGCAGCAATAGATAAATAAATAAATGCATATTGATAGTCTTTGTTTTGTCCACAGTAAATGCAGATGTGGAAAGAAAATCTATAGTTTTTTCTTTTATTGCTGCCATTTGAAATACCCAGTATATTTGAATGGGGAAATATATCTAGAGAGTGATATGCTTTACTCTGTCAAACGTTTCAAAGGTAAATAAACAAGTTTTATTGGTTGCTCTTACATCTAGATGTAGTATTTAATAGATATATTAAACAGTGATACAGCTGCCAGATATTCCAAGGAAATATTGTGCATATCACAGCTAAGACTTACAATGTCATAACAAATCTATATTTTACTAATGGAAACAAGGCTTTCTCACATAAACTGCTCTGAGCTTTTGAAGCTCATTTTCTACCAGTCATTTCTCCCATACTTTCCTAGATGTTTTGCAATTATACCCAACTGCCGTTGCAAACAAGACAGTGCTATACAAATGACCTTCATTTCCTAACGGTTGTGTTGACAGTCGAAGCAGGAAATGAGATGTAAACCTGGGGTGGAGTAAGGCCTTGGCTGAAAAGATACAAACAGAAGGACTCTTTAATGGACCATGGTAGCTCTTCAAGCAAAAAGGATGCAGAACAAGTACGATATCAAAAACAAGACTTAAGCAACTAAAGTAGGACCCATGCAGATGAAGTGTCGATGCCTAAATGCAGAATTAAAAAGAGACAGAGCCCCTCCACATTCACCACATCTCTATGGCGGCCAGGCTGCTTTCTTAAGAGACAGTGAGTTTTAATCTTTTCAGGAAGCAGAGAGAATCAGACCTGGGTCTCCTACATCTTCGGGCTATTATTGCTATTTATAGCCTTTAGTATAAAAGGCTCTGTGCGTTGGAGGTAGATTTGAAATAATCTCTTTCAAAAGAAGCATAAATCTCAGCTTTTCTCTTTCTTCTTCTCTTTAGGCAACGGCAGGGGCCCCTGCCCTGTGAGGAAAGTTTCAGGTCATGAGTCCTGAATGCTTCAAGTTTTGGAGCTGGCCTTGTTACACCTATCTAAATTAATCCCAGAGGATGTACCTACAGCGATGATCTGACCTCTATTGCTGCAGCTCAGTGCCAAACCTCTTTTCCTTCTCCCCACACAGCTGCAGTGACTGCTGTAGCCTGATCATGCTGATGGAGTCGGAAAGGCCATCGGGCCCTGTGCGCCTCCTGCCCCAGTGGCTCCATGGTGCCCTTGCAGGGAAACCAGCCATGTGTTGTGCAGGGTGCCTGCTCTTGCAGCCGTGTGGCTCTTCTGCAGAGAAAAGCCAGTGGGGCTGGATGAAGGTCATCAGATGATCAGACACATTAAAAATGTTAGTTGAGTATAAGTCCAACCCACTCAAACCCAAATTAATTCCCCCATTGCTCATGTTACAAGTCCACAAGCCTGCTTTGAGAGATTGACTTAGCCTGAGTTTTGGAAAAATGTGCAGGGAAAGAGCTTGGGCAAGATCAGCGCTGAGGCAAGTCAATGGTCTTGCTTGTTTAGCCAGCTTGTACAGGACTCGGCACAAGCAGTGCAGTTGCACAGTCCATCAACAGATGCTCCAAGTTTGACTCTTCCAAACCTCCATGTGAATTATTTCACTCCAAGATACAGTCATACTAGCTGCTAGCAACAGCAACAGAAACCGTAATGCTCATGTAGCTAGACAAAATTAAATCTGGATTCCAGCCCACTCTTTATCTTATAGAAGACTCCTATCATGCCAGCTTTCCTTCTGTATTGCAAAAAGCACATTTTCATGCAGCTGTTGTCTTCTGCCCCTTTCTTGTTGATGCCAAGATGTAATAGCAGGGTTATATTGCTGGCCCTTGGAACAAAACAGTTATAGTCAAAGTAGAGTACTGAAAGTACCAGAAGATATTAGAAGCCAGAGAATATAATAAAAGAATGATGATAGTCAGCTTTAACTCTCTATGTATTAATGGGCCAAATGTCACTTCAAGTTGCAATTTAGAGGAGTGATTTCTTGACATGAACACTAGTTTCTAGGAAGAGTAGCTCTTTGGTACATAAGTAGAGGAATTCATCCTAGAATTAGCCTTTACTGCAGATTTCCATCCACAGAAAATTTTACCGGCATGCAAGACTTTATAGAGTGTTTCTCACAGATTCTTGAGTGACTTGCATATAGCTTTTGGTTGCTTCATCATGATGACTTTTTTTGTGCTGAATTGTGGAGACATTTATAACAGCTCAAAGTCTTTGGCCATGGTAGATGGAAAACAAAGTTCTCCAGAGCGCTCAGTTCTCAGCGACTTGTTGCCATATACCGACCAGAATGGCCATTAGTTTGAGATGCCTTTTCCAAATCCAGGGTTCAAAAAGTCTCCATAGTCTCAGGATAAAATATGCCTAGACCAGCAGGCAGGGCTGAAAGCACCGTGTTTGGGGAATGTGCTTATCAGGCTGCTGGTACTCCCTAAATGAAGTGCCTGAAACTAAGAGAAATTTCTGTGAGCTTCCTAATAGAGCCACAGGTAAGTTCACTGACTGTTATAATTGACTGTAATAAGGCACCAATCCTAAACGCCAAAATGTTTTATCTTCCTTCCTGGGAATCTCGAGGAAAAATGGCTGAACCTTAGTTGAGTTCTTCTGAAACTGATCAGAACACTCCAACAGCACGTGTCATCTTTACTGTTATCTTCTTCTTCTTACTCATGTAACCAGTCTGAAACTTCCATGGGGCTTCAGCGTGGATGAACTTGGTATCTCACAGAAATTTACTTCAAGGCACATGCACTCTCAGAGTCCCACTGAACCTAATGGTTTGCTGTGGGATGGATTTCATAGAGGCTGAGTAAGACATTAAAACACCCTTGCATCAAAGCCTCAGTGAGAGCCTCAAGTTCTTCAGACCATGCCCACACAGGAAATTTTTGGAAAAGAGGTAGAAAGGCAAAGTCCAGTGAAGACAGAGGATGAAAAATGTATCAAATACCAAGGAGAGTTGAGCAGATGAGAGAAAAACTAAAAATGAGGAGCAAAGGGAGGATCTGAAGAAAATTCTTTGTGATATAGCACTCAATAATAAATAAAATATGTACTACCACAATATGCTATAGCAACCTGGCTTTGGGCTGTTCCCTCTATATCTGATACAAACAAAGTTCCCACTGCTTATTAAATTCATCATAGCCATGCCTTTGCTGCCTGAAGCTACTTGGTCTCCTCAAATACTTGCATTACAAAACTGCTTCAGGGATTTCATTTCTAGTTGTTATCAAGATCTGCTTTCATCAGGATTTCAGACCAAATCTAATCACCATGCTAATGAAATGCTATCTTGACTGTACACCGTATGCTTTGCTCACAGCCACTATTTATTTTCTCCCCCCCAAAAAGTCCATGAGAACAGTTTTCCAGATGCAGGGAAGAAATATCACCATTACCAAGGCCAGTAGATCTTTCCATCAGTGTTGGGTCACTGTAAGTATTTCTCTGCTCACTGGTACACTGTCAATCACATTGTAACGTCTGAAGCCTGTGCTAAGAAATCACTGAGGCAGGCTCCCTGCAAGTTTGATACCTGAGTGTAGCTCTAACCTTGCTCACCTGTGTGAGTTAGTCATGCCACACTCAAGCTATGAGCAGCAGAACGGGCAAATTGTAGGGTTTGGTGTGTTCATTTCTGTTCTTTCTTCATTACATAGATGGATTCCCAGTGGTAGTAGGTGGCACTAGCATAGGACCTAGATAAAATATGGAGTGTCTACATATGTTTAGCCACCTTAATAATGTCTTCTATTTATTGCACTCAAGCATCCTCTTCTCTGCTTTGTCAACAGTCTCTGCTTTGTCCTACTATAATTGTGTATTTATTGGCTGGATCTAAGAGGTGGCAGCTTGACGTTAGCACCACGGGTGCATTCAGTGATGGAGTTGTGACCATGCAGCTGTGTAACCCATAGAAGGGCTGGAGTTACGTCTTTATCACAAAATTGTCTAGAATAAAGTTGTCCTGTTGTCCAGGCAGAGGGCACATTTTCCCTGAGATTCAATCCCCTATTTAATAGACAGAACAGTAGTTGATCCTTTCCCTTTTCTGACATCCCCAGAGACCACCTGGGCCCTGGAATGGCCCCTCTGATTAATATCCAGGTCTTGATTGCAGCACAACAATATTGTTCTCTTCAAGACTACTTTGTCTTGGACAACCTGCCAGTCACCTTCTACAAGCATGGGCAAAAGAGCTCAGTGCTCTGCTGTTCTCAGGACAGCATCTCATGAAGCGATGGCTGGATTCACTCTTCTCTATTTCAGAAATGGGTCCTTCTGGATGACAGATATAGGTTGTGAGTGACATAGGATGGACTGAATATTGGCAGGGCTAGGAGACTAAACACGAAGCAAATGGAAAGGACCTGAAGGCATCAGCAGTGGGGTTAAGTGACATTTGCTTATGGCTGTAACAGTACCCAAGGGAAGGCAACTGCACAGCTGTGTTAGAATAAGGACAGCTGGAAAAACAGATGCTCTGTGTTCTTCAGCCAGTATAAAAAGAGGCTAAGATTGACCCTAAATAAAATGGAAGGTAGGGCTCTGGATAAAAACAAGCTGTGTTTTCCACAGGGGAAAAAAGCCTAACTAGGAGGATGAGTCAGTCCAATGAATGAGTCACAGAAAGGGAATAACAATTATATAAATTCCCAGTGACATATGGCACTGTTAGACTTAGACTAAAGCTGCAATGTCCAGACCTAGTTTGGGCTTCCTGACTTTTGGTGTTTCTAAACCTTCAGACTGGTATAGCCAGGAGGAAATACCAGGCACAGAGGTCGAAGAACGTGGTAGCAGATGGAAGCAAACCCATAGGGTAGCCACAGTCTGTCAACATTTCACAGCTAGTATCAGGGGCAAATGGACTCAGTTGAATCTCTATTTTTAATTCTCTATTGAATCTCTCTATTTTGATAAGAATTGCATTTTCAAGCAAAACAGACATTTTCCTGAAACATTTTTGGTCCTGAAAAGAAGAATTATTATACTTTTCTTTCACTACTCTGAACCTCTTTTTTTTTAGTAGAAAAACTGGTTTGAAACAGTAAAATCCATTTTTCCCCTCCAACAAACCAAAACCTTTCTGCCACATACTGTTTCCAGTTTCCGAAAACAGAGACAGGGCTGGGGCTGAAGGAACAAACAGAGAAAACCAACCAACCAACAAACCAACAAACAAAAGACCACTCTGGTAATATCACGTGTACAGGATGTAGCTTCTGCCTCTCGGACACTCTGGGGCTTTATTTTCCTCTCATGTGCAGATGTAAATCAGACACATTCCACTGAAGATGGTGGAGTTGCTCTGATGAGAAAATTATGTAAGATTGTAGCAGAATCACATCTTTTCTAGTTTAAACAAATCAGTTGTTAGACTTAGGGTGGTTTTTGCAATTCAACCACTTTTCTCCCTCCAGGTCCTTACAATAACCAAAACTCTGGTTAGCCCTTACAGCTTGGATAAACAGCTGAACTAAGGTCTCCAAAGATAAAAAGCAGAAGGAAGCTTCAACAAAAAAATAATTTCATCTTCAGAAAAAAATGCATGAGAAAACTCAGAAACTAAGAGAAAATTCCATGTTCTTCTGGTGCAGATTACGTATGGTGGCAGTGATGGGGTTGACAGGCTTTAGGGGCATTCTGTCCTGGGTGGGACAAAAAATCATCAGAATTGCACTTTGCAATATGGATGCTGTGGGAGGCTCAACACAGAGCCATGCTTTGCTGACAAGTTACCTACTGGCATGATTTTTTAACACTAGACAGAATATCAGAGAACTTTATCTTCTTTCACACTCTCCCTCCTTGCACTCATGTATGCAACATTTTTACTAACTCACTGTATTTTCTTTTCATTTGCAGTTGAAAGCAGAAATCAGTTTTGTAGTCCCATGGAACTCTTCAAATTCCCACCCAAATTATTCTAGAGTTGATCTCCTAACCCAGAGGGGCTCTGCTGGCAGTATTACCATCGAACTTCATTTATATTCCCACTGAGTTCAGCAATAAAGTTCCCCCATCTGAATGACTGAGGTCAGCATACAACACTACCTTGCTGAGAGAGTCCATTCCCAATCGGCTTTGTGAGTAGTTACCAAGTTAGCTGTCATGCTGTTATGAAGCCACTCTCGTTTGGATCCTCTCATTTGCCTGCTGAGGTATAACAAATTATTTTTCTCTTCCTCTTTCTTTTTTCCAAATTATACACAATTGCTGAAAGCTAAGCAATGGCTTTTGTGTGAATGTGCAATTTAAGTGGGATCCCTGGTACTAGTTATTATTCTGTTACAGTAACGGTCATACCTTGAAAAGCCAAAGGAAAGCAACAGAGCATAAAAGAGAAGCTCAATGAAGCAGAAAAGGTTTGATATGATATTCAAAGCTCATGTTCTGTTCAGCGGACAAGGTGGGAGACTATCCTATCCAAATATCAACGCTAATATACCCTCCTTATGCAGATCTGGAAATCCAACTCCTAAATATTATTTTCTTCTTTCTGAGCCATGAAAACCCAGATTGTGCATTAAGCACCAATGGCTTCTTTCATCAGATATTAACCACAAGGACTACACAAGGTCATTTGATGAAGTAAGGAGAAATGGGTGTTGGGATTCATAGGCCATGACTCTGCTATATGACACTCAGCGTTGTCATAGGATATGGAGCTCCCACAGGCTAAGATTAAACAAGAGGGGCTCATCTGAGCCTCTGCTGAGGGCCAAAGGAAGGAGACATTTCTTCTGAAAGGGATTTAGAGCATTCAAAATTAGTTCCTGATTGGTCTTAGCCTGTAGAAGTGACCATGTCTCTCCCCACTGACTATAGATACAGGCTTGTATTTGACCTTTACACTGAAAGCTTGCAGGGGAAAACCAAAAACATGAGCAACTGGTCTTCTGGCAACATCTGTCAACAGGTTTTCTCCTCCTTCTGAAAGGCAGATTAACTCTTTCTTTGCTCATCCTCTTTTCAGGCATGTAACTGCAGGCTACTTCTGGCAACACCTTCTGTCCCTTGGTGGTTGTATCTCACAGAGATACAACAGAGATCTGGCCTTTTGTACCTACGAGTTGTGCTGTTTGTTGTTCTAGAATCAACTTTATCAATCTGTTGTAGTCTTCACCTTCTGTATTTCTCTTCTTTGAGGACACTGAATACTTTCTCATTTAGCCAGGCTGATGTCTTTGACATCCTTCCTTCCTTTTGGAATAATTTGCACTTATACCTGTAATATAATGTCTTTAAAGAAATGACAGCTTTCTGGATTATTTTTTTCCCTTAGTCTTGTGTCTCATGAGCTCCTACCCTCCAGTTATCAGGGTGTACTGATGCCTGTCATCTTGAAGTCCACTGTGGGTATACTCTGTTATCCTGCCAAAGAGTCGTGAACTTTCACAGTCCTTGGATGCTCTTACCCAGATTGCCTTCCCCCTTCCTGTTCTTGACAAATTGCTCCCTCTTGGTTAGTCAGAGCTGCAAAAGCCACCTGCATAACTCCTGTTTAAAGACGCTGTTATCAACACATTGTAAGAAGTTGCTGGACAGTTTGTGTCTGGCTATATTTTGCTAATCCTCCTTAACCTGTTTCCTGGGATTGACGTCACTCCTCTTTTCATTACACAGGAGCTTTCAGTTAAGTTTAGCCCCTTGTATCTCAAGTGCCACAGACACACGGCACAGCAGCTCCTCCTTCCCCAGGCCTGAGCAATCCTGTATTAATTATTTTTGTATTAATATGCCAGATAGTGGAATTGTTCCACCCAATGTCCCTTATGCCAAATTTGTCATAATTTAGAGCACTGAGTCTTCCCTTGGACAGATTTCTTGGTCAAATCTCTGATAATTTTAATGAATTGCTATCAAACAGATAAAGAAAACGTTTGGCAATTTTTAATCACATGGCTTAATACAAACCAGTATTATCCACAAATATTACAATGATAAGGACAGCATGAAAATGCATATGAAATTAAATGACTGGGCATTTATCCATGTAATGAAACTACTAAGAATTGCCACTGATGGGACCTAAAACCCTTTTTAAAAGAACTTGTTGAATGGCGGTAGCCTTTCACTCCTCAGAAATACAGAATCAAAACTATTAGGATTCAGGAGGTAAGTTTCTTGGAGGAAGGTTGCTCATGGACTATATCTCCTGCACTGTTTCTTCTGCCCTTCCCTGAAACATCTGGAACCGGCCAGCAGAGAAGACCTTGGACTGACAAGTTCAAGGTCTCAGTACATGAAATCTTGCAGTGCTGTGGCCTACTTCCACAAGTGTGCATGCAAATTTGAGTCACAGAGTACTTAAAACATTATTTCAGCCACATCTTCTTGTTACCTATTTCTTACAGGGAAATTTAAACTTCATTATTCAGTCCTGGTTGAGATATTGATGAATGTATGTATTAATTTACTATTTGAGCAGTGTATTTTTTTTAGTTAATTACATAGCAACTTAATTTATCTTTTGCCAATTTGTTTTCCCTCAATAAATGATCTGCCAGCAATACGTTATTTTTAATTAGCCTACAGCAAGTGTGTCTATGAATGTAAATCAAATGCTTATTTGAGCCATTAATTGAAAAGGAGAGATCATTGGAATTCATATTGTGATATTCTTGGGGTTTTTTAGTTTTCTTATTCTGAAAGGATTATGACAAAACAGTGCCTACAGCAAAGAATTGACAACACACTCTGATAATCAGAAAGAAACAGAAATGTACAAAAAAGACATAGCTACTTTTTTTTAGCAGATAATAAAGGCCAAGTACATAAACCAAAAAGAGAACTATAGCTGAAAATTTCATTTCTTGATAATTGAAAAAACAGAAACCCATCTCTCTCCACCCCTTCTCTCATCCTTATATATTTTATATATTTTATTTTATTTTATTTTATTTATTTTTTTTACATTTAGGGAACAGTCATTCTGGATATATTTACATGAGGAGGTGCAGAAAACCAAGACACTCCTATTGAAGAGTGTTCAGCCCAGTGGAGAAATGAGACAATATTCAGGAATTAAGTATGGGGACTGGTAGCTTTCTGCTGCACGCAGGGTTTTGCAGCTGCTGGAGCAAACATCATCTGGATCACTGTCCCAGAGTATATTCCACCTACGCCTGTACCTCTCTTCTTGGGTTTTTCTCCAAGGCACTTATTCACCCCTATGGGTAGGATGGCATTTTCCTTAGTCTTTTATCACTACAGCAAAATCCTCTCTAGTGCTTGACCATCTCCTTCTTTAGTTTAACAGAAGAACTCTGCTCCATCTGCTTCTTATTCTACAGTTTTAATTCAGATTGCAGGAGCATCAAATCCTGAAAAATATATGCAGTGTCATTTTGTTTTATTTCCTCCATGGTTAATTACAGCAAGTTTTTCAGTCTTTAGATGTCACCTTAAACAAAACTATTGCTGATCACATTTCAGTCAGAGAGGTGTTTGGGGTTTTTATTGCATTTTATAATCACACGATTCCCTCTATTTCAAGCAAAGCATCAATGGCCCATCTGGCACAAAAACAATAGTTCAAAAGAAAACCATTGTCTTACAATAATGAAGCAGGAAGCATTTTTAACCTTGATGTTCTGGGGTGTGTGAGTACTTCTCCATGACAAGAGCTCTTATGGGAAAACCTCTTGGTAGTTCAGACTTTCTGAGGCATTTAGTACAATGGTCTCCCAAAGGGACGTTATCTTCATAATTATCTTCATTACTGTTTCTTTGTGCCATGTGTCACCCTATTGCACTACTCCACCTAAAGTGTCCTTGATCGCGTTGTGGCTGCATGACAAAAAGTGTCAGGTACACTTAATTTAGTGGAGGGTTCACTTAATGGTGGTTTCTAATGAAATCCGAAGGAATCATTGTTTTTGAAACAATACATCTTGCTGTACTGAGATGAGGGCGTGCTACAGCAGCATTTTATCACCCGTTTCTTTCTGCAGTGTCACTGTGACTTTTGCAAAATGGAAAGCTGTTGTGATCATCATTGATTTGATTTCAGACTTACTGTCACTGAATGGACAGAGGTTCTTAATTGCAAAGGGCAGCAGGATTAGGGCCTGAGAAGCAAGTAATGAAAAATATTAGAAGAAACACTTAATGAAAATGTCATAGAAGTGAAAGACCTGGAGAAGAACTGATCAAGTTCATCTAGGAAGTTTCATTTCCCAGAACAGGAGTACTCTTTACCATTTTTATGTCATGCGTTCCTATGAGATCAGCATCCCCTGAGTCCTGACTGCATCATCTGTCAAGACAGCAGTTCCTATTCAATTGCTAATGGCTCACTGTGCAACTGCTTCTCACCCCCAGTGAGCGCTCTAACACACATTTAGTTCTGCTGAAGTCAAGAGCTCACCAATAAGATAAGAAGTCTTCACAGTCTTGGCATGACTCATAGTTAGATGCCTATAGATGCAGATTAAATACTCAGTAAAAGCTCTCTGCTACTTTCAGGACCTAAATCCCACAATCAAGCACTAGCAAAGTGCTTAAAGCCCCCATTCAGATGCTGCCTAATCCAGTTTCCTCTGTCAGCCAGGTGAAGCACAGCAGAGATGGCT
This sequence comes from Haliaeetus albicilla, assembly GCF_947461875.1. Lineage (NCBI taxonomy): Eukaryota > Metazoa > Chordata > Aves > Accipitriformes > Accipitridae > Haliaeetus > Haliaeetus albicilla. The sequence goes on along the minus strand of NC_091498.1, from coordinate 6,391,702 downwards.
TTGGAGGTGTACCTGCTCTGACATGGGTCCTCCTCCCCTTAGAGATACCTCCTCTTACATGGTGTGCCTCCTTCCGAAAAGGCACCTCCAGCTGGATCTCCAACAATGTCTCCTTGCACAGATCCCCCCCCATTTCTCCATTTTCTCCTCACGTCTCTTAATGTGTCTCCATCTCTTCACTGTCTCATCCTGTGTGTCCTCTCACCTCTTCACATATCTCCTTTTGTGTCTCTCCCCCAGGGGCTGCCACTCTTTCCTAAATATTTTTGCCGAGGCACCATGTGCTCCTGTGCCAGGCTGAAGTTCTGGCATGCAATGGGTTGGTTTAATCTGTTTCAGAGCTGGCTGGAAGTGCCTGTGACTGGCACTGGCCCAACGGGAGGGATACACAGTAGAAGGATGGCTTCCTGGGTCCCTGTGGGAGTTTGCGTGAGTCTCCCTGCTTAGCAGCCGTGGTGCTGCAGGAGCCCTGCAGCCACTATTTAGGAACTATGAGGATTTTACCAGCAGAAATGTAGTGCCAATAGCAAAAATGCTGAGATCCAAAACAACTCCCCAATAGCCTTGCACCTAAAAGTTGTACGGTCATGGTACTAAAGCAGGTGAAGTAGGGGTTGAAGGCAGGTGTCCTTCTGGGCTTGTGCTGCTGCATCCAAACAGTGCTGCTCTGTGCCAGGAGGGACCAGAGAGACCAAGGGTTCTGCACTGCACTGTGCTGCATGGCACACGAGCACTTTGGTATCTGAAGAATTCTGGTGTTTCATGGCTTAGGCACGTGCAGAGCAATGATTTTGAGAATTTAAACTTTGTACTGAGGTACCCTGCATAGCTGTGAAAGAGGAATTAAAACACAGGTATTTAGACCTGCTTAGAACTTTCAACAATCCAAGTAGGTGTTTGCCTGAATCTTGCACTGCTTACGTGGCTTTCAAGCTATTGCATTGTCCAGAAGAAGCTTAAAATTGTTTTGAAGACTGGGCTGAAGTGATCAGGTCTAGGATTTCCATAGGACTAGAAGAGTTTGGTGCTCAGCTGCCTCTGATCAGCAGCTGTATCCAAAAATCCAAATCATCTCATTTGACAAAACTCAGTGAACAGAACGTACTGTTAATCCCCTACCCCAGGTCCCTCCTAAAATTGCATTTATTTGGTGCATTGGCTCTTAACTTTGAGACAGAGAGGCAATAGAAGATAGAAAAGAAGAGGAATACTGTCACATAACAAATGGGCTTTTCTCTGTCAGTCAGTCCCACTTCTGTGGGGAGACTCTCAGATGTGGAGAAATCAGTTGATGCTGGTGGCAGTCACCCATGAAAAACTCAGCCAAGTCTTTGGGTTTTTTGGAAGATGTGTCTTCAAGGCATTAATGGAAACATCTCTGAATAGAAATGGCATAGGCAAGAGCAACTCGAGGTAAGCAAAGGGGCAGGTTCCTACTACAGATATAAGAAAATATTGCCCCTTTAAGTGCAAGGTGAATGATAGTTCGGAAATCGCTATTCTTTTTCTGCAAGTAAAATTTTAAAAAATAAATAAATCTGATTAAAGTTTAATTTTAAGAATGCCCTCTGTTTTCAAATTCTTGATTGAATTACCCTTTAAAAATTAAATTGTAATCCTTTAGCAGTTATTGATTCAGAAGGAAGAAAATGCCAATAGTACCATTCTGGCCTGAAACGCTGCCCATCAAATTGACATAATGCTTTCAATTTGCCTAAATAACTCATTGGATCTGACTTAGTCTCATGGCTGGCTTTTCCAGCATTCAGTATCCACTTAGTAAGGCAGAAAGAAAGATGTAGGGGGCCTCATCCTCAGTTGTGCACAGTGACAAATGTACCACTTTGGCACAGAACAACTCCTTGACACCCCTGGCTATGGAGACACCCTCTCTTAGCAACTGACAACAGGCATAAAGGCCTCCTTATGGCACTGTTCTGAGCCCTTGGGGTCAGGGGTGGCCCAGAAATCCTTCGGGATAGGTCTGTGAGCTTTGAATATCCTTTGTTGAAAGGTGGCTGTAGAGGGCATAGGAAAAAAGTTTGCCCTAGTGCAGCTCTGGAGCTGTGGAGAACATGCATGTGCCAAGCTGCACAACAGCACAGAGAAGGCTTCTGATTCCTTTTGGCTTCCTACCAATCCACCTAGCTCTCACATCTGAGACCTGAATGACTAAGAATCAGACTCAAAACATTCCTCTCCATTTCTCACTTGTTAAATTACACCTCCAGCAACAGTGAAGGCATCACAAAAGAAGAAATAAACCTTCCATTATGTTTTGCAGGAGTCTCAGCTCATTTTTGAGTTAAAATACCAACATGACAAAAAAGTCAGAATGAATAGAGCTACCAAGATATAAACATGGTCTGTATAATTCAGATTCCCCATGCGAACAAAAGGTTGCAGCTCTCAAATAGAGGCACTGTTGAGAAAGTACTTGAAAAAAGGGATGAATCAATTAATGCTTTTGATAGTTTGAATGTCCCACTATCTAAAAAACAAGCACCACTTTAATAGTGAAATAATTCAGTTTACTGAATCCAATTACATATAATTGGCTTTTTCCCTTCCCCCCACCCCTTTTTTAATTGCTGTTGGAACCAGGGCTCTGATGCACTTCTGCTGGCTCTGCCAGATGTTTCTGTTATTGGTGTTGCAAGGGCATGCTAAGGATCACAGGATTCAATTAACATCAGAGGTGCAGCCTTCAGCCTGAATGGCCACAGACACATCAGCTACTTGTACCTTTGTAGCCCTGGATAAAAAAGTGCTTATGAAACCCAGCCAAAAAACCACTTATGAAAGTTCCCAAAGAGGAAAGTATCAGTTACACTTCCCTTTTCTTCTTTGGGCGAGCAAGCCTCTTTGGTTTGGTATGATGCTCATGTTCTGGGACATGAGGTTTTTAATCCACATCACAGAGAAATGTCCTGTGGCAGCCAAAGGCACTGGAGGCTGGGTGCGTCTAACAAGCTTTATGTGACCTTGCTGGTAACATTTGCTTGCTTTCCCAGGACCTGTGCTCGGCAGGATTGTGTCTTTCTTCCTGGAAGCTTTCCAGTCCAATCCTCCCTAGGACTCCAAATCCTTGCTGTAGCAGAACTACCGGTTTGCCTCAGACATCACCAGCAGATGCACAGCTTGTGCTTATAGGTTCTTTGGAAATGTTCCACCCCCTGCTGCTGACTGGCATTGGTACTGTAAGGATAAACCAGTTTGCCCCCCAAAAACTAGGGTAAACACTTCAGCTTTTTGAGCGCATTACCCCCTCAGAGCTCCAGGTATCCTGCAGATGCCCTGCTGCTAGCTCTGGTGATGGTTTCTTTCATGCACATCACCTCACTTCAAAAACAAGCAGGCAAGGAGTGTGTACTCATTGCTAACTAGAGTGCTTTCTGGGAGATACTGAGGTGGGGCCTCCTGGCCATGTAAAAGAAAGAGGTCAGAAGATGCATGAACTGCAGCTCTTCTGGGACATTGCAGAAGCATTTTCAAGATGACTGGTTGCCTTTTTTATTCAAAAACTGCTCTCCAATTTTTACAGTAAAACTTTTTTTTTTTAAATTGAAACAAGGAAGAAATATTTGAAAACTGTTTTCTTAATAAGATGACCATGTTGATGAAAAAATTTCCCCCTGGCTTATTCATCTGCAACTCTCCCCTCCATGCTCATTCTTTACTGCATGACATTTGAACAAACCCCCGTTGAATGAATTGTAGCTGGATGGGAGGAAGGCAGTGTGCTGGAAATGCTGGGTGCTGTTATTAGTGTAGCAGTGATTGACAAGGCGTTTCATGCAAGCGGATGTAGCTGGCGAAGTATTGTCAGATGCCCAGGGATGAAAGGTGCTCCAAGCATGCAGAGTGCTGCTCTGAATTAGCATCAACATCTAGCAGCCAGGGCACAATGCTGTGTGTTGAGTCACAAAATACTAACTTTATGGCTAGACAAACAACCTGGTACAGGAAAGCATGTGCTGGAGGATGGGACAGGTGCTGCATTGCTTTTTCAAACAAATGAAATCCTTCTCCCCTGCTGTTCCCTATACTTAGACTGTTTTTCCCCTCCTTGTCTTGCAAATTCCGAATGCTGCATGCTACCGTCACCCCGGGCTCATTACAACTTCAAGTATGCAATGGGAAATTTGATTTAATTAGCCACTAATAGAGAGTTAAGGAATTTAGCCCAGGAACTGGTGGGTCCATGCAGTCATGAAGGGTGGCTAATCTGTATTCACTGAACTGACTTTGTGCCTGAATTTCTCAACAATCTGAGCTCAGGGGATATGGAGGGGTGGGAATAACACTTGAGGAGTGGGAATAGCAACAATTGACAGCCCTGTCCCTCCCAAGAGACGGCACCTTTTGCACTGTGCCCAGCAAAAACACTGCCACATCACTTGGCTGGTCTTCTATGTCTTGCTGTTGGATGCAGAAGGAAAGGGAGAAGGGGGTCATTTCCTGTTTAAGTCCAATGGGGTCATCCACTTCTGATCTTTAAGATTTGAGAAGAAATGTAGAACATTGTGAAACAGTTGGGAATCCAACTCAAAGCTCCTCCATTAGTTTTTAAGACAGATGCTTTGCAGAATGAGTGCTAGCCATGGGGTTAGAAGCTATAAATACAGTGTGCAAGACCTCCAGGCTGTTTTGCAGTTGAAGGCAGTGTTGCTTTTGTACTAGCTGCAAAGAATTCCTCCAAAGTTATATTCAAAGAAAAAAGTTCCTTTCTTACCTGGGCTGTTAAGAACATTCTTTTCACAGAACATTTCTTTGACATTGTCCGTGTCAGGTGATTTATCCCATGCCCTGTGTTATGGCTCTGTATTGCCCTTTGCACTACCTCTTTTCTCCTGGTCACACCCACTTTAAATAGGATTTTGTACATGATTAGTGAGAAGCTGCTAAGATGAATGCTGACAGCTTTCCATGTTTATTTCTCTGAAGCGTTAATTCAGTTCAGGTCTCTGAAAAGACGGCAGATGCAACTTCTTCCCAGTATATTGGTTCTGCAAATTTTATCTATTACTGTTTGATGGTTTCATCCATAATTTTATTTCAAAGGAACTGCTTTTAACAATTTGGGAATGTCCATGCAGTCAGGGAAAAATCTGTCTGTCTTTTCCTTCTCTGCATTGCTGTGCTTTCCAGAGTCTCACAGAAAGTCAGTGTGACTCAGACAAAGAAAGAAGTGCCTTGAGTTTGAAAACGTTACTTAGGCTCTAGGAAGTTCTTGCTTTGACAGGCTTTGGCGGGCATTATCTGGACACAAATGTCATCTTCTGTGGAGTCTGATATTACACAGTCCTGACCAGTCTGAAACACCAAGATCTCTTGGCTCAGAGTGATTCCTGAACACCATGGAGGCAATGAACTCGCTTGGGGCTGTATCTTTTGCGGGAGCCAGGCCCTCTTCTTCTACTCTCTGTTTCCTATCAATTATCTATGCAGTGATGTTGTGTCTTATCTCACAGCTGCTGAATTTCCCTAAAAGCATTTTACGGGACACCTTGCCAGGAGCCTTCTAGTGATCCATGCAGACCACAGCACATGGATGGATCTTCCCTACATGACTGTTGATCTCTGAACTGGGTCACAGTTCCCTTTACAAATCCACTGTGACTGTCCTGCAAGACTTTCCAGATCTTCCCTTGCCCTGTTCTTTATCCCATTTCATACTGATTTGCCTGCTGCAACCCTCGGGGTCCCCAGTGTGTAGACCCCACTCTAGACATGTATGCAAGTGTCCTTCTTAGTGCAGACATTTTGCCACCGAGCAAAGGTAACAAGCAATGAGGGAACAGGAACTGCAAGCAGCAACTTTCAATGCTCACTGGCCTTTCAGCTACTGCTCTCTGGGCTGAGCTCCGCAGGCCTAGAACTCCACAGACTACTCTGAAGGGGTTTTCAGGAAGGTAACTAGGAATATCATCCTACTGGCAGCAAGCTTAGATCCACTGGTCAGCGGCCTGTAGCTGTACTTGAAAGTGGTCAGAGATCCACAAAACAAAGAACTCTAAAGATCACTGAAGAGGAGTAATTTTCCCTCCCATGAACTGGAATGTTTCTTCCTCTTCATTTTTTTTTTTTTTTAAGCCATATTTCTCAAAGGTGCCTTTCATGCAGTAACAGCCTTTTCAAGATATGACACTGGATCTCATTGTCTTTTGAAGTCTTCAAGGTGGAGATTATTATGTCACAGTGTATAAATGCAGATAGTATCCAGCACTAAACAGCTTTGATCATGGCTGGGCCTTCGTATACTACCATGTAATGACAATTATAATAATAGTATAGCATATGCAGTTAGAATGTGGCTGTTCTGATCCAGAATCTGGATTTGGCTGCTCATCCACAGCTCCTCAGGACAGGTCAGAGCTGACCTGAGCCATGTGTGTTCACAGAGATGCTTAGGAAGCAAGAAGGCTGAACATTCCTGGGTTTGTATGGTAATACCCACAGCAGAGAGCAGCTGGGTAGCCACCACGGACTGCCTGCCCACAGAGCAGCACACCTCAGTCGACTCATTACTCATCCAGAATATTTATACTGCAGTCTGGCACACCCGCTGCTGGGGAGATGAATTGCCATAAGTCATCTCAGCCAAAAGAAAACAATTAAAGGAAACTGGAAAGGGCAGCATTTTTTTTTTTATTTTTTTTTTTACTTTGCGTCTTGCAGTTTCCCAGAGGAGGATGGAGAGTGCTACGAGCTCTGCAGAGCCCTGGGTGGCAGCAGAGCCCTGCAGCTTCCCAGGGCAGATTCAGCACTTGGTGCTTTTTGCAGCACCGTGCAAGTGGCACGGCTCAGTTATCCGGTTTGTAGACAGTACTGATTGCTCATTCAGGCAAATTATATTAAACTAGGGAAGGTGGCTTACTGGGTGACTCAGTATAAACCACTTCAAAACATTTTGCTGGTGTCTGTTCACTCCTATGTGATGACTAGCCTATACCAGAAATGGGGCTGGCCACAAAATAGATTTTCTGACCCTTTAAAAAGTCTTATCTTTCCCCTCCAAAATAGGGAAACTAACCCCCCATGCAATAATGCACTCTTCTGAGAAGTTCCAGGAAACTGAATATGGAAGGGCAAAACTAATTTCAGATCAGCCCTTTTTTTTTGGTTTTCAAAAGTTAAATTTCAGTTGTGAACACCTTTATCTGAAAATATGTGAACTGAGGCAACTTCCAGACCCAACTAGACAAATCCCTGAGTAACACAGTCTCAGCTGAATGCCTCTGAGCGGGAGATGGGAGCAGATGACCTCCTGAGATCCCTTCCCACCTGGATTATCCCTTCCTTCCATAATGATGACGTTTTGACATGACCTCAAAGGTGGCACCATTTTCTGTGAGCAAATGACACAGCATTTTCTGCAATTTGGGTCCCACATAAGAGGCACCCAAACCGCCTAAGTGCTTTTAATGTCTTCAGATTTTAGTTTTTCCACCTGGACATCTTCTGTCCCCCTCAAGTAATCTGCAGAGTTTACATTGCTTGTCATCCCAACGCAGCACTTTGCACCTGAATTATGAGAGCATGCATGCTTCCCCTGCTTTCAAACTATCTTGTCTAGACTAAGCCCATTTAACCTCTTTCTCTTAACTGGCTCTGTCAGGAAAACGCTCACCCTTCCAACTCTTCTGTTGATCATTAGTACCAGAAGCAACAGCAAAAAAAACCCCCAACAACATAAAAGCCCAGAGGCCTTCAGAGGCAGCACCCTGCTTCCTCCAGCTTGCGTTTGTGAAATGGCAGCTAAACGTCCTCCCGGGCGTCCCCTCTGCCGACCATGGCTGAGGCACGGCCAGCCGGCGAGCCCGGGCAGCGCCTCGCACACGGCAGCCGCTCTGTGCGTGAGGAGGCGCCCAACCGCCCCAGACAGGTCGGAACCGGTTCCGGCCGCCCCTGAGCGGCCTGAGGGGAGGTGGGCGCGGGGAGGCGCCGGGAGGGGGCTGTGGGGAGCCGCCGCTGAGGAGGGACAGGGACACCCGTGGGGGACACCCCACCGCAGCTTGGGGGTGACCCACGCCGGGGCAAGGACACCCGTGGGGGACACTCCACCGCAGCCTGGGGGACACACACACGGGAGCACGCTCCCCCCCCGAGGGACCACCGCCTGCAGGAACACACGCTGGGGCCGGGACACCCCTGAGCGGTGCGGGGCTGCTGAGAAAACACGGTAAGGCGCCCAAAGCGGCGGAAAAAAAACCCGTAACCGGCACGACCCGCCCCTTGAGCGGCTCTCGGCCTCGTGCAGGGCCGGGGCGTAAGGCAGAGTCGCAGGGGGAGGAGAGACTGGGAAGGCGGAGGAGAGCTCCGTGAGTGAAGCTGAGCCTGGGGAGGGGAGGAAAGGTGCTCCCCTAAGCGCTTAATTATCTACGTTCTCTTCTTCGTAACACGAATCAGCCATCAGAATTTGGTGCTAATTGGCAATAGATTAGATTAACTAAAAATTCCGCCAGCTGAGACTGTTCTGCTAGTGACACCTCATTAACCTGGCCACTCCGTTACTATGTAAAGGGGAATTTGTTTTATTTTTCCAATGAATTAACTGTATCACCGCGGGAAGGTCATTTCCTCAGCTGGACATGAGGACTCCACTGACCTTCGTATAGTGATGGTAATTTGCGCTCCCTGAGGGGATGACACGATGTTTGCATGGGATGTAAGATAAGTTACCAGGGACAGCAAGAAAACGGACCTAGATGGTGAGCTAGGTGGTGTAAAGGTAGGAATGGCTGTCAGCATCAAGCATGTTTTGTGGAGTTTTCCATTAAGACAGCTGTCAGTGTCTCCAGGACCATGCTCCTTGCTGTCATGTTTTCACCCAGAGCAACTGCCTAGCTGCTCTTGCAATGAAGTTGCAACCAACTGTTGCCCTGAGGTGACTAAGCGAAGCAAAGATGCTTCTGTGCAAAGCAGCAGGGGAAGAATGGGGACAGAGGATATTCATTGCACTGAAAATAGCAGAAATCTGGGCTTTCTTTGAAGAGTAGCACCTGTGCAAGTACGAATACCATAGTCTGCAATTTCATGCCAGTCTAATGGGGGAATACACCACTGGGCATGTGGTTATTGTCTGACCTGGTCGGGTGTTACTTCTGCTGAGTCCTCTGCTTGAGGAGGGACACTGCTGCAATCCGGCTGAGGGCCACTAGATGGTTCCCAACAGCCGTGGAAACTCAGGCCATGGCCTCCCTTGGGTGGGCATCCACCTGAAGGGTGCCGCTGGGCAGGGGCAACAGGTAGGAACGTGCAAAGAGGCCAGTGGAGACTTGATGTGTAAAACAAAAAGAGAGGCTGGAAATCCTCAGTGGCTCTGTGGGACCTCCTTTTTGAAGGTTTTTCTAATTTATCTGAAACTGCTGTAGTTGTGGAGCTGTTTGGAAGCAAAGACTGGAAAATGCCTTCCAAAGATGTCACTAAATGAATTGTTCCCACATACATGCGTATTATTGGTTTCTTACATGGAGAAAGGGCAGCTGAATAGCATTTCTCATCTTTCCCTTCACACCCATAGCATCTCGTTTCTGAAACAAAAGGGATCTTGCTGTCTGCTTAGCCAGGGAGGTGGTCTGGGATTTTGCTGGGCCTGCAGTGAGTGTAGGATGTGCTGTGCCAGATAGAGGAGACCGGTGGAGGACTGAGGGCTGAGACCTAACTTCTGGGTTTGAACTCCTGCCTTTGCCATCAATGTCCTGTTTGACCTTGGTAGTGTCACTAAGTTTCTCAGTGCCTCAGTTCCCTGCTCTGTGATGGGAACATGCAGGGGTGGTTCTACTGCCTTTTACGTGGTGGTGATCTCAACAAGCAGGCACATACACTTCTCCTGCTGTAGCTGTTGTGCTGGGCTTGGTACTGGTATTTGATGGAAGGGAGTAAAGAAGAAGGAGCCAGACTCTCCTTTGTGGTACACAAATTGAAATACAGGGCATTTTGTTTAAATATAGGAAGAACTTTATTTACTGTGAGGGTAGGCAAGCACTGAAACAGGCTGCCCAGGTCAGTTGTGGAGTTAGTGCGGGTGCACGTGCAGGCATCCTTGCAGGTTTTCAGAAGCTGACTGGACAGGACCCTGAGCAACCTGCTGTAATTGATCCTGCTTTGAGCAGAGTGGTTGGACTAGATAATCTCCAGAGCTTCCTTCCAACCTCAGCTGTTCTGTGATTCTGTGATTCATCCCTCCAAGTCTGGCTTCAGGGCAAGAGAAATAACTCAGAAGGTCTTTTCTGAGGTGATCCTCAGTAAAGGTCTGGTAGGATCTGTCCTCTTTGGAAGAACCTGTCTGTGAGGAGGTGCAGCTAATGCACACGGGAGGGGGTGTGCCATGTGGTGGTAGGTGGTCGGGGGGAGTGGGTGCATAACACAGGGCGTCATCACTACCCATTGTGTGAAGTGGGGGCTCTGAGCAGAGCCAGTTCCCCTACATGGCCAATACCCTGTTTTTTGTGGGAGTCTATGGCCATAAGGCTTCGTTTGCACAGAGCTGTCATTTCAGACAGAAGCTTTTGTTGGGGTAAATCTGAAAGCCTCAGCGTTCAGTGCAAAAGTGCTGTCCCTAGTAGGCAGTTAGTCTGTCATATTGTCCATGGCTCGGGGTGGCTGGGCCTCTGCTCCTTTCAGCCTTGAAATCTGCCTGTGAATGAGATCCTGCCCCATCTCTGTCCTCTCATCCTTGCTCCTGAAACGTCTGTGTTACTGTGTGCTCTGCGGGGATATTTGGGATCCCATGTCAATCCAGCTCACTTGGTTTGTTTACACTGAGCAAGATATTGGAGCTCACTCCCTGAGTCACCTTCTGTGGGCAGAGGAAATGTGAGCACTGAAACGTCAATGCTGGAGACTGAAGTCACATATGGCCTTAAGTAAAAGGTGTAAATAGCCTTTCTTCCCACTCCTTGTGTCAACAGCAACAGAAACCAAGACTCCCACTCTCCGGAAGAATTAAAACCCTCTCAAAACCTCAGACCTGTGAGTCTCACTCTGTTTCTATGTATGTTTCTAAGCCCTCTCGGTGTTCTGGCATTGCCTTTGCCATTTTGCCAAGATGCTGACTGTGGACCCCTCTATTTTGCCCTGGAAAGCAGGGCCAAAAGCACAGCCCCTGTGTGCCAGGTCCTGAACAAACAGATGATATGTACCTCTGTGTGCAGTCAGAAGTTTGGCTGCAGCATTTGTAGTACTTAAGCTCACTTTTATTCAGGGTATGAATAGCCATGTGGCTATAGCAGCCTCTCTGAGCCACCTGAGGTCCTGGGATGAACTGGGATCAGTAGCAATGGAAAATCCACGATGAAGCAGGCCCCTTGCTGTTGGCTTGTGAATTAAAGCTAGATTAACAGTAAAGGTAACCTAAGGGTAGATTAAAGGTAGTTTGGGTAGGTGTGTGCTTCTGCCACAGTGACCACAGAGCAAGGTTATCCCTGGCTCAAGAAAAAAAGGATGTTTCTTGCAATGGTCTTTTCCTCCATCCCTTCTCTGCCCTCTTTCAGTCCTCTTCTCCCCCTTGCTATCTCTGATGACCTCTGTCCTCCACATTTCTCCATTTTGGATGATATTTCTCAGATGCAGGACTGACCCCAAAGCCTTTTTCCAGGGTAATCAGGTCAGCAGAGAAAAGCATTCCATAAACTTGTCCCCACATCCCCTAGTTCTGCTTTTCCTTTCTCAGTGCAGCTTCCCTGCATCCCTGACCTGAGGTCGATGCGCAGTCTGATACGGATTCATATTGGGAAGAGCCCCATCTGCTTTTACTGTTAAGTCTGAATGGAAAAGAGTTGTGTTCACTGCTTGTTTAATTATGCCTGAATAAGAAATCTCCTTGGGACCATTTCATGAAGGACACTTTACAAATGTTTTGTATTATTATTGTAATAATTTAGTGGGAGTTACACATGCATGGAGAGAAGAATAGACCTGAGCAGTGCCGGCTTGCAGGTTTTGGAGAGTTGCCAGTTGCTGCCATGGAAAATGAAGAGGGCATGTTGCCCTCCAGAGCTGTAGTTTCACCTAGCGTGGGGCCTTTGCTGAGTCTCCATGATGCTGGTGGTTTAGTTTGGGATGCTCTTCACTGCAAACCACAGCCCGGGTATCCCAGGACAGTGCCAATGCACACTGCCATTTCCAGTTTGGGGAGTGACAGAGGTGACTTGCAGTTTGCTTCCCATTAGGGGAAGTCATGATGCCAATGTTCAAGTGGGTGCTTGGGTTCCCCTTGCATCAGAAATGTCACCATTAGCAAGAGGAGTGTGAATAGTTACTCAAGTCTGTCAACTCATTGCAGCAGCATTCAGCAATCACTTTTATTTATCATTTTGAATGGTGGTGGGGCTACCTGGAGATCCCCACTGAGGGCTAATAAATGCAAAATACCATTAGCAGGTGTTTAGAAATTGGGAAAACGTAGAGACTGAGAAAATACTCTCAGCTGAAAAAGTCTGGAGACTGGGAGATTAGTAGGGGAGGCATCATATCTGCTTGCCCCACTCTTGCCCTCTCCTTTTTAAGGGTAAAGTTAGAGAGAGGGTGCTCAGTGAGATGAACCCTTGGTCTGAACCAGTACCACTGTTTCTGTGGTCTTCTGTTACCTGCCACTGGGGAACATTGCATTTACCAAAGGTGGCTGAGAAACTGCCGATAAAACAAGTTCTCGTAAGAAAAGAACTGTCTTGTGGTGACGGTTTTTATGTAGGTGAGATTTCTTGATGGGGCAGGGTGGGATGTTTTAAGTTGTTGTCCAAGAGTGCATGGTCAAACACCCTTAAACTGTTGTAGTGTTCAAAGAAGAAAGGTCTCTGTGATCCACTATCAAATAGGTATCACATCAACACCCTCCCTGACCTGCGCTTGGGTCTCACTGTGAGGGTCTTTCCTGGCCCGTGGCACCCAAGGGAGCTGCATGTAAGTGGGAAATGAACTGTCTTCACAGACAATCCAAGCAGAATGACCTTAGGGGCAATGTAATTTGTGGCATGAAAAATGGATATTTTGCATTTAGTGTTAGTTCTTGTGAAAGGAAAGAAAATGTTTTTACACTCTCAAAGCTTTTATTTAATGTAGATTGAAAAATTTCTTTCAGTACTGTGTGTTTTTTCCCTCTCAGAATTTTCTAAAGTAAACATGAAGGCAATGTCTAAGTAAAAATGCAGTAGAAAATGGGAAATGTTTGTTTCCAAGGTTTCCCTAAATGTTATTGTGTTTTTTTCTTGAATAAACAACCTAGTAAGCAATGTGAAATACACCCGGGTCACCAGGTGCTTCATCTGATTCACGATAAGGCTACAGCTATAAATAATGTTAACAGCAATAGTAACTTGATCAGTAAAGCTTGAAAGCAGTGTTAAGATATCAAATAAAAGAATGAGTTGAACTGAATTAGCATGTGCGTGAGGTTCCATGAAAGAGTCATGTCAGCATTTTGTCCTGTGGCTGTAGAGGAAAGAAAAATCTTGAGATTTCTGTTAGTTCTGTTCTGTTAGGGAACAGAGAGCTGGACTGGGACAGAGGCAAGAACATTTTCTTCGAAGCATTCTGCTGCTTTTCTGCAAAGTATTTCTAAGAGCATCCCCTGAAATGCCTGGATTCCTGCTACAGATTAAAAGTACATGGAGATGGAGGATAAAAGGGGTGTTAGCAATTAGCTCTGGTGATAAGTTTAGCTGCTAGAAAAGTTGGACTAGCAAAGAAGAACTATTAATTGAAATCCCCAGTTAATACAGAACTGTCAATAATGAATGCATAATGGAGAAAGTCCATTTAATTTTTAATTATCGCCAGCCCCTTCCAAACAAATACAGTGTGTTAAATCTCCCTGTCCCCTTCACCCATGCAAAGGGTGTTTGATGGAAGTCTTCATTAACCCCAGGTCTGCTCACGGCATCCTGCCAGGCCATTAGCTGGTTAGTTACAATAGCAATGACTGGCACTTGGCAAGAAAAAGCCCAGGCAGCCGTTGCCAGGTCCAGAACGTGGCAGGAATTAACTCTGTGGGATCATTGCAGGAAAAGGCTGAAATCCTTTGGCTGAGCTCTCTGACATGGTGGGGTCTTGAGCTCCTCGTGGGTCTGATGTGGATTGGGGTCTTTGGGGGCTAATGTAGTAGACAATCCTGATCAAGTCACAATTCCCAGATGAAATCACTGTTGGTTTGGGGGTCTCCTCTGTAGGATGACCTCCAGGGCAGTCATGGCAGGTCAGCCAAATAAGTGAAAACACAATTTGTCTTCTATAAATTGAAGAGTATGGATATGCATATTTTCAGGCTTGAGTAATGGGGTGTGGGTTGAATGAACTTCCTCAATCTTGAATGAGAGCGTTCACACAGGGGCCCGAACAAATTTGAATGTATGCTAGGAGGTCTCTGCATGGACCACATTTAATGATCCCATCTAGCATTTGACCAGCAATCTTCTAGTGGAAGCCAACTTGGGAAGAAACTCCCGTGGACTTTTGGTGAATTGTAGCTGGCATGGGATTTCCGTCTCCTCCAAAGCACAACATCTCCAGCCAGCCAGAGCTTACTGGCCACGTTAACCCAGACAGAATAATCGTGATAATGACCAGCACTGTGGGAGACTGAATTCTGTTTTTCTGGTGATACAAATCAGAACTGATTCGCCCAAGTTTGGTAGTATTAGCAATGTGAAACTAATGGAAGCTGGGTCAAGATCAGTCTGTGGTTCTCCACTGAAAGTGTGAATAGAGGCAAGTACAGAGTCCTGACTTTACAGGAGCACTGACTCAGAGAGAGTTGGCAGAACTTTATGCTTGGGATGGGTGTAGGGAAGGGCTTACAGCTGTGAAAAGTCACCTTCTCTTAATGCTTGTCCCAAATGCGTCCCAACACTTACTATTTTTAGAGTCTTGCTCTCAAATGAGTTTGCCTAGGGACAGCCTTCTGGGGATTCAATTAAACTCTAGAATAAAATAAACACTACCCCTTAGCAAGGGCTTGCATGCTAAGCAGAGTCATTATTTGAACAAAGTAGGGCTGTAAGTTTCAGTGTTTAAATGTCCTCTATTTTCATCAGCTAGGGGTCAGAGACAAGTGAAGATGGGAAAACCCTGTTCATTAACTCAGCTCATCTACTCCCATAGCCTTTCCGCTACCACTCTGAAGTGATCAAAACACCTTAAGGGCATTTCCTTTGGAAACTTCTGCATTTTAGTGACTGAGTTTGAATTCACTGAAGCAGCTCCCATTCTTTTTCAGATTATAAACTAACTGTGTTTGTATGGGCAATGCAGTGACACAGAGACCTGGGCTGCTGTGCTGTTTGTCTGTTGAGTGACCTTAGGTAAGCTTTGTTTTTCCTATAATTAAATACTTGCTTGGTGCATTGTGATCCAACAGTCATCCCATAGGCCAAGTCTCTTAGATGCTTCCATCCAGATTTGCGTTTTTATCCTGGAGAAGAGAAGTGGTTGTCTCAGCATGTGTAGAGATATTGGGTGACCTACTGCAATAGAGCAATACTCCAAAAGCAGAGGAATCCCCAAATTCACATCTCACCCCAGAGATACTGTTTGGAGCACCAGATTTAGACTTTAAGGAGAAAGAAATTCCCTAAGATGTGTTTGACAGTGTCCAGTGCAGCGCAGCTGCAGCTTATGTGAAGTCTCCTTAAAATCTTATCAGAAATTCTGATCTGGTGCAATTTCTGGATGATTCAAATTCACCTGAAGCTGGGTTTGCAGCTGATCAGTAGGTACTAATATAGGCCAAACACAACTGTCACTCTTTGAAGACTTCTAGCAGTCTAAACCGGACTGCAACTTGGAAGTCTTATGGAGTCAGCCTTCTGCTCTGCACTGGGAGACTCCACCTGGGTATTGTGTCCAGTTTGGGGCACTGAACTTCAAGAGTGATGGAAACCAAATAACTAAGAAAACTGCAGAGGAGACTGATAAAATGATCAAGAGGTCTGGAAGACTGTGGCTGACAGGGTAGAGAGAAATAATTGGGTTGTGTAGCTTAGAGAAGAGAAAACTAAGTGATAATATCCTTAACACACAAAAGGCGGGTGCAAGAAGGGGAATGATGCCTTCTTCACATCTGCTGCGGCTAAGAAGTCACAGGCACAGTCTGTAACAAGGAAGATCCAAGTGAAACATAAAGCAAACTTTTGTGGAAGAGGCGATAAAAGCCCTGGAAAAAGGAGGACGAGTGAGTGAGTGAAGCCTGCAGGTTAAACAAATATCTGGCAGGAGTGGTGTGCAGAGCTCATGCGGTCCTGGGACAGGAGGATTAACTTAGTAACACAAATCATTTCCATTTTTCACTGACCCCAACTACACAAGTGCACATTACAACATTCACAAACATACACAGATGGCTGTACACATGCATGCACACAGTGCCTTTGCACTTTTCCCAAATATATGCATACAAATGGTTTTAGAAAATAGGGTTCTGTCATTAGATATCTCCCTTTCAGGTTTTTCTAGGTGACTTGGCCTCATTAATTGTAATACTACTTGTAATAGTGTAACTGTCTTAGATTTTCTCAGGAGCCAATTCACACTATGCAGTCAAGCAGCAGTCTTAGCAGCTCTCTTTTGTTGAGATGCTACTTTTTATTTATATCTCTCAGTCTAAAAGAAGCTAAAATAAAAATTGCCAAGATTTTTTAATCCAGCTTTGCTGTCTGGTGCTGCTGCAACTACAAAAAACCTTGGGTGCGTCCATTCGTCCGGATGACAGCTAATCCTTTTCTCCTCACTGTTGAAACAAAAGCAGCTTAGGAAGGTTTGGAGTTGGAGAGGAAGCATCAGTGTTTGAAGGAGATGTCCCCAAAATGCAGTCATACAGAGGACCTGTGGACTTCGCCCTATTCTTGGGCAGAGAAAACTGCCCTGTTTTGCACTGTCGTCAGTTAAAATCAGTGTTTTCCATGGACCTGTGAGTTTTGGAAAAAGCTGCACTGGCAGGATTTCTTGGGTCTGGGTCCAGTCTGTACAAACCAAGCTCTTGAGCTTAGATTATCTAAGCAGTTGCTGTTTCAGCTTGTTATTTCAAAGCACTATCCTGTTATAGCCTGGGGAAGCTGGACCCTTTATCCCTAAATACTTCTTTATTGTCCTTGGAGAAAAGAGACAGGGCAGGGCAGAGTGTGATTTTAACATTTGGGCAGGAATGGGACTAAGCGGGTACTGAGTCTGTCCTTGTGGATTTTCTATGTGTCAATATTGGTCATCTCTTCCATTCCCCTCCTTCTTTGCCATGTGCTCATCTTCGTTCATGAAGACAAGTATATTCCTTTTTCACAGAAACTTTCGTAAGTTCTGAATGCACCCCACTTCTAGCTGGGTTGGTTTATGGAATTGCAGCGTTTTCTGCAGGATTTAAGGGTCCTTTCCTCTCCTAACACTGTTGGGGTTTTGTTTGTTGGTTTTTTTCTTATAATTACTGTGCTCCAGAAGTGCCTGAACTGCTGTGGAGCTGAGCAGATGCAGGGGTGGGTGGGAGGGGTGATGCATTGGTGTTGGCAGCTTGCAGTGCTTTGCTGGGGATAACTGCAGGGATCTTGTTTCAGGAAGGCTGTTCCAGAGTAGTGTCAGTGCACTTGGTGATTAAATCCAACACACGCTGGAATCAACAGTACCCATTCATGGTTACAACTGATTGAATAAGAACAGAATTTAGCTCGCAGGCTTTTGTTTTGGTCATCCTATTACTTTAATTCCTGTTCCCAGTTTTAGGGCTCACTGAGATACCAGAGCACTGTGCTGACTAGGAGCTGGACTGGCCCTATAGTAATTTTTTCTGGTTCACATTTTTCTGTTTTCTAGAGGTCTGAGTGACACAGCATGCCTTGAACACGTTGTATATAGAAATAAAGCCAATACTAAATAATAGATCACCTTTTTTCCCACTTCTCTTGCATTATTAATTTTTTGTGGCACACAAATTGTTAGCAGTTTCCCTTTTAAACCAAGAATTTTGGAACCCCTCATGGATGAATTCAAGGGGTACATCATGGCCTTGTGTCAGTGCTGATGCAATTAAAGGTAAGATTCCCAGCAGGGTGGAGAGTGAAGCAAGTTGGAGAGTGGAGAGGAGCTGACAGCCCAGCAGCCTGTCACACCTTCAGTGAGATTCTGCATTCCCATCTGCTAAATGGGTGTTGGCACTTTAGGAATAAGCCTGGAGGAGCATCTTCCTGTTCTGAAAATACAGCCTCACTCCTCTTCTTTCACACTACAACCACTTTGCTATTCATGTGAAAGGGCAAGCTCTGGTCCTTGCACCCAGGCTGGGGTATCCATGCCAACCCCAGGGTGTAGCCCCTGAAATTCACTGTCCTGAGTTCAGTGTGCTTCCCTTACCAGTGTTATGAGTTGGTCCATACTATGCTGGGTCTCAGGGACTGAACATCCACTTAGCATGGAAGGCTGGAGCCCTGGACCAAAACAAAGAGAACCAGTTTGATAGCATAGATGTGCCCACTGGTATGCAGACTTTCAAGGCTGGAAGAGAGTGGTTGGTTTTAAGGTAGAGTGCATCTCACAGCTTTGGTATCTAAAAGACAAATAAAAAACATGAACCACTCTTTCCAGACCCTTTTTATATTCAATAGAGAGAAACAAGGTCCTCAAGGTGATTCACTGGACCTGGCTTAGCAGCATGTTTTGAGAAGAGATGACTCACTTTTCTCTCCCCTGACTATAAAATGGACATAGAGTGAGTAGATCAGTCTTGGGCATCTAACTTTTAGACATCTGAAGTCAGAGCGCCTACTTGACCATTTAAGGAACCTGAAGGCTTTACTTCCAGGCAAAGACCCACCCTGGAGCTGAAGATATCAGCCTCCGCTGGCAGTTTACTGCAAGATCCATCACTCTCCATGTGCAATACAACATGCTTCCCGACTTCACTGAGAATTTAAATGCAGTGGGAAGAAGCTTCATCTCTCTATATCTGCCCATTTCATTCCATTCCTCTCCTTTGCCAGAAGCAGGCTGTTAGCTGATACCCCTGCGGGGCTCCAATGGGTCTGTTTGTGACACAGTTGCTGTTTGACTCTGTAGCAGAGCTGCCCAAGTGAATTTACAGGGTTTATGCTATTAATTTTTTCCAAGTCTGCTCAAGGAGTTAAGAGTTTAATAGATTACTCCTTTCCTTGTCCCTGGAGTGCAGAGATTTGCTGTGTTTCCGTACACAGCTTTTGTTCTGCTGTGGGTCCAGAACAGAAATGCTCCTCTGTACAGCAGAGAGCTTGCAGGAGAGCACGGAAAAAAGGTGAAGGGACAGTGTGGTGAAGGCTAGGCAGACAGCAGGGGTGGCCATGGGTGGCAGGAGCTGGAAATACGATGTCAGAGCACAGCCTAACTCTGGTTGTGCTTTGTAACATGGAAGGGAAATTTTCTGTGCCAACAAGCGCCTGGCCTGGGCTGTTGGTATGCTGTTGCTAGCACCACCACTTAGTAATTTTCTTGCCCTTCCATCATCTTTTGTTTGAAGTGTCTGAATATTATAGCACTACAGAAAACAGTCAAGGGAGAAGACTCTTTCACTCCTCTAAAACAGGAGGGGCACCAGGATCTCACCATAAAACCCTAATATTGGAGACAACAGGGAAATCTGAGCCCGTGTTGACTGTGTCCATGTAGAAAAGCCAAAGAGGGAGAACAAATAAGTAAAATATGCTTTAAGAATTGTGCTTAAAGACTAGTATTGGAGTTAACATGAACACAGTAGGTGCAACATTTAATTCCCTACCAAAAAGGTGCTGTTTGTACCCCTTCCCTTGCACTGCCGCGCACTTTAATCAAGAAATGCTGAGGTGGTGTGGCTTGCTGAAGCTCACAGTGGCAGAGCTGGGGCTAGATTTCACAGTATTAGGTGCCACTTGATGTCTCTTCTGTCTGTCTGAAGATGTAGATACTTCCACCAGACAGTGAACAAAAGATCAGAATGAGGCTCAAATCCTGCTGTGCAGTTATGTCCTCTGTTTCTGCCTGTCTTAAATGGAGATAATTAGCCTTTCCTGCTTGTATAGAGCACACAGAAATAACATAAAAGCAAAGCTCCATTTTAAAATTAAATGCTATTATTAACATCTAATGTTTGATGGATGATTATGGTGTTACAACAACATAAATACTTCTCTGGGGGCATTTGGCCAGTGATGTCCTAGGATGCTTTGCAGTTCCAACCTGATTAAAAATGAAATTCTATTACACATCTCTGAAGAGATTCAAACCATTGACTAGCAATTGGAAGGAGATACTGCCAACTGTGAGGCATAAATACTGACAGTTCTAGCTACAAATGTTTCCAATTTTGTTTTATTTTATTTTTTTGTAGGACAAACTTATAAATTAGAAGGATGTGCCTCAAGAACAGCCTGGGAACATAAAAAGAGAGTAAATGATAAAGAAGTTCCACAGCTAGACTATTACAGCACTATAGTGTAGGCAAGCAGAACCTTTTTAAAAATCAATAAGAAATGTCACTGGCAACCAGTGTGGATTTCAGCGCCAGGGTAGGCAGATCAAAAGGGGCTGAGAAAAGCATTGCAAGAGTTTGAAAGAAATGTGGATGTGCAGAAATAACATCTGTGAACAGTGATCTTTGTTGGTGGCTGGAACAGTGAGGTGTAAGGCATTGGTTGTGGAAACAACTCTCTGTATCCTGCTGTTGGTCAGGCTGAGGTTGGGTTACTTACAGCTTCCTCACTGCTAGGCACTGATGTTCATCTCAAAGAAGCCTAAGGAACTCAGGTGCCAACATCCATTTGATTTCAGTAGGGTTTGGTTGCTTGACTGTTGATTCCTATAAAAAAGCCAAATTCTCTAAAATTCTAAACTGCATGATAGATATGAAGCAATCTGCAAATCACTGGTAGGGGTAAAGGAGATAAGAACTTGATGGCTTGAACTCAAACAGCTCTCACTTCTTTAAAACTATGTTTCTTGCAAATTAGTCCACAGGTAATCCATAACTTTCAATAACCCCCACAAAAATAAGAGAAAGTGCAGCTATTGGGACAGAAGTAACCGGTTATGCAGAATTAGGACAGGAAAGCAGTCACGGAAATAGGAAGCAAATAGAAAGCAGAGGAGGGACATTTAGAAACAGGGAATCTACAAGTGCAAAAGTGATTTGGAGAAAAATATTGTCTGTCTATGTCTAGGACCTACCATGCTTCTGTATGTATGCATGTATATATATGTATTTCTTTTTATATTTATGTATGTATATATTACACAAAATCCCTGGTTTATAGACATGCAAATAGGGCAAGCATCTGCATTGCCCCAGCAATAGCAAGGACCACCCAGCATAGCAGAGCAGCCTGTGATCCAACCGTGGAAGGGGAGTTAGTGACCTCTGCCTGGTATCAGGCCATACTGACTGACAGCATGGGGACGGCTGGCTGAGCTCAGGGTATGACCAGGTATCAACCCTGGTAGCAGCCTTCCTCTTCTCACGATAAAATCTCTTTTGTTTATTTCCCTAATTAGGCTCAGGAGTCTTCATGAAGAGGGAAAGAACTGTCTGCTAAGACTGGCTAAGAGGAGTTATTTCATATTCCCAGAGCTGGGATGAGACTAAAACTCTTTATGAGATCTTGATGCTTTGTGTTCATTTCCAAGAAGCCCCCCTAGACATTATGAGCATGGCTTTGGCTGTTTTTATCACACATGGCAGAAAAGTTAAATATATAATGAGATGATTTAAATACCTCAGATTTTCAGGAAGTTTGAAATTTAGATCTGGGTACAGATTTAAATGGAACTTTAGCAGTGGTGGGAAATGTTCAGATATTTTTTTTTCCTTGCCATTTCTCATCTTTATGCAGCTTTGTTCTTGCATCAAGCCAGACTCAGAAACAGAAATGTCAATAAGGAATCATTTTCTCTTGAGATTTCTGCCCCATTTTTACAGACCTGCAAAATCTCCATGGGTTGATTAAGCAGCCAAACACCAGTTTGCAGAACATTGTTACAGATTTCGGGAGATTCAGCAAATGCATAAAGCTTCATTTTTCACTATTTTCCATAATTATCATTATTTCCTGTTTGCTTTGTAAAATTCAGGCCTCTTTTCTTTAACACACAGTTTCATTTTCAAATAAAATACTGTTGAAATAGAGCCTTTAGAGTAAATATCCAGTCCTGAACTGCATTTCTATCTTCAGGAAGTAATACAAAAACCAGAAGAAGCCTCTGAAACTATAAGGTAAAGCCTTTGAAAATTGAAGGAAAAAAAATCCACAAAACTTGAACAATAAACAACCAATGCAATATGTTTTCATGTAAAGTTTCATTGAAAATTGGCATTATTGTCTGAAAGTCCAAGCAGTGGTTTTTTGTCTTTAAAAATTACAGGTTGCCTTGGTCAGAAAGGTTCTCCCAAATATATTTATCTATTGTTATTAAAAGAACATCTCTTTGAACAAACCTGTGCCAATTACGTTACAGATCTATTTTTTTGTTACCTTTGCAATGTTGACAGTTACAAGTGCAGCCATGCAAAATGACTCTGATGAATGACAGGTGCAATATTCTATTTCAGGACGAAGTTGCATCATATGGGAAAGAAAATTGTTGCTTGTAACATGGGCACAGACAACATACCTCAGTTTCCTAATCTGGAGAATGATGATAAGGGTAATGACTTTTTTTTTTTTTGAGCTGGGCAATAATGACTAGTTATTAAGAGTGTGCTTTTATTTCTGTACTGCTATAATTAGACCAGCTTGGGGGTGAACAAGCTCGTCCCACAGCAGAACTTCCTAATAGCAGGGTGGATTATGCTCATTTTCCATGGAATAGCTACAGTCTGATGAAGCATGTGCACAAGATGGGGCTGTAACCATACCAGGGGTGGTATACTACATGTCTCTATTGGTACAAGTGGTGTGCTTTATTTTGCATTGTAAAAATGTCCTGAAAATGTTCTGAAGTGAAATCCTGGCTCCTGGAAGTCAGTGGGAGACTTGTTATTCACTCCCAGCACAGGCAGGAATTCCCCTGAGGCCCTCAGGGGGTGTGATTTGTTAATTTAAAAGCAACCCAGTGTTACCTAGTGGAATTCATTCTTCAGTGGAGGTAAAATCTCATGATTTAGGAATGAAGAAGGAAGAATCATCCCTTACAGTTTAAAGTCTACACACTGAGTCTTTGACAGCTTAAGCCAATAATTGGTTGGGACTTTTTTTTTCTTTAATGGCTTGTTATGGATGCAGCTCACACAGTCTTTGGCTTCAGGAAATAAGAAACCTCCATGTGCACAGGCACAGACTGGGACTTTGCAGCAGTTGCCTTAGTCTTAGTCCTTTCCATCAACACCAAATTCCTTGACTTCAACTCAGAGTGCTTGTTTATGGGGGTTGGCTCTTTTTGTTGGTGTTTGATTTATAAGTAGCTGCACAAGGAAAAGAAAAGCCAGCCCCCGGTCTGGCACTATTGTGATTCAGCAAATGCACAGAGCAAGTGCTTACACTGTGAGCGTGATTATGTACTCCTTTGGTAACAGAGGAGCCACATATACATGTATGTGTGTTTTTACGTATTTGCAGATTGGCACACACAGATAAACAACCATGTGCCTACGCATTTTTGTGTGCATGCAGAAACCCAATGCCAGCATTTCTCAATGCAAGGGGCTTATGTCACCAAAGTTAGGTGTGGTGTTTGTGTGGTACAAATAAATACAATTCTATCCATGGGTCTCAGCTCTGAAACATAATTTTAGATTCCAAATTCCCTCATGTTAGTTTTGCTCCTGTCTGCCAGATGTTAATTGTGCTGGATCAATAATTAATACTTGCATTTTGCCATTGCTGAAAGAACCTGATGGAGAATGGTGTTTTATTGTGTCAGATGCTCCTTGGAAGAGACCACAATGGCCTCTGAACAACTCACAATCTAATTATACCAGAGGGTAAACTGAAGCAGAGGACCAGCCTGGTCCCACCTCACCCAGCAGATGAGAAGCAGGATCAGAAGCTGTATGTCTCCATGTGGAAGCCTGTTCTGTCTCTGCCCACTGTAGTCTCCACTTCTCCTTAAAATGTACTGTTTCTTCTCTAGCATTGACTGCCACTTTTTAGCTCATGGACTTACAACATGGATGCAGTAAATTTTGTCCTGTCCTTCCTCTCCAGTACCCTTAAATGTTGCTTTATCTCAGAAGATCGATATCCAGTAGCTATGAGGTTAAATCAGGAATCAACAATTGTCCCAGGGAAAACAGGACACAAGTTCTTTATTTTGGGAATGATTATGATTAAAAAAATAGTGCACATTCTCATTGATTTTCCTTTCCTTATTCTAGGGACCATGCAGCCCATTTGCAATTAAATTGAGTCTAGTTACCCTCCAAAGTGAAAGAACCTGTTCTGAAAATTAGTAGTATGAGTCCCTCTACCTTTTGACAAATTATTTTCTAATGAAAAACATCTGCTCAGGCTAAGAAGGTTCACTGGTCTTTACTTCCGCCTTATGCAAATGGTTTTTATTTTGCATATTGCAAAAAGTGCTTTGGTCATATAGCCAAAAGGGACAGGAAGGTATTGATAAAATGCAGCAATGCTGTAAGTAGAATATAATTTCCCCCCCCCTTAATTATCCTCTTTCTTTATAACAGGTGTAATGAGCACAACACCTGATGGCTAATGATAATCCAGATGGTTTGGAATTGTATCTCCATATGCTGCATGATTTAATGCAGAACAAGGCTGAAGTTAACTGTGTGTTGAAGAAACAAACTCCACTGTTTGTTTTGGAGGTTTATTTTGTCAATCAAGAAAGAAATCAAAAGAGACACCCAGGGGTGTTTGGTTTACAGGGTGATGTGGAAGGCATCCATTCCACACTTTAGCCCAAATCATGGGCAAAGAAGAGCGTACTCTTCCAGAGACTGCATGGCTCTGTTATGTCTGATGACACCTTCTTAAGACCTGGGTTTAGTCCTGGCAGAGGTCTGTGCTCTGCTGTGACTAGTCGAAGCCCAAATCCTGAATGCAGCAATATGTGCTAGGGTTTCAAGCAGCTTGGTGGTGCTCATTAACTTCTGGGAATAACTAACTCCCTGTGAGAAGAGCTGGGTATTCTGCTAATGTAGTTCTGATTTGCACTGATGGGACCAATCCTGGTTCACAGTATTATAGGGCCTCTTACTGCTCTGTCAATTTTGAAGGCATCTCTTCTGATCCGTTTCACCAAACTGGCACCACAGTCAGGCTACAATGACATGCAGAAATATTTTTGGAGCTGTACCTTTACATTTGAAGTAATCACAGCTGGAGCCAGACTAACACAAATGTTTTCTCCTTAGGGAAAAGTTAATCTGTAAGTCCTAAGGATTCTTTATACAGAGACGTGGCATCATTGTCCTCATGCTATGAGAGGGGAAACTGGAGCAGACTAGCTCTGATTCAGCTAAGCACTAAAGCTCCACGGGATGTAAGCACATGCTTTCGTGTTTTGCTAAACTGGTAGCATGCAGAGACATCATGATTTGCCCAAAGCCACACAGTGAGCTGAAAATAGGAATCGGGAGTTCTTTGGACAACTACTGCAGCTATTTACATTTGACAGGTTTTCTTCCTGTGCTGCCCAGAGGACAAGAAACATTTTTCTTTATAAAACAGAAGCAAAGGTGCCTTAGTAAATATTGTGAAATTCTGGAAAACAGATTTGTAGCCTGTGCTGGGAGGTCAGGAACTGTTTATCTAGATCAACAGCAGCATCTGTCTGTGGTAAGTTTTGAAAAAGTTTTTGACTGAGGTGACTTAGTGTTGCCATTGTTCAATCCCAAGCCTGGCACAGGTAGTCTGGCATCAGTTGACTTGTCAGGAAGGATTTGTGGTGCATTTCAAGCAGAGATTCCTCTTTCTTTCCTAGGACATAGATTAATTTCTAGGTTGAGAAGGGAAATAAATCTCCTTTTCTTACTATCCACTCAACTTGCAGCTGATCCTAGGATCTGGTTTGTAACAGTGATTTTGTCAGCAGTGAAAATGTTACCTTTCCAGCCCTGGGAATAACATGCAGCCCATATACCTAGCCAGAGGAAAATGTCAGCCTTGTTTGTGTATGTATACTATTCCCTTGTAGCAAGGACTTAGCCTTGGTAGAAGCCAGTATCATGAGTTTCATACTCATAGGCAACTTCTTCCTCATCTGAATCAATGCCTGACAGCATGTAGAGAAAAAAGTGTGGCCTTTGTGTTGTGTCTTCACATTGCTTGAACAAGGAATGATTTCAGTGGATAAAAACCTACATACGGAGTAGTAAAATTCATACCTGCAAAGAGACACAGCCCAATGCTTTTGTGGGGTGACATCAATTTTCTACTATAGGTAGTCAACAAAAGAGAGTAAATGCAGACAGTCTTTCCTGCTCTGCTCCCATGGCACACTATAGTTTAAATAGCTCTTGGCCTTGGGATATGAAAGAATTTAATCTTAATTCAGGGCAATATATGTTGTGGGGGTAAGCTGAAGTGGAATTTTTAGATTCCTGTTCCTGTGATTGCCAGGGACTGATTCAGAGGGTCCTTTCTAGTTGTTTTTATTGAAGGATGTAGGTAATTTACCTCAAGAAAAAGACACTACGCACGTTCTCATTTCATACTTGACAGAAAGTCAGGGCAAGATGAATACCTCCTACTAACGTTAAAAAAGTAACAAGTAGGTGAAAAAGCTTTTGCTCTTCTCTGTCTCATAAGTAGCTGATGATGCTGTTAGAGGACAAATGTTTCTACAGTAGAGGCTTTAATACAGGAGATTATGGATTTAAACCCTCCTATTGGCTCGAGGGACCACTCACGCTGCTGAGCTCTGGATGTCAGGAGCTACGAAGAGTGCTGCTGAGGCAAAGATAGCACTATTCAGCATCTGCCTTTGCATTCAGTTTTGCAAATGCTGGGTCAGATCCCCTGGCCGATGTTGATGACTGCAGGTCTGCTGAAGTTACAGAGTTCCACCAATTTACTCCTGTGGGGGATCTGGCCCACTCTCTGCAACCTGCCAACCTGGATGGTGTTACTAGACCCTTGTTGCCAAAGGAAAAGCATCTCTTTGGAGCCTGGAGAGGCCTCCTTCATGAGGACAGATGAATTCCCAAGATGTGATGCCCTCATAACAGTCCCTAATGCTTTAAAGCCATCGAAAAGAATGAAATGAGGAAAAGGAGTGGTATTGCTGTAGAAAAAAGAAAATAGAAGATATTTGAGAACTGTGGTTCATGCAGGCAGAAAATGGGTGACCCAAGACAGGAAGTGAAGGGCCAGGTTTTCCAGAGCATGTAAGCATGTTGGACACTTAATTCCCACCTTAGGCTTGGCACTTGACTGCTGTATGAAGAAGGGAAGTCAAAAAAACAGTAGTGAAGGAATAATTCCCTCAAACCTCCTCTCTGATAGGGCCAACGTGCTGCGGCTGTGGGAGCTCTTCAGGCCCATAGCTGGGAGGCACAGCCCTGCTGCCAGCAAGCCAAGCCTCAGGCTGAACTTGCCTCTGCCATGCCCTCTAGGTTTTGGAAGGACAATTTTTGTAGCCTTGTCCTATCAATGAGATGAGGGTTGGAAGACACTTTTGCATCCCTTCACCTTTTTTCCTCCCTGTTAGAGGATAACATTGTCTCTTTGGGACCAGGAATGTCTTCAGCCTTGGGGTGGCAGCATTCAGCTTTGCCTGCACTTCTGGGAAGCCCAGTGCTTGCTCTGTTCCTTCTAGGTGCCTGAATACCTTTGGAAATCTGACCCGGAGGGACATGGACTGCATGATCCAGTTTTCAGCAGTGATACTCAAACTACAAGTCAGGAAGAAAATGAAATACCAAGGACCACCTCACAGCAGGCACTTTGGAGACTTTCTGAAGCTAAATTGCACAGACCAAGCAGGGATGCTGACTGAGTGAATGCAGACAAAACATAAGGCACCCAGGCAATGAAAGAAGGAAATGAAGCTAAACAGAGGTGAAGCGGCAGCTGAAGCACAATAAAAAATGTACTCAGACACTACCTGTGGTTAATTCAGGCAGAGCTACGGGGGATCTCACTGCACTCCTTTTTCCTCTGCTTTAAGTGCTTATTTACCCAAGTGGAACAGGGACGACATCCTCTTCTTTATGAGAGCTATGAGTAATTTTAGATCTGTTTAAACAAGTATTAGGGAGGTATTAAGATGATAGCAGGGAGATTAGATGGTCACTGGGTACCGTCAGGAGAGCTGGGCCTATGCAAATTCCTCATACCTACAATAGAGCTCTTAAAAACACTTAGATAAAAATATATATTCAAGCTATATTTTTCCCCTTTCTTAGAATTGGATGTTCACAGAAAGAACCAGGTTAGGCATTCAGACTAGGCATTATTCCTGTATAGTGAAACTCACTGCTGAGCAAAATGCATGGGTAGAGTTGGAGCTGTTTGTTGAGTTTAGGAGGAGCAGAGCACAGGCTTGCACTCGTTGTGTCCTTGTAAAGTGAACAGAGTTCCTTCCACAGATCTCAGAGCATGAAACAGATGGAGATTGTTTGCATTGCCTCTCGTGGAAACTGGGAAGTAGTGGGATGGCGTGGAAGGACAGTAGATCAGTAGATGTGGCTTAGAGACAGTAGCCAAATCTGGTCTCCTGACTCCCAGGGTATCATGCATGGTGTGAACTATCTTTGCAAAGGGCATCTTACATTTCCATCACTGTAAGGCCACATAGCTGAAGGGACTCAGAGGTTGGAGAGATTCAGTCTCACTTTGTCCAACTTCTGGAATCCTTCCAGAACTTCCAGCTAACTGGAATCCATCCTTGCAAAAAAGGGCAGGCTCAAGAAATGGGCTCTGTGGGAATAGACCACAACCTTGTTCTGCCTCCAGCTCCTCTCAGTGTGAGGGCTGTGCCCCATAGAAGAGTGATCTCACAGTTTAACCCAAGATCAGATACCACCCCTCCCGCCTAGCAGCATTAAGGCAACTTGGTTGTTTAGCCAGTAGCCACAGAGAAATACTACGGCTATATCAAGCCTGATCAGTTTTAGCTTTCCAACATTGTAAAATAAGTTTATCTGGGGTCATCTTTTAGGAGACACTTGAAGTATGATTCAAACTTGCATTTTGGGGCTATGAAAAAGAACCTTTTAACTGCTCTGCGCCCAGTCCTATCCTGCTGCGTCTCACAGCTCTTAGCTTTTACTGTTGCCATATTGACAACACAGGCACTTTCAGATTATTTATCCTGCCTGTGCTTTTTCATTTAACATCTCACAAAGTCCATTACCCTCAATGCCACTTCCAATTGGCATTTGAATTTAAGGTGAAATCTAGACCTTGTAAGAAATAGGTTATTTTGTTCTTCTTCAGATGGTTCTGTCTCCTACACAGTGTCACTTTGGGTGATTCATTTATACAACCTGACAAAAATCTCCCAATTTTTCATGAACGACTTCTCTGTGAGTGTCACACTGAATTTGCTCACTCGAACAATGTGTATTTACCAGTGAACTGGATAGCAAAGTGCTAAAGCTACATGGGGAAACCATTCTAAGATGATATTTCCTTCCCTACTTTCCTTCTTCTAAAAGGAGGCTTTTTTTCCTGTTATTTCTGTTTCTGTTGTCCTGTTTGTGTACATGCCTACATTGTATTGCATTATCCTTACACCTCTGCCTCAGACTGATACCACATTGACCTCAGCTAGCTGTGTGAGGCAGGCCTTCTGTCTGTCATATGTCCCCAGCATGTTAAATTTTAGTTACATGTTTGGTGCCACATTAAAAAAAAAGAGAAAAAAGGATTAACTCTTCTGGCTGTCAGTGTGAATACTTTTACACATACAACCTGCCTTTGTCTGCAGTGGGAAAAAACCTCCATGCATCTCAAAAGAGCAAAGAGTAAAGTCAATAATTCCAGAATCAGATTTGGCTTGGGTCAGCTAGTTGTCACAAGATCTGATGGTCACCTGAATATTCTCTGATCCCCTCCAAGCTTGCAATCCCAACCTGATAATCTCATTAGACATTACATATTCACTTAATGCTGGCCGTGGCAATAAAGGGTAGTGGGTATAGCATCGGATAGGGGGTCACAAGACTTGGGTCTGTGTCCCACTCTGCCAGCAACAGGTGGATCAGGGCAGTGCCACTTGCCACTGCAAGTGCTTTTGTGTCAACCCCAGCATCTACATAACAACTTGTATCTATAAGGAGAGGAGGATATGGGTGCTGGGAGGAGCACTGTGTCTTAATCAGGGTACTCCTGCCTCAGAAGCAGTGGGATCCCAGTCTGTGTGGTTTGATGACTCACTGGCTCAAGGGGAGGGATTTGGTCCCGCCCTTAAGAACTTTCCCTCTTTGGGGAAGAGGCGGTAGGATGGACAGACAGGTGTTGGATATATGTTGTGAGCTGTATTTGGGGTGTGCTGGGTAAGTGAAAATCTGTTCATCTGTGAGAAATTTCCCTGCTTTGACTTACCTCAGCAGCACAGCCCAGGCTCTGCAGGAAGCAAGGCTATGTGGAATAGTGGTGTCTCACCACTTTGTAACCAGCCACCTCATTTAGTGCATAAGATTATTTATTTTGATACATAATTACATGGGTTGATACTTTAGTCAGCAATTAATTAATCCTAATTGGATGTAAATTAATTAAGAACACAGTTTGTCAAATTCAGTTTGCTCTTACCCAACTCCACTCTCCCCCAGAGCAAAATTGAAGATACTGGCCCCAATCCAGGATGGCAGTACTGTTCAGCATGAGTGTAAAGCAGGGCCATACCCAATGAGGCTACAAGGTATAGCAGAGGTCTTGCAGTGGACATTACACCTTCTTGTTCTTAAGAAGTTATTGCTCTTAAGAAGAGGTGTTCTAGGGGATACTTTCTTATGAGAAGATACCTGCTTATGAGAAATGGATCCAGACAGCTGACCTAGTACTGAGTAGAGAAGGGAATTAAGATAGGAAGGAGAAAAGTGAAACAATCCCCTTCCATATTTAATCACTGCACAAAACCCAATCATTGTAGATAAGATCTGCCTGGCTCGGAGACGTTAGAACAATGTCATACTTTATTCATCCATGTATCATTTTGTCATTATAGTAAACCTTGTTTATATTACTGTTTCCTGTGAAGTTCAACTCAGGTGATAGTATCATGTGCTAGACGTGGTTCATATGCAGCAAGAATAACTACTAAACCACTAAACTCCAGCAATCTTGAGACTACAATGACAGGGTGTGAAAAAAGATAGAGGGGAAGAAGAATTATTTTTTCTGTTTCAACACTGGGGAAATGGGAATATAATGTGTGCTAAGATGGCATGCAGCAAGCATCATCATGGGTTGACAATATTCATTAGTCCAGAGCCAGAGTAGGACATTTTTTTACCAAACTTTAGCTCTTTAATTGTTAGGTGTGTTGTCCAGATGAGTAATCACAGCACCATCTGTAGTTAACAGAAAGAGGGAGTGATGCGTGTTTTAGGAGAGAATGAGTTACCTTCCTGGAAATGCTGATCTCTCTAGTGATGACAGCAGGAGCCCACACAGCCAACCTAAAGTACACATCCCAGCATTGAGACAGTGAACATGAGGTGAGCTGGAGGCCTTCTGCCCATGTGCACTTGCTTACCCCTCAGGAAAGATGGAGTAAAAGTGGGACAATTGAAGCAACAGAATTAATGGAAGAAGATGCCTTTTTTTGGAAGCAAATGCAGATAGGATATTTCTGCTCTACAGCTACTATTCTAGAAGCACCTGTGCACTCTCACCCCTGGTAGCTTGTCTGTGTGCTCATATATTAAATGATCAAAGCAATGCTCCCACATTTCAGGCGGAAAATCATGAACGCAATCAGCACATGCTCAGCTCAGTGAATCAGATGTGTCCTGGATGCATCAGACATCCAGCACACTGTTCATCTGGGTATGAACAGTGATGCTTTGTACAGGATTTCTGGACATCAGGCAGCCTGGTTAGAGCTTCTGTTCCAGCTGGGCTGCTGGACACAGAAAATCTCAGACAAATGTCACATTTATTTTTCCATTCAAACAGTTTTGTAAAAGGCTGGCCATATAATGCATTCAAACATAGGACAAGATTTTGTAAAATAATTTAATATCCTTATATGCTGAAAGACCTTTAATAATTTAGTCTTCAGGGGACCGGTTTCACTGATTGCAGAGCCCAGCATTAATCTGACCTTCTCTTATTCTTCATCCAATAACTCATCTACAGAGGCTATTCTTGCAGTGTTTAGTAGGTGTCTATTCTTATTTAATCTGTCTTCCAGATCAAAGTTCTTCAGAAGAAATTTTCCGTGTTAGTTGTGAAATACTAAAAAATAAAGTAAAATAAAACAAAAAAATCCAACTTAAAAAAATCCAAATAATGTAGATTTTCCAGCCAACCCTGAAAATCAGCTCCATTTGTGTGCATTTCCAAAATATATCACTGCAGTGCCAATCATTTAAAGCAAGAGGGGGGAAAATGTCAGCAAAATTCACTAGATGCATAGAGTCATTGAATAGATTCATGGGCAGCCTACTGTAATGGCAAGTTTGCAGGGGCTATCAAAACTCTTTATACATCAAGCTAAAAAATGACAAAGAAGCTGAAAAGAATGATTTGTGCTCTGAACCAGAGGATGGTCGAGACCACTCCACTAAAAGAAGGATGTAATCCTGTAAAAATATGTAGTTAACCCCATAGTCTTTGTCAGACAGCTATTTCTATAGAAGAGCCACAAATCACACCATGGAGAGAAATTGATTGATCTGTAGGACTTTGATAATGTAAATCTTTTGCATTTAGAGCTATATTGTGCCATTGGACCCGAGGACACTTAGAAGAGTAACAAAACTGCCAAGTAGAGCTGAAATAAACCCAAATGGCCAAACTTAATTATGAATTGTCATGTGGAGACAATACCATCCAAATGCATTCTAACACCTGACACATCTTAGCTGTGGACTTAGTTTGCTTAGCAAAGCATGGAGCTCTGCACAGAATAAAGGACACGCTGTGAGTAAGAGGGAGCTGCAGTCTGGGCATTGGTACTCTAGGGGCAATGAGTCTATGTGCTGCAGACAACAGGCAGCAATTACTATATAAATCATATGTGCGCACATGAGAAGATGAGACTAGACCTCTTGTCCTTCAGCTGATGGCACATTCATGGGGAGCAGATCACTTACTATGCTGTGCGTTTGCTGTTAGGCAGCAATAGTCTTTTTTTCCCATCCATCTTATGCTGAGAACTGATCTTCACTAAGCATTGTCTGGATTTCTCTAGTTATTGGAAACCTGTGGTTTTCTTTCCTTTCCCACAGTATCTAGGACTAGCCCCTCAGCTGTAGCAACATGTTATGAAAATGATCTGAAACAGTTGTAGCTGTAACTCCCCTCACTGGGAGCTTCTATTTGTCAAAATCTTGTAGCTCAAGTAAAATTTTACCTAAAGGTTCTAAATAGAAAACATAGGGGAATTATTCCCAATGAAAGTTTCTGGGACTTCTGCTCCTCAGTCCTACTCTAAACTACAGACTTCATAATGGATGCTCTGTGAAATCATGAAGAAAACTGTGTTGGGTCACTTCCCACTTACATCTGTTTCCTTGTGAGCAGGTCTCCATAGTCCCTCTGTGTGGGGACTGGTGCACTGGTACATCTCCTCTGGATATGCTATCCAATCTGTCAAATTGGGATACCTCAGCCTGAATTTCACCACAGCCTCCACCAAATCATGATGGCTGTCAGGTTCTCCAGACTGGTTAGTCAACAAAGTACACCATTTTAAGCTGTCATTTTTGACCCACTGGTTGTAAATACAAGCACAGCTTCATAGAGAGCAGATATAAAGCTTCGATAAGTTACTAAAGAGGTTAAAGTGAATAACCCAATAAGAAGAGAAAAATGGTCCTGAGTTTTAAATGACTAAAGAGATTTTCAAAAAAGGGAGGAGGGAGTATTACTGAAGAAAGCAAGAAATAAACCATCGATACTAAGGACAGCTTGTTCAACAAACCTCCTCAGGCCTTTGGATTGACAGAATCAGGTATTTGGAAAGACCTGAAGAAGTCAAATTTACTGCTGACACCAAGCAAATTAAAAGACTAGCTGGAGCATCCTGGAAGGATGGTTAATCAATGACAGTGTTGCTGAAGGTAAGATGGAGATGAGATGAGGATCATGACAAATGCAGGACTTTTCATAAATAATTCTTCTGGGCTACTCACTTCACACCATCTACTGTTCGCTCCATGTGTGCATCTGACTGCTTTCGTGGGTGCCAGGACAGCTGAGAACTTGGTGATCACCTCATTTGTATGCTCAGACTCTTCATGTCTGGATCTGCAGATTGGGGTATGGCAAGAGAAAGGCGATGAGCCATTTGCAGAGTTCAGATCTCATTCTCAGTACACTTAACTCACAATGACAAATGGATCATAGTTCTGTATAACAGCAGCTTTCAAGATTTCCAGATGTGATTGTTTCTTACTAGGCAGGACCAAAATCAAATCAGTTCAGAATAATCAACAAAATAGGCATAAGAGGAATTAAACAAAACAAACAAAAAGTGGGTGGGAATATGAAAAGTGAATTATTTTGAATGATGAAATAGACATTTTCTTTTGGAAATGCAGTGGTGGTACCTTGGGAGAGCTGTCATTTGGTTACCTCGTGTCCTCACTCTGGTCTTCTCACATGCTGCAGAAGATACCAAAGCCTTGAACGGAGGAGACCATACACCTTTGTAATCCAAAGGCATCACGACGGCAGAGGTTCGTTGTAGCAGACATAGTATATGGTGATAAAAGGGAATGTCTCTGGCCAGCACTGCTCACAAGACAAAGGGTTGGGTGGTACAAAAGACCAGAAGAGGGTGAGACCAGATGCCAGCCCAGCCCAGCCCACATTAATCTAGGTTTTATGAACCTCAGGCTGTGCGTTACTGATGCAGTCTTTGAAAGCAGCTTCAGATTTTGCCCTCCCTCACCTTAGTCCTTTCACTTGTTCCCATCCTTAGTGACTCAGAGCAGTGAAATGGCCGAGCTTATGAAATAAGTAATGAACAACAAATGCCTTTTGGCAGGGTTTTTCTATTTTGGTGTCAGATTGGTCCTTTGACCATCAAACCACCACTCAGAACTGCCACCCCTTGATAAAAACCACACACTGCCTTTGATTTCACATGAAAGGACATCTGTCCTTGCTGTAACTCTCCCGAAGCTATGAACTTGCCCTGGAAGGGCCTTCAACTCAGTGTTCATCAATTCAGAGCTGGCAGGATTAATATGAAGCCACTGGATTGTTTCTCCACTTAGGATCATGCCTAGACTTAAGTAAATGACTGCCTGTTTTGCTTGTCAGATTTTGTGCTTGCAGCCCCATGCTGATCTAAAATAACCAGGAGTAATGAACTCAGGTGAGCCCATCTCACTTCACAAATCAATGCCACTCAGAAGCAAAAGAGGGACAGAAGACTGGAGTCAGATTCGTGAGGTGTGCAGTGTGCCTGTTCCTGTGCCAGGAGTTTGATAGCCAACTTGAGTTCCTCTCTGCCACACAGGGGCTCGTTACCAAGGTAGTGTCACTCTGGAATCATCTCATAGATGAACAAAGCTTTTGCTGATTGATGTCTGATTTACTCTGTGTTTATCAGAACGGAAACAGTAATAAAATTGCTTTCATTTGCACCAGGAGGGACTTGGGATGTAAACTGTTTCATGGTTTCAAGGAACCTTTTTTCATTCTTCCCAATAATTATGCCCAGGAGGGTGAAAAGCATTTGAATTGCATAAGACATATGCCATTGTACATGACAATTCATATTTTATAAAGCATTTCATAACCCCTACAGGAAAATAATGCTCAGTCTATATTTGTTTAAGTAGGGAAGCTAGCTAAAAGATTCTAAAGGGAGTGAAATACAGAGTTCTGTGGTGAAATGTGGCAATGTGGAGAGAAAAGAGCCAGTATCTTTCTTCCCACTTCAAAATCTGGAGAGTTTCAGATTCAAAACTAGACCTGGAAAATTGGATGTAATATGTACAGTGTACAAGAGAGGAAATCCTGCCATGAGATGACAGGGACACTGAATTCAGCTCCAGTCTTAACATTTGTGAGCAGTTTCTAACCTCTCTGCATTCCCACAGGAGAGCTATCTTTGCAGTTAAAGATTTGGTGCTGGAGCCAGGAGTTCTCATAACTTCTCGTATATTCAGCGAGGTGGTTCTCTTGTGTGCCTTTGCTTTGGTGTTTGTTTTGTGGAGATATCTGTATCATGGTATCTTGATAGGTCAGGAAGGTGAGGATTACCTGGCTGCTTTTCACAGATTATCCTGCTGTTTGGGCTGGACTGCTGGGAGAAATTAGTTCATGCAGGAAGTCAGGTTTGCTGTAACATCACCATCTGTCTTCAGGGCCAAGTCCCTTTGAGGACCTTGGCCTAGCTGTGGGGAAGACGTCTTCAGCCTGTCCTCTGGTAGTCAGACACAACAGCACAGCACATCTTTCAGTCCCAATGCCTGTGTAAGTATTTTGTTGTAAGCAGCTCTCCCTCTGGGAAGAAGATAATAGATAATGAACAGTAAAAAGTCACTCAAGGAAGGCACATTTGTGCCAGGCTGAGAAGCTAAATAGATTAGATCATTAGATGCTCTTCTGCACTGGCCCCTGCTCCTGGGACACCCTTTCTGTCCCACTTGCTGTTATCTGTTACATTAGATCACACAAACCATGGTGAGCTCCAGCCACATTCCTGACCAGTGTGTCAGCAAGGAGCAAACAACTCCACAAAATAAGTAGCTGCTTCGGGTCAGATTTTTTAAAGTTGTTTCTTTAGGGCTTTATTCTTTCTAATTCTGGCTTTTAGTCTTGTCCCACAGGAGAGCAGAAAAATAACCTTCAGATTCATAAGTCTTTCTCTTCCCTGCTCCCAGCATCGTGTGTTTTCATCTTCCTTTCTGGGCTGACTGCGAAGAGTTCCAGTGTTAAGTATGCACAGTATTATAGGAAAAGAAAGTGTTTTATTATTAGTTAGGTTGATGTAGTGCAATTAGAGGTGGAACAACCATTGTGGCAGGACAAACGGCATAATTCCTACTGTCTGATCTAGGCCCCATAATGAATCAGATCTTTTCCTTTCAGAAATCTACTATCTTTCAGAAATATTGAAGCAATGAAACTAATCAAAAGAGATTGTCAAAGTTTACAGAATTCTCCCCTATTTCATAATGCAAAAGTCCTTGGAAATGCTATAGAGACAGTTGAAGTTAAATTTCCTTAGTACTCAAGTACACATCAAAGAACAGATGCTCAACAGTGTCAAAAATGGTGAAAGTATGCTGTAAATCACTGCCTATCATTCACTTTTTTAACAAGGTGCTGTGTATGCTCTGGGGAGAAGGATCTATAGTATTGTATAATTTCTGACTGAGGAAGGAATCTTTATTGACATTGGTGATGGCACTCTGTACAAAGCTGAGATTTGATGGCGATCTAATTTAGGGAAAAATAAAAAAGGTGCTCCGAAAATTACTTGGGCTGTGAACTTTTGGGGAAAAGTATGTACTTTTATTACGTAATTGGACACAATCCCATTTTCAGAAGTATTAAGCTCTAAAAATGCATGAAGTTGGTTTTTAATGTTCCTAAGGCTGTGGCATAATCACAGAGACTGAGTAAGCGTGATTTTAAAAGTTACATCAGTTAGAAGTTACCACTCTTTGCCTAATTTCCAATAACTGATAGTGCATTCCTAGTTCCTTGCAAACACAAAGTAAAAGAGAGTCACATAAACCATCTTTATGGCTTCACTTTGTGGTCATAAGGAATTAGAGCCATGTGCACACAGCCAGTTAGTGTCTTTCCATTGAGGGTGGTGAAATCTAGAAGCAGAGTGTAATTTGTTAAGACACACTTACTTCTAAAATAGGGATTCAACCCATTTTGTAACTTTTTGGGACATTAAAGAAACACATAACAGGACTATGGTCTTCAGAGGACTAATAAAATCAGATACTTAATCAATGTCATCTGGATGGTCAGCTCCAGAAAGATCCTTTGTAAAATCTCATCTACTTCTAACAAAAACAAGGCCAAATATGTTTGGTTCAGAGTTGGACAAGAAAGGAACACAATTAAAAAGGCACATCCAGGAGGTCGTCAGGGCCACTAAAAGTTATTGGGAAGGTCTAGATTTAGAAGCAGAGGGAGCAATAAGGAAAAAAAGACTTTTCCTTATAAGTAGAGCTTGCAAGAAAGTTTTCCTTCAATTTCTTTTTTTTATTCTTCTGTTGAAAGATGAAACGCAGTAGGTGGAGAATGAAGGCACACCCCATTAAAATTATCCTGCTTATAAAAAACCAAATGCTGATGTTAAGCATTAAAGCTCAAAGTGTCTGGCGCAAGGAGAGGTTATCTGTTGTGCCTGTTTAATTGTCCCAGAAATTCTAGTGGCAAAAGGGACTGATGCAATCAGATTTAGAGTTTAACTTGCACTCTAATCCAAATGAACCAGGTTTCAGCAGATGCATGACAATATGTGCAGGAGACAGAGAAGAATAAAGCAACTTGATAACATGAAGATCAAATGTTGCAAAACCTATCTGAGTGAAACTTAACATCTGCCAGCAAAGACTTCCTAAGGAATCAAAGTACAGAATTGGAAATAGTTATGAGAATGCAGGACAAAAATCAGGCTCTGTAGGTCATCAGATAAGTTCTCACAGACAGGTTTGCAAAAGCTGCAGAACACCTCCCGTGTAGGCATGTACACTGAAACCATAGTACTTGGAACACTGTTGAGTCTGTGAAGATGACAGGCACACAGGAGGCTGATTCTCACTAGTTTCACTGCAGTTTCAGTGGCAAGCACCTTAGCAGCCTAATGCCCTCAGAAGGACAGACTCTATGCATGTTAGCCCCAAGGCTCCCAGTCTGCCCATCAGCTTTGCCCTTCTCTCACTGTTAAAATTCAGAGGACATTAATTAATCTTCTCCACCACTTCTCCTGGTGCCCTTTTGATAGCCAGGGTAGCTGTCCTCTTTCCAAGCATTTTAACTCCCAACATGGAGATAGAGAAGTGTCTGAGGGCTAAAGCCTCCACTGATAGATCTTTTAGAGAATGAATAGGAATGGGTAGCTGGAAGTTAATTAATGATGCCTGCAATTGATTGACACTCACTTTCTAACATTTCTTTTGTTCTTACTGTTGCCCAGCTGAGCTGCCTCTAGTCCCGTTGTGTTCTTAAGATTATTACTTGGAATGCAGTTGAAACTGCTGAAGCTTGGGAAATCCTGCTTGCCAAGTGCTTTTTATTTAAAGAAAAGAGAAAAGAAAAAGGACAAGAAAAGAAGAAGAAAAAACCTTATAAGCTTAAAGGAAGCTTAAGTAAAACAATGCAGAGAACAAAAGGAGGAGATAATTGGAATTGGGAGGTGTATGGAAGTCTTTTTTATCAGGCTTATCAGGTCTCTACTGAAGGTTTCACACATGCCTACGTTTTTTTCAGGGAGATGGAATTCCTCACAGTTGCAGACCTCAGTTTGTGTCTTTGGTATTACTACTGTCCTGGCATAGCCTGACATTTTAGGAGCCATGGGTTTGTATCCTGTCACAGT
This sequence comes from Haliaeetus albicilla, assembly GCF_947461875.1. Classification (NCBI taxonomy): domain Eukaryota; kingdom Metazoa; phylum Chordata; class Aves; order Accipitriformes; family Accipitridae; genus Haliaeetus; species Haliaeetus albicilla. Next base: position 6,352,120 of record NC_091498.1, on the reverse strand, counting down.
CTTCCGATTTATCACTCAGTGCCATACTCATCTATAACAAGTGTTCCTAAAGCAGTTCTCTTTCGAATTTCAGGCATTTGTATTTGAAAAATGATCCAAACCCTTCAGCTTAGTAACATCCTGATGTTGCTGAGGGCACCACATAGTGTCTGACCACTCACTGAAGTTGCTTTGTGCTTCATTCCCAGTGTGTAAATGGGGACAGCAATCTCTACTGAGCCTCTCTGGCCTGCTGGCCTGCTTAGATTGCGAACTCCTTGGTGCAAGGATTTTGTTTGCGAATGCGTGGCACCTCTCACAGCATGGACCTGAGCTGACATGGGTCTTGGATACACCAGTGTACAATAATTAACAGCATGTGACAGTCTGACTTCTTAGGACCTGCTTCTTCTCCTCAGATGAGTGACATATCAATGGCAGGGAGATGATATCACCATTACCACAACTGACTTTAACTCAGCTGTCCTCTTAATTGCCACTATTATTAGAAAAATTGACCCCTTCCCTGCCAAAGGAGAAGATCAGTTTTGTTGTCTGCCACTGTCCTGGTTGATTTGACAGAAGGTGTTAAAGGTGCAAAGTGTTTCTCAGACCCACCTACTCTGCCCCAAGTGAACTTACAGCTAAACAGGACTGCGGTATCTTACAAATTGTGTTTAGCTTTTAATGATTTGCTATAACATGCTTGATTAAAAACCTGCCTAAATTCCAAACCTAATGAACCTTAAACTTTCACATTAGATACATTAATTATGGTGGTCCCAGTGGCATGCTAGCACAGGAAAGTTATCCTGCCACATTAATATGAAAATGAAGGGCTGCTGTAAGAACTAAATTAAAAAAATAGACAAATAATAAGACTCTATTGCTAAAGCTTTTGTGCCTCTGAATTAAGTTACTGTCTTTTGTTTTTTCTTTTTAATTAATCAGATGGCTGCAGCGGTAGCAACGTTCCCAAAGGCATTGCTTAAAAAGCCACGGGCTGATGGGAAGCAACAGAAATAACTGATGACTTTGCCATTGGTGCTTAGGTGCCATAGCAATGATGAACGTGAAGTGGAAAGATAGATAGATCAATTTGCTATTCATTAATATTACAGTGTGGTGTTCTATTTTGATTCATGTCTTTTCGATTTATAAGGAAACACTAATCAGTGCTTACAATCAACATAATGCACAGAGATAAACACATCAATAGGTGTTGTTAAAGAATACCGTATGCTGACAGTTTCTTCAGCAGCAGAACACCTTGGAGAACTGTCATTCCTGGGTAAAGGTTGTCACTCCCAGGCCTCAGCCCTGCTGACTTGTGCCAATGGAATTATCTAGAGGATTGCCTGTGAACCAGATTGCTGCAATAGTGCGAGTTAAAAAAAAAAAGTGTTCTTGTTCCCTCAGAACTTTCATTTTTAATTTCAGCCAGATTGTTGCAATGATTGTTTACACTGCAGTCCCATAAACATTTGTATTGGCATAACTGAGAGAAACATTGACTAGGGTGACGTGGGGTAGGAAAAGCACATTTAAAAACTATGAGCAAGAAAAAGCTTAAGTATCCTTAGCTGTATGTCACACCTGCTGTTGCTGCAAAGTCTCCATCAAGGCAAATTCAGCCCTCACAGAATGAACCCATGAGTGAATTAAGAAGTACTTGATGTAGATGGGAAGGTTTACAGCCCTTCAACCCTGTATCAACTACTTGTGTAGGCTCCTAGTTTTCCACTGATGACTGTATGACCTGAGCAGAGGTGTCCACCTCAGGGCTAAAGGAGATGGTTACCTTCAGTTTGAACTCACAGCCACTTGCTGTCACCTGGAATGAGGCCAGGACAGTCCTTTCTCACCAAACCTGACCTGGGCAGGTGGAGTTTGCCAGTCACAGGGGAGACAGGTCCGGCTGGCCTCAAGGCCGTGCTGCTGAAAGTCAGCTAAGAAACCCCTCTCCTTCCACCACCATGTTACAGTTGTGTGGTGTAAATAGAGCCTTGCCAATCTGCTGCCTGAAAATCTGGTTCATGCTCCTTAAAGCACATCATTGACTTTCACATGCACACTTGTCTGTGCCTAACAAGTGATGGTGGGTGTTTAGAATCCTATTACAGGTTCATTACAGCACATTCCATATGAAATTGATTACAAATTCCACTGCAGCCAAGCAAAAGACTGTTAATTAGCTAATTATTGCCCAACATACGTTCAAAAGGCTCACTCAGTTGCTTGAACTTTCACTTCATATTTCATGCATTTTCTGCATTGAAATTCGGCAGCATAATGGGACACACATTGATCTTGAGCTCTCCCTTTCATCAAGGCTGAACAGATGCCCAGCTGCCAAGCTAATCTTCCAAAGACAAGGGAGCTGGTGCCTCACCCTTTGCTCTTAAGCTTCCTTCAGTCCTTGCTAACCTCTTTTCTCTTGCTTTGCTACTGACAAGCAAGGAAATGAAATTTGCATTAGTTTTTCTGTCTGCAGCCCTCTTTATTAAGCAGTTGAAATCACACCAGCCAGTGGAGCTCTTCTTGACTTTTGCCTTCACTTCTCCAAGGCCCAATAATGTTGAATTCCTCTTCCTCTTGAGATGGACACATGCTGCTCATAGGCCAGATTGAGCTGATGTAAATTTGCATTGCCATTGGGGATAGAACAATGCTGAATTTACCCCATCTGAAAACCCAGCCTGACGAGGAGATAAAATCATTCAGCATCACTCAGAAGCAAATTTGAACTTCTAGCCTGCCAAATTTCCATGAGTTCTTCATTTTTAGATGTTCCTCCAGGCCTGGGCTAGGTATCCTCATTGGTATACATCTGCACAGCTTCACTGATGATGATGGCACCACTGCAGTGCATGCAGCATTGGGTTTGGCCCCAGTGAGTATCATGCCCTGTCTGAGGGCTCAGACTGCCTGGGCTATATCCTAAGCTTGGTGCCTATTGACTTTGGTAGAGCTATACAGATCAGCACTGGTGGCAGATCTGGGTTTATTCCCTCCAGGGGAGCTGTTTATCACCAGCACATGGAGATTGTTGGATGGCACCTGTTCTTGTACTCATGTAAGAATCTCCCACCACCCTGATGTCCTCAGGGCTCGCAGTCATTGATACTCTGTTTCTGGGTTACTTTCTTTACTATTGAGGCGTCCCTGGGTTTTGCCATTGATTTGCTGCCAGGGGCTTTTCACAAAACTTCAGTAGTACTCAGGATCATATGCAGTGAAACCTTGAACTAGAAGTTTCAGCCTGGAAGTTTCAATATGCCAGAGATCTTGCTTTGTCAAAAACTGGCCTAGTCCAAATGCATGAAAGATCGTGAAGTCACAGTGATGCTATTGAGTTTTTGTGTGAAATATTTGCTATTCTCTCATTCCTGCTTTGGGGATCCTGTACATAAGGATTCACTGATTAGATTGCTATTCTCTGGCCTAGATATTGTAAATATTCTCACATTGCCATGGTGAAGACCTGCCTAGTCTGTTTATGCACAAAGGGTGATTTATTCATTAGATAAATATGTAATTTTTTTTTTTCTTTGTTTAAAAATATTTCCACAGTACTGTCAGAACCCACAACAATGGAGGCTGTGATTTATCACTCACATTCCTCTAACCAAAGAGAAGTTTATTAAAAAGATTCAGCAGATGAACCCACGCTTCTATCATTCCCTCTCCAAATGAAATGGAAGCAGAAGCACAGAATTAACTCGATGAGCTTTTTAAAGCACAAAAAGACAGAAAAAAAAAGAGACAGGAAAAAAATTAAACCGAGAAAAATAACAAAGAAAACATCAGCCAAGTGCGTGGGGAGGTACAGTGACAGCTATACTGAGGGATGGATCCAGCCGAAAGGGGAATTTTCATCTCGGGTTTCTGTAATAGCCAACATTTGTTGAAAGCACAGGAGTGTTGACCCCCCCATCTCCTCCCTAACAATGCAGCAGGAGGTAGCCATTCTTATACAGAAATGGAGTGCAGGCAGAAATCTGTCTGGAACCGATTTGACTGAGTGAGTGAAGGTTTCCATACAACACAGGGAGCAGACAGCTTATTGGGAGCAGACACCTCATTCCACCAGGGCTGCTGAGAGCCAGTCTCTTAGCCAATGCTAGCTGCCCAAGCTGTTCCCTCCTGAAAACCCGAGACAGAAATTGAGCTGCTCTCTCATTTATATGTAGCTGAGCGGTTACAGTGCTTCCTTCAATTGCCAGAGGTAAACACTGAGTTCCCATCTCGGCCTGATGTGGCTCAAACTCTTGCTTACATAGTACCTGCACTGAGTATGAGGCTAGATTTTATTCAAACCAAGTGCTCTTTGCTCTGCTGAATCTTCATCACTGATTTGCAATGATTCCTGGAGGGATCGAGACAGACCAGGGGAACCATGAGGTTTTGTACCCTCGGTGGGTCCAGAGATAGGGGGTCTTACATTTTCATCTCTGTTCTCCAGGATTTTCTTTGCATTTTGCATGGAATGGTCACTGGATAAAACAAGTAGCTTGGGAGTGAGCATCCCTACTCCCTGCTATGTTAGTGTCTGTATCCGTGACTGGAGCAAAGAGAGTGAAATGACATGTTCCCTGTCACCCAGGGCAGAAGTGGCATGTAAGAGAGAATGTGCTTCATTTTAAGCAGGGGATTGAGACAGGGTTGAGACCCCTTCTCTACCTATGTCCTCCAAACCTACCCCCAGGCCAGAGTCCTGCAGTGTGGAGTGAAAAAGATGGTGTGCAAAGTCAAAGCAGGGGAGGGGGGTATAAAAAATTTTTGGTGACTTCTAATATTCATCCCTATTTGAAAGGACTATCCTGTTACTCTTTGCCATGTTTGAGCAGGAGACTGGGGTCTTTCTAACTGGAAACAATAATCCAGTTCTTCATTGGCAAGAAAATGACTGTCACTTCCACCAAATCCTGACTGTGTCCAAAACACGTTATGTCAAATAGCTAACAGTGTTCGTATGACAAAATGTGTTTTTGTCTAATACCTAGATCATATCTGCCAGCAAAATGAATTCTGTCAAAGTCCCTTGAAGCCCTCTGTGAAATTAAAATATATTTTCCCCACCTGAAGACAGATCTCTTACTCTGATGGCAAAATTCATTTGATATGATCCCTTAAGCTTTTCTCCTGGAAAATCATTGTGTTAAAATTCCAAAGCCACTTTGCAGAGAAATGTAATTTCACCCTTTCTCCATCCTCACTGCTATTAAAGATTTTTTCTTTAAAAAAAAAAAAAAAAGGCAAGAAAATTCAGGCATAATAACAACAATTTTGCTTCTCAGAACAATTTATTTAAAAAAAAGACATGGAAAATTACAAAACCTTTTTTTTTATAGTCCATGTTCAGGGCAAAAGGGTTAAAGAAGAAGAAAATCTCTGTCAAGTAACAGCAGCAATAAGAACAAAGTGTAAAATGTGTACATATATAAGACCAATGCACAGAATATGCATTATTTGACAGGGGCAACGTTTAGAAAGATAAAGAAGAAACAGTAAATTGTTGCAAGGACAAAATGATCTTTCTTTTCCTATGAATGCAAATGCAGTGATGGGCCTCCTACAGAGTCTGCCTCCAGTCGTTCAGTACTTACACCTGGTTGTCATACAGATGTCACGGTCAATTATATTTCAAATAATCACTTTCAAGTCCAACTCCGGATAGTGTTGCGATTGAAATGCACCAGACTGTCAATATTTCAATCCAGTGGTGATCAGAATCTACAGTGAAGGGAGCAGTTCGTGAACTTGTTGGATAAATGTAGAAATGATGCCACATTGTGAAGTCACTCAGGAATAATTTTAAAAAGTTTAGGACATATTTTGGGGTATTTTCCTTTTCTGTTCCTTTTCACATGCTTTTCTGTTTGTGAAATGCCACTTCATAAGACAGTTTAAACAAGCATATTCTTTTGCTTGGTGGAATATGATCAGTAAATGACATTAATTGCTGAAGGGTAAAGATACAGGGTGCAGCAAATATGCCTACATGTATGCCTGTATTGGTTTCTGAACTGTATTCATTTTGAGAGGATAAAAACAAAGATCAGGGCTCATTGGTGAGACGCCAATACACACAAAGAGTTTGGTTTTATGTCTTTGATCGATTGGTAGTGGAATGAAGGAGGAACTTCTTACTGGGAAATCGTGAACTGTGGCTATAATTGCAAAATGAGGATAGGAACCCAGCAACGCTTTCTGTTGTGCTACACTACTGAACTAGTGAAGAAGCAATGAGATGCTCTGAACCAGAGGGTGATGGGAGATGGCTGGGCTGTAACCTGACCTTCTATGTGACCTTGAGTGATAAGTGGCCAATATGTACTTGTGGGAGGCTTTGGGTGCTAATAGAAGTAGGTTTTTTCCTCCATAATTAGGCAGTTGCATGACAATGTCCTGGTATTGTTTCAAGCAGTAGAGACCAAATTCTAGTCTCTCATAGAGGAGCTTCCATTAAATCAGTGCTCGCTGTCTGTATTCTCAACTCCTGAAAGGCAGGTTGGGATTTAGCAAGTGATTTAAGTTAGTCTGAATTCCCCAGAAGTGATAGGTCTTGCCTGCCCTTTCCTGGGTCTGGGGTTCCCAGCTTTTCTGCTAAACACCAGCACTCCAGGACTGTGAGTCAGGGAACAGGCCAGTGGAAAACCAAAGAAAAAAAAAAAAAAAAGTTTTTGCTTTTGGTGCAGAATTAGATCAGCTTAAAGTTATTGTCAGATTTCAGTCTGACACTGTGACCTGGTCAAAGCTGGGCTAGAACTGCCTCACTTTCCCGTACACTAGAAGAACAATAAACATAGACTTCTTATAAATGGGGCTGGACATTTAATGGAGTTCAGAAGAGTGAATGAATCCTAGGAAACAGAGAGCACTGTCAGATGCAAGCATAAATTTACCCCTGCCATCCTTAAGCCAGGCTCTGGTATGCCACAGACATGCATTTACACTATGAGAATGCAATAGGTCAGCTTTCAGTGACCCCAGAGATCATCTGTATTAACATCAGCTGGAAATTCATCAGTGGCTCTTGTTATTAAACTGGTATTATTGTCCATTCTGCCCCCACTTTCCTAATAGCAGAAAGATGCCATCAAGGACTGGATATCTGTTGTCTTTAGACTACGCATGATAAGGAAAGTATCCTCATCATTTAGGCATAATGGGAGTGAAAACAGAGTGAAGTTAAACTGAAGGAATTTGAAAATGGAAATTGATCTATAGTAGATCTGATCTGGGCGAAAAAATCAATCAGATATTTCTGTTATCCATAATTGATAATCTGCATAGTCCTCAGAGTTACCCAGCAAGTTTGCAACTTAACTGTGAAAACTAAGCTATTTCCTTAAGTGTCAGGTTTTGGCCTCTTAACTAAGCAACCCATCCACTGCAGGACTTGACAAGGTCTCTGCCTTTGACAGTCTGCAAGTTTGATATGATTTTGTTTATCTTCAGATTCATACAATGGCTTGAAAGTCTCCTCACTCTAGATTTAATGATTTCTTAAGCTGTGGGGTTTTTTTTTTTTTGTGTGTGTGTGTTCACTTTGCCACTTACACGATGCATAAACATCCTTTCTGTAATTGGTAGTGTGGAACACACAGTTGTGAACTCAGCATCGCTATAGCTGTGCCGTGAATAGGAAGCTCATGTTCTTCAGCAGGAGGGGGAACAATATACAGTTATTTAGATAAGCATGCGGTAATTGCAGATAATTATGTTCTATATTTGTAGATGGATCAAAATACATTATTAAAAAAGAAATCCTCTTTGCAATTATACACCTACACATGTATCAGTTTAATAACTGCATTGCAGGAGTTTTGCCAATACACACATGGAGCAAAGTGTGAGTAAAGTCAGCATACAAATTAAAAACTAAACACAAGTACAACTGAGGCTTTGATAGCAGGAGGGCTAAATAAAATGGTACTTTGGCAAACAGCGCTTTTTACTTCTTGGGATTTCTGTGCACCGTGTCATTGCATGGGATTCTGACCCCACAGGGACAGCTTGCCTGGTGATGAAGGCCAATTTGAGATTAGCCAAGGGTTCAATTCTAAGGTCTGTGACCAATTTCCTTAATGATACTACAACATGCAGATGTACAGTGAGGGCCATCTGTTTGAAAACAGCCAGTCACTTGGGATGAGTTTACTGGGAGTTGGGGGACATTTGAGGCTGTAGACCCAGTTAGGTCCATCTCAAGTGGTATATGCTGCTGCTGCTCATGAAACAGGGGAGCCAGATCAACAGCCCTGTGCACTCTCCATCCCACCATGGCTGCCACCTTTTGCTTGAAGAAAACAAATAAACAGCAAAGCCTGTGTATTTATGGGGGTGTCGTGGTTTAACCTCAGCCACCAACTAAGCACCACTCAGCTGCTTGCTCACTTCACCCCCCCACCATGGGATGAGCGACAGAATTCAGAAAAAAGTAGAACTTGTGGGTTGAGATAAAGACAGTTTAATAGGACAGAAAGAAAGAGAATAATAATGATAATAATAATAAAATAACATTATGACAATAATAATAAAAGAATTGGAATATACAAAACAAGTGATACACAATGCAATTGCTCACCCCTCACCAACTGATGCCCAGTCAGTTCCCGAGCAGCAATCCATGCCCCCCGGCCAACTGCCCCCAGTTTATATACTTGGCATGATATCACATGATATGGAATATCCCTTTGGCCAGTTTATGTCAGGTGCCCTGGCTGTGTCCTGTGCCAACTTCTTGTGCCCCTCCAGCCTTCTTGCTGGCTGGGCATGAGAAGCTGAAAAATCCTTGACTTAGTATAAACACTACTTAGCAACAAC